>NC_132859.1:33238972-34438972 GCF_048164855.1 Canis lupus baileyi
AGTTGCTAGTTCCCATAACTCATTTAAAGAGACCTGAGTTGTCCCCAGTATCTTCCAGGGAATTTTCTATGACTATGAAGTAGCCTTGTATATAGAGCCAAGATTGGTGAGTGATGAAATCTATTTGTGCTTCAGTCATAGTATCACAAAAAAAAGGTTTTACATCAGGATGTAATGTACAGATGGACATACGGAAATATAAACCTGAACAAAATTTTGGAGCCAGAGTTTTCAGTAATTGGACAAAGGCAGAACATAACTTATCCTTGAGAGGAGGGAAACACAAGAGATGAGCTCCATATTCATCTTGGTCCTCTGCCTAGGAGTACTTTTCAAACTGCAGCTCAGGGAATGGAGTCTAAACAGAATGCAGCTGGGTGGAGGAAATGGAGATCTGGCTGGCAGATATGGCAGGGCACTGTGGGGCAAAGTACTGAAGAAGAAGCTGCATAAAGAAAGAACTCCAGAATATGCATAAGGGTTTCCTTGAGTCTTTAGCCGAATATTAAACAGAGTATACACTAGACCTAGCCAAAACAGCTATGATGTGAGTAGAAAAGAGTTTCTAAAGGTGGCACACTGCAAGGAGATGAAGTTCCAACCAGCCAGAGACAAGAGACCTTCCTGAACATTTCCAAGGTTCAGCTGAGACCGCAGAAAGGTAATGCCTTATAATACTCCAGCCCTAGATTAAGGAACTCTCTAGATTTGCCCTAAAGCCAAGCCTTTTCAACTAGCTCCAGCTCATCCACCAGAAAATTAACTGTTTGCCAGATCAAACTTCATCCCTTTCTAAAGGAAGACAATGATATCCAAAGTTTTGGATATCATTCACAATGTTCACCATCAGATAATAAAATTACTATGCATGTAGTCTGATTGACATCTGAGTGGATAGTTGTTGCTTCTGCCTGTATTTCTCTTCTAGGAACACAAATTTATAGCAAACAAATCTTTCCTTTCTATATGGAGTAGATTCCATTTGGTTTAGCCAGGACTCTCTGTTCTCACTAGTGGTCAAGCGACCAGAAGAGACAGAATGTCCTACCCATGGGACATAGGATGGGCAATATGACATGAGTAAGGCCATTGAGAATCCTCTTTGGCAGTTGTCCCCTAAAAATGTGTTTATTCAAACTAGTGTGATGTAAAGTTAGGGGTGCTGATGGCATCATACCTGCTACACAAAGTTAGCCTATACGGAGATGAGGAAGGAGAAGTAAAGCCATGATGACATCATTTGTGCCCTAAGATTTAGTCATGTCAAAATGACTTTGTAAAACTAGTAGGGTGGGATTCAGAAATCTTTCTAGTTCTAGATTATTAAGCCATAACAGTTCTGACAGGGCCTCAGATGCTCGGGGTAGCATGTATGCTAGACTGTGTAGACTGTGACTCAGAACATAACTGTCTAGTGAGAGAATCAACATTTGATAGCTGGAAATGGATAGTCCTGGCTGCTTGTTAAAGAGCTGTATTATCTTGGGCAAATATCTTACTTTCCTCCCTCCCCTCTCTGTAAAATGAGAAGAGAGACCTTCTAGGGCTCTTTCTAGCTACAAAATTTCATGAGTCTATGAAATAAGGGACTTTCCAAAGTTAGCTAGATAACAGGTTGATGCTAATTTATAAAACTGACTTGTTCAAGCCAACAAAGAAAGGATGTAAGATGAGAGATACAGGAATCCAGTGACCAACCTTGAATAAAAGCTCATATAGCTTCCCAATTCCCCAAGTTGCTGATTCTTAGACCAATTTTACCTTTACAAATTGAATTAAATGAATTCTATCATTCAGTAACATGGGCTGAAGAGAAACTCAGTGTGAACAAGGCATAGACAAAATAGGGCAGATGGCCTATTGTTTCCTATTTTGCCTTGCTGTCTCTTAAGAATTTTGAACAAATCCCCTAATACCTTCTTCACTTTCCCGTGTGTAAAATTAGACATGGCTATTTACAAATAAAAAAGAGAAAAGGCTGCAAGTATTTGGATAAATGTAGTAAAATTATACTTGTTTGTCATCTACACATTTGTTAGGATCACCTGAAATTCCGATTGTGAACAAGGACTTATTTTAGATCTACAGGGAGCTCTAAATTTGTTTTAATGAAAATAGATGTTTAGTGGGAAATTCCTCTTATACTTGAAATGAGACAATTCTACCCATCTTTTAATCCTGTGATCAGGATTAAAAAGGCTAGTCCTAGTATGAATGAAGGCAAAACTGAGTGATCTATAAAAATACTGGATATTTATTTTCCTGATTCAATGGCCTGTCAGGTCTTTGAGGCTGGGTGACAATGGTCCTAGTGTAATAGGCCATTGATTCTTACCTGTCTAGAACAAGAAGAATTGACAAAGGGCTTCAAGAAGACAGGAGGGATGTGCCACAGATAAGAGATACATGAACTGAGAATTTTGAACTCAAAAAATTCATTAATAAGCATGTAAGAACTTTTTTCCAAATATTTTTCAAAATGCTATTTTGAAAAACTCATCTGATAATAAAAAATTTTACTACATCTGTTTTATTTTTTTTTTGTCTTCTTATAAAGAATAAAAGAGAAGATCTTTGGATAAAAGTGTAAAGTTGAAAACAAACATTCCCCAAATCTAACAACCTAAATATAATTGTGTTTTAAAAATTGAGTACATATTTTCTCCAGTCTTTTGTTTTTAATGCCAGAATCATTTGAAAGCATTTTATAATCATTATCTTATTTGACCCTCCTCATTTACCTATGAGGTAGGTATTATTCCCACTTTATAGATGAATGCTATACAGCCTGCCTGATTCCAAAGCCTGTGCAATTAAGCATTACACTGGATGCACACACATGTGTATTTATGCCTGTATGAATATAAGTACCCTAAATGTTATAAGTAATATATAGTATTAATGATTTATGTTTTTTAGTTACAACATATTAAGCAAAGGTTCCTTCCCAATGAGGTCACAAAAAGCCACAAGCTGAGAGATAAGAAAAGGTCAACTGCTATTTGTCAGATGTTGGGCTCCAAGAAAGGAGAGCCAAGAGTACAAAAATCTTGAGAATGTTTTCTGACTTGAAAAGAGACCCATGTCTAAAGCCAAGAGAAACACGTGACTCAGGATCCTTGAAGTGGAAAGGTTTTTGAGTATAACAGAATGTATCTGGGTGTTTCTTATAATTTGTTTTGTCTGAGCCACTTACCCCCTTCTAGGAGTGGAAAGTAATATAATGTAATTCCTATTGGACATGAAGATTATGCGACCAGTCTCCATAATTCAGAAAAGTGACTCAGCAAGGGGACCTGGCATCTCTATTCTGCACCCAATGCTGAGCACAAGTCAATGAATGTTTTATAAACGTGACATATAAAATCCTGAGCTTCATCATAAAACTCTATGTGTGATCTATCAGAGTCCTCGCTGACGTCAGCAACTTAACAATCCTCAATGAGCTAATTTTTGTTCTCCTTAAGTCATGTTATTTCCAGTCCCTGCCATACCTCCTTTTTTTTAATTTAAATTTTAATTTTTTTTTAATCACTCACCACCATTATCCCAGTTTCTCTGGCAAAAATTTGGACCCACTTTCACTCTCCCCTCTTCACTCTTTGCTCCTACCCTAATTCAGTAAATTCTATCAACTCTTTCTTTTTTATTACCTGGCATTGACTCCTTCCTTTACTTACGCATTGCCTCAACCTCGGTCAAGGTCCTAGAATATAACATTCTGTCACCATTATTTCACTATAGGCAGCATTAAGAGGGAAAGGAGCCACTACTAATAATTATTCTGGTACAACAAGTTTAAACCTGATTGTCCTGGGTACATTTAGGGAAACTCTTCATCTGCTTTCTCCTCATCTCCATTTTTTCTGCATACCACAGCCACATAATCATCCTTAACAATAAAGTGTAAGCTTCCTGCTAAGGTTTTAAAAATCAAGTCCATGTTTGGGGCTCCTAGGTGGCTCAGTTGGTCTGGCTCTTGATCTCAGCTCAGGTCTTGATCTCAGGGTCATGAGTTCAAGCCTCATATTGAGCTCCATCCACACTGAGAGTGGAGGCTACTTTAAAAAAAATCAAACTCATGTTTGATACTGCATGCAGAACGATGTCCAGTTTTCTCAATCCTGTCTTTGTAATTTGACCCCTTCCTAACTTGATGTTTGTCCCCTCCTACTTTGTTCTGTATATAGATATATATACATGTGTATGTGTATATATATGTAATACATATTACATATATATATGTAGACACACATGTGTGTGTATAAAATTTTGGATATTAACTCTATCTGACATAAAATTTGCAAATATTTTCTACTCCACAGGGTGTGTTTTCATCTTGTTTATTGTTACTTTTTTCTGTACAGAAGTTTTTTAGTTCAATGCAGTCCCATTTATTTATTTTGAATTTTGTTGCTTATGGCTTTTGGTGTCATACCCAAAAAATCTTTACCAAGATTAAGGAGACTTTCCTCTATGTTTTCTTCCAGCAGTTTTCTTGTTTCTTGCCTTACATTTAAGTTTGTAATCTATTTTGAGTTCATTTTTGTGTATGGAGTCCAGTTCCATTCTTTTGCATGTGGATATCCAGTTTTCCCACAACCATTTATTGAAGAGACACTATCTCTTCCCCAATGAATATTATTGACTCCCACTGCTAAATATTAATTGACCATATATACATAGGCTTTATTTCTTGTCTATCAATTCCATTCGATTGATCTGCAAGTCTGTTTTTATGACAGCACCATACTGTTCTGATTTCTACGGCTTTGTAGTATAGTTTGAAATCAGGAAGTGTGATGTCTCCAGCTTTGTTCTTCTTTCTCAAGAGTGCTTTGGCTATTTGGAGTCTTTGTGGTTCCATACAAGTTTTAGGATTGTTTTCTTATTTCTGTAAAAAATGTTGGGATTTTGATAGGAATCTGAATTTATTAATTTTAATAATTTTTTGAAGGGGTTTTAGGATTTTCTATGCATAGGATCACGTTATTGGCAAAAAAGATCATGATATTCACAAACAGAAGCAATTTTACTTTTTCTTTCTTATTTAAATGTCTTTTTCGAGGGTGCCTAGGTGGCTCTGCGGTTTAGTGCCTGCCTTTGGCCCAGGGCGTGATCCTGGGGACCCCAGATTGAGCCCCAAATCGGGCTCCCTGCATGGAAACTGCTTCTCCCTCTGCCTGTGTCTCTGCCTCCCTCTCTCTCTGTGTCTCTCATGAATAAGTAAATAAAAGTTTAAACAAAATTTTTTTAAATGTCTTTTTCAAATTGCCTGATTATTCTGGCGAGGACTGCCAGTACTATGTTGAATAGGAATGATGAGAGTGGGCATCCTTGTCTTATTCCTGATCTAATAGGAAAAGCTCTCAACTTTTTAGCACTTAGTATGATGTTAGTTGTGAGCTTGTCATTTATGGCCTTTATTATGTTGAGGTATATTCTTTCTATATTCAATATGCGGAGAGTTTGTATCATGAAAGGATATTGAATTTTGTCAAACACTTTTTCCTGTATATATTGAGATAATTGTATGATCTTTATCTTTCATTCTACCAATATAATGTATCACTTTTATTGATTTGTCTATGTTGAACCATTTTTGCATTCCAGGATGAATCCCATTTATCATGGTATATGATCCTTTTAATATGCTGTTGAACTCAGTTTCCTTGTATTTTGTTGAGAAATTTTGCATCTATATTCATCAGGGATGTTGGCTTGCATGTAGCTTGTTTGTTTATTTGTAGTGTCTTTATCTGGCTTTGGTATCAAGGTAATGTTGGCCTCATAAAATGAGGTTGGGAGTGTTGTTTTTCTTCAATTATTTCAGAAGAGTTGACAAAAAATTCATGTGATACTTCTTTAGGCATTTCATAGAACTCACCAGTGAAACCATTTGGTGTTGGGCTTTTCTTTTTTGGGAGATTTATGATTATTGATTCAATTTCCTTATTCATTGCTAGTCTGTTCAGATTTTCTACTTCTTCATAATTAAGTCTTGGTAGATCGCATGTTTATAGGAGTTCATCCATTTCTTTTGGTGTCTAATTTGTTGATGCATAGTTGTTCGTAGTAATCTATTAGTAGATTTTTTACTATTACTAGTCTTTATGTTTCTGTGGTATCTGTTGTAATGTCTCATATTTCATTTATAAGTTTATTTATTTGAGTCTTCTCTCTCTCTTTTTGGTTAGTCTAGCTAAAGTTTTGCCAGTTTCACTTATCTTTTCAAAGAATCCACACTTAATTTTGTTAATATTTTCAATTATTTTCCAATTCTTAGTCCATTTATTTGTGCCCTAGTCTTTATTATTTCCTTGCTTCTACTAACTTTGAGTTGAATTTGTTTTTTCTTCTAGTCTTTGAGGTATAATGTTAGGTTGTTTATCACAAAGTACTTTCTAATAAATTTTCTGATTTGACCCTAAAAAACAGAAAGGGTAGCAATTATTTGTTCCCATTTTGCATATAAGAAAATTTGATACAAAAGGCTAAAAGATATAGCTAAGGTCATGCAGCCAAAATTCCCTTCTTCTTCCAAACTTAGTAAAGTGAATACAAATTTCAAACATTAAATAGCAAAACATTCAAACAAAGGAAGAAATATAATATGGCAAAATAATATCTGAAAGATGGCAATCAGGAAAAGAGAGATGCAATAGTGTAGAGATCGAAGAGTAAGTGATACTATTTCCAAAGCAATTCTAGGAGAGCAAAGTATTTCTGGTAGAGTTGAACAAATTTGGAGGTAACCTGACAAATGCCCCATAATTCAGAGGGGAGCATTCAGTAGGCAATGTAGGCTGCAAAAATTTTTATAGACTGAGCTATTAAAGTAGAAATCTTGACCCACCACCATGACACTAAACTCATCTATAGTAAGAAGATCATTTGAAGCATGAGCTGAAGCTGGGAAAGTAAGTGCATTGAACTGCCTGTCAAAAGCAAAAGCTCAAAAAATTATTTGCAAATTACAGCATAATCTGCACCAAAGGGTTCCCATTGGTTAATACTATGTCCCTTCTTAAAAAAATAAATGCCAGTATAAAATGCTAAACAAAACTGCAGAACAAACGGTAGATCCCAAATTCATCAACTATTACTGTCCATGTTTACCAACTGAATTTTTCTCTAATCTCAATTAATAGTAGAATCCCAGTGATACCCAGTCCTCATACTTAAGTTCTTAGAGAAAATAAGGAGATCTTAGATAAGATAGGATGATAAATATGTTCATGGATACAATATTTGAAAAAAGAGATGGCCTAGCTATCACTTTCCACTTTAAATATGAGGAAAATGGAAACAAATGGCATAGAAACTATGCAAAACAAAAAGAACATAAGGGAAAAAAGGAGAAGAGGAAAGAGAAGTGAATAGGGAAGAGAGAAAGATATTAAAGACTAATGAAAAATATATTCTAGAAAAAAGACCTTAAGAAACAAGAAAGAAATACATCATAATAAATACCTTGCATCACAGAAGATATTACAAAAGGATGAGTTTGTTGAAAGAATAAAGCAAAGATGAGATGAAAAGGCAGTAGAATATATAGAAAAGGGAGACAATAGACCTCAGAATACAAAATAAAGATCAGAGTACTGCTTCTGGAGAACTAACAAATAGGAGGGGGAAAAGCTGATAAATTTTGTTAAATGCTTTTTTGGTATCTGTGGTACTTATGATACCTATGATGATGATTATATATTTTTATGTATTTTTATCCTATTGCTAGACGAAGGATTAATATCCTTAGTAAACAAAAATCTTTCACAAATAAAGAAAAAGGTCATTAGACATATGAATGGATATCATGAATAAGTTGCTCACATTAAAAATAAAGACTAATGGGTGGTATCTGGGTGGCTCAGTTGGTTGAGCATCTGTCTTTGACTCAGGTCATGGTTCTGGGATTTTAGGATCTGGCAGCATCAGGCTCTCTGCTCAGTAGGGAGTCTACTTCTCCTCTGTCCCTCCTCTCTCCTTCGTGCTCTCTCTTTCTCTCTCAAGTAAATACATAAAACTTAAAAAGAAATAAGGGCTAATGGCCAATAACACATACACAATCAAACTTATTTTAAAGGAAGGCAAATTACAAAAAAATTTAGTACCAGTCAGACTGACAAAAATTTAAAGCATTGTTAAAACTGTCAATGGGATGAGGATGAAAGCAATTTTACAAATTATTGGTGATGGCATAAAATACTGTAATATTTTATAGGGCAATTTGAAAATATCTATCAAATATTAAATGTACGACTTTTTTTTAACCCAGCAATTAACACTGGTGGGAATTTCTTGTGTTACTTTTGCCCAAATTTGAAAATGAAAATGTATGGTATAAGTATGTTATTTTAAATTGAACTAGTGTTTTAAATACCACCTCCCATTAAAAAAACAAAAACAAAAAACAGAAGCAAACTCTATATGTCCATCAATAAGATACTAGTGAAAAGAATTATGACACATTTGTACCATGAAATACAGTGAACTTATTAAAAAGACATTATTGAAAAGAGAAGAAATTTCTAAAACAATTTATTAAAAAATGCAAGGTCAGAGCAATGAATGTAGAATAATTCCATATATACAAAGAAACAGAGAAACAAAGAAACAGGATATCTGTTTCTTCCATGCCACTTCATCCAATTGATTATTAAATCATGTGGACTTTATTTTCCAAAAGACCATGAAATATCTCCATTTTTCTTCTGCCATATGCTAGTCCAAGTTTCCTTTATTCTTTGCCTTACATTTCTTTTTTTTTTTTTAATTTTTATTTATTTATGGTAGTCACAGAGAGAGAGAGAGGCAGAGACACAGGCAGAGGGAGAAGCAGGCTCCATGCACTGGGAGCCCGATATGGGATTCGATCCCGGGTCTCCAGGATCGCGCCCTGGGCCAAAGGCAGGCGCTAAACCGCTGCGCCACCCAGGGATCCCCTTTGCCTTACATTTCTGCAATAGCTTCCTAACTGGATTCTAACTAGGTACTTTCCTTTCTGCTCAGTGTTTCCAACCATCCTGGGACCCTTCAGTTCCTTGAACAAGCTATGGTCCTCTTGACACACAATCTTTTCTCTGTCTGGAATATTCCCCTCTATATCCAACTCAGTTTTCCATTCTTCTTTCATATTCTAGTACAACTACCACTTCCTCAGAGAAACTCACACCATTTTTGTTGCATTAATTTATAATCTTATATATTTATCTATGTGTGTGATTAGTTTAGAGTTCCCTCTGCTGAACTATAATCTCTAGAAAGTTGGTGATGTTATCTATTTTTGTTCATCACTGAATCCTCAAGAAGGTAACTGACTCAGAAATGGAATAGATAAATACATTCATTAGAATCCATCTATTTATCCATCCATCCGTTCATGCTGTAGCTGCATTAAAAATACCTGGAAGAAACTAATAACTGTTATTATGATCTAGGGACTAGGACTAAGCAAAGAGATGGGAGTAAAAAGCAATAATAACTATCTTTTAAGTATTTGAATTTGTTTACATTTCTATAGGGTGCACTGAATAATATACAAATAATGTCATAACATATTTTGTTGATGACATGAGATCAAGTATATACTAAAATGTCTCCTTCAGCCTGGAAGGGTAATTAGTTTCTTGTTATCCTGTCAATAGGACTATAATTGTAACTCTGAGAAACCTGCATATTAACACAATTCCCTTCTCTTGCCAACTCAATTCAGTTCTATTTTAAGCATAGAGTAAATAGACCTTCTCACAAGCATTCTTACGTGTGTTTACATACTCATGCAACACACATTTTTTTTTCTCATTAAAGGTGTTAGAAAATTCTCCCAGGAAACTAAGTCACGTTGTCATAGTCTTTTCATGGAAAGGGACAATGTTTAGGAAAAAAGATTCTCTTAATTTTGATTAACAAACAAATCTCATTAACCTAATTTACCTTAGAGTATTTTCCCTGGATGGAATTACCAGTTTTTGCAACAATTCAAGGAAGCGAATTCTCAATTAGGGAAGAATTTTTGGAATTAACCAAAGAGCTCTTTCTTCACCTTTATTTCTATTTAACCTATTCCTAGTCTCCCTCAAATGCCTCTTTAGTCTGGCGAATTATCTCAGCAGCAGCAGCAGCAATCTGGGCCACACCAAGTCTTGCCACCTTTCAACAGAATGAGGAAATGAGCCTAAGATCTCTATGTTTGGTTTCTCAACAGCATCAAGTTTGTACTTAGAATACAATAATAGAACAACCCATAAAAAAGTCCAAAGAGCAGAAACAAAACAAGTCCATTTGGTATTGTTTTCAGGTGTTCTGAATTGTTAAATGAGAGATATGATCTTGAATTGTCATTTTTATCAAGTCTGTATTCTTATGTGTTGGAAACTGTTCCAACCAAGAGAATGTCCAGAGTTTGAGATAGGGATTATAAGGACAAGATGAAGTATTATGAGTTACTATCAGTACAATACTATACTATACTATAATTTGATTCGATGGACACAAATAAATTTCATTCAGATAATATCCATCAGCACACTTAGGGGTGGGGGGATGGTGAAAGGAGAGCAAAATTTAGTAAAGATTTGGTTCTGTGAAAATGGCGAAAATCCATGACCTCCTTTAAAGGCCAGAATTCCATAAAATCATTTACCCTTAGTATAATTTCCACCCTTGGTATTATTCACCCTTAGTATAATTAGAGTGTACCACTTCTGATTGCAAAAGCCCAAGGATTAGTCACTTGAATATAAAGAGTTCTTATATAAGTAAACTCTGGAAAAATGTCAAGAGTACTTACCAGTAATTCTAGCACACTCCAATAAATATGGTTCAGAATGTATTGATATGTAAGTATTGCATTTAAAGCCCATGCATCATTGACCAATGTCATAGCTGTCAGAATAGAGGTTACCTTTGGGGGAGGAGACTGAAAGGGGGAATGAGAGGAGGCTCCTAGGTGCTGGAAATGTTCTAAAACTTGATATGGTTAATGGCTCCACAGGTATATACACATGTAAAAATTCATTGAGCCATACATTTATCATTTGCAACTGATACGATTTTTGATTTATGACTGTATAAATATAACCCCTTGATTAAAACAAAATTTAAGTAAAGGTATAATTTTCTTCTGTAAGGCTTCCTTGGGGGAGAGAAATTTTTACCAAGAAAAAAGGCACAACCTGATTGTCATTTCTAAGGTCTAATAGGAACTTTATGGTATAATAAGAATTCTATTATAAATGATGTCTTGCAGATGTCCTAAAGAATGGGGTCTATTAATAACTGCTGGAGAATGAGAATGTAATTTGAAATGTTGAATTTTTATTAATAATTAGGGAAAGACAACTGGCCACCAGCCTACTACTTGGGAGAATAAACTATGTTGAAAATTTCTGCAACAGAAACTTCTTTCCACTCTTCGCTTTGACATTCTCACTTATGCCTAGGGGAGCACATTATCTCAATATATCTCATATAACTTAAATTATCAAATAATCCTCAGACAAAAATAAAATATACTATACTTCACACACACACAAATACACACAGAGCCTTTGTATGTACTGGAGGAGCAGAGATGGGCTGGATGTATCATCCCACTCTTCAAATATTGGGGGATTTCTCCCTTCTGTTACATCTATCATAATCTGCCTTTAAATGTTTGGGATTTTGAACTATATATAATAAAAATGTACCTTGAATTATCATTAGAATAAAAGTAATAATCTATACCCATCCTAAAGAAGTCAGAATTCAATAGCATCGCATGATGGTTTAACAGAAAAATGTATATACTGAGTAGCCAACAAATAATTGAGACATTAGAACAACCTGAGCTCACCAGCCCTCCATGAGAAGTCAGGGCTGTGTTCCCATATGGAACTGAACTACTGAACTTCTATAAAATTTCACAGCAAATCATCATGTGCTAATCTAACTCTTCTCCTGAAACATTTTACCCAATCTTAAATATGAACTCTTATCTTAAAACTACAACTTCACATATTTCTTTCTTAGACTATGGCCATAGATAGGAACAGCTCATTTCTTATTTAATAATATGATGTACAACTTTTTAAAAGTCATCTTCCTTTACCTTCTCTTTAAATGTATACTTTCTGACTTTTCCTTAATCTCAATCCCACCCCATCCAAGCTCCAGCGTCCATAAGAAGCTCTAAGTGGGGGTTCCCAAGTCTTTTCTAGAAAAGCCTCTCTCAAAGCCTAAACCTACATTTTTACAATCTGAGAGTGACCTCATGTTCTCTCTCTACCCAACTTTATCTTGTGTTCCCAACACCACAACCTCAAAACCTGAGCCATTGCACTAACCAACTCCTTTGTTTCCCACCTTCTACCTTCAGTAGATCTCTTCCTTCCATTCCATCTACTTGCCCTGTCCCTGTCCTTGTACAAAGTGCCTAAACAATATTCAGGGGTTTCCTCCTCTGTAGCACCTGCCTCCAGTATGTCCACTTATCTGTCCACCTTTCACAGTCAGAGTGACTGTTTCCAAACGTAGATCTTACCACTTCCCCTTCCACAACCCTCTCTGGTTCCCCATTCCACATGGACTAAAACCCTGACTCCTCTATTTAGTATGTAAGGCCATCGACCAGCATGCTTTCATCTAACTTTCTAAACTTAAACTTCAAACCATGCTCCCACCCCTGTACCTCATGTCTGGTCATACCTCAGGCATTTCTCCCCCAAACTCAAAGCATCATAAGACCTTTGAAAAACAGTTCCCTTCAGCTTGAACCCTCTGCTCTCTCATGTTTATTTTCAGGTCCACTTTGGGTAAGAGAGAGTATTGTTTTGTGATAAGACAGCAGACTTTTGCTGAATTCAAATCCCAGTGCCACCACTTTCTTCTCATCAAGTCTTGGGTAAATTGCTTCATGTTTCTGAGAGCCTCAGTTTTCTCATCTCCATTCAGAGAGAATGGTAATAGTGTCGATGCTACAGGATTATGGGAAGGACTAAATGAATTAAGACCTAAAAGGCACTTAACATAGACTTAGTACTCAACAGCTATTCATATCAGCTATTGTCATCGTCATCATTATTAACCTACTTCAAGAAGATCTTCTCATCTCATGAATTGGAATTAATGCCTTCCTTTCCTTTATCTTTCCATAGTACACTGTCCATGGCTCTAATTATACTTACCAAAATATGCCAGATGTAGATTATTAATGACTGTCTGCCCTTATTTCATAAGGAGGAATAAATTCCATAAATAGTTATTAAGCACTAAACTACATCTTAATTATCAGTAGCTTATACTTTGTGCTTTGATTCTCTTTCTTTATCACATCTTTCATTCCACATCTTCCCATTTCAGAATCATGTTTAAACCTGCAACCTGGAGAAAGTGTTAGGGTCCTCACTTCCTCACTCTTCATTATGCTAATATTCACCAAATCTTGCATAGACTACCTCCTTTTTTTAAAAAAATTTTTATTTATTTACTTATGAGAGACAGAGAGAGAGAGAGAGGCAGAGACACAGGCAGAGGGAGAAGCAGGCTCTATGCAGGGAGCCTGATGCAGGACTTGATCCTGGAACTCCAGGATTACGTCCTGGGCGGAAGGCAGGCGCTAAACTGCTGAGCCACCCAGGGATCCCCCATAGACTACCTCCTTAACACATTTTAGATTCTGACACTCCCTGGCCAATTTAGCATTGATTGCCTTGATGAATTGTTGTTCACCAAGATTATTATAATTGCTTCTAACTAGGGGTTTATTCCAAGTGGTTTTCCAAGACACTTGTGACCGGCCCTATCACATCACCTATCACACAATATTTGCCTGCCAATGCATCTGCATTGCCAACTAAACACCAACTTTCTTGCATGCAGAGAACATATTTTGTTTAGTGTAGGTAGCTCAGTGCCTGGTACAAAGTAGGATATCAAAAAGCACATGTTGTAAATATGGGTGAATGACTATATTTCATCATATCTCCATACACTTAAGTTGCACCCTTATTCTTACAAATGCCCACAAAATGGATTGTAGGCCACAACATTACAGCTCTGAGGTTGAATCAAGGAGCTAGGAATTCCTCAGGGGACTTAGGAATTCTGTTCCAATAGCTGTGGGAGGTACACAGTCCAGCAAGAAGTGGGGAAGGTAAAGGGAGGACTGGGAAAAATGTATATGAGATCATCTCTCTTCTCTAGGGCATGATGTCAGATCAGTTCAAAGATAATTGAGACTTCATCCCTTGCTTTCAGGGACGACACAGTCCATGTAGAAAAACCTAACCTACCACTATGCCACATGTAATTGTAGTGCACCATTCAGATCCCCCTTTAGAGAGAACAACTGGTTTTGCCTACTCAGACTGCTGTTTATCCAGATGGATACTTCTTTAGTTGAGGAGAGCCACATCATTCAAAGTTACACCTCTTCTCAAAGAAGACCACATCTGATGACTGGTCCATGCTGAGTATAAAGACCCCATCCCTTCATCCAACTTGGAGCAACTCTGCAGGACCACTGAGTTTTAGCCTTTTTGAAGTTGGCTGAGATTTCCATTGAGACTGGGCTACAGCTCAAAGCTGTTTCCTACTCTTTCCCACTAAAGGTGCTGATCTCAAGAACATTCCCCAGAGTAAAGCACCTCCTGGCTAAATTCTGTTTCAGAATCTGCTCCTCATGCAACCTAATCTGTAACAATCAATGACAATGAAGATGAGATAAAATTTATGATGATACGTGCCATAACCCAGAGGGGAAAAAACTATTGGCCTATGAGACGAGTTTTGGTACTTAGAATTGTTTTCGTGTATACCTTTCTGGAGTTCAACATAGTAAAATATCTGTCAACTTAAAAAAAAAAAAAAGTTTTGAAAACGCTGAAAGCCTGGCAATAATGGGCCAGCATTTGGATGGCACTGAGACTCTCACGAGGGACCATGTTCCATTTAAATGGTGCTCACAACCTCCACGGTGCTACAATCCTCACACATCCTTCATTCATTTCTTTCACCTGTTTAGTCCCAAGGATATTTGAATTCGATGGGTCATGACCGATTCTAATATTCCAATTTCTAAACCACTTCCCTCAATAACTTATACCTCTCATCTGATTCTTCCCACAAAATGTAAGCCTTTTTTCAGGCTGAGTCTGTGTAATTGTCACCTTGGAAGCTTTCCCTGAGCAGACACCCTAGTTAAACATAACATTTGTTCAAAGCGTGTTATGCAAATACAATTAAATAGAAGACCCCCCTTCACCTCTCTGTGGTAAGCCGTACTCCTCTTCTAGAATATTTTGAGGGAGACCCTCTGTGATTTTCTGGATGTATGAAGTATTTTCTGGATGTATAATGTATTTTCCTGACACACAGAAATAAGTTGGTCTCTCCTTTTCAGAAAACATGACCATTAGTATGTTTTCAGTTTCAGGATGCATACAGGTTATTGGAGTCATTTAAAACCAGAGGCAGCCTCATTTGCTTGGCTGGAGCCACCAAGAGCAAAGCCCAGGAGGATCTGGTGAAGCAGAACAGGTCCTGGCTGTGCTGCCCAAGCGCAGGTAATGTCTTAAGTAATTGTGATCTTTGGGCAGTCAGTCAAAACGCAGAGTCAAAACTATAAAAGGGCAAGTGCTCCCACAGAGGAAAAATTATCAAGTACTGTTAGACAGAATAATAGGTGACTGCTGACATTTCACCTTTTATCATGATAGCAGTACTTGGAGAAAAAGCGCAGTTAAGGTTGTCAGAATTTCATTTTAACCCCCTCTTTGAGGCTGTTAAAAATTCACTCATGCTGAAACTTGCCTTTCAGGTTCTCAGCCAGGTTTGTGCTTTGTTTTCAATCCGTTGTCTCTAATGGAATGCAAAATGTAATGCAGGGAAAAGGGCTTTTCCCAAGGATCTTTCTACAAACTGCTTCCTATCCCAATTCCTTTTCCTCGTTCATTCAACTCTCTGCCAAAAGGTTAGTTTTAACCACAAAACAACCCCAAAGATACACTCAACTGAGAGAGGATTAAAGGCTTTTGGCAGTGTTTATAAAGATAGCTGAAGCAATAAGTCATACTCAACAAGTAAGAATCTGTTCAGTGGTGTTCACTAAAGGAAATCGCAACCTTAGAATGCTGTAAATGGCCATAACAGATGTAGTAAACAGGTAATTTTTATAGCGCTCCCTGAATAAAAGATAAACAAGGACAGGTCAAAAATGTCTTCATAGGCATGACACAGGGTGACAATCTGGTAGGAAGGAGGAATGATAGACATTGTCTCAAGGCTATATTTGAATAGCAAACAGTAAACTGATTTTGTTTAGACTGTGTACTCTTGGCACTCAAAACTCCCCATGACCCTCTCTTCAAGCCATCTCCCACTCAGGACAAAATGCTAGGGGAAAGGGAAAGAACTGATGGTTTATTGTCAGTTACTGTGCACCAGACAGAATGTTAGGCACTTGATAATCATAAGGCAGCTTGAAGATACCAACAGGCACAACACACCCCTGATCCCTACTTTCCAGCCGAAACATATTTTATCTATATCTTCCTGTGCATAAATACCTTTAAAATGCTCCCATGCTTGCTTTGCTTATCTTATACTAAAGCAGTTATCCAGCTAGACTTATTATGTTGATCGGCATATGAGATATCACCATATATAATAGAGTATTTACTTTTGCAGACATCCCACCAGCTCTTTGATAGACGTGTTAGGTCTTGCATGTGCTATCCTTCGCATTACAGTAGTCCCAGAACCTGGGAAAGTACTATAATAAGCCTTTTATTATTATAAGCGTTTCTGCAATACTTTCCATTTGCAAACTGCTTAACAATCAACTCTCCTCTTTATGTTTCACAAGAAATCAGATAGCTCAACACTTGTTAGCTTTGTTTTATGGCCCTGAATCCTCAGGCCCAGAGTTCAAAGAAATCAAGGGTTATGCAGCCAGCTCAGGCTTAAGACCAACACAGCTGCTCTGTTTTTATCCAGCCTCTCAGCCAGGCTGCCCAGCTGCTTCCCAATCCTTTTACTGAATACATATATATGTATATATTTTATTTTTAAACTCTTGGAATTAAGAAAATTATAGTAAGAATATTGGCCCCAATTCTCCATTTTTAGCATGAAAATCTCACAGCCTGGGCTTTTGCCAAGTGTTGCTGGAATAATTTTGGCAGATCTGAAATAGCCCACATACAAGTTCCCTCAGCTGGTAGAGAAGCAAAGATGGCTCTCTTTGGGGTCCATTTTGTCCACTGATGTCGTGGCAGCAAGGAGGGGAGGGGGCATCCCAGGCAGAATTGAGGGGCATTGCTTATCCAGGCAGAGGCAGCAGTGGAACAAGAAGGGCAGGTGAGTGAGCAGAGCTGGGTGGCCTTGAGAAGCTTCTTTGGAGAGCAGTGGGACTGCTCAGGCACCTGGGTGACAGCCATAACAAGGTTCAGGTGGCTTTGGCTTTCCAGTACGTAGTATGTGGCCACTGTTTTAGAAAATGGGTGGCAAAATCTAGTCAAAGGCATAAAGAATAACTAGAGCCTAGCTTTGGAAAAGGTCTTGTGAAGAGGTGTCCCTCTCTCTGTGGAGTCAGGCTGTTTTGTCTACCGTTCTTGAATAATGCCGTCATCCTGTATTTGTGGCAATAAAAACCTTTATTATCCCACATCATCATTTCATAATCTCTTTGATACTTACTATTAAATTCTTGTTAAACTTTGTTTTTAAGCTGTAATTTTGTGGCTCCATAGTATATATGCAAAATATTTCATTTGCAAATTATATTAAGTGCTGTTCATATTTCTGCAAGTATCAAGAAAGACTTGTCTTGACTTAGAATGTATGTATGTATCCTTTTCCATTCTATTTCCAAATCTAATGTTTCTAGTTCTGTTTACTCCTCTTTAAGCAGACTGGGTCAGTTTATCCCCCATCTTCAAAAACAAATACTTCTTCCTCTTTCTACTCTTATTTTCCCCAAATACATCTGCAACATTATCTCAACCACTATCATCATTACCAACATTAGTTGAGCACTTTCTTTATGCCAGGAATTGTCCTGACAATTTTTAAGATTTTATTTATTTATTCATAAGAGACAGAGAGAGAGAGAGAGAGAGAGAGAGAGGCAGAGACACAGGCAGAGGAAGAAGCAGGCTCCATGCAGGGAGCCCGATGTGGGACTTGATCCTGGGTCTCTAGGATCAGGCCCTAGACTGAAGGCGGCGCTAAACCGCTGAGCCACCTGGGCTGCCCTGTCCTGACAATTTTACATATGCTTACTGATTTCTTTTCATAGCAGTCATGGGAATTATTATGATCTCTATTTTTCAGATGTGGATATTGGGGTGCAGAGAGGTTAATGAATCCATACAACAGCAATCATTTTGGAATTGGGATACACACATCTGGTTCCAAAGTCAGGCTCCTTACCGAGCTACTCTAATGGTAGCCTGCCATTTCCAAAGCACTTTCATGTGCACCTTTTAATTTGATCCTTACAACCACATGTGAGATTTTGTTTAAACTGGAAACCCCCATTTTACTTTCTCCAAGCTTGGGGAAATTATGTAATACTTTATTATTGTTGAATTTTCTGAAGGTTTGGCTATTTTTTTTCCAAATATAAATTCTAGATTTAATCTAAAGTAATGCTATGGACTTCTCCATCTAAAAAAGTTAAAGTTATTATCAACTGTAAAGCCTCCTCAAATTATTCTCCATGGCTTCTTTTTTCCCATTACAAAATAAAGTCCTACATTTTTCAAGGGGATGTGCTGAACTCCAGCAGAAATGGAGTATATTTAAATGTGTCTTAAGTTATAACAGACTGCATTTCAAAATCAAATAGTTTAGGCTTTACATATTTATAGTTATATGAGTAACATTTGTACTTATATGTCCAGATTTATATATTCCGGGCCAAATTCCAAAAAAGGATTTTGAGGTTTGGAACATATACTGCTTGGAATTTATATATACCTCTGTTCTCCTCTCTTAATGTGGAGAGTAAGTAGTTTATTCTACTTTTTAATATCTCTACTTATATCCACAGGGTTTCTAAAAAGGACATATATGATAATGTGGCCTAGTAAAAATAAATGTTAAATTCCTTATTGAATTATTGTTTCTTAAGTTCCTTATTGAATTCTTGTTTCTTTTTCAGGCTAACTCATTTATACTTCTCAAATTTGTTCTTCTCAATTTTTGACACATCATCATTAAGGGAATTCTGAATGTTTTATAGAAAGCAGCTGAACTGAATTCCATAGGAGTACAAATAATACAGATGCCACTACCTGGATGTGTTCTTGGCTCTTGAGGCAAAGTCCTCCCATGCCTGTTATTTCCTGATGATCTTTGGGATATTACGAGAAGGCCCACGGAAGTGTTTTCCTTATCATGGAGTCAATGGAAGTGTTTGAGAGGATTACATACCCCAGGTCACTTGAAGAAACAAGCTAGGTTTCATGCCTCCTTATAGCTTCTTCTATATGAGGCCTCACATACTTGTTATGGTAAATGTACCCCTCTACTGATAGTCACATGAATACTCCTGCTGTACAACTAATCTCTCCAAAAAGAATGTTAGGGAAACTTGGGCTCACTTTCCACTTTGTGGCCCATAAATACTTGCATAAACAAGCTCTATGAGCACCTGGGAAAGGTTAGTGTGCAGACCAAGGTCATAACACATTCCAGTGCTTAACCTAACCAAATGACACAGACCAAGAAAGCTTTTCCAAAAACAGGCAGCTGCATTTCATCTTTGCATATTCAGACCAAAGAAAATAAATACCTGCTGTTTCAAACAGCTGGGTAGTTCACTGGAATGCTGATGAGTCACCAAAGTCATGGACAGTAGTGATGTTTTTCTCAGGGTGGCAGGAAGACCCCATGAGGTGAGGTTCTATACCTTGCCAAGAAACTGGCCATCAGACCACTGAGGGAACAGAATGATATAGGAGAGGGATCTGACATGTCAAATTGTAAATCCAACCTTCATTTTGGCTAATAATACTTTTAGTTCTTTGGATTCAAGGCCCAAGAAATGAGTTTTAAAACTGGGAGTGTACCATATCTTTGGTATTAAAAGGGAAAGGGAAATAATGTATAGTAACTCTCAACTTGAGGCAGGGATTTTGTACTTGTTATCCCAGTTTATCCAATGATGACCATTAATAAATATTTTGATATTCCCATGATACAAAAGAGAAAGATGAGGCTCAAAGAAGTTAAATACTTCACTGAAAATTACCCAGATTGTGTGGTAGACTCAGGATTTGAAACCAGGTCTATGAGATCCTATGCCTACTTTTCTTGCTGCCTTCTTGGGATAAAAAGGTATTTGCCTGGGGGATTTATGAGACATGAGAGAAGTTTCAATATGATCTCCCAAAGCATACCTTAACTTGCCTTCCTTAAGCTCAGCAGTATAAGAAGACATTTGCCATGCATGTTCCCTTACTATACAAGCACACAGAAGCCACATGTGGAAGATGAACCTGCCTGTGCCAGAATCAGCACTTTTAGAGCTGAAGAGAGGGAAGGAACTTGACTTGTTCCTCAACTTGGACTCTCAGTCTGGTAGCTTAACAGATGGGGATTTTCTTAACTATTCCCAATCCTATCTACCACCTACCTCCCATAGCAGCATAGAACTTTGGGTATGGATGGTATACCCCTCTTCTTTGGACTACATTCCACTCAAGGGCCTTTTGGAGGGATGGTTTAACTGCTGTTTTCTCGAGCATTTGCAGATAAAACAATTTCATAACATTCCTGGAAGTAATCTGATTCATAATTTTCAAGGAGTTTCCTTCTTTCATTCAAATAGGTAAAAGCACAAAGCAATAAAACATCATCAATAGCACCATGGCATTCAGCCAGACATTTCCTGACTTGTAGGTCACACACTACAATTTAAGTGTACATATGTGTATTGGTGCACAAAGGTGAAGACAACTCCTTCAGAAACCTTCAGTGATTGATATCACTCTTCATGTAATTTCTAAGCACCCCCTTCAACCTCCCACCACCCCCTAGGGAGACCACAGCTTACTGATCAGAGATTGTGTAAATGTGTTCTTTGGTAGTTCCAAGTGTGTGTTTAGAATTTCAACCAGTGTATGGGCTCCCTAAGGGAGAGCAGAAAGAAGCTGGAACTCTCTGGCAACTCATTTTTTGGCATAGATGCCTCATATGCCATACCCCATGAAGTTCATCACACAGCTGACTTTCAGCAAGATGTTCACTAATCGTTGGTGAAGAGATTATTTTAAAAACTTGGTCTAGGGATCCCTGGGTGGCGCAGCGGTTTAGCGCCTGCCTTTGGCCCAGGGTGCGATCCTGGAGATCCGGGATTGAATCCCATGTCGGGCTCCCGGTGCATGGAGCCTGCTTCTCCCTCTGCCTATGTCTCTGCCGCTCTCTCTCTCTCTCTGTGTGTGACTATCATAAATAAATAAAAAAAATTAAAAAAAAAACTTGGTCTAGGATATCCACATACACAAGAATAAAGTTGGACCTTTCCCACACACTGTACAGAAAAATTAACTGAAAGCAGATTATAGACCTAAATGTAGAGCTAAAACTGTAAAACACTTAGAAGAAAATGTAGGAGAGAATTTGCATTACCTTGGGTTATGCAAAGCATTATTGGATAGAATGTCAAAAGCACCAGCAACAAATCAAAATTATAAACATTTCTGCTTCAGTGGAGACTTTCAAGAAAATGAAAAGACAACCCACAGAATGGAAGAAAATATTTGCAAATCATATTTCTTATAAAGAACTTGCATGTAGAATATATCTAAAAACTTTTACAACTCAATAACGATAAAACAACTCAATTAGATTATAGGCAAGGATCTAATTAGACCTTTCTCTCAAGACGATATACAAATGGACAATAAGTACACGAAAAGATGTTCAACTTCTTTAGCTATAAGACAATGCAAATCAAAACCCCAGAGATATCATTTTACACCTACTAGAATGGCTATCATCAAAATAATAGATAACAAGTGTTGACAAGGATGTGGAGAAACTGGAACCCTCATACATTGATGATGAGGAAGAGGAAATAGCATAGCTACTCTGGAAATGTCTCACAGTTCCTTGAAAGTTAGATATAAAATTACCATATAACCTAGTATTTCTACTTTTAGATCTATATTCAAGAGAAATGAAAACATATGTGCATGCAAAAAAACTTGTACAAAATGTTTGCAGCAGCATCATTCATAACAGCCAAAGTTTAGAACAACCCAAATATCTACCAACTGATGAACAGATAAACAAACTATACTATTACCCATGCAATAGAATATTATTTGGCAATAAAAATGAAGTGACTGATACATGCTATAGTATGTATGAACCCTAAAAACATCATGCCAAGAGATTGAAGTCTTTCTCAAAAGGCCATAGATTCTATGATCCTTTTTCATGAGATGTCTGGAACAGGCAAATCTATACAGAAAAGAGGTTAGTGGTGGCCGAGGGCTGGGGTGGGAATGGGGAAGAAACGGGGAGTGTCTGCTAATGGATTTCTTTTTGGGGTGGTGGAAACGTTGTGAAATTGACAGCAGTGATGGTGGCATGATTATGTGAATATACTAAAAACCACTGTATAGTACACATTACATAGGTGAATAGGATGGTATGTGAATTATGTCTCAATAACGCTATTAAATATTTAAAAAGAAACTTCACTTTATACTTTGGTTTTTAGCCCTGGCTGCTCCTTAAAATCACCTAGGAGGGCTTCTCAAATCCCAATGCCCTAAGCAAACCCTAAACCAACTACATCAGAGTGTCTCTGAACAGAATATTCCAGGTTTTTTTTTTTTTTTTAATTTATTTGCCCAGGTGATTCCAAGGTGCACCAAAGGAGCAAGCGTGGAGTAAAATCCCGTAGTACTCACTTCCCGTTATAGGTGTTTCTGCCTAGTATCCTTTTGGATGACATGTCATCCTAGACACTTGTCAGAAGTTATCAGTATGATGCTGTCACTTTTAGAGTCACTCTTCAGAAGAGACTAACATTTATAAGAAGACACTGAATGGGTGCCCTCATCCCCTGGAGGTCACTGACAAGGAAAATTATACTCTACTCAGTGGAACTTCTGATTTTCTTTTTATTTCCAAGGTATTTAGGCTTCTATGGTTCCTATTTTGGAATCTTTGTAAAGTAGTGCTCAAAAAGGTGTTCTGAAATGCATGGAACTAAACCATATACCTAATTGTTTGATGAGTTTCACTTTGATTCTCTTCATCTAAAATCCCAGAGTTTCAAAACTATTAACTTATTGCTAGAACCATTCAATCCAGTGAGTAGAAAGAACTTATAAACTGAAGCTGGAACTGCTGTTTTTCTCATTGTCAGTACCAGAAATAAACTGCTGTTGAATGACCAGTTACACTCCCCTAAAAAATATGTCAATTGTTTCCTTCCTATTCTTAAGCATAACTATGAGTCAAAACACTAGTTTATATGATTAAAAAAATAAAAATGACACAATCCCCAATATGGAAGTCAAGTCAGGACAGCCATTAGAATTTAACATAGGTAGTAATGAGCACAGGGCAATGTATGGAAGTGCGGAATCACTACATTGTACACCTGAAACTAATATTACACTATAAGTTAACTAACTGGAATTTAAATAAAAACTTAAAAAAAGAGAGTGAGAAAAGAATTCAACATAGAGACAGTCACTTAAATTCCATTTTATGAAGAAAAAAGACTAGCTAAATATTTTTGAAACATTTAGATACTGTTAATTTAATTAAAAGCTGCTATCATGTATCAAGTAGTAGAATTTATTAACCCAGGGTGAAAAGATACCATTTTGGGAGATTATGAACACTGGATTTGTAAAAGAAAAAAAAAAAAACTGTTTGAGGCTCGGTTTGGCATTTTCAACGCTTTGAAAACAGACACTCAGGAATGGCCTATCGAAGCGATTTATTATCTTGGATGTGATATGTAAATTGGTCATTTCATTGCTTAGAGATTTGTTCTACATTTCTGAAAGTAAACTCATAATGCAAAACCATACCCAGCCACCAATGGATACATAGAAACACTTTCACTGTCTCTTTTGCTCTTTCATCCTTTGGCATGCAGTAATAAATAAATCAAGAAAGCATATGTTCCTTGCAATCAAAAATCAGAGTAATTTTTATCAGTGTTCATGTGCACAACGAAGCTGGTTCTTTCATGAAAGTGCATTTCGGCACATTTGGCAAGTCTTTTATATGGAATTGACCTCTCAACATCTAGGGTGACTATTCTACTTTCAAAGGTGAAGGAAAGCATATTTGGTTAAAATAGAGCAGCTGCTGGTGGAGCAGAAGTCATTCCCCTAGTCTATCAAGCCATTGTATTGTAGCTTCTCCAGAAACATAACAATTGACAGTAAAATGATAATTCAAAGCCACAAGTATCCTCTATATGATACTATAACTGATTATGTGGCAATAGCAAGAATCATGTGGGGTGGAGAGACTGAAAATACCTAGTAATAAATACCAGGAATTAATCCTTATGTGTCAAAAACTGGAATTGAACACGACTTTACAAAGATTCCAACATATGAGTCATAGAAGCCTACACACACAGTTTAACCTGTGAGGAGGGAAGGAAACGGAAGCCACCCAGAAGAGCATGATGTCCCTACTCAGGACAAGGTAGTGCAAGGAGGCACAGACCAAGGGAAATGTAGATAATCAAAAACTCAAGTCATTGAAAATAACCACAAAATTCCACACATTTATTTTTTTATCAAATTTTTCTCCCCTCAGTCTACCCAAAAGTACAATAGTGGCAAAAACAACCATTTTGAGGATATGACTCCTTATTTCAGCTGAGCGATATGATGGTAAGAAATGTGTCATCAAAAGGAGGGACCTGTTACATAATTTCGTGCTGAGCTAAATGAAAATGCGGGGTCTTTATTCAAAAATTATGAAGAATTTCAAGATGGTAACAGCAAAATTCTAACTAAACCAAGCACAGGTTGCTGTCCATGCAGCCAGTCCTGCCAACAGCTGAGAAATAGGGAGGCAGCATTTGCCTAACCTATACCTGGGTCTGTTGTTTTCTAGCTAGTTTAGCTTCTTTTTGCAGAATGCACATACATACAGACTCTACAGCTAAGGAATGACCTTGTGTCACTTCTCATTTATAGAAACCAACACCCAGAGAAACTAAATGACTTGTCTAAGGTCATGAGTTGAATCACAGAGCCAGCACTAAATCCCAGGTATCCTGACTCCCACACTGACATTCTTTCCCCTACTCCATGCTACTGATCTCCAGTTTAAATGTAAATAATTAGGAAATACTAACTACAAAAAAGGGGGCAGAGAGGAGAGGACATTACCTCATCAGAACTTCCTTTTCAATTCTTCTGTGCAAATAATAAAACGCGGTCTAAAAATCCATTTCAAATTCCTTTTCTGAGTCAACTCTTCCACGTCCTAGGGAAAAGACATCATATGACAGCTTCAGACACTGAAGCAAATTACCTTTGTCCAGAACTCGCTTGAGCCCTTGGAGTTAACGATCACAGACCAAGGTGGTTATTAGTGGATAGTTATGAGGCAACACACTAGTAAACTAATCAGTGTTCCTGTACAAATATTTAAAATAATTCTGAGATAATTTGAACTTTAACGCTGAGCTAGCCAAATGTATTTGTAATCTGAACCCAAGGTTCTAATAAGTTACTGCCTTTTGGATGTCCTTCAATGTGAGGGACATTTTTAGAAAGATTAGCACTTGAGTGGAAACAAAGACTGACATTTTCAATGTAAACATGAGACCTGGAGGGGTTTTTGTTTGTTTTTGTTTTTGTTTGTACAAAACAAAAGTCATGTGTCTTCCTCACTCAGGTATATGTGTAAATTTAGTACATCAAAACATCTGGTGCAAGGACACCATTGTTAAAAGACATTGTTAAAAGATACTGTACAAATCATATAAAGGAAACTTTAAAAGCTCATGAAAAACATTCAACCAGGTGATGAAAGAGTTCAAGGTAGGCTGGCAACAGAATGATGCAAAAAAAAAAAAAAAAAAAAAAAAAAACACCGTTTAGAGAGGCAAAAGACACCCGTTGAACCCCCTTGAAAAGGCACAGGGATTAGGGCCAGATAGATCTCCAGTTCAAATCCCAGTTTCACATATATTTTGTTTTTATAAGCTGTGGCTAATTCATCTGCAAAATGGGGTTGATATGAAAGCCAGACAGCTAGATCAGATGCTTTCTAGATGAGATGCCTCAGTGATCTCTGAAATCTATCATGCACACGTCTTTAATTATATCTTATTGAGTTGCCCCTCAGAATTTTTGCTAGGGGGGTTTAAAATTAGTTTTGCATGTCCAATGCTTTCCAGAACTTTACGGTCTGTAGGTAGCAACAGGGAAAAGCAAAATATTCTCTGGCTTGGATAAATTTTGGCATAATTATAGGTCTGGTGTGTGGAAAATGAGGGCCGGGTGAAAATGGTGCAGAGACATGAGTAACCCAAAGAGTCTGAGGCTACAGCACTTACATCTCATTAACTGCCAATTACTGTATTTATAATTTAACACAAAAAGGAAAAACACAAATGGGGTTTTGAAAAAATCCCTTTTATCTAGACTTCAGTTTATACTTGGCCACTACAGGCAGAATTAATGCAATAGGTTGAGAAAGGGAGTAGTTAGATTGAGAAATAAAAACACTTTTTGATAACATGTGAGGCTATAAAAATGGCTTGGCTGAATCTATTAACCAAAGATAAATAATACCCTGCAGGAGGAAAAGAAACAGCTTTTTCTGGATCATAAGGTCTGGCATGTTTTTAAAGACCTTGCTTCCACTAAAAATGTAACACAGTCAATTTAAAGAGACATTTTTTTTAATTCGCGATTTCATAACACTTTTGCATCCGAAATCTTGTCTCTGGTCTCGCAACACCATGTTCAAGACTTTCATCAAAACACAGGAAGAAAAATAGACTTTCTTTATGTGATCTCATTATTAATATTTCTATTGTTGCTATCTCTATTATTACTATTACTATTCTTATTACTACTCCCACTACTAATGCTGTTACTATTACTCCATCCACATCTGCATTTCTAGATAACTATCTGATGGGAATTCTAGTGAATACTATTTTATTGCTCAGCCCCTGAGTCTCTCTCTCTGGTGAGTCTAAACATTATCTTTACCTCTGTGTAGTTCATGGGCTAGAAGTTTCATCACCTGGAAGCTTTTTATAAATACAAACTATGGAATCTGAAGCTCTGAGTTGGGGGCCAGGAATACGTGTCTTAGCAAGCTCACCTAAAGATTCTGATGCTCAAATTTGCAGAGGAAGTGACCCAAATGCCAGGGAAACAGGGGAAGGAGGGATGAGAGAGAAGTGAGGAGGAACACCTGGAGCCACCACCTGCAGACTTGACCTTGTCTGCTTCAGGGCAGACTGCCAATGCCAAGGAGAAGAAAGCTAAGTCTGGGACAGGTTTGCAGGAAAGAGAGCTCCTTCCTGCCTCAGGATGTGGTTGCAGAGGCTCCTGCCTTCAGTTTCCAGCCTCCAGGAGGAAAGGTACCACCAGAACTACCCTAGCCATTGCTTGTCTCTTTTGCCTAACAAATATTATAAATGACAAGGTTCCTTATTTTTCATTAATGCAGACAAGTCAGGTGGAATTAGCTCTAGTTTCTGAATTAGTGTTTCTTAAGGTGTGAGGTTTATGCATTTCAGAGACTCATTGATCCCCAGTCCCACCAAATCAAAATCTCTGGGGGTTTCAGGAGGCTTTTAAAAATCATTCCCTATGCTGTGTCAAATTTGTGTACTTTGTTTTACTTTTTTGGCCTCACCTGACACTTAGTTTGGGATGAGGTTTTAAAATATAAGCTCTAAGCCATCTGTCCGTGTTCTCTCCCTTCTTTCTTTTCTTTATAAGAGCATGTTCTCAATAACAAGAAAATTTTGAACACACACACACACACACACACAAAGAGGAAAAAAAATTACCTGCACTTCCATGGTCTATTTTGACAAATACAGTTAGATAAAAATGTATCAATTAAATAAAATTAGGATATAAAATGGTTACAGAATATCCATGAATAGATACCCACAATATATTTTTAATTTGTCACCTAATATTAAACATTTAGAAGGTTTTGTCTAGATTTTCTACTTTATAAATAATCGTAAGCAACTTCGTAAAAAGTTGTACTCATTCCTGGCCAAATGACCTTCATACTCAATTTTTAGAATTGAAATTTCTGGTTCAAAAATTGTCTTCCTTAGACTGCTTGACACACATTTGCCAAACTCCCCCTAGAAAGAGAGTACCAGTTAAAAACCACATTGGGCTGTAAACGTAAAGCCTTGTTAAGGGCAATTTCATAATCAACATAAGGAAAAACTGAGTATATACATACTCTTAGACCTAGGAAGTCCATATTATGATATACAACCTAGAGGGACTCTTTAAAAAAAAAAGATTTATTTACTTATTTGAGAGAACAAGCATGCAAATGCATGCACAAAGCAAGAGGGCGGGCAGAGGGCTAGAGAGGGAAAGCTGACTTCCCTGCTGAGGAGCACAAACAATGCAGGGCTGGATCTCATGACCCTGAGATCATTACCTGAACCAAAACCAAGAGTCGGAAGCTTAACCACTGAGCCACCCAGGCATCCCTAGAGTTACTCTTGCTTGAGGAAATACAGTAGTAAAAAGTTGGATATAACTTAAATATCCATCAGTACAGGAACAAAGAAATAAATATACACAGCAGTTAAAATATATGAACTAGAGGGGGACCTTGGTGGCTCAGTCAGTTAAGTGTCTGACTCTTTGTTTAGGCTCAGGTCATGATCTCAAGGTCATGAGATCGAGCCCTGTGCAGGCTCTATGCTCAGTATGGAGTCTTCTTGAGATTCTCTCTCCCCTTCTGGCCCTCTATGCTCTTTCTCTCTCTCAAATAAATAAATAAATAAACAAAACAAAAGATATATGAACTAGATCTAATCTATCAGCCTATATCTGTCTCAAAAACATAAGGGCATAATATTACATGAAAAAAATCTTGGTCAAAGCATACATAAAGGGTGGAATTATTTATGCAAAATTTTAAAATTTTATGTCTTTTCCACCATGTTGACATTTGCACTGATGGTGCAAAATCAGTGGTGGGTATACCTGTGACAACTTAGCATGGATCGAGATAGCGGCACCAACTGCATGAATAGTCACTGTGCTTTTCCTGCCATTCACGCTATAGCCAGTTTCATTTGAGTGTCCTTAACGAAGCAATAAAAATGATTTTAATTAAATCTCAACATTAGACTACCTTTAAAAAAATATTCTGAATGACAAAATAGTAATGAATATAGCACTTCTGTTGCATATATAAGTATGATGATTCAATTGTGAACTGAACTACCTGCTTTCTTCACAGAACATCATTTTTTTCTTAAAAGAATTAATAAGAGACAAATTATGGTTATTCAGACTTGGGTGTTTGGCCATCTTTTTCTCAAAAAGTGAAAGAAGACAACTGACAGCAATTTTTGTCAATGATAAAATTTCAAGCTTTCAAATGAAAATCAGAATTTTGGAAAACTTACATCCACCACTGAGGGCTTGACTGTTTCCTATACCTAAAGGCTTTTTTGAGATCAGTGGAGACCTGGTAAACAGAATCTTGAATATTATATGACAATATGTATCCATATCTGGAAATCTGCATTACTCATTGAACCAATATTTTCTACATGGTCAGTGCATGATGCTACAAGACCATGCATGAGTAAAATATCTACTCAAAGTGCAGGATAAATGATTAGATTTTAGTGTAATGAAATATGAGAGGTTCAGTGATAATGGTTTTAGGTTCCACATTGCAACTACCTGTTAGGAACTCCCACTTGATGAGGTACCTGGGTGGCTCAGTTGGTTAACTGTCTGCCTTCTGCTCAAGTCATGATCCCAGGGTCCTGGGATCAGGGTCCTGGGATGGAGCCCTGAGTCAGACTCCCAGCTCAGTAGGGAAGCTGCTTCTCCCTCTCCCTCTGGCATTTCCCCTGCTTGTGCTCTCTCGCTCTCTTTTTCAAATAAATAAAATCTTTTTTATAAAAGGAACTACCACTTGTTGCATTTTGGTGTACTCTCAAAGCAGAATTTTTGTTTTTCAGGAAAGGCTATGAAGATACTTTTCTCTTTTCCAATTACAAAACTGTTTGAAGACTTTCTGCATATACTTCACCAAAAAAGCATGGCACAACAGAATAAATTCAGAAGCAGTTATGAGAATCCAGTGATCTTCTTTCAGGCAAGACATTAATGAGACTTGCAAAAATATAAAACAGTGTCACTCTTTTCAATAATTTCTTTTTCTTTGGAAAATGTAGTTGTCATGAAAATATTTATGTTAAAATGTAAAGAGTTTATATTGCTATTTTAAATGAATTACAAACAGTTTAAATGTTTCTGCTTTAATTTCTAATCTGGTAAATATAAACATTAACAGACAAAAGCTCTTTGAGGTTCTCAATAATTTTTAAGAATGGACCTAAAGAATCTGAACACTGCCAATGGAGGGAGAGGATACACAGTTCCTCTGATATTATTTTCTACACTATTCCCTATGTATATAACTAAAGAAAAAGGGTAAAAATGCCTACCAGCAGCATACGAGGACATGCTTGAGCCTTTACCCTTACCAAATCTAAGAATTATCATTAAAGAAACAAACCTTGTGAAAAAAAGTGTTATGCCATGATTTTAATTTGTCTCTCTTTCATTCTGTGAGTTTGAACAATTTTACATATTTTACTGTTGATTTTAATTTTTTGTGGGTTGTCCTATTTCTATTCATTTATTTACTTGTTCTTTCAACATATATTTGTTGAGCATTTTATATATGCCATCTTACTTCTAGGTATACCTGGCATATAGCTGTGAACAAGTCCTAGAAAGTCTATTGCAGGAATTGACACCCTGTGGTCTGTGGGCCAACTTGTCCCATTTCCTATTTTTCTAAGTAAACTTTCATTGGAATACAGTCATACCTATTTCTTTGTGCATTGTCTATGGCTGCTTTTGTGCTACAAGGGCTAAGTTGAGTAACCAACAGAATTGCGGTGCTTGCAAAGCCGAAAGTATTTATCATTTGTCCTTTACAGAAAAGTTTTGCTGGCCTATGGTCTTGTGGATTCTATAGGAATACTCTCTTTCCTTCATATTTGTAAGACTGCTTTATATATATATATTTTTTAAATCTTGTCTTGTAGGTATTTTCCCATCATGTTTACAGTGTTTTAATTTTGGTTGTGATTTTTCTTCATTGCATAGAGTACTACATTTTATGTTGAAACTTGATCAAATCTTTTCTTTTAATATAATCGTTCTTAATCTTTTGGGACCATTGATTTTTAAATAAGTTATTGGCTAGTTTTGCTTTTCAATTTATTTCACATGGATTTGTACATTATTTTGTCACATTATTGAAAGAACCCCTTGGTGATTCTGATTTCAGATGCATTCAGTAGTTGGATTACATTGGGGAGAATTTAATGTCTAAAGTATTGATTCTTTTTGTTGAGAAGTATAGAATATTATCCTGTTAAATCTCACCTTCTTCCAAGTTATTTTGTATTTTTTTCAGGATAGTCATTTTTTTTTGGTAGGCTTATCCATTTATTTTTATACTTATTCCTAGTTATTTTTATTTTAGGGTTGCTATTGTGATATGTGGGTTTTTTCTGTTTATTTTTTAATTGATTATGGCTAGTAAGTACTCTATTTTTGTGGATTTATTTTTGTAAGGGGTGTAGTGAAAAATTTTATAATACTAAACCCTTGACTATTTTAATAGCTTTTTTTCCAGTTGGTTCTCTTAAATTTTCAATATAGACAAATGGTGATTTTTTTTTACTTCCCCTTTCTCATCACTATTTTTTTTTCATGTCAGTAAATTTGTTATCTTCTTCTTGTTTCTTGTTTTAACACAAATACATATAGAATCTTATGAGTGAAAAATCTAATGTTTGTTTCAAATAAATAATCTTTATCATTTTAAGTAAATAGATGTCTATGTTTCATTAAGAATTTTCATTAGCAATGCATATTAAATCAAGTACTTTCTGAACACAGACATGATTAAATTTTCCTTGTTTAACCTATTAATAAGATGAACTATAAAAACAGACTATTAGTAAAATTTCTTATGTCTTTAAGAACTAACTGTTGTGATTATGGTTTGTTATTGTTTTTATGTTTTGCTAGATTGAATTTGTTCATATATTACTTGGGATTTTTCAACCTATAAGGTTGATTGACAAGGTTTTGGTGTCATCTTTGCTGGGATTGCCCTGTACTATAAAAGGAATTTTTTCTACTCATATAATAGCTGTTAAGATTATAAAAATTTTTATGAATTATAAGTCAAAAGAAGAGTACATAGAATGAAGATCATGAGAATGAGATATGGTATAAATTCCCTGAACTAAAGAATCTAAGGAATTATAATCAGGCAGTTAAAAACAGCAACAATAGAGTCAGATTTAGATCTTAATTTCTTGTTAAATGGGGGCAATTGTAAAGTGCCTTTCACCCCTCCAAATTGCTTGTAGATAAAGGAATAAAGTTATCCTGTAAGCATTGAATCAACACTTCTTCTAGGTCTATGAGAATAGCCATGGATTGAGACCAACTACAGAGTTTAATCCATGATATTAACGCATCTGAAGAAAGAAAAGGTCAACCCTTGAAGTATGGCCACTTTAGATAAACTGAGCTCAGAGAAACAAACTGGCAGTGGGAACTGGGTGCTGTTGGCAGGGAGGAGAGAGAGAATCCAAGAGTTCTAAACATCCAGTCACAAAAAAATGTGTTCCATAATGGTGGTATAGGCATTTCCTCATGCTTCATCATGCCCTGGAGAGATGTCCTTCAAGATTATGACCCTTTGGTGATTCCATGTACACCATCAACTTTTGGCTATGAGTTAAGCAATCTCTGCCAATTGTAGAAAAGTTAGCAGGAAGTTCCTAGATCTGTAGATCAAGAACTTTTTTTCTGCTAGGAACCATAACCTTTATGTTTGCATGCAAGATTCATTCCCATGGGTATCTCCATGGGACATGTATGAAATACTAGATTCACTAGCTGAAACTGTATTTCTTTATTTCAGATTTGAAATGCTATTAAGTTAGTGTGGCATTTTTAGATGGATAATTTCAAATACATTCTAATTTATACTTTTTTTAAAGATTTTATTTATTCATGAGAGACAGAGAAAGAGAGAGAGAGAGAGAGAGAAGCAGGTTCCATGCAGGGAGCCCGACGTGGGACTTGATCCCAGATCTCCAGGATCACGCCCTGGGCCGAAGGCGGCGCTAAACCTCTAAGCCACCCGGGCTGCCCAATACATTCTAATTCATAAAAGAATAAAATAATTTGCTAACTTTAGTATTTTGAGCCTTAGAAATGCAAAGCATATAACATACCTCACTGCTCATTACAGCCTATCCATGTGGATTTGGATCATCTTATTGAACAGTTGAGAACTGTTTGGCTGGATAGTTCCGGGCATTTCCATTCCACAAATCTATCACTATTACATCTAGCTATGACTTTTAAACATGATATAGGGGGATTTCTTAAAGTAGTTATCATTTGGTCCCCCATTCACTTTTCCCTAAGGTTATCTTTTGCCCATTAGCCAAAGGTATCAAGGGATCCTAAAAGAATTCTAATTCTCATTCTTGGTGAAATTTGCTACTGATGAACAACTATTCCATCCTTGGCTCTCACAAATGAATTCATGAATAATGATATACCAAAAATACTTGATCCATATGCAAGTTATTTGTATCAGTAAGGCCCTTCTCTAAAGCTATGAGTTTTTTACACAATTAACGATATGCCATCTTTTTTTTTTTTTAAGATATGCCATCTTTAAAAAAATACAGATAGAATGAAATCCTAAGAGGATAAAAATGAATAAAATGAGTAGTATTCTTTCAAACTGCACTATATAAATTTGTTGATACTACTTTTTTTTTTGCTCAGTGATAGATATATTTTGATCTATAGGACAGAACATCAAATATCAGCAATTTTATGTAACCTATCTCAACCATTAAAGGTTCATTGGCCTATTTTCTTTTCTAGAGCAGAAATGTATCTATTAATTTACCAATGATAAGAAAGCCAGACAAACAAATTGGTCTTATTTTTTCTCAATTATTGAAACATAATGCTTCTGAGAAGGAAATAACATTTGTTTTATGATTCTTAATTTTTTTTTGTCATTTGGCTTCTCTTCCTGCATCATGCTGAATGAAGCAATATAGTACTATTCTGCTGTTATGATCACACCAAATTTTGACATATGCTTAGTATTTGGCTCTAAGTGCCACTGTGTCACCAGGTTCAAAACTTGGATCCAAACTTTAGTGAGTGTGTGAGCACGTGCATGAGCATGTGTGTTAGCTTGTGTGCAATCACATTTGGACATTTGTTTCTTGATAACAAAAACCCAAGCATATGTTTGAGACCGAGCATCCCTTTCCTTTTGACACATTTTCTGTGATTAGATTCATTAAGAAATTCAACACCAGCATTAAAAATTAGAAGGGGTGTGTATCTGTAAACATCAACTGTGGTTATGGCAAAGACCTTTATATCAACTGAAATGTGTCTTTGGGAACCATAATCCAACCTACAAGACACATTTTCATTTACTTTATAGCACAGTTCAAATCATTATAGAAGAAAAAACCTTTTCCATAAAGAAAATAAAGATGATGAAATAACACAGCTTATTTGAACATCAAACTATCCTCTATAAAAATGTCAGCCTAACTGGATTACTTCCATCAATGCTGCAAAAATAGAATCATCAAATGAGACTTTGATGCTAGTGGTAGAAAAAAAAATTTCTTTGGTATTTCATTCTTGTGGTTTATGAGGTTACTAAAACTCTCGATGTAATTATGGCTTGACACTTTCTATCATTATTTTATTTATAGTCTTCTAAAGGAAGTGGTGTAAATTGCATTCTTTAAAATATCATCGAACATGTTTTAAGTGCCCAAAATGTCATAGGGAGTGAAATACAATTACTCAAAACATGAACAACTTTATAGCTACAAATTTAAGACCCATGAATACCAGAAGGATGAAGCCCCAACTAAGTCAAATTAGCACAGACAGGATACATTCTGTAAGAATTCAGGCTGGGTGATATGAAAGATATTTAGGTATCATTTTTAGTTATTTGTTTTAAGTCAAATGTGATGATAGAAATAAAATCATATTATTAGAAATAAAAAAGAATACAAATCTTTATGATATTGACTTTCAGAAGGCAGTACAGCATAGCAGTTAGGAGTATAAGCTCTGGATTCATACAGACTAAACACAGAATCTGGCTCTGTCATGTGTTACTTAACTATTTGCTGTATGATCCTGGGCCTCTGACTAACCTTTTCCACTTAATTCCCTTAGCTGTATGATGAGAATAATAAAAATATCTCGTGTATGTCATAAGGCCATTGTAAAAAAATAAATTAATTAATCCATGAAAGCACTTTGCACAGTACCTAACACATAGAAATGGTAGATAAATATTGGAATTTTTAGAAAGAGAACATCATCCATATTGAAATAGAATCTGAATATGGCACTGACAGCAACAGAGAGGCAGTTGGGAAAATGTGGTACTCATGCAGCTGCAACTGTAGGAATCAATTTTAGAAAAACACACATGTTCCTGATTTCATTGATTAAAAAGCAATTCATGGAAACATCTGTAGACATTCTTGCATTCAGGCTCAATTTGTTTGGCTTGTCCACTGCTATTCATTTAGGACTCAATATGTTTAGCAGACCTTTGATGAGGTGAAGTAAATATCAGGTTCTAAAAGCTATTTTCTCTATAGGCTACTAAAGTTGATTGTGTTTTGATGAATGTATTGTGAATGGAAGAACTTGAAATTGGATATCCATTCATCATCAGAATATAATACCGAGATTGTTGAAAATTCCTATGGATCTCTTGATAAGTCAAAAGAAAAATTTAGGCACCAGTGAGAAAGGAAAACCATTATATAAATGATATTAAACTCCAGTAGCTTCCTACTGGGAGAGTGTGGCCTGAGACTGGATGAGTATAACCCAAATACAAAGACCAGAGGAAAGTGGAAAGAAATGTATCTTTCATGCTAGAACTGAGTACATAAACCAACTGGTCAACATTTTCCTGCATCCATTATTATCTAGGCAGTTTAACAAGAACAAAGCAAATATCCTAAAAGCAGAATTAAGTCCAATCTTTGCAAGAAAGGGCAAAAATTGAGGGTCACATTTCCATGGATGTTACATTTTATACAACACATAAATTAGTATTAGGGAAACTACTGCCAGGGATTATTAACTCCTTGTTAATATGCCTCTGCCCATAGTATGAAATGCTAGCAAAATTCAATTTCTATTTTAATGCTTATAAAAGTCTTCTCATTCCAAGGAAAAATTGCCTGATTTAGCTATTATATCAACATATTAGCAGACATATTTATGATTATAATAACCCATCCCTCTAAGTGAATGATTAGAAAATAATTTTGTAAGTGGAAAAAATGTACTTAACTCTCAATATATGATCAAAATTGCAAATTTGAAAACAAAAATAAAAGTTGCTTAAATATCTTTCAAACTGCAGCTGTCCTATTCATTATTCAAAAAAAAAAAAAACCCCACTAGAGTAAACAAATCTTTGCCTCAATGATCTACATTGGCTATAAAGGCAGCTCCAATTTACAGAGTACTCTTCATTTTGTGTTTCCGCAGTGAATTGGTGTAGGAATAAAACACGGATGGGCCATCATCATCAATGAGATGTGACCTTTGCTTGTCCAGGCTAAATGGTCCTGGGAGTGCTGAGTCGGCAACATTCTCTGTTCTCATGTTCCTTTTGGCCATTGGCTGAGAGTGGTGGCAGGGGTTAGCAGTTCAGTCTGCTGCTGTGAAGCTGGGTTTTTCTTCTGTGAAGCTAATTGAAACTGCAACATTGGCCTCATTACCATCTTGTAAAACCCCTCTGAACTAACTAGCTCAGACAGCCATGGTTATATGCTAAAATCAAAGGCAAGATGATTCAAAGAATTATGGGTTTAGAGTTTGAGCCATTTTCTAAGTATCAAAAAATACAAGATTTAAACTCAGGGCATAGTTTCATTTACATATACCAATATGGTTATCAAATTGATAGCTTTTCAAATTTACTATCAACATAAGCTAAGTAGAAAGAGGTGAACCAAAAGAGATCTCTGAGATGTTTTAATTTGAGCAACAATAATGTCACTCCTCATCCTATGATCATGTTTAAGTCACATGGCCAAGCAGAGGTTGATTTTTTTCAAGCCCAATGACAGTGAATCATTATGCAATTAATTGGATTGCCTTAGGTTCAACCTAATTGTATTACTAAGATTATAAATAATAATAATAATGAATTAATTAACTAAATAAATAAATTTATTATGCTGCATGCTGTCTGACTACTTTGATCTAAATCAATAGTTTTCAATGGAGGTGACTGTGTCCCCAATGGGACATTTGGCAATATCTGGAGGCATTTTTGATTGTCACAACTGAGGTAGAGAGGGAATGGGGTTACTGGTAACTTATGGGCAAACTGTACTAAACATCCTACAGTAAATAGAATATAACATAACATTATTTAACCCCAAATGTGAACAGTGTTAAAGTTGTAAAGCCCTGATCTAAATAACTAAATCAGATTGCAGGGATCAGGGATCTGGTCAGTTGAGTAGGAGCTGGTCATTACTGCGGCTAAAATAAAAATAATAAAAAGTAACTCAGCATGCTAAAAGAGTATCAAATAGTTTAATAGTTTCAAGGACATTTCTAAACACAACGTATCATCTGGCAATGAGTTTCAGGATAGAATAAAAGCAGGAGAGGGGAAAATGTGAACATTATACATAGAGTACTCCATCAAATTGAGTCAACAAAAGATGTGCTAATAGTAATAAAAGCTGACATAATTGGCTGTTTAATCTACATGCTAGCCAGGTTGCTCTTATAACACACTGAGAGACACCTTTGTATTTAAGTAAAAGTTCTGATTAGAGACAATTGATAACTTGATGCCCTGATTTACCTGTATATTAAAATACATCTTAAAATTTCAATATAAATCTCATATTGGCCAAAAATTGATTAATGGAATAGAGTCAATGTCCCACGACCCGTTTATATGAGAACCTTACAAAATGATAAGGGAACCATCATGAATCAACACTAAAGAAATGGGATTATTCAATAAAAGTGATTCTGAGATAATCATTTAATACTTTAGGAGTTTGAAGAAACATAGTTATGATCTCAACCTCTCTCCACATATCAAAATAAAAATATGGATGGATTAAAGAGTTACCAAAAAAGAAAAACTATGAGAAAATTAGATACAGTTATATTAGATATCTGCTCTCTAAATGTGGGGAAATGTTCTTAAATTCTCCTACTGTGGCAGTAGGAGAAATATGAAGAGAAATCTCAATACAATGTCCCTATGTCAAAGAATTTTACACTTCTGTATGTCAAAATCTCCAATTAACAAAACTTAGCAAAATACAAAAACAAATCAGGACTCAGAAAAACTTCACAACACAAATTTGAAGTGTCAGTATTTTTAACTATATGGAATTCATATAAAGTCATTTTTTAGAAAAGCACTACCCAATTAGGCAGAAGACACAGAAGATTTAAGGAAGAAATATATTTTGATTAAAACACATAGGATATCATCTCATTTCATTAGAAATGCAAATTAAAATACAATTTTCTACTTTTGAATTTGCCCCAAAAAGTTTTACTTTAAATAGGAAAGAACAATTAAAGAAGTTTTCTTACAGGTAGAATGTAAGTTGGTACTAAGCTTCTGGAAAATATGCAAAGAAGTTCATATTTATAGCTTTCAGCTCACTGAATCACTTATAGGGGGGAATCTCAAAATATAAGATAAAAACAGCCTTACACACTATGGTGTTTACTGAAGTCTTATTTTAAATAAGAAATTTCTTCTGAATGTCATCTTTAATTTCCAGTAGTTGAAATTTGTTCAACAGTTAATTGTGATGGACCCATTCATGTGGCAAACATTTTGTGATCATTTGAAATGATATTTACAAAAGAATTTTAATAAAATGGGAACATGCTTGTGTTATAAGGTTAAAAATTTGCTTATGTAACTTCTTACTAGCCACATCTTCAAAGGCAAGGAAAACAAAGGCAAAAATGAACTATTGGGACTTCATCAAGATAAAAAGACTTTTGGATAATAAAGGAAACAGTCCATAAAACCAAAAGAAAACCAACAGAATGGTAGAAGATATCTGCAAATGACATTTCAGATAAAGGGCTAGTATCCAAAATATATAAAGGACTTATCAGACTCAACATCCAAAGAACAAATAATCCAATCAAGAAATGGGCAGAAGACATGAACAGACATTTCTCCAAAGAAGACTTACACACACATGGCCAACAGACACATGAAAAAATGCTCAACATCACTTGGCATTTAGGAAATACAAATCAAAATCACAATGATATACCACCTCACACCAGTCAGAATGGCTAAAATTAACAAGTCAGGGAACAACAGGTATTGGTGAGGATGTGGAGAAAGGGGAGCCCTCTTGCACTGTTGGTGGGAATGCAAGCTGATGCAGTATTCTGAAAAACAGTATGGAGGTTCCTTAAAAAGTTGAAAATAGATCTACTCTATGACACAGCAATTGTACTACTGGGTATTTACCCCAAGATACAAATGTAATGATCCAAAGGGGCACCTGCACCCCAATGTTTATAGCAGCAAAGTCCACAATAGTCAAACTATGTAAAGAGCCCAGATGCCCATCAATAGATAAATGGATAAAAAAAAGATGTGGTATATATATGTTATATATACCACACACACACACACACACACACACAAAATGGAATACCACACACACACACAATGGAATACTACTCAGCCATCAAAAATTGAAATCTTGCCATTTTCAATGACATGGATGGAACTAAAGGGTATTATGCTAAGTGAAATAAATCAATCAGAGAAAGACAATTATCATATGATTTCACTCATATGTGGAATTTAAGAAACAAAGGATCATAGGGAAGAGAGGAAAAAATTAGATTAAATCAGAGAGGGAGATAAACCATAAGAGACTCTTAATCATAGGAAACAAACTGAGGGTCACTGGAGAGGAAGGGGCTGGGGGGCTGAGGTGACAGGGTGATGGACATTATAAGGAGGGCATGAGCACTGGATATTATCTAAGACTGATGAATCACTAACCTCTACCTCTGAAACCAATAATATATTACATGTTAATTAACTGAATTTAAATTTTAAAAAGTTGCTTATGGTAGGTGGAGGTGGCCCCCCAAAAGATATGTCCATGTCCTAATTCACAGAACCTTTGATTATTATCTTATATGACAAATGAGTGACTATTACTTTAAATGGCAAAAGCTATGCTTAAGTGAAGAATCTTGAGAGGAGGAGCTTATCCTGGATTATGCAGGTGGGTCCTAAATATAGTCACATGTTTCTCTGTAAGAAACAGCAGAGGGCATTTAGACAAAGACACTCAGAAGAGAAGGTGATATGAAGAGAGACAGAAATTGGAATGATGCAGCCTCTAGGCAAGGAATGCTGGCAATTACCAAAAACTGGAAGAAGCCAAGAATAGAATCTTTGTGAGAACACCTGAAAGGAACAATGCCCTGCTGACACCTTGATTTTGGACTTCTAGCCTCCAGAAGTAAGAGAGGATAAATTTACGTTGTTTGAACCCACCAATTTTAGAATAATTTGTTTTAGCAGCCATAGGAAAGTTAAATAGTAGGCTTATATTTCATCTTTTAAGAAACTACCTAATAATTTTCTGAACCATTTATATGCCCACAAGCAGAGTATAAGAGACTCTATTCTTCCACATTCTCATCATCAGCACTTGGTATGGTCAGTCTTTGCCATCTTAGCCATCTAATAGGTGTACAGTGGTATTTCACTCTGGTTTTCATTTGGATTTCTCTAATGACTAATAATGTTGAGCCTCTTTTCATGTGCTTATTTGCCATCTGTATATTTTCTTTAGTGAAATGTGTGTTCAAATCTTTTGCCTGTTTTTATTTTGAGTTGCCTGTTTTCTTATTATTGAGCCTTGAGTGTTCTTTATTTATTCTGAATACACCTATCATATGACCCAGCCATTCCACTCCTAGGTATTTCCCCAAGAAAAATGAAGGCATAAATCCATACAAAGATTTGTACATTAATGCACATAAACATTTTATTTGCAGATGCCGCAAACTGGAAATAATCTAAATATTCACCAACAGGTGAATAATCTAAATATTCACCAACAGGTGTATAGAATTCCATACAATGGAATACTACTTGGCAATAAATATTAATAAATTATTAGTACATGCAATCTCAAATAATTATGCTAAGTGAAAAAAGCCAGACAACAAACATAATACTTAATGTATGAGTCTACAGTTCTAGAAAAGGCAAACTAACCTATAGTGACAGAGATCAGATCCATGGTTGCCTAGGGATGTGGGGAGAATGGATAACAAGGGGACAGGAGAAACCTTTGGGGTTGACGACATCCCTAAAGGATCTGCTCTCTATTGTTCAAAGCAGTATCCTCTAAACATCACTTGCCTGTGTTAGCCTTGGGCAAGTCATTTCCTTCTGGTTTTGAAATAAATATTTATAAAACGGGCCTAAATTAACCGCTAGGTCTTCTCTAGATCTAAAATGTAATTGAGCGAGATTGAGGTAGTGTCCCAATGAAAATGATTTCTTGAGCAAATTAGTGCCCCCTAGTGTTCTGATTTCAACCAGCAAATAATAATTTAATGGTAAAGAAAACTAGAATAATATCATCAACAGTTTGTCATTCACTGTCATTCACTTTTTAGAAGCTAAAAAGTCAAAATTATGGGCTTTCAGTTATTAGCTATTCATGAAGTTTTGTTCCACCTACAAATACCCTAACCCTTGGCTTTGATCATTGTTTTACAGATAGCAATTAGTAGGAAACCCCAAGAAAATGAGTAGCTTCAGTTTTGGTCACTCTTGAATTGACAAGACATCACTCACTCAGCAGAGTAAACTAGGAAGAAAGAGCATGGAAAACAGATGTTTGGAGCCATCTCTGAACCAACCCAAGGACAAGATACACATTACCAGCTATTTTTTAAAATCTGTTTCAGACTTGCTTTGGACCTCTATAGTGTATTTACATTTTAAGGTAGGAAGTAGCAATGCGCTTGTATAAGCAAATGGAAATACTGAATACCAACTCTACCTTGATAACAATGGCATTGGTTCTTAGAGGGAATTCAAGGAAGATACTGCATAAATGAAGCAACCATGGAAATGCATCTTTATTAAGAGAAAACCAACGCTTCCAGAAACAAAAGCTGACTGTTGCCTGTAAATCCTTTTTCTTGATTCAGGAGACAGTAAATAATCACTCCCAGTGTAAGTATGTCAGTCAAGTTTACTTTGAGTAAGTCAATCCAACAGGAAGCCCAAAGTTAATGGTGACAACTTATTTGCTATTCTTCCTTTTCTATGTCTCCAGGCATACTAAATGAACAGTATATATCTGTATCTTAGAAGCTCTACAACACAAGCAAGGGAAAATAGACTTGAACAATTGTGTGATAATTCAGAAAAAAAAATAAACAAAAAGCTTTTTCTTGACCACCTAGACAAAGCAACATTACATGATATTCAGAAACAAATACATGTCAAAAAATGTTGCTTCAGAGTATATTTCAATGTTCCTAGAGAATTCAGTTTTGAATATCATCTTCAAGAATACCTAATCATATCATAGCCATATAATCTCTGATACTTAATTATTTGTTGGGGGCAAATATGGAACAGTCAGCACTTCACCTGTACCTTGGGTATTGATGCATTATATTAGAAAGAAAATAAATAAAAACAAAGATTTCCATGAATTTTATATCATCAATGACATTTATAAATGGTATCCATTTTGGTAGAAAGAATGATTTGCTACATAGCTGTGTTAGCCAACAAGCTTGTCTAAAATGAAGTGGCATCTGTGGAAACCCATCCCTAAAAGGCTTGAATGAATGTGTTCAAGAGCAAAGTATTTTCTATGGTATTGTTGAAGGAAAATTCTCCATAGGTCTTTCAAGTTTCTGCTTGTCTTATAAACAGAGACACTTACTTCCTTTGTTCCAGATGAGCTTCTCAAAGATGTCAGCACAGTGAATAGACTTGGAGGGTAAAGACAGTCTCTCTTTGCATCAAAGGCCAGGCGTACTTACAGCCCATTAGAAAATATCTGGATTCCCTAAACTCAAGATTCCTTCTAGTAATGCAACTCAGAATGTGTACAGGTGTCATCCGGACCTCTACATCAACTTGTGGGAACTGGGAGTCAGGGAACAGGCACAAAGAAATTGTTGATATTCTAGCTACTGCTCATGCTGTGAATAATCTCTCCTTCATCTCTGAACCAAGAATGTCATGTTTTCTGCTCTCATTCATTCACTGTGGCAGGCTTTTAGCCTGCAGTAGGGGGAAAAAACCTCAGACCCTCACAGTTCTTCTCAGGCAAGAGTCTTATAAGGAATGAAATTTTGATTCTGAAGGATTGACTCTGAAGTTCATTTAGTGCTCTTTAACCAAGTTAACTTTCTGCCTAGTTTCAGATAAATATTTGTTTCTCAGAGGAAAAGGCCTGGTTCCTAGTACTGCAGAAGCTATTTTGTTATTGGTACCATTACTGGAGCAAATTTTTAAGGAACCGAATGAAACATGTAGTTGAAAGAGAGAAAAAAAAATCAGTACAAGAAATCCAAACTACAAGGTATTAAGTATATTAAGTATTAATTCTTATATCACAAAATAAATATTTGTTTCAAATTAAGGGACTCCAGAAGTCCAGAACAATGGGAGTAGAATTATGAAATCCAAACATTTTTCAGGTATTTTGTGCCTTTGCTACAGAAATGCAAATGGGCCAGATGGATTTTTAATATGATTCTACTTAGCAGTAAGACAGTTGATGCCTAATGACTTTAGTTTCTGAATCTGCAATCAGGTTCCAACAAGTATAAATATATATTCATAGTGGTCATGGATGGAATATTCAAAATCAAAATTGTTTCAGAAAAATGTGTTACATAATGTAATTGTACTGGGTGTTCAAGCATGCAATTGTAAAATTCCAGGTCAATTATCTTGAGGCACATAAAAATACATTGACGATACTGTCTTATATAAACATATTTTTAATATTTTTTCCAAGTGCTTTCAGATAGATTTTAGGATCTGCAAGGAGTAGACACAGCAAAGGAGACAAGATTACAAGTTTAGAAGAGACAATTTGGGCAAACCCAGAGAGGTCAGAGTCCACTACCAGGAAGCCCTAGAAATTAGATTAAGTAGCCAACAGATTAAGTAGCTAAAGATTAAGTAGCTTTCCCAGAGTAACATGTGTAAATGGACTGCTGATGAGATGAACAAGTCTTCAAGGCCTCAGGGCCTCCCACATTTCACCTACCTTTTGGGAACTGTACTTATGTAAAGGAGGAAGTACTAATGAACAGTTAAAAGGATAAACAGGAGGAGAACAAGAATGAGAATCTGTTGGTTTTTACTTGGGGCTGTCCAATGTATCAAATGTTCTGTTTATAGAACAGTAACCCAAGTGTTTAATGGGTGCTTCTTTAGCCTCATAGGACTCCCCCTTCACAACAGTCTGATGTTTTGCTCTAGTTCTACAACCTATTAACCTCATCTGACAACAAGGGAACCATACAGACAGGAAGGAATGAAGTGGAGTTTTTCAAATTCTGATACTGACATCGCTTGCATCAGTCACTGGGTTGTTAAAAATGCAGATTCCTAGGCCCCACTCCAGACCTACTGAATCGATCTTTTTAAGTGAGCCCCAGGAATCTGCATTCTAATAAGCCTCCCAATGGAATTGGATACAGGCACCTGAGTGGCTCAGCGGTTCAAGCATCTGCCTTTGACTCAGGGCATAATCTCGGGGCCCTGGGGATTGAGTCTCAAGTCTGGCTCCCTGTGAGGAGCCTGCTTCTCCCTCTGCTGCTCTTTCTGTGTCTCTCATGAATAAATAAATACAATCTTAAAAAAGAGAAAGAAACCAATGGAATTGGATAATGGAATCAATTTGGAGACTCAGTGGGCTAGACAGAGTTTATTTCTACAGAGAAGTTTACATTGCATATGACTTTGCTCTGAATTTAATGTTTTTGAGCATGAGCTCAATTTGACCCACCATTTCTTTTATATTTATTTATTTACTTATTTATAAAGATTTCATTTATTCATGAGAGACACAGAAAGACAGGCAGAGATATAGGCTGAGGGAGAAGCAGGCACCCTGAGGGGAGCCTGATATGGAACTCGATCCCAGGACCCCAGGATCACACCCTGAGCTGAAGGTAGATGCTCAACCACTGAGCCACCCAGGTGTCCCCACAATTCCTTATTTAAAGAAGGAAGAAAACATTTCTCTTGCCTCAGAAAGAAAAAGTAGTTTCATGAGCTCAAAGGGCACTTCTAAAAATCTACTTTTATTTATGCATATTTGTCCTTCATTGATTCATTTGGTAAGCCAAACACACACACACACACACACACACACACACACACACACCATTATCACTGATTTATCTGATTGGATGCTCCCCAAAATTGAAGTGGCATATTAATAAAGTACATTTTCTATAGCTGTTTAAGAATGAATTCATTAAATATGTATCATTGTGTGTTTATGCAAGGAGGCTTAAGAGAACACACTGATTATGTAAAATAAATAAGACAGGACAGAATGTCAATGTCATGATGCATTATCCCTGTCTGGCCTCTAACTCTGGAACTTCAGGAAATAGTACTTAAGTTCTGTTTTTTAACTTCTTGTCTTTAAAAGATGGTTGAAGATGATGAGCTTATGGGAACTTTCCCATTAAGGAAGGTTTCCTATGTTGGGTTGAGTTTGCAAAGTATCAGGAATTTAGCCATTTCTTCCTCTGAAGCAAAGATTTCTCCTATCCCCTCCATTAGTCTGCCCTAATCAAACTAAAATCCTTAAGTTCTAGCTGGCAAAATCACCAAGGACTAAATTGCCCACTGTCCATATATATGGATGAACAACAGGGATAGAAATTTGCCTATTCCACTTGGAATCTCTCTGAAAAACTTGTATTCATCCTTCAAAACCAAACTCGTGTCTTCTCACCAGTAAAGTGTCCTCATATTCTGTTTCTAGAGACACAGTGAGTTGACATTTTATGTTTCTATGGTATCTAGATCAGGTCCACAAGCTTGTGAGCAACCATAGGGCAAGGACCATAGGCTGATTCATAAGGATAGTCTCAAGCTCAAAATATTTTTATTGAATCAATTAATTCATTAATTCATTACTTTGGGATTGTCTAACTTTAGGGAAACAAAAAAATAGTTCCCTCCTCAGGGAGAATCTCTGGACTCTAAGTTAAACCTAGAGGCTAATGATGCTATTTGTAGAACCCTTTTGTCTTTCTGTAAGGCTTTCCTTATGTATGAGCAACTGAGTCTCAGTGGAATTAACACATGCCCTCACAGGAAAATGTTTCCACATTAAAATAACAATATTGATTATCAACACATCAAAAGACAAAGTTGTTTTTAGCCTTGGCCCCTCTCCAATGGATGTCATTGAGTGCTTATTACATGTCAGCACCTCATATTTGATTTCCTGTGCCCCTGGTTGTGTTGATGCTATCATTATCCAGTTTCACAAATGAGGAAACAGGGATCTAGAGGAATTAAGTAAGTTACCCATAATCACAGGAATAGTTAAGTGGTAGAGTCAGACTCAAACTGAGGTTGCATGGCCCAAGCCTGAGTCCATTCAGAAATGTCCTGCTCTTACGTGACTACCCACTCAAGTTAGAATACTTCCTCTAATGGCCTTCTAAGTATTTGTCTAATACCTTCGCTTTTCTTCCCTGCTCTCACTCATGTCAATTTATGGTTGTCTAATTATCTTTTAGAAGTTAGCCATTCTTTTTTTTTTTAAGATTTTATTTATTTATTTGAGAGGGAGAGAGAGCATGCGCACAAGTGGGGGAGGGACAAAGGAATAAGGACAGAGGGAGAGGAAGAAGCAAAGCAGACTCCCCACTGAGCAGAGAGCCTGACAAGCAGCTGGATCCTAGGACTCAGGGGTCATGACCTGAGCCAAAGGCAGATGCTTAAACGACTGAGCCACCCAGGCACCCCAGAAATTGGCCATTCTTAAAATAGATTCCACCCTTTAATCTTTGTTGTAGTCTTCTGCAATCCTGTTTCCCTTCCATGGTTTGCACATTGATGTGTATACACACACACACACACACACACATCAAAGAGATGGGAATTAAAAAAAGACATATTTCTGTTTCCTCATCTAACATTTTGGATTGAGTAAGCTACAACTATGAGACTTTTTGAAAAAGACTTTTTATTTGCCCTTAAGTTTTATTTAGATCCCTCGCAACTATTACTGAAGAATTTACTTAATCAAACTGTATATTTATAACCCAGTACTGAATTCTAGTACCATTTCTAAAGTGACTTCTTAGTTGAGATTATGATGTGGCTAAATGAAAATATTGCCAGTTTCAAAAATGTAATTTTTTATACCCAATCTTAGCAGGAAATGATTCTGCCAATTACAACACACGTGCGCACGCACATGCGCAAACACACAGACACACACACACACACACACCAATCACTGAGGACACTGAAAATCCAGATTTCTGGGTTTTATCCATCCAAAGATTTTGATGAAGTAAGTCTTGAATGCAGCCCAGAAAACTGTACTTTAAACAAGCTAGCTAGGTGATTCTGATGCAAGAATTTTGTGATCTACATTCTGAAAGATCCAGAGAAAATGCACGTTTTTCATTTATATAAGACAATGACCTAAATTTTCTAGAATCTTCTTAGCAAATTTCTGGCTATATTTACATGATAGTTAAAACAAAGTTAGCACTGACAGAAATGTCTTTTCTGTCACTTATTTCCATATTTCTGCAAAGTCTGCACTGAACTAGGGATGGCAAAAATCTAATAGATGGGATAGAGCCACATCTATCATCCTCCATACATCCACTGCCCATGACAGACATCATTTATCAATCATAGCATTCTTGTTGGCTGAGTCTGGACTCACGACTGTGAAACCACTCCCAATCAATTCTAGAGCAGTAGCTAAGACACGGCCATCAGGTCCTTGCCCACAGGGCATTGAAATAGAAAGAAAGCAAATGAGTTAAGTCATGAATGAGAAATACTAGTGAATTTAGAGTTCCATCCTTCTCCTTCCTTAGCAAGCATCCTGCACCCACCTCTCCCAGCTTGCTAGCATGCTCACTGGTATTGCAGACAAGGAACACTGGCTATTGGATGCAGACAGAGCCAAAGACTCACAAAGCCAGCCTATTCAAGGAACCTTCTTCAGTATGCTGTGATAGAAGGTTCTTTCTCTCTTCTCTTTCCTTTCCTTCCTCTCACTTAAGGACCTCCCTCTAAATGGAAAGCCAGTAGGGGTTCCTACTTAAGGTTCTAGCTATGGCGAAATTTTTTACCATAACTGTAGGATATCATCCTCTTTCAATTAATAGTTGACAGTTGAGAGGTCAAAGGACTTACCCAGTGTTATTTAAAGCCAAAAGTAGAAGTCAGGTCTCTGGACTCCTAATTTATTACTATTCATAAATTTAAGAACTTTAAATTATAAGCAGTTACCTTATAAAAATTGTACTGCATAGTCAGGCCTTTGTCCAGTAATTCTGATATTACTCTTGATCATATTAACATATCATAGTTTCTATCTTTGAGGACCTTTCATTAGTCTAGCCTCAACCAAGGATGAGTTAATATGTTTTGCAGATGGCAGCTCTGTCTTATTGTAAACTACACACCTTTAATCACAGTTTAACCTATATTCTGTAGAGTTGTAAAATCACCTCATAATACACCTCATAATAAGAGTAGGGTGTTTGTTTTTTTTATCTCAACCATGGAGCAGCCAGGAGGAGTTAAAAGAATAAGAACACTGGGGTCAGACACATCGGGGCTTGAATCCTAGCTCCACCTCTACCTAGCTGTGTGACCTTATGCAACTGACTTAACCTCTTCAAGAATCTGTTTCTTTATCTATAAAATAATGAACCTGTTTACCTCATAGAGTTGTTTTGGAGAAGAAATTAATAAATGGGTATAAACATGACATGGATATATACCTGGCAAATAAGAGGTACTCAGCCAATTTTAGTTGCCCCTACCCTTTTCTTGGTTTATACCATTAGAAATAAGGTAGTCTGCTCTCTTTCATCCTTACTTTCACCTTAGAATTTCCCAGGACTGATTACACTTGCAAGGGCCAGTGGAAAATGAAAAGGAAGGACCATTTGTTCAAAAATCATTAGGAATTTTGAGATGGCACCCACAGTGCAGTAAACTGAACATGGGGCCCTTCTGAGCATGGGACCCAGGTCTCATATATGCCCAAATAGCCAGTTCTGACTACCAGACTATTTCTGTGCAGAATCTTTTCTCAACATCTCTTTGGCCTTGATTAACCAATGCTAAGACTCCAGGTAAGCACGGGAAGCAAGAGTACTGGCTCAAGAATTAGTTTAATTTAAATCCTGGTTCTACTACTTATTCTCTAATGAACTTTCAGAAAATAAATGACTCTGCAGGTTTGTTCCTTTCTTGAAGGTGGGACTAATAATAGCATGTTCCTCATAGGGCCCAGGTGCAGGTTAAATGAGATAAGAGCAGGGAAAGGCACTGACCCCTAATCCAGGGGGACTCAAATGTTGGCTGTTGTTCTAAAGTCTTTCTTTCCTTTATACATCTCCTGAATCTTCAGGCTTTACTAATCCAGTAGAGTCATATTTATTATAATTTCCATAGAAAGTGCTACTCAGAGCCTGCCACAGACTCTTGCTGGGGAGCAAAAAGGCAGCAAAACGGGCAGAATTTGCAATCTCAATTATTTTAATGTACAATTCAGAATGAAGCATAGTGAATTATAACAAAAAATGATGATGCTTTTAATGAAATTTATGAAAGTAAAATATCTAAAGTTTGTAGAGTGGATTTGTTTTCCATTACTTTTACATCATTATTCCATTTGACTCCTCCTACCCTACACACTGTCTATATATTACCATCTAAATTTTATAGGTTCTTATAACTAAGCTTGCAAGACATTTAGTGATTTGCCTGAAGATTCATGCTTCTTTAATTATCTGAAGACTCATGCTTGTTTGGTTCTTAATCCAGGGCTCCTTCTACCCCCATCAACAACAACAAAAAATGGTTAAAGTAGCATTTATGTGTCTGTCTCTTCTATTCCTGAGTATATTTGTTTTACTGCTTCAACTGACAATGATTATAAAAATTTCATGTGGTTTTTGAAAAAGGAAGAAATGGAACAAGGTAGTAAATAACTCATTTCACATTTAAGTAGATTTGGCAACCTTGGCCAATTTTATGAAGCTTGAAAATCTCTTTGTAATTTATAATCACAAAGATTGCTATCAAAATTTTCATAAAAAGCTGACATTTAGGAAACTTAGTGGCATGGATTGATAATTGCCAAAGACTCATTAATGAAAAACTGTGGTCATTTGAACTTGGGATGGGATATGTATTTTATCCGTGCAGTGATTCTAGAAGAACTATCATTTTCCAATCCCGTTTTGGAGGTGAAACAGAGAACTGAAAGAGCACGTGCCAGCCCTACGCTGCTTGCCTTCAAACTTTATGCAAGAAACAAAACTTTTTTTTACTGCACTGTTATTTTGGGTTTCTGATACTTGCAGCTGAAACTAATCCTGATACAGCCACTCTCCTCAATTTCCTCCCCAGATGCAAACTTATATTTTTGACTTTTTTTATGACAAAACGGGAGCTAAAAGAGGGATATGCATGAATTCACCATCCTTTTAGCTGCTGCTGAAGAATTTTTACCTCTCTGGCCTCCACTGAACTTACTTTTGGGATATGATCATATTGGTGGGCTCTATGAAGAGTTGGGGCCTCACATCTCAACTGGCTTCAGAATCCAGTGGTGAAAAAGAATGGTCTCTGAGATGGCTACCATCATTCTTTTCCTTCCCTATATGCACATGCCCATCCCTCCCCTTAAAACAGGAAGAGTTCATTTTCCCTCCCTTTTAAATTCAGGGTAGCCTTGTAACTTATAATGTGAAAGAAGTGGTATACTGGCTCCTGGGACTTCCTAGCCCCAGACTTAGTAAGAGGATCGGAGGCTTTTTCTTCTTCCCTCTTGGAGGGCAGCTTCCATGTGAGAAATCTGACTACTCTCAAACCACCATTGTGAGTAAGCACAAACTAGCTAGGAGGAGGAGTCATGCATGAAGCTCTAGGCTACCTATAATTAAGGAAAACCTTCTTGGAGTTTGTAGCCCAGCCCAGCCATGCTGAATCAGACTGAATGACTGACCCCTAACCAATGTCAAAGGGAGCAAAAGAACTGCCCACTCATTTCTCTCTGAAGTCCTGACCCATAGAATTGTGAGGAAGAGTAAGTCACTGTTATTTGAAAATACTGAGTTGTGGGTAGTCTGTCATACAACAATAAATAGCTGCAATAGCTGGAAAAAGATGATGTGCAGCAGAAAGAAGAACATTTATGAGGGAAAGAAAGGATTGGTGAGAAAAAACTACTTTGCTACCAGTTTTGCCTGGCTCCTGCTGTCCTAGCTTTGGGATTTTGGAAAAGGGAGACCTAACAACCATTATTTCCATAGCAAAATAAATTCTGCATTCCCCAGAAGTAATCTGCAATGCACATTTGGAACACAACTTGTTCAGAAGCTGGCAACTTACTCAATGCACTTCAGCATTCATTCCTGACCTTCGTGTGACATAAATACCAATTCATTTATGTGTCACACTATTGCTGTGTATGTAAGGCAGATATATAATATTAGGTTGGTCCTGAGCAATTCCAAGGAGATAAGTCATAGTGCTTATATAACCGTCGGTATATTGTATTTAGTGTAGTGTATCAAGCATGATTATGGGTAATTTTATGTTAATTAATGCTTTTTATGGCAAGCTGTTTATCGAATCTTGATTCATTCTAAAAGAAAAAATGAATACCTAGGTATATATGACCTACTCAAAGAAAGCCTTTATTTGCTTAATAACAAAAGATTCTCAAAGGAAAGTTTTCTGTTCCAATGCAGGAGAAGACAAAATATTTAAATAAAGAAATTTTGTAGAAATGTTTTCCAGGGATATTCTAAGCATGTCTATGTAGAATCATTTTACTAAAACTGCCTGCTTGTTACTAAGGATCTTCAAAGTATTTATATTTCAATTAATTTAAGACAGAGGGCCTCAGCCTCAGCTTTTTAAATTCTGAAATTAATATAGTATCAAAGTGGTGGCTTGAAAGTGTAGTGGTGGGCAGTGGTTCTCAAGCATGGCTCTTCACTAGGAGAAGAACTTAGAATCCTTTCACTCTAGCCCCTAGAAGTGACTAACTCAACTGTTTCTAGGGTAGGCACGAGGCAACAGGGTTTATTTTTAATGTTCTCTAGATGATTCTAATGTTCACCTAAGATTGAAAACATGGTTGAAACAGTTTAGGCTTTGAAATCAGCCTTGGGTTGGAATTCCAACCACTCCTAATTTTATAACCTTGGGCAAGTGGCAAAATCATCCTAAGGCTCTATGTCTGTGGTTCTCAAAGTGGGGTCCCTCAATAAGCAGCATCACTGATATCTAGGACACTTCTGGGAAGTGAAAATTCTCAGGCCTCATCCAAACCTACTGAATCAGAAAGTCTAGGGCTAGGGCCCAGCCTCCAAAAGATTTTGCTACAGGCTACTACTGTTTGAGAACCACTGTGCTGTGTGATAAGAATTAAAAGGGTGAATGACTCTGTGTCCCTTCATTGTCCTCAATATCTAATTAAATTGTCAGAAATCAAATTTCTTTCCACTTGTCAGAATATCTTGTTGGTTTTTTTTTTATAGGATTGTAAAGTATAGTAGCAAAACTCAAAATATTAACATGTATTGTTTTATTTCTGAGTCTACAATTCACTTTTATTGAGTTAGAATAGAAAGGAAAAGCAGAAAGAACAAAAACAACTATACTACTTACCCCTGAAACTAATATTACACTACATGTTAACTAATTGGAATTTAAGTAAAAACTAAAAAACAAAACAAAATAAATTACACTACTACTTTGAAATAAAATCATTACCATTGTGATACAAATTCGCTTTTTACATATTGTTTTATAAGTGTCTTAACTTAGTTTCTTGCCTATCACTTCTTTTATACCTTAAGTCTATTAACTATTTTAGACATCATATTTTCAAAGTTGCCTTTTATTCCATCATATGAATATGCCTGTATTTAGTCAAACTTGTTGTTTCAGATTTTTGCTTTTATAAATAATGTTTATCAATTAAAAAAAAAATCTTGTTCACATACCCATGATACCATTCTTGGGATCAATTCCTAGATGTGGTATTAATAGATCAAAGTGTAAACATCTTTTAATATGTTAACAAATTATTCTTTTAAAAACCTACACCTGTGAGGCACCTTGAGGGTGGTGCAGTACATTAACTGTTGGACTCTTGGTTTTGGCTCAGGTCATGATCTCAGTCAGGTTCATGAGATCAAGCCCTGCCTCAGGTTCCTGGCTCAGGCTGGAGTCTGCCTGAGACTCTCCCCCTCTCTCCCTCTCCTTCTGCCCCTCCCACCTCTGGCTCATGCTCTCTTTTCTCTCTCAAATAAATAAGCCTTTTTAAAAAAGAAACCTACACCCCTAGTAGCAGAAGGGAGTGCCAATTCTCTTTCACCATATGTTAATGCTATATATTACCATTTTATTTAATCTTTGTCTCTTGAGTACCAAGATCATTTCATTTTTTCTTTAATGAGGTTAAATCTTATTGTCATTAAAAAAAATTGTAGCCCATTTGTATTTATTCTCATTCTTTGACCATTTCTTAAAAATGTGAGTATTTAGATTTTTTCTTTTCAAAATGTAAAAGCTCTTTATATATTATTACTTTCACGAACATTTGGAAATAAAAAAATAGATACATAACAAGGACTCCATTGAGTAGCATCAGAATGAGTTAATTTCAATTTCTTAACAAAAAAAAATAAACTATAAATAATTTGGTTGGATTACATTATTGAAAATATCCAAAGAATCAGTATGTTTCCCTTTCCTGTGACTGCATTACACTGAACAAAATTTAGTCCTCTAATGATTGAGGATTTTTTTGGTGTGTCAGGGCATTTGATCTGAATTTTGCATAGTGTAGAAAGAATGGGATTCAGAAAGTCTGGGTCCTGGCTTCACAGGCTATCAGTTGTTTAACCTAGAGTGAGGTAAATAACATCTCAAAGCCTTCGTTTCCACATCCTTATAACATAAATAGCACAAATGACCTCTTCCTCATATGGTTACTGTGAGAAACAATGCACACAATGGTATAGCACACAGATTTCAGAGCCTAACTATCTGGATTTGAATCCCTATCATTTAAAGTTATGGGCCTTGAGCAAGTTCTTAATCCCTCTGGGCTTCAGTTTCCTTGTTTGTAAAATGAGGATAATAATAGAAGTTACCTATTAGAGTTTTGGTAAGGATTAAATGAATAAAGATTTACAGAGCATTTAAAACAGCACCTGGCAGGTAGTAAGCACTACATATTAACACCATAATCGTTATAATTAGATAGAGGACCGTGTATATCCTATGCTTTCTTAACTGGAGCCCTATGCAAATATCAGTGGTGGGACCTATACTCTCCATAGGGGTCATCATGGTCTTGGCAGGTATATAGTGTTGGGTTGAATCTCTACCAACCCCAGGATATACTTAGAAATGAGTTTCTGAATAAGGCTCTGGTATCAACTTGCTTTTTGGTGATTCACCTCTTTCTACTAAACGTGGAGTGCAGGACAATCAATCTGTTTTTTGTCAGCTGGAGTATGACTGTCAAAACTGACCAATGCGGGTCTATCACTTTGCTTCCACCCAGGAACTCACCTTCAGCAGACAGACAAACCATGAAAGTGCTGTACCCAAGATGCTCTAAGACAGATCTGTGCCAAGTTTTCCCACACAAAGCAGAGCACTGCACTGATTTTTAGATTCACCATCTATAGTTGGCTTAACTAAATTCTGTGTTCTCATATATGCTTTATACCAGCTAACAAGGAAATTTTTGGTCTGAACTCTTAATATAAATTATAATTAATACAGAAAATGATTAAAAGAAACTCTCAGCATTTGGTCATCTTATCAGATACAACTCCCACTTTTGTCCCTATGATTTACACTGTGTAAAAGAAAATATACCCATATGGAATACGCTTGTGAATCGAAAACAAAGCCAATGCCCAAAATACAAATCAAAAACACTGCCTAGAACAACAGGCCTCAACTAATGAATTAAAATGATTGCTGGTTTCTTTAAAATATTAAGCCCATCGATGCTTGCCAAAAACCCCTTGGCTAGCTGAGGGATTCAAACTGCATTGTTCAGCGAGAGATTGAAATCCTTCCATTCATCATTGACATGTGAGAGACAAGACAAGGTTTTTGACAAAAAAGGGGATGAGGCGCCAGATGGTTTCCATCTGTATCTCCATTGATCGTACAATGAAAACCCACCTTCCCTAATCAGAAGGCTATGCGATACATGGAAAATGAATACCCAGTGTTTTTAAAGAAGCATAATCGCCCCTTCCCAACCATAGATGTATAAATATTAATGAACACAATCTGGATCTAAGCAAATTTAGCATGAACTTTTAGCAACCCTCCCTTGACAACTTCCTCCCTTTTTAACTGAATTAAACTCCTAAGTTCTGTGATTAAAAATAGCAAACCCTGCACTGAAGTTGGATCTGTGACTGAGGAAAAACCTTCCCTGCTAGTAACCAGTTAACATAACTCATATCATTGCATACTTTTTATAACCAAAAAAGGGTCTCAGTTTGAATGAATGTTTAGCAAGTGTGAACAGTGAAGTATAGAATCAACACAAATAAGTAGGGAATTATTAATTGATCACTTATGCCATGCCTACTTCCAAAAAGATTTAAGCAAATTTAGAGATTACATGCAACACCAGGAGTTGTTAAACAAGTTAATTTCTGCAAACCCCTGTGCTATGTGACATACTGAACCATTGAGCCCTCGGGAAAAAGGGTTCTCAATCTCTCCATCTATCTACACACACACACACACACACACACACACACACACACAATTTTAACTTACAGAACTAAAACAATCTCAATGACTCATATTCAAGGGAAAATACTAAATGCCTTTCTGAAAAATTTGAAGTTACATCATTAGTATTACAATATCTCTAACCAAGAGGATTTGGTAGGTCTTCTTCCTGTTGACACTCCTTTTAGGAAGAATATGAGAAAGAGACAAAGATTTGAAAATTTCCATTAATTTCTTTCTTTGCTTCCTTTCCTTTCAGTTCAAACAGGGAAGATTTGCATACTTTCTCTAGCTTATATGCCTTTAATCTGTTGAAGCAATGCATTCTCCAAGAAGTACATGCCATATTTTCACTAATAATTCCCTATAGATCAAAGTGGTCAGAATCTTAGAGTGAAAAATGTCAAATCAGCCCAAAGATAATATGAAAAATCCACATTCTCAACTTAAGTTCCTCATTTGACTGGAAGGGAATAATCTTTTTTTTCTCTCATCCAATATATACTGTTCTCATTCTGTCAATGAACACATTTTTATTGAGAGCTATGTGTGTAGCATTGTTTAGGCACTGAGGATTAACACAATGGACAGTATTGCTATTCTCAGGCAAAAATGTTATTTCAGAATCATCCTTTAGATATTGTAAAGAATGCTCTTTGTTTCTTTGTTGTATGGTAACACCATCACATACAGAGTTCACATGTGTCTCTAGCTCAAAGGATCAAACTCATCTCTTAGTCACCAAATCCCTTTTGGGAATAAGTGCTTAGTAGGAGTAACTGCCAATGTCACCAGAAATATTGGTGTTTGTTTAAGGTTAAGGTAATCTTTTAAAACTGCTAGTCATAAAACAAGATATTGATACATTTGATTATACTAAAATTAAAAATGTCTGTTCAAGGGCACCTGGCTGGATCGGTTGGAGGAACATGCAACTCTTGATCTTGGGCTTGTGATTTCGAGCCACATGTTGAGTGTAGAGATTACTTAAAAATAAAATCTTAAAAAAAGACAAAATTTCTGTTCATTAAAAGATACCACAAAATAAAATGGCAAGGCACAAATTGGGAGAAGTGCTTTGAAACACCTAAAACTGACACAAAGGATTAATATTTTCTCTCCCTCTCTCTCTACACAAACACACACGTATAACTACTATGAATTAAGAGAGAAATGGGGAAGATATGAACAGTATTTCACCAAAAAGGAAGCATCAATGATAAACATATAAAAATATGTTCAACTCCTTTAGAAATTGAAGCAATGCTTTTTTAGACCGCAATGAGATACATTTTAGATGGGTGAAATTTAAGAGCCTGACATTACCAAATGTTGTCAAAGAACGACAAGAACTCACACTGCTGAAGGGAGCTTCAACTGGTTCAACCACTTTGAAAAATAACTTTAAATCACCTAGGAAAGAATGCATTTATTTTCTGACCCAGCAAGTCTATTCCTAGAGAAACTCTTACTCACTTGTACCAGAAGAAAATGTGCAAGTAAATTCATAACAGCATTGTTTGTAATAACAAATTACCAGATATAAACTCCTAAACAGAAAAGAACCTAAAAGTCCATCCATAGAAGAGCAAGTTAAGTGGTATCATACAACAGGGGTAAAAGAGCAAATTCCAGCTTTATATCCTGGACGGATAAATCTTAGAAATATAATTAGGAATGAAAAGGCAAGTTTCATGAAAGTATATATGGCATGCAACTATTTTTATAAAGCCCACAGACAAGCAAAATTTTAAAATACATACATACTATTTAGGGAGATATATGCACATATAATAAAACAAACAAAAAATCTTACTGATAAATGCAAAATTCCTAACAGTGCACCTCAGTGAAAGGAGGCAGATGTTCAATATCAACATATTGTAATGTCCAATTCCCTGAGTTGGGCATTAATTTCATAAGAGATTTATTTCATGATTAAGTTTCATAGCCTATGTATGTTATAATATATAAATCTATTTGCAAATAAAATATATTAAAGAGAGAGAGAGACAGACTAACCAAGGAAGGCAGGTCTTCTTAACTCCATCAAAGCTGAGTAGGTAGCACTGACAGGTGATCAAGATGCAAAGAAATATTTTGCTTACTTCTTGGGACTTCTTTTTTTTTCTAAGATTTTATTTATTTATTCGTGAGAGACACACAGAGAGAGAGGCAGAGACACAGAGGGAGAAGCAGGCTCCATGCAGGGAGCCCGATGTGGGACTCGATCCCAGGTCTCCAGGATCACGCCCCGGGCCAAAGGTGGCGCTAAACCATTGAGCCACCCAGGCTGTCCTGTCTTGGGATTTCAAATGGGTTTTCAGTCATGCTACAGCTTGAAATTAGTTTCTTTCTGGAAATGGGCTGGTCTGTCCAACTTCCCATTAATTCTCTCAATAATGTAAGATTACAGAGGGTACACTTTGCAATTTAGGAAGGGGAATATTCAACTGTGTTCAAGACTGTTGAACTACAGCTGCAATATCATGATCAATCCTTGGAACTGCATTTTATGAGAAGTAAATACTAGAGAATTTCTAGAGGAAGTCAATGTAGACACTGGATGTCAAAAATCCGCTTCATGTGAATGGCTAACTAAATCCGAATTTGAAATACTAAACTGAGAGAAGAGAGAGATTAGGAGAAATATGATAGCTGGCTGCAAAAATTAAAAAGAAATGCTGTCAAGTTTTAAAAATTTTAGCTTTATCCTGCATATAGAGTGGCCACCCACTACCAATGGATAGAAATGTATTGAAGCTGATTTAAGCTCTGAAAATTAAAATATCAGCTCACAGCAGCTAGCAGGATGACTAACTCTGGATGGTGGCCTATTATAGTCCAAGAATTACCTAGTGCTGTTAAAGATTGCTACCCTCCAAAAAAAATGTTTATAGAATCTTTATTTTTCTTATAATAGGTTATATTTTATGATTCAGACCATAGGTTTAATATTTTTTTGGTCTTAAAAATATAATAATACTATGTCATTATTTTACTTGAGATCAGTTTTGTCATTTGTTTTTTATTTCTTCAAACTCAGTTCTAGAGATAGTGGTAAGAATGAATGACTCCTCCTCAGAAACTACCTAACTCTATGGAAGAGTATTCACCTCTTTGAGCCTCAGTTTCCCCAGTCATTGAACATAATCTCTCTGTGGTAGGCTGAGTAATGACCCCCCAAATATGTGCATATCCCACTCATTGGAACTGGTGAATATATTACCTTACATGACATCAAGAACTTTGCAAATGTGATGAAGCATTTCATAATAAAAAGATTATGCTGGATTATTTGGTGGGCCTACTACAATCACATAGGACCTTGCAGGATGGATGAAAAATCAGAGGCAGAGGAGAGGGTTACGTGCTGAGGGACAAAGAGACTACCTGACATGCTTTGAAGATGGAAGCAGGGACCACAAGCCAAGGAAACAGGCAGCCCTTACAAGCTGGAAAAAGCAAGGAAATGGATTCTTCCCTTAGAGCCTCTGGAAGGAAGGCATGCAGGGCCCTTGTCTTTAGTCTTGTGGAACTAATTCCTGAATTCTGACAGGCAGAACTGTAAGATCACACATTTGTATTGTTTTGAGCCACAAAGTTTGTGGTGATTTGTTACAAGAGCAACAGGAAACAAATACATCATCTCAGAGGACTTTTGTGAGGATCACAAATGAGATAAACCAAATAAAAAGTTCTTGGCTTCCATTAAAGTCGTCATCCACCTAACTGACCCAAAATGAGAACTCAATTTCATGAACAACTGTATCAGTGTGCCCTCCATTATTTTCCCTCACAACCCACTTTCATACTTTCAGATATATTAATGAGGTGGGGGAAAGGATCCTGGATAGGAGACAGTTCACAGCCATTAATGCCTACGGTCCTGACAGGTACCTGACTTCCCCAGGCCTCGTTCCTCAGCTATAATCAGAGGTTAGATCCTTCAAGCTCTAAAATTCAATGACTGTACGCTTACTAAGGTAGCCAGTACTGGCTTTCTGAGTCTACCCTCTCCCTCTTTTCTGGTTTAACCTGTAGCTAGTGTCTGAATTATCTTGTGCCAACTGCCCCTAGGTTATCTTTGCTTTGGGCACTGATTAACCAGACAAGCCTAATTCTGTGATTAGAACAAAAAGGAAGACGAAAGGAGGTCAAGCCATTCTTAGTTTAAATTTATGCTTAAAAATTTATGCTTAAAAAAAATGTTTTACAAAGAATGTTCTTAGCAAAAAATCCTAGCTCTAAGAGTTTTTATAGGTTTCCCCTGGGTCCTTCTGTCATTAATTCAAGACTATCACTTTCAAGAACAGGTTGGCTGGCCATCCTTACCAAGTGTTCTGCCCAGGCTCTTATCCTCCTAAGTGCAGGGCGTTTGACACACTTTCCTTGTTGCTAAAGGTGTAGATAACAGTACCTGGGGATCAAACACGACCAAAATAGAACAGACACCAAAGTGCTGTTGAACACAACCTCCCTTTCATATCTCTGCTTTTTCCAACTCACCACAGAAAGTCTGTGAAAAAGTTTTGCCATCTATAAATTATTCTGTAAATGCAAAGAGTTCCTTAAAAAAACTCAGTATGGGGTCAGATGTCATGATAGAGACACAGGCAACACTCAGCTGTCACACAAAGGAATTTTAACATGACAAAATCCAGAAGACCTTACAAGGTAGTTTTGAAAGAAGAACAAATCTTTGCCAGCATGAGAAGAATGAGGACATTTTGGGGGAGAAAAGATGGTATGTGGAAAAGGCAAGAAAGCATCCTCTAAACATAGTGAGAAGTTAGTGTGTCTGGCACATAGTGGGGAGGAACAGATAAGGTCTGGCACATAGCAGGGAGGAGGCCACGGTCTGCTCCTGAAGGGCTGTGTACGCCATGCTGTGCATCTGAATTCTATTGTACAGAGTTCAGCAACCAGAGAGATACTTATTGGCAAGGAAGTGACATGCTCCAATTTGGCTTTTGGAAAATAAAAAAATAAATAAAATGGGTAGAGGTAGCCAAGATATTGGGATAGTCTAGACCTGGGATAGGGGCTGTGGGATGGGGATGGATGGGAGCAATCTTTCACTGAAGATTGACTGGATGGTGGAGAGAGGGGTTAGAAGTGACCTAAAGGTTTCCAGCTTGGCTGGTTAGGTGCTTGGAGCCATTGGAAGCAAAAGGGAAGAGAGAGAGAACAAAGTTTGGAACTAGAAACAGTAAACCAAAAACACTGGGTAGGTGGAAAGTGAAGAGATAATCAGAATGCTAGAAAATCTTTAAAGGCACTTAGGCAAAGTAAGGCAAAGGAGACAAGATATGTGTGGGCAGAGGGACAGAGGAGGAGATAAATAGAAAGGTCAGAGGAAGCAAATGTAGAGAAATGAGCAGGGCATTAGACAGCCGTGCCAAGTGCAGGAATGAGGTCCAGGAGACGAAGGACAGAAATAGGTAGCACAGAGGCACACTCAAACCCCAAGACATGTGAGCATGCCCTTGTGGAGCACACGGTATGAGCTTGGTGTGTTTGCAAAAAAGAGACATGGGGAATGAGGCCTTCCCATATTCTGAGGCCAGAATGCAGAGCCCAGCCCTACTCACAACCACACAGAAACTTAAAACAAATCAGTCCCCAAAGTATTAAAAAAAGCAAGATAGGGAACAATGAGTAACGTGGGCCCAGGAATGGAAGCAAAGCACGCAGCAATGTGCATACATAGGGATGCTTTGCTGGCCTCCTCCTCAGCCCCTCCAAACTGTTTAGGAAGAATAGGTGATTAGGCCTCAGTATAATTAATTCTCTCTCACAGAAGTAGAAATTAATTGCAGCTTAAGTGACTAGAGAAATCAAAGAACTACATAAATGAGTATACACATAATAATCATTAAATATGCCCTTAAAAAGTAGTGGTGGGAGAAAGAAAGGACTAGAAGAGAATAAAAAATGACACATATATTGTAAAAGGGATTAGACAGACCTCAGGGTGAGTCAGAAAACAATAGGATCACTGTCTGAGGGAAAAGAAGAGTAAGAAATAATATTGGAATAACAATGTTGGCATATATTTGGGAGTAAAGACAGGGGACTGTGCTTTCCCCACAGCAAGGAATATGCAGAGGAGATCAAAAAGAGCTACTGCTTTTCTAAGAACAAACAAGAATAGAAGAAAGGATAATGGCAGGAGACTGAGTCACAGAAAGGACAGCCTGACACTGTGAGGGGTGTAGGGACTGTAGAAGCAGCACTCTCCGTTCTATCTCTGGGCTTTAGGACAGCACTGTTTAAACACACAGCAGCCAACAGGGCAAGCTGTGATCCATGCCTTGACTAAGAAAGAGTGAGAACTCAAAAGTCAGGTTTCTTTACACACAGATACACATATATGTGTATAATTTCTTTACACACACACACGTGTGTGTGTATAGTTTCTTTTTTGAAGATTTATTTATCCATTTAAGAGAGCGAGTAAGTGGGGTTGGGGGTGCAGGTGGGTGGTAGAGGCAGAGGGAGAGAGAGAACCTCCAGCAGACTCCAGGCTGAGCATGGAGCCAGACATGGAGCTCAATTCCATGACCCTGAGATCATGACCTGAGCTGAAATCAAGTCAGACCCTCAACGGACTGAACCACCCAGGTGCCCCTACATATATATTCATTTCTGAAAGTTCGCTCTGAGCCCAAGCTGTCAAAAATAATAACAATTCAGGTTGTCAGGAAAGCACAGTACACCTCAGCATTCTGGAACTGCCTGTGAGCAGTGATTCTGATGTTGCAATGCTATGCTTGGTGCATCTGTCATCTGCAGGTTGGGTGGCCTGGAAGATCAACTACATGTAACTATCTCCATCCAGCTTCTCCAAGCTGCTTTGGGCACTGTAAGATAGTAAAAACAACGTAGACCTGCTGGCACTATCATTGCTTAAAAACAGATATATATGGTAACATTTCCAGCTCTCAGATCTGGCTAATGAAGTAAAACCCACTGGAAAACAGATACTCTGAATCTCATTGCAAAGGATTGATCCTGCAGAGATTATTTACTCCCTGCATCAATCATATAAATGCAGGGACTAAGCTAGATAAGCTCTTAATGAGCAGTACTGCATGTTAAAATGGTATCTGAATAATATCGCATGTTCGTCAAGGGCTTTATACTTTCATAGGTTGCTCTGTCTCACATGGTCTTCATGAGCCTGTCAGGTAGGACAGGCTCATTTCATACATGGAGAAATGAGATTAAGAAAGGTTAAATAACTTGAAGGTCTCATAGCTGTCCAGCTGAATTCCAGTTAGGAATTCAGTACTTCCATCTATACCCTAAACCAGGCTTCCTTTTCCCCACACCAAGCTCTTCCTCTCCCGCAAGCCATCTTACACGTCTGGTGATCAGCCAGGTGCTCATTACAAGTAGGATGCCTAGAGAGAACACAGGAGCAGAAACATGAGGCAGTTAAAACGAGAAAAGGATAGATACCAACTGGTCTCCACATCTGTCTAATCTGACAACTGCTGGAACACTGTTGCTAGGTATGTAGAGCCTCAGATCTTATCATCTCCACGAAAGAGTCAGGTAGCACTGCTGTCATTAGAGAAGGAGCACAGGAGGTTGTGTACGTGTGTGTGCTCAGGTGCATGTGTGTGCACCCATTGTATACTTGGAGGGATGGAGTGGTATTAGGAGAAGTATAGAAGTGGGCTGAGCTCTCAGAGGACATCTCTTCCACTGTTGCTGGAGGGGTCCTCAGACATACCTGCTGCAGATGCTTCTGGCGAAATGAACTCCTCTTCACCCAGTCCCATAATATAAACATAGAGGATGTGATAACTTGGCCCAGTTACAAGCACTGGGGTAGAAGGTAGATGAAAAGGCAGAAGATCCTATAAGCAGAGGGGCAAGAGGTTATAAGCAGAGGGGCAAGAGGTTATAAAAAGGTTTCTGCTCACAGAAAGGCAGAGATGGTGTTTCAGATAAGGAGCTTTAGAAGCAAAGCCTGAGATGACAATTCCTGTGCAAGTCAGGGCTCTCAGGGGGAATGTTATTAGGGAGTCAGGGGGGCATGAGAAGGCAGAGGGGAAGGTGACAGTGATGTGGTGTCAGAAGTCTAGCTTGATCCCACCAAGAGCTCTGGAGTGTAAATTACTCCTCAGACATTGTCCTGCACAGACACAAGGGGACTGAGCCTCCATATATCTGAATGGCCAGTGATTAGCCATGGGCTTCCCCCAGGGATGGGAGCTATAACCTCCCAGTTATCTTTGGATAAGACAGATGGCATCAGTCAAGGGCAATTTTAAAGGGGAGGATGCAGATGTGAGAAGCTGGCAGCCAACACCCACAGCAGCTGGAGAATAGGTGCACCCACCCAGTGAAGGGGATTTGGGTGGAGCATTACCAGCCTCTGCTTCAGGCAGTTTCTCACACCTAGAATCTGCATTACACACGAGTGGACTAATTTAGGGGTGGATACCCACACTTGGAGAGCTTTGGGCAATCTGGGGGAGCCAATCTTCTGCCTGAAAACCATATACATAAGTTTCTATACTCTTTAACTTTAATGAAACTTTCTTGCCTCTGTATGCATTAGTGTCTTTTGGTCCATCATTGTCTCGTTGTGATAATGCATGCAAAAGACCTCTTTGCAAATCTGCTAATCTTTGTTACAGTTCAGGGATGGTGGGCTCAATAAATCTGAAAGGCTACTAAGTCTATTTTGCTATTAAGTACATGTCAGTAATTATTTGCTTAATAAAATAAAAAATGTATTTCCCTGTAATGTTCATTCACCAAAATCATAGAAAGGAAAACGAATCCTTAGATATCTTTCCTTTCACAGACAAAATATCTACAACTCAGATTATTCCACAATATTGTACTCCTATACTCAAATCTGCTCATCCATCTGGTCCCTGCCCAATGGAGAAATTCCAGTTTGTCTCTGACCCCATTAAAAGAGGTACCCAGAACAACCCCACCCTCAATGAGTGGTATGACTCACGTGAAACAGAGGACTATTCTTCTTGTTCTAGACACGGCAGTTCAATTAATAGAATCTAAAATCAACGTTATGATTCAAGTAAGCTCTGCTTCAAGCCTTGATATACCACTGATTTACATTAGCTTGTAAACAACTAATCTAAATATTTTTGCATATGCTGTCTGTTTTACCCCATCCTTAGTTTCTAGATTGATTTTTTATCCCTGTACTATTGGCTTTTATACCTATTCACTTAAAGTTTCCATCTTGTTAGAGTTGGCCAATCATTCCAACCTGAAATGATCCTTTTGGATCCTAATTCTGTCATTCAAAATATGTACCATGCTTCCAGGCTTCATGTCAACCACAATTTTGATGAAATATGTGATCCATATCCTCACCAAAGTTATTTACAAAAAAAAAAAAAAAACTATATCTTGAGATGAGATGAGTCAAGGATGAGTCCTCATAGCCTGCCATTACTGATCACCCTCCCAGGAGCCATTATAGTCCTCACACAGCTCAGTTCATGCTTGTTCCAAGACCCAGTCTAACTGTGACCATGAATTCGCTCTTTCAGATATGTATTCGGATATAGTGAGTTTTGAAGAATGCAAAAGAACTAATTCATAACATCTTTGCAGTTACATTCACATAACAGAATATAAAAACAGAATAGGAAGCTGTTATGGATAAAAATAATCCAGAGACAAGGGCTGTATTGAGAGTATGATTACAGAATTAAAAAATCATTTTCTTCCACAAGGAGAGGATGACAATTCTTGGGAGGCTGAAGGGCTGGTGGCTGAGCCCTTGTGGGTGACACACGAAAGGCAGTGGCATTAAGGGAAATAGGGGATGGATGTAATGACAATAGTTGACTGCATTATTTTGCTCTTGCTGCACAACACATTCCCACAGATTCAATAAGACAACAATTAAGGTAACAATATCTATCATCTAACAGTTCCCATGGGTCAGTCCCATGGCTCCGGTTAGCTTGGCCCTTTGCTCAGAATCTCACCAGACTGAAATCAAGGGGTTGCTGGGACGACAAAGTCATCAGAGGCCTGGGGGTCCCTTCTGAGCTCGCTGGCTGTTGGCAGAATTCAGTTCCTCACCCTGAAGGGTGAAGGGCCACATTTTCCTGCAGGCTACCTGCCAGCTGGCGACTGCTCTCAGCCCCTAAAGCCCTGCCATCCTCTACCATTTGGTCCTCTCCACAATAAGGCACTTTGCTTCTGCAAGGCCAGCGGGAGAATGCAGAGTCTTATGTAAAGCAGTCGCTTGAGATGGGCATGTTGGGGGTCACTGGGACTTCTGCTTGCCTCCCTGGTTAACAGGGTGAGGTACTGTGAAGAATGGTGGTAGGATACAGACAGGAAGGGGCTCTCTGTCTCTGTGCCTGCTACGAAGCTTGGACTTGATCCTACAAGCAGTGGAGCCACATCAAGGCAGGCCTCTCCCTTTGGGGATGTATAGGAAAATGCTGCAAGTAGCAGGGGTTGAGAAAGTACTCTAGGAAGCAAAGTACTCCTACAGAAGATCATCAAATGAACAAAGGCAGTAAATACAAAGCACAGTACAATCCACACATACCCTGGAATCAGCTGTTTAGAATTTATCACCTCACCTGCCTACGTGACAACTGTGAGGAAGCAAAACTACACCTTGTTCTGCTGCCGTTATGATTAGATATGCCCTTCACATACCAGACAAAAAGAATATACATATTTTGCATCATTAAAGAACCCTCTCCAAACATACAGCCGATCTAACTAATATCACCCCTCTCCCTGTGACTAATAATACTTGAGTTGTTCCTGTAAATTGCTGGCTCCCTCAAGAAAACACCTTTATCTCTGACTTTTGGAATATAGTTAGCAGCAGATATGCAGGAATCCACACAGATGGGAGAAGCATGTGAGGAACTTCTGTTTTTCTACCAATGAGGATTTTGAACAGATTAACTGTAACCTCATGGACTTTTTTTTTTTTTCTTCAAATACCTGGAATATCTTTTATTTAGAGTATCTGGTTCCTCTAAAGGCTGGACACCCCTGCAAACAACACAAATAAGAATGCTTATGCTAAATTTGTCCTAGAATTTTCCACTTACAATTATTATCTATACACTGTAATCTTGAGAACAGCCATGAGGTTTATTATTAAATATAATATTGACAATAGCTAAAAGCTACTTCCTACATGCCAGACACTGTTTTTGGAGCTTCATATCCTCACACTCTGATGAGGAAACTATAAATAAAAAGTTTGAGTAACTGTTGGAGGTAACATGGATTGCCAGTGGTGAAGCTGGGATGCAAACCCAGGCAGAGTTGTCTGCAACAGTTCAAAAGTTTGGAATGACACCAATATAATAGACACCAACTACTCTCTTGAGGGTGGCCTTGAGGGACTTACATGATCTCTGACTATCAATGACTACTTTGGAGGTGGCAGAGTCAGAAATACATAAAAACTAGGGTCTAATCACTGTGATATTATGTTACAGAAGAAGCATGAAGAGAGCAGGATAAATATATCCAAGAGGTAGCTCTTTAAAATAAGTCAAATAAATCTCAGAATTATACAATAAACTAAGAAAAAGAAACACATATGTAAAAATCTCAGAAATTAGAAGAGAACACTGTGTTCAGTTCCATGCTTATTATTTAAAAAATACCAAAAAAGGACAATTTTTCCATATAATATGAACTAACAAGATAGGATAAAAATTCAACTTAACATCAACTCATGCAAATGGATGCAATAATCTGAAGCAAATATTGAATGCAGCAGTGAGCTATGAAAACATTTCATTGTGACCAAGTAGGCTTCACTCCAAGAACAAAAAGATGATTAAGTATTAGGAAATCTGTGATTATAGCACACCATTTTAATAGATCAAAGGCAAGAAAAATATGATACTGTATATCAAGTCTGGTGAACTGCAAACAATTCCCACTAGATACTCACAAATTCTTATAAGATATTTATATTATTATCCTTATATTATGGCATAAAAAGCTTAAACTAAAAAAAAAAAGCTTAAACTAGAAGAGGACAAATAATTTATTCAAGGTTATACATTTCTAAGAGAAAGGGGTGTTATTTAAGCCCATGTCTGCCTGGCCATAAAGCCTATATGCTGGCTTCCATGTTATATTTTCCTCATAAATGATAATTTACCAAAATAAATATCTTTTTTAAAAAATTATTTATTTATTTATTCATGAGAGAGACAGAGAGAGAGAGGCAGAGACATAGGCAGAGGGAGAAGCAGGTTCTATGCAGGGATCCCAATGTGGGACTTGATCCCAGGACTCCAGGATCACGCCCTGAGCAAAGGCAGACGCTCAACCGCTGAGCCACCCAGATGTACCTACCAAAATAAATCTTAAGGAATTTTATAATAATTCAAAACCCATTTGATTAAAAAATACTTATAGCATATTAGGAATGCAATAAAATTACTTAGCATGGTTGGTAAAACCTATCAGAAAGAAAATCAGAAACAAGATAAGAATGGAATACCAGTAAGTGTATTTAATACTGCTACAGAGATTCCAGCTCATGCTGTAAGATATAATTCTGAAATAAGAAGTATGCTCTTTAGAAAGGTAATAGAATCATTATTTGGTATAGTATGATTCTTTACTAAGAAAACTAAAAAGAACCAGGTAAAAAAATAATTATTAATAAATAAAATAAAAAACATAATACAAAAATTTATCTTTCATATAAAGTAATTACCAATTAGAAAACAATATATAAAATCCCAAATATAATTAAATAAGAGGTATATAATGACTAGGAATAACCTTTAAAAATATGTAGAGAGTGTATGGAAATGATTTTTCTATCACATCAAATATGACTTGAAAGACAGAGGCATATTGTGAAATGGCTGAAAATTGCAAAGATGCAGCTCCTTCAAAATAATTAATAGTTTGTATATAATTCCTTGCAGAACACACGAGGATATTTTTAATAGAAAATTAATTCCAACATACACCTTGAAGAATACACAGATGATAATTCCTAAGATGCACTTAAAACACAAAATAATGAAGAGGTTAAGGTTTGCCATATGAAAAATGGAAATGTGCAGGATCCCTGGATGGCTCAGCAGTTGAGTGTCTGTCTTTGGCTCAGGGCATGATCCTGGAGTCCCAGGATTGAGTCCCACATTGGGCTTCCTGTATGGAGTCTGCTTCTCTCTGCCTATGTCTCTGCCTCTCTCTGTGTCTCTCATGCATAAATAAATAAGATCTTTTTAAAAAATGGAAATATGCTAGCTATATTTGAATGAATATATGTTACAAAATATAATGTGATTCCACTACAATAATCAACAGTAAAAGAATTAAAAGAACAGCCTAGATATGGAAATGTATATGCCAGGGATGCCTGGGTGGCTCAGCAGTTGAGTGTCTGCCTTCGGCTCAGGGCATGATCCTGGAATCCTGGGATCAAGTCCCACATTGGGCTCTCTGAATGGAGCCTGATTCTTCCTCTGCCTGTGTCTCTGCCTTCTCTCTGTATCTCTCATGAACAAATAAATATTTTTTTTAAAAAAGGAAATGTATATGCCAATTTAATTAGATTTAATTATGACTCAATGAAGAAAAAATGATTATTCAATAAATTGTGTTGGAATAACTATTTGAATAAATAAAAATTATACTACCTCATAATATAATATGTCAAACTAAATTATGGATGAATTATATATTAAATAAAAAATAAAGTTACGGAGGATTATGAAAAATCTAGGTTGTTGTTTATTACATATTTGACCAAGCAAAGAATTTTTAAACATATGTCAGAAAGCAATAATAGATTTGACTGCAGCAATTAAACATGAAAACAGTCATATATCAATACAATATGCAAAATTAAAAGGCAAATACCCAACCAGGAAAATAATTTCCAGAGATATGATATATAAAGTATCCTTAATACAGTGTGTAGCAAAATATTAACACTACAATTGATAAATGGGCAAAGATTATAGATGAGTAAGAAAAAATTGTTATAAATGTCCAATAAGCATTCAAAAATTTTTAAATGATGAATGCTTAATGCTATCAAGTGTGAGAAGAGACAGATACTTATACACTGCCAGTGTAAGTGTAAATTAATGCCTTTGACCACATCTAAGAAGAACTATAAACATGTTCACATCCTCTGCATCTACTATCTAGAAGCAAGTAAAATGGCAAAAGATGAAATGCAAGGCCACATCACTTATTCTAGGAGAAAGCATGCACACTCAGCTATAGTTGTACATCCCAAAGTCCAATGTTATACAGTCATTAACTAATCATGTTTTGAAGAATATTTAATGCCATGAGAAAATGCTACTTGTCAAGTGAACATCAGTAAAATATAAAACTGCATCTAGAATATGGTCCTGATCCTGTAACATAACAATACATACAGAGAAAAAAAAAATTGGAGTAAAATATGCCAAAATGTGGCAGGTGGTTTTCCCTGAATATTAGAGTAGAATATTCCCTACTCTAATATTATTCTAATTTTAACATCAGAATAAAATTTATTTTTTAGAGTATGAGACCAAAACAATGATTGACAAGAAAAACAAAAACCTGGATCCACTGGACATGACCTTCTAAGGAAATGCCGAAGTCTGCCTTTTGTGTCCCTCTGATTTTACTGCACTATCTCAGAGGCAATGGTGGAGTGGATGTATCACAAACCACCTTAGGTTCTAAACAGAATCATCCCAGAAGCCACCTCTCCATTGAGTCTCGCTAATTCTTTCTCTGCCCCTTCCACCCTGGCCCCTTCCCGCTCAGCTCTGCCAACCACCACTTTCCTCCCACTCTAAGTCTGGCCACAATAAAACAATCCCAACACCGGAAGAGGTCTGGAGGGAGGTCAGCATGCTGAGTGATTATTGAGGGAAGGATGTGTGTTTCTGCAGAAATGTATTCTCCTCTGCTAATCTATCATTTCATAACACTATCCACATTAGAAAGACTTTTCTCAAAAAAACTCCTATACTCTTGAAAATTTTGCAAAGCCTACGGCAATGATGATATCAAAAGTCTATTTCTTCTTTACGGAACTAATTCAGGGAGTTAGTTTTACTAAAACGAATCTAATCTCTCAATGATACTCAGCAAATATTTATTGGGTATTTTCCAGGGTCCTGGGAAATACAATGTGGATGTGGGAGGCTGAATAATTGTGCCCAGAGATGTCCTCATCCTCATCCTGGATGCTGTGAATTTATTACATTACGTGGCAAAAGGATCTTTACAGATGTGATTAAGGTAAGGATTTTGAGGTAGAAAGCCTGTCCTGCATTATCTGGATGGGCTCAATATAAAGGGGTCCTTATAAGGGGAAGAGGCAGGAGAGTCAAGAGAAGGAGATGGGCGAGGATACAAGCAAAGGTTGGGGTGATGCAGGGTCACCAGCCAAGGAATTTGAGCACCCATAAGAGCTGGAAAAGACAAAGAAAAAGATTCTTCCCTTTAGTCTTCCAGAAGGAATAAAAGCTGGCTGACCTATTTTGAACTTCAGATTTCTAGAACTGTAAGATAGTAAATTTGTGTTGTTTCATAAACTGCTATGTCAGTGGTAATTTGTTACAGTAGCAATAGCAAATGCATATAGGAATTCAATTAAATCTAAAGCCTCTCTTCATGTAGTCTTCCTGAAAATTTATCACCATTAAAGTGTTTCTTGTTTTTGCCAGAATTTCCCAAAGTGTGTTACAGTGAATTCAAATCCTATGAGCATGAGAAAATGCTCTGCATCACTTGCCATCAGGGAAATACAAATCAAAACCACAATGAGATACCACCTCACACCAGTGAGAATGGGGAAAATTAACAAGGCAGGAAACAACAAATGTTGGAGAGGATGCGGAGAAAAGGGAACCCTCTTACACTGTTGGTGGGAATGTGAACTGGTGCAGCCACTCTGGAAAACTGTGTGGAGGTTCCTCAAACAGTTAAAAATATACCTGCCCTACGACCCAGCAATTGCACTGTTGGGGATTTACCCCAAAGATACAAATGCAACGAAACGCCGGGACACCTGCACCCCGATGTTTATAGCAGCAATGGCCACGATAGCCAAACTGTGGAAGGAGCCTCGGTGTCCAACGAAAGATGAATGGATAAAGAAGATGTGGTTTATGTATACAATGGAATATTCCTCAGCTATTAGAAATGACAAATACCCACTATTTGCTTCAACGTGGATGGAACTGGAGGGTATTATGCTGAGTGAAGTAAGTCAGTCGGAGAAGGACAAACATTATATGTTCTCATTCATTTGGGGAATATAAATAATAGTGAAAGGGAATATAAGGGAAGGGAGAAGAAATGTGTGGGAAATATCAGAAAGGGAGACAGAACGTAAAGGCTGCTAACTCTGGGAAACGAACTAGGGGTGGTAGAAGGGGAGAAGGGCGGGGGGTGGGAGTGAATGGGTGACGGGCACTGGGGGTTATTCTGTATGTTAGTAAATTGAACACCAATAAAAAATAAATTAAAAAAAAAAACAAATCCTATGAGCTATTCCATAACTCTTAGGAGTTCTCTAATCAAATATACTCTATCACCCTCATGGAAATTCAATGTAGTTTAGCATATTAAAGACTGAGTAGACATTTTTACTTTGTTTATTCAGCATTTTCCAAACTTTGTAGAGCTTTTAAACATCTATTTACATCAACATCATTAATCAAGAAAAAATCTGAAGCATTTAATACATGTTATAAACTATAATTCATTATGATGAGAAAAACCCACTGACTCATTTTATGTATTATTGGATATTGTATACTATCTACCATTCTGTAACAATTAACTAGATTTAGCCATTAAAAGAAAAGAAAAAAAAAGCCATTCAACTCCTGCAGTTAAAATGATCTCGACAACTCAGGCTAAGAGAACTTTAGTAAACCTAGAAAGAGCTTTCGCATGCCACACCTTTCTTTGCAGTAAGTGGGGAAAGTTTGATCCCAGAGGAAATGCTTTTGTTTCATCTTGTCCTGTTAGTACATTAATTTTAAGTTCAATCACCAGCTGTCAGTTTAGTAATGATGACACAGGGATATCTTTACTTCTTCCACTTCACTTCTACTGATCCCATGTATAATCAGTAACATGAGGACCCTTCTCTTAGGATGAATGGTGGTAGTCCCCTTTATGTAAATTTAAAGTACTATACGCCAACACTCTAATAACTGAGTCCTGGAAGGGAAAGGAGAGGCAGGGATTAGATGATAAATCACCAACAAAAGCCATTAGAATCTGTCAGTGGTCAGTGCTCTGCAAACGGGAATGGGTGTAGAAAGGAGGATTCATATTTCAGTGGTCACTTAAATAGTATCACAAGATTTTGAACTACAGAGACAAATAGTTCCTTCTTGTTGCCCAACAAGACTGCTACAAGTTTCTAGGAAAGAGAGTATTTGTCATTAAGATTACTTCATTCAGTAAGCATTTATTAAGTACCTACTAAATGCCAGTCATAGAGCCACTGGGGAAACTATACCTGCCTGCTTGTTGGGTGAAATTTCACAGAAGAGTAGTAGTATCAGCTTGAAGAGTATCAAGCTAGTAAATCATTCAGACAACCCAAACAGGACATAAATAAGTCAAAGGCAAGGCAGATTATTCAAGTCTCTTTCACTGATGAGAATCAGAATCCCAATTTTCAAAAGCTAATCAAAAAGGAGCTTTAGTGGAAGGATACTGAGACATCCTCACACTCTAAGGAAGAACTGCAGGAGCCAGTTTTCCAGGATGCCCACAGGGTCTCTGTCTCTCAACTCTGCTTTTCCCTGTTTCCTTCTTTCTTTCCAGTGACAGATCTGTTTCCCCTAAATATGGCCATCTTCAGCATGGCTCCTATCAGCTCTGAAGTCACCAGAGAATGCTTGCTGCTTATGCAGGCATCCCTAATCACAGGGACCAGCAGAACCTTGGTGTCAAAACACAGGAGGATTGTGCCTTTCTTGTTGTGCTGCCCAACATGCTTTTGAGTTCAATCAAACAAGCATTCATATTCTTTGTGCAGCTTTTTCGGGTTTAAAATATTAAAGGCATGTATAATGTACCACAATTAAAACCATGTAATAAAATATGTGTAGGCTGAAGAGAAAAAGACTGAAGGGAAAGACACTAATATTTTTTTTTTAATATTTTATTTATTCATGAGAGACACAGGGAGAGAGAGAGAGAGAAGCAGAGACACAAACAGAGGGAGAAGCAGGCTCCATGCAGAAAGCCTGATGTGGGACTCGATCCCAGGTCTCCAGGATCACACCCTGGGCCAAAGGTGGCACCAAAACGCTGAGCCACCGGGCTGCCCCAAGACACTAGAATTCTAAGTTATATTTGAAAGATGGAATTACAAATGATTTTTCTAATGCCTATTCTCCAAATGTTTTGTAATAAGATTACTTTAATAATGAAAACTTTTATTATCTATTTAAAAATTATTTTTAATGTTTGTAAGAAGCTCATTCTGACAAGTGATTAATTTAGTCTGTATTTGGTGATGAAAATATCAATTCTATTATTTTAGAAAATTTTTTTCTCTTTTGATGTAAGAAAATATAAAAGACATATCTTTTCCTATATGTAATAAAATAGGAAATTATTATTAATTGTGAATGCCTTGGGGACCTTGAGAATTTAAGAAAAGTCAATCTGTTTTCAGTGATCATCAATAAAGACAAGGAATAACCTAACAACTATTCAAAAACTATTTGCATATATGAAATAATCAAAGTAACTGCATATAAACACAGTCAGGGGTCAAAATGCTGCAGCAAAGTTCTTTTAAAAGTGTCCATTGGTTGAACATCATTTAGCCTTAAAAAGGAAGGAAATTCTGGGACACCTGAGGGCTCGGTGAAGTATCTGCCTTTGACTCAGGTCATGATCCTGGAGTCCTGGGATCAAGCCCCTCAGAGGGGAGGGGATGGGGAGCAGAGATGGGGAATCTCTGCTCAGCGGGGAATCTGTTTCTCCTTCTGCCCCTCATCCTGTTCATATGCTTTCTCTCTCTCTCTCTCTTTCTCCCTCAAATAAATAAAACCTTCTTAAAAATCATAAATAAAGTATTTTTTTAAAAAAGGAGATTCTGACACATGATACAACATGGATGAAACTTTAGGACATGATGCTAACTGAAATAAGCCAGTCACAAAAAGACAAATACTTCATGATTCTATTTATGTGAGGTACTTAGGGAGTTTAATTCACAGGGACACAAGGTAGAATGTTGGCTGCCAGGGGCTGGCAAGAGGGGATATGGGGGGTTCTTGCTTAATGAGTATAGCATTTCAATTTTGCAAGATTAAAAGTTCTGGAGAAGGATGGTGGTGATGGCTGCACAATATAAATGTACTTAAGGTACATTCAATGTACCATTGAAACTGTACACTTAAAAATGGTTAAGACAGCAAAAAAGTTTCCATTAAAACAAACCGTTATTGCTTAGTTCTGAGAAAGGCAACACTGCCAAAGAAGGTAAAACAAAATGAAATTTACAATGTGAGTAATATTAATGACCACCTAGATAACTACATAAATAATTTTCCAGAGACAAATACTATCAAGTAGGAAAACTAAAATACACAGATAAGCAGTTCTTTCCCTGGTTTGTTTCATCAGATGTATAAGCAGCCTTAATATATAGGTCCTTACTAAAATAGACTTATTTATATCTATCTTTCCAGGGCCATACCTGGAAGTTCATTTCCTGAACTGAGACACACCCATTAAGCACCTGTCATAAGTACAAAACATGTAGAAAATAAAAACCTTGGTCCTTGAGAGTTTACAATTTCACATTGTTTGACTAAATATGTATTATAATGGTCAAGAGTTAGCAAGTCCTAAATACAAAACCTAATATTTCAAGGTCCTTTCAGAGAAGAAAAGTCCAGCTTCAGAAGCAAGGAGAATGTAAGCTAGTAGATGACAGTGGAGGACAGTGTGCCACTAGTTAAAAACAAATGACAGAGGAGTCCAAACAAAGGCCAGGGAAGTATGAATTTAGAGAATGGTGAAAAAAAAAACAGCCAAAATGAGGTCAAGGACAAAGGTAAGACAGAAGGAAGTCAAAGCAGGCATGGCCTGAGTTTGAAGGTCAAGGCAGGTTCTGTATTTGATGGAGGGGAGGAATGGGAAGGCACGTGGCTGGCTTGAGAAGCAACAAAGCAGCGGCTGCAAGCCAGTCAATGACAAGGAAAGAAAGGACAAAAGGGAACCCAAAGTACTTTAGAAACGATGATTTCAAATTCCTTAAGTATAAGCTAGCCACAGACATGTTTTAGTAGAAACATAGTAAACACTGTATACCAGTATAATGAATGTTCTTTGCTTTAAATCTGATCCCAACTGTTTTCATAGGTTCACATATGCATGACTCATTTCTGAGATCAAGGCAGGCCAATCTCACATTAAAATTCAGTATGTCACCTAACTGCCACATCACCGCCACATTGAGCATTCCCAGGAACGTGCAATAGCCGATTGATAGAAATTAGTTTTCTGACAGGAAGCTCCCAGCCCCCAGTAACCCATGGTGGAGAATACTACCGCAGAAAAGATAGCAGTGCTATATTTTAGCCCAGCAGGGAAAGTAACTCAGTTTTTCTCCCTGCTTATTAATAGACTAACATTTAGTTCAACATCCGTAATTTGCAGTGGAATTTTTTACATTCTCTCCTGAAAAGTGAATCAGGTTAATGGTTTTCTGAATGGTGCTTGACCACAAATCCTGTGGCTATTCACATTTGTTTTAGAGATATAAAGATTTTTTTAAGTGGGGTAGCAATTTTAAAAAATATAAGACGGCAGTCAACTATATAAATATATATATATGAGAATATCTTAAGTCAAACAAGGAGGCATACACTATTTTTGAGCATAAATGCTACACAAATTAGCATAAATGCTAATTTTGGTAATAATAATTATAATAATAAGGGAAAAGAAGATTAAATTTGGATGAATAGTAGAGAGGTTAAAAAAAGATACTGACTTGGCTTTTTGGCTCCTGGTTGGACTAACTGCTTTGATTTAAAACTAATAATTACAAAGGTAGAAATAAGATAATCTGAGCACTCAAATGGACATCATAAGAGTGATTGAGTAAAGAAAGGAAGGGAGGAGGGGACTTGGGAGGCAAGAAGGAAGGAGAGAGGAGAATTAGCTAGCTAGGTAGTTACATAGGAAGGAAAGACAGAAGGAAGGAGAGAGGAAGGGAGAGAGGGAGAGAGGAAAGAAGGAAGGATAGAAGTAAGGACACTAGACCTTTTAGGACAAAGTATCACAACTTAGTATTCTTACTTAGACAATTAAAAATTGTTTTAAATTCTTTAAGAAATAACTTTCATGGTCATACTGTACGCCTGCAGCTCAGGCACTATGCACTATTTATTCATAGTCTGAAAAGTCTGTGTATTCATTCTTGAGAAATAAAGAGGAGATACTCAAAAAGTGATTCCTGCAGAGCAGCAGGTAACTGGACATCAAGACCTACATCAGACTCCCCGTATTTACAGATTGCCACCCTCAAAAAAGCTGATTTTTCCCAATATTTATTCTGCTTCTAAACATTTAGTTATAAGTTTCAGGCTGAAAATTACTTTCTTACAAGAAATTACTTTATGACACTTTCCCCCTTTATGTACATATTCCATAATTTTTCTGAACATTCTTTACTTTTACTCTTTAAAATGTACCACCTGATTTATCTAGGAGGACTTTCAGTCTCCATTCACGACAGCCCTGCACGTATTTTCCTAAAAACCCAAAGATGGGCTTCTGTGTTATATAATAATGAACTTCATCCTTTTGTACAATTTAAACCAGGTGTACTAAAGTAATAGGTAAATGAAAAACTAGGTTAAAAAAAAAAAAAAGCAACTGACCAATCTACAGCAGGCTCAGCTTTTTTGAGAGGGAGATTAAGGTGCATGTGGGCAACTGGTATGAAGGTCACCAAACAAAATGTTGCAATCTTAAAGTGCCATTGACATGTAGACAGCATTCAGCAGCAGCTTCAGAATAATTCACGTGACTCTCTTTACTCATTGTTTCACCACAAATCATTCATAAATGTACATTATCATGATATGCCACATTTGCAGTAAAATGTTTTCAAAATTAGGAAAAATGTTTTTTTAAATTCAGATAAAAATACTTAGTATAACTTAAAAATTTGGCTTCCCCATACCCAGCTTTTGTTAGAGGAAAAGTGACCTGCCAGCTCAGTTTCACAATTGGTTTCTTATACATATGAGCTTTGACAAATCTGTCCTTTAATCACTAATTATCTACTTGCTGACAGTGTTTAAATGACCAAATTGCTTCCATTGGAAATTTTCTGATTTTTTTTTTAACTTTCTGATTTTTATAGGAAAGAACTATAAACCACAAGCCACTACATGTACATGTACCTTTAGCTTCCTAAGTCATGATCGTAAGGAAGCGTTCCATGTACGGGACCTTCATTCATCCTCGCCTGCTCCTGACCTGCTGTTTTCTTGTTGCCAATGACAGCTTCTTGCTAAGCAAACAGCTACCCACTCTGAAACGAAATGTTCATCTTCTCAGGCCATATTGCAAGTACGAAACAACCTTGAGAATCATCTAGGGAGTGAACTAGGCTTGTAGCCGATAAGCACAAAGCTGAACTTTAAACCCCAGCCTTTAATAGAGCATTGGGTTATTTCACTTTGTGTTTGCTCAACAGTTCCAGGGTCACAAGGGTCTGCGTTTACTGAGTGGGGCGAATCCAGGAACCTTGTTCCAACTCCCACATTGCAACTGATAGAAGAAGGCTGGGGGCTGGGCTAGCAGAGGCCTCAACCCCCAATTCTTTTTTTTTTTTTTAATTAATTTATTTATGATAGACAGAGAGAGAGAGAGGCAGAGACACAGGAGGAGGGAGAAGCAGGCTCTATGCCGGGAGCCCGATGTGGGACTCGATCCTGGGACTCCAGGATCCCGCCCTGGGCCAAAGGCAGGCGCTAAACTGCTGAGCCACCCAGGGAACCCCTCAACCCCCAATTCTAAGAGTACCCAGTATCACAGCCTGTTAGAACACATTCTTTAGCATCTAGAGATCATCAGAGTATGCGAGTTTGCTGACTGGCTCTTAACTCCCAAGTTTACAAAAAATGAGGAAGACTCTTAGAGGCCCAAGAATGGAAGCCTTTTCTCTTTGCCTTCACCTTGTCACAGGGCCATACGGAGTGCAAGAGCTACAGACAAGGGGAGAAATTGGTAATACTTGTTCTATCTTTAGCAAACATATATTTTATTCATCGTGAATTTTTCACATTGATTTTGACTTTTCAAGATATGGTATTAAAATATTTATGTTGATTCCTTTTGTTTTTGGTGCCCAAGATGAGTGAGGCCTCACTCACCTCCAACTTAGTGCTGGACCTCCTCTGCCACCTACCTCACTGCTGTCATCTTCCATCTGCATCTACAAAAGGAAGCAGACTAGGCAGGGTGGTAGAGATGCTGACAGCTCATGTAAGAAGGGGAGAAGAGCCCAAAGTAGACAAGAAAAACATTAGTGAGCATCTACCATATTCCAGGTCCTATGCCAGGCATTTATTTGCATTTTTTTGTGGTGCTCACCTATGAGGAAGACATAAACCTCCATCTAAGGAAGCTAAAGTTCTGAGAAACACACTTCCTTAACCTTTCTGTCACTCCAGGAACTGGCCCTACAAATTACCTGGTGTTCAAGCCAAAAACCTGAGAGTTGTCCATGATTCTTCTTCTCCAATCAACTGCATATTGCATCATTTGCCAACACTTCTAGCTGTCCATGGTCAGCCAACTTGTAAATTGGGGAGTAAAATTCAAAACATGGTCTCTTTGATGATACTCTCTGTACACATTATCATATTTGCCACCTCTCCAAAGAAACTCAGAGTCACTGAATGTTTTGATATCCCATTTGCCAGTCCAGGACAAGGCTGGATCAATTCCAAGTGCTGACTGTCTTATAAATATATCCAGCACATTATAGTCTGATCTTGAATGCAAACTCTATCTCTGGTCCAGGACACTACTCTGGGCACCAGATTCCAACTTTCTCACATCTCTCCTTGGATATTTCATGCATATTTCAAACACACATCTAAAATAAGATCCAAACCATCATCAAAACTTCCTCATTTAAATAGTGGAAACTTTACCAACAATGCTTATTAAAGCATTCACTACTTGACAGATACTCTTAGGATGATTATTGAACATTATTAATTCATTCAATTTTCATAACAACTCCATGAGATGATTCCCATTATTATTTCCATTTTACTACTAAGGAAATAGAAAAGTTAATTTGCCCATGGTCATATAGCTTGTGAGAGGGGAGAATTCATATTCTAACCTAGTTTCTCTGGCTTTAGAACATATACTCTTAACCATTACACCATATTTTCAAAATAATCTGAAATGCATTCAACCTTATTGGTTTTCCACTGCCCCATCTTTGTCCAAGCTTCCATCACTGCTTGCTTCAGCAAGAACAAAAGCCTCCTAACTGGCCATCTTAATTCTATTTCCTCACTTCCACACATCAATCTTTATGAAGCAGCCAACATGATCTTTTTAAAGTTTATATCAGATCATGTCATTTCCTCTGCTAAAATCCTCAAAACAATTTGACTACTTTCTGAATAAAATGCAAACTCCTTAATGTGTCCCGCAACCGCTTATGTGAACTAGCTTCTGCCCTCTTCTGAGATTTTGTCTCCTATCATTTTCTTTTTTTTTAAAAGATTTTATTTATTTATTCATGAGAGACACAAAGAAAGAGAGAGAGAGAGAGGCAGAAACATAGGCAGAGAGAGAAGCAGGCTCCATGCAGGGAGCCCGATGTGGAACTCGATCCTGGGACTCCAAGATCATGCCCTGGGCTAAAGGCAGATGCCTAACAACTACGCCACCCAGGCATCCCTGTCTCCTATCATTTTCTAGCTCACTTACCACCCATCTATTCCACTGGCCTTCTTGACCTTCGTTGGACCCAGCAAACTCTTTCCTGGCCTCATGGCCTTTGCACATGCTGTTGCCTTTGCTTATAATGCTCTCCTCCTCCCCTGGCTAGCTACATTCAATCCTCCATATGTCTCAGGGTACTCCCCTGACATATTAGCCTAAAACAGATCTTCCTATTAATTGTCTCTTAGCACCTCTTCCTTACCTTCATAGTAATTAAAAAATTTGTAACTCTACACTTATTTGTATTCTTACCTGGATTTTGTCTGTAAGCTCCATATGAGGAACAATCAAGGTCTGTTTTATCTACTGCCTTACTCCCAGCATCTAGACCAGAGCCTGAGGCTGACAGTACAGTTTGCTGAATGAATAAGTTAACCATGGGACAGCTCTTATAAAGACTTCTAAGAATCAACTGAAGAGGGCACATAAGTAATTAACATCATTGATTCTAGTAAGAGAGATCCTTAAAAAGAAAGAAAATGAAAAAAAAAAAGGAAGAAAGAAAATGTACATATACATGTGTGTGTATTTTACTTTATTTTCAACATATAAACAAAAATTATGAAACCAAATATTCAACCTTTGGAAAATAGAAGATAAAACCAAAAATCTTGAAAGAATTATTTTTCAAAGATTTTACAGCATATCCAGCTTTTTTTTTAAGTTCTTGTATTGTCATTATGATTATCAATCCCAATAAGATGAAAATCGAACTCTCAACTGTTCTTATGTAATCACAGTACATACTGGTGTTCCATAACCATCTATCAATGATAAGCCAAAGGAAATTTCAATCTCATACCTTTCACTACTTATTTCTCTTCATAACTTAGAGATTGATTTTCTCATTCGTGCCAAACCTCTCATCAGGAACTAGTTAATTTTACATTTTACATGATTTTATATGGTCCTGTTGTGTCACAGGTGTTTTAGAAATAAAGATAGATTCTTCATGTCTCTGTATAATAGATAATTATTTGGATTGAGATTAAAGCACTTGTTCTTTGGGATTCTAATACTCCTTAAAAAAGTAAATGAATGCATTCAAGAATGGAACTTATATTCCATAAGGATATGTGGGAGAAAAATTGCAAATCATATATCTGATAAGGCACTTTTATCTAGATTATACAAAGAATTCAATAATATTAATTATTACTTATTACTTAAAATACTAATTATTGCTTATTACTTAAAATAAGCAATGATTCTGAGAGGACATTTCTCCAAAAAGGATACAGAAATATTCAAAAACAAACACATGAAAAGATGCTTGCCATCATCACTGGCCATAAGGGAAATGGAAATTCATAGCCCAGTAAGATACCACTTTATACCTACCAAGATAGGAAAACCCAAATAAGTGGAACATAGTCATTGGTTGAGGATGTGAAGAAATTGGAACCCTTATATCCAGCTGACAGGAATTTAAAATGCTGCAGCACTTTGAGAAACAGTCTGTCAGTTCTTCAAAAGGTTAAAAATACCATATTACCCAGCAATTTTGCTCCGAGGTATGTATACACCCAAGAGAAAGGAAACCACGTGTCTACACAAACACTTGCACATAAATGTTCATAGCAGCATTATGCATAATAGCCAAAGTCCATTATCTTATGAATGGAAAATAAAATACGATATATCCACATAATGGAATATTATTCATCAATAAAGAAATACCGATACATGCTACATCATAGATAAACCTTGAAAATGTTAAGTGAACAATATCCAGTCACAAAAGACCATGTATTATATGACTCCATATATATAAAATTTCCAGAAGAGGCAAATTGATAGACAAAGTAGTGGTTGCTTAGGGATAGGGGTGGAATGAGGAATGAATGCTGACAACAACCAGGTTTCCTTTGGGAGTGGTACAAATGGTCTAAAGTTAGTGGTGATGGTTCTACAACTGTGTGAATATAGTTCGTATTCACATGGTACACATACTGAATGATACACTGAATGTACACATACTTTAAATGAGTGAGTTGCATGGTATGTGAATTATATCTCCATAAGGCCGTTATGAAAAATAATGGAATATACTTTTTATTGCACTTGAAAACTAGACCTATGGTTGGCATTTACAATGGTGGGTATGGCTTAACCAAAGAGTATCTACAATTTGCTTTCAACAAAGATGAGTTTTAGATGAAACTTTTTCATAAAGAACTTATGATCTCCCTCTCTTACAATCCCTAGTTTCTCATCTTTAACACTGTTTAAAGACAGACTTAAAATCTTTGAGCCAAATATTTTGCTTTTTAGAGTACAAGATGTAAAAGATGATGATTTTAGAGTAAAGAAACCAAGAACCTAAAAGAATAAACATCTTTCCCAGTATTATAAAAGTAAAGAAAAAGAATTAGAGCTTTCCAGATCAAAACTTTATTTTTAATTTTTTCAACAGCACTATATGAAATGTAGAGTAGTACATGGCATTTTCCAAAATGGCATTAACCCAAAGTTCAACACAACTAAGTCTCATGCATGGAAAAGGAATCCCATTCAATATATGAAAAGAGCAAGGATGAAGTCCAAACGGTGATTGCTTCTTCTTGATCCATTCCTTCAATCAACATTAATCAAACTTGTCTCTATGCTAGGCACCATGGACATAAAGACTTGCCATTATAAGACAGCAGAGACTAGGAAGTTTAGATACAGGTCTCTTTCTTTGGCAATGAGTACTTGGAGACGTCACCTCCATCACTCAATTCCTAAGTAGGGTTGGAAGGTATTGCAAATGGATATTCAATTTGATTTTGAATTCTATCTTCAATCTTCCCAGCAAAACCGTTTTTTCCCCCTACCTTCCCTTCTTTATCAAACCTTTTCCCCCCTACATTCCCAAACTTTATCCACTTGCCTTTGATAGCCTGAGAGATCTCACCCAACTGGGGAGCTACAAATAATCCCATGTGTTCTGTTACTGTCAGTGAGAAATATGAACTCAAAAAGTGATTTGTTTTTTTCAGTGTTGCTAAGAGTTAAGAATACAGCATACCTTCAGTTAAATCATTACTTATGACTCAATTCAAAACACTTATATCAACATGATACCTTAAAAAATAATCAGACTAGTCAATCTGTTCAGATAGGAATTTTGACCCTAAAAGTTAATTTTTTACTTCTATATTCCTTTGCTACCTCCCATTCCCAATTTTCCTCTATGTCAGAAAGTCTAAACTGCCCAAGAGAATTCTGACTTCTTTCCAAGGGGGATATTTTATTAACAGTCAGAGAAGAGAGAACTGTATTATAAGATTCAATAAAATATAGGATTGATTTTTACTACTCCATTTCATCTGGCTGATGAGAAGAAATGGACGTACCAGGCCTAGTGCTGGTTTAAGTGGGATGGAGAATGTGATGATGCTGTTTTGACATCACTATTATTGCTCTACTCTCTGAAATACATTTTTAAAACATTCTATCAACCGCTTCACTGAATTTCTCTGCAAACTATTATCTTCTCATGCAAGTCAGTAAGAAAGAAAGCATACAGTCTTTTTAGATTCTCAGAAAAAGGCATTTAAACATAAGTTGAAAGTGTTCATAAAGCTTATAGGAATGCATTCATTTAATCTGTGTTGGTTGTCACTGGATAGAAACTGTGTCAAAAGGAAACCGGGTTCCTCTCCATTTCATGAGACTATGAATTAGAGTTTTGTACTTAATAGTGATAAATGTGTATAACCATCTTCCTCTCATGCAGTAACCAGTTTGTATGCTTTCTGGTTTACTAATAATTCTCTTTCAGAGTTTCTATTCATTTGGCCCTAGATAGAGCATTGCCTAGCCTCCAGAGAGAGTAGAGGGGCAAAGGTGGGGAATTGTGAATTCCCTTAATTTCTGATTTGTCATTCTAGAAATAATTTTGAGGAAAAGAGGATAAAATTGGGGTAAATTGTGGAGTATGGGGTTTTCAGGTGTCAGAGATTCACAAATCTCACCTAATTGTGTTACTAGTTAGGCTTTACTGGAGTACACAATATTTGGAAAAAAGTAGGGGAGCGAGGGAAGGAAATCTTAGTAGGAAGGAACCTAAGACACTTTATAATTCTGTACTTTTCTAAAATAGCAGGTCAAATTTCCCAGTGAGGATATTTGCCTTTAGATAAAGGTTAGGCACTTTTGGGAGCTCCATGAAATCATCAGGGTCATAATGGTCACGATTATTCAGTCATTGCTTCAGTGATTTCAACCAGAGCTTCTCACACATTGACAAGCCACCTGGGCATCTTTTTCAGTGCAGATTCTAGCCCAGCAGCTCTGGGGTAGAGCCTGGGATTCTATATTGCTAACAAGCTGCTTTGGGGTGGGCCTGGGGACATCTGAACAGTAGGTTTCTGAAAAAATGTAGCAGGTAAAAGAAAAGAAAAGCACTTCTGGGTTAAAGGAAATAGTTATAGTGGCTGATAATACCTGCCAGACAAATTATTTCAGCATCATCTTTCATTCCTAAAAGATAGAGCAGCTTAATTTGGTCGATTGCTCTACTTTCAAGCTCTCTTCAGGAGCACACTTAGCAGAGCTCAAGACCCCATTACTTCTACAGAAGACTGAAATTATGGCCTGTCATTTATATTCAATTGCCTTTGGGTATTTAAAAAAAAAGTAGCTTTCTTCTCCTCAATTGCAAGATCATTGCCTCTCAGTGAGTTAAACATTTTCAACTCTTTCAGACCACTCAGTAGGATACTAGTTCATATACTGACTACTAATAATTTAGCCTATTAATATCAATTTCCTCCATCAGACCATTTACAAATGGTAAAACTGGGGGATCCCATGGTGGCTCAGCGGTTTGGCTCCTGCCTTTGGCCCAGGGCGTGGTCCTGGAGTCCCAGGATCGAGTCCCACATCAGGCTCCCTGCATGGAGCCTGCTTCTCCCTCTGCCTGTGTCTCTGCCTCTCTCTCTCTCTCTCTCTCTCTCTCTGTCTCTCATGAATAAATAAATAAATATTTTTAAAAAATGGTAAAACTGACTGAATCAAGGCATCCTCTCCTTCCCCCATAGTGCAGTAGATGTTGTATCAGTAGCCTTCAAGAATGAATGTTCCTCTGTGAATACCCAACTTATGAAGCCCTGGGAGAATTAGACTCCTATTGTTCAAAAAGAAAGACCAAACTCCAAACCAATAACAGTGATATAACAAGAAAAGAAGACATTTAGAAAGCGCTTCAGATGTCCACATGGGATGGACTTTAATTCTCAAATATGTTGCATATTATAAATATCCTAAAATAACCACGTTATCTAGTTTTTATGCAAGTGTTTGTCTTGTAAATATTCATTGAGAATGTATTTATTTACATTTGGAGTGCACAGTACCATATTTTTACTTTCAAAATACACTTTGGTAACAGCAGAAGCATTAAATTTTAGCCATTCAATTCTAAGAAATAATTTCAAACCACATAGCTCACACTGTGCCTAACATCTTTACCCACTGTCCCCTTTACTTTGCTCCCACATCCCCTAAAAAGATTGTTTTTCTATATACATTAAGGAGATTCCATTTAGCACATTTTCCTAATGGGATTTTTAGAATATATTATCTGGTGAACTCTGTCATTCCAATAGCAAAATAGAAAAGTGAAAAGAACAAGCCCTATCTATCTGTGATTTATCTTTCTAAATTCAAGCAGAAGGTATTTCTTTTTTTGTTTTATATCACCCGGTGTGAAATAAATTGTCTTAAATTATAAAGCTAAAGTCATTGGAAGCATCATAATGTTGAGAGATGATCAGGGGAAAAAAAATGCCAAAAACAACTTACTCTCCATTATATGCATTAATGATGGGGTCAGGGGCATAGAAAACTGTTAACCCACTGTGTGGGTTTTATAATGTTCACGATTTTGTTTGCACCAGATTTCTTTTTATATTTCTAACATGTTGTACAGAGTAATATTTATATAATTTTCTTTTTGTTCCTTTAACATAACCTATTCTAAGCAGGAAAAACCTGAAAGTTTCACCTTGTATTTCAATAAGTAATTGTTGAGTATCTAGAGAGTTAGTTATTTGGCTGTGAGATCATGTTATGGAGTTATTCTGTAGTTAGGATTCAGTGTAAGTCTTAAAAGTTTTTGGGATCCCCTCCAGAGCTGGCTGGTCCCAAAAACAAATAACAAACAGGTGAAATGCTGAACAAGTGCTTCTTGCCCTCTCTAATTCCATGTACCAACACTCTACCGCTGCAACAAGGTCACAATTTTAGTCGCTAAGTATTGCACGTGTTCCTCTTACAGGGTTATTTGTTTGGCTGCAAATAACCATAAGAGACTTAAAGACCCAAAGGGTCTTAGAATATTGCTCAAGTGTAGGTAGGGGTTCTCAGGCTACAGACTGTAACTTCTGAAATTTGATGAAAAATTATTCATTTATTTTCAAAAACATCATTTTCCAGGCAAGGAGTATAGATTCTCCAATGGTTACACAATCCCCAAAAGGTTAATAACTACCACTAATAAAGGAATTTAAATCAGCAGGAAAAAAATCCGTCAGAATCACTTTGGAGAAGTGAGCCCCAGTTTTGAATTTTGGAGTGAGGCAGATCTGGGTTCAAATCCAAATTATGCCACTCACTCTATCTGTGCCACCTCAGGCAGGTCACTTAACCCCTCTGAGCTACAGTTCTTTTTTCTCTAAAGTGTGGATAAGACTGGAGTCTACCTCCTTGGACTGTTGTGAATATTAAGGGTAATGTTTGCAAAGAGTGTGGCATATTGTTGACATACTGTATTCCTCTCAATAAATAGTAGCTGCTTCTATGTTTACTACTATTATTTGTTTTATTAGCATTATAAAAGATGATGGGAAGGCAGATGCTTTGTCTACAAGTAATAAGGCAGATTATTCTAACACATCTTGCTGATGGCCAATAAAACAGTGCTATGGCTAATTAGCTTAATGATTAAGTCATATTTGACCAAGTCAGAGATAAATTACTCTCTAAACTGATCTGATTTTATTTACTTTAACTCTAGGTTATCTAATCTAGTAGCATGACATGACTTTGGGTTTTAAAGATTCAACTAAAAAGTTTTCCAAGTATTTTCTAAATTATTGAACAACAATGATTTCTACACTCAAGGGTTTCTTTTTTTTTTTTAAGATTTTATTTATTTATTCATGAGAGACACAGGGAGAGAAACAGAGACATAGGCAGAGGAAGAAGCAGGTTCCCTGTGGGGAGCCTGACGTGGGACTTGATTCCAGGACCCCGGGATCATGACCTAAGCCAAAGGCAGATGCTCAACCAGAGCTACCCAGGTGCCCCTACACTCAATGGTTTTCATATAGCATGCAAAATATGTAAGGATTTTGTATTCAGCTATGTCCAAGACAACATTTTTTTTCAAATTGATGCTTTTCTTAAATGGATGTTAATGGGACTCAAATATGGCACATCTATAGCATATTGGCATGTAACTATAAAAAATAATATTAAGGAATAATGTTCACTGACACGGAATAATGTTCATCATACATTAAGGGAGAAAAGAAGTGCACGAAATTATGTGAAGTCTCATCCATTTTTGTACAACGACATAGAAAAATGCCTGGATCAAAATATACCAACATTTCAATGGTGGGTGGTAAGATAATGGGTCAGTTTCTACATTGAGCATTTTTGGTTTTGTCATTAGAATAATAATAAAAGGTGTTAAAAATAAATGGTTAAAGATTAAGAACTCACCAGCAGTATGATATCCCAGAAAAGGTCTGAGATGTCCTGGACTTGTTTTTTTGTTTTGTTTTGTTTTGTTTTGTTTTGTTTTGTTTTGTTTTTTTGTGGTTTTTTTTGGACTTGGTTTTAAGGGCAAGACACCAGCATATTGAAATGATAACCTCACACAAGTTACCTCCCCTTTCTTGAGTTAAATATTGCTCTCTGGAATTGAGAAAGTTTGAACAAATGATCTCTATGTTCCTTTCCAGTTTGGCATTCTAGAATTCCAGAAGTATGGCCACATGTAGCAGAAAAGCTTTTTTTGGTTTTCCAAGCTAGCCCACAAATGATGAATGGTGCCACAGGAGTGACACTGGAATGCAGTACTTTTATTTTCAGCATTTCCTGTGCTCTTGATTTTTTTAAATAATAAGGATGCTATTCCTTTGGTAATTAACAAAAATTAAAGGAAAAATCATTTGAATGGGTAAGGGACTCAGCATACATACAGGCTCACAAATAAATTGAACAATCTGGTACATAATGTACCTTTAAAATGGATTAACATTTTATTTGACCTAAACAAACCAGTCAAAAAAAAAATCACAGAATTGATAGCCACAATTTTGGAATAAATGACTCAAGTCCAACAGAACAGACTCTTGTTGTGAGAAGTAGATGGTTTTCTTAAGGAAATTCTCAGATGTGTGAAGTTCTTTGAATTAAATGGAACTATCACTCACAGCATTCCGGGAGCAAGGTGTTGCTAACATCATGCCCTGGGCCAAACTATTAAATATCAGGAAAATACCTATGTGATTAAACTTGTTTTACATAATAAGTAGCAAGGAAATCAGATTATTTGAAGCCTAAAAATCCAAACAGAACAAAACATGTTTTAAACTCCTATCTTTAGGCCCTGTGTCTGAAACAAATGTGCTAAATCCCACTTTCTATGAGTCCTAAAAAATAGAGAAGGGAGAAAATTCTTCTTTGGTCCTGCCCAGATTCTTCCCCTGGAACTAGCAAGTTCTTCAGCTGCCAATGAGAAGTTTCCTCGAGGTGCTTTTTAAAGGGCATTGAAAGGCAGCAAACAGTGACCCAGAAGCCTGGGAAAAATACCCAGTTTCTCAGGCTACCAGCCCCACCCCCTTCTGGGCAAGGCACCCAGCTGAGAGGAGCTAGTACCCAAAGCTGATCTGTTTCTATGCATAAGCAAGAGCAATTTTCCACCCACACTGTGTAACCCTTCTCCCGTCACTACTGTAGGGTTACACAATTTGACTTCTCTCCTGTACAGAGGGGAGACTCATCCCACAGTATCTATCTGGGCCCTACTATTGTCAGAGATTGGTTTGGCCTGATTAGTAAGAACACGGGGCTGTTTTCTGTAGCAAGGGCCAGTTAAGAAGCGAGGAAGAAGTATCTGAAACCTTAACAGAATGTTTTTTTTTTTTTTTTTTTTTTTTTTAAATTTTTTTTAATTTTTATTTATTTATGATAGTCACACAGAGAGAGAGAGAGAGAGAGAGGCAGAGACACAGTCAGAGGGAGAAGCAGGCTCCATGCACCGAGAGCCCGATGTGGGATTCGATCCCGGGTCTCCAGGATCGCGCCCTGGGCCAAAGGCAGGCGCCAAACCGCTGCGCCACCCAGGGATCCCTGAAACCTTAACAGAATGTTAAACGGATTAAGATTTCTACATAACGTGGTTGGTAGAAAAAGTGTTTGAAAGAGGGGAAAGGGGCTCTCTTCTCATCATCTCATTTCTAAACTTATTAATAATCCTGAAAGACCTTTCTGATACTATATTTTAAAAGGCACGGGTAATTATGATACTGTTACATGAAGCAAGTTTAAAATTAAGTCCACTTGAGCAATTTTCACTATGATGAAAAATTCGTTCAAAAGTATATTTGATTTTGGCCTAGAATTTTATGGGGAACAAACTACTTCCCAATAATTAAAAAGACAGGCTTAGAAACTGTCGATTAGCACAAACTGCCAAGTATTCTCTAAGTATTAATGAATGTTCATGGGTGCTGAACTGCTCATGTAGGTCATATAGCCACCATGTAGCACACCGATGCAGTGATTTGTTAAATGGGATCCTTTATAAAAGAGTTATTGACACTCCAAAAATATTAAGAATGGCCTTAAAAAATGGTTGAATTAACTGGGTAAATATGGTGCATTTCAACAGAAATGCACAAATAAAGATAAATAATTAGGTCATCAAATTTTGGCCATTAATTGGGTCACTAAATTTTGGCTCAAATGATCAATGGTGATGACATATTTTTTTTAAGTCTTAATATCTAATTTTACCTAATATGAATGTTGTTACTTTAGCTTTATTTTAATTCATATTTACCTCATATAGCTGCTTCCTTTCCATTACATTCACATTTTTTGAGTCACTATGTTTTAGGTATGATGCTTATAAATGATATGTAGCTAGAACTTGTATTTTTATGAAGTCTGGCAATCTTTGTCTTCAAACTGACAATCTTTGTCTTCAAACTGGAGAGTTTAGTTCATTTATTTTTATTGTAGTTAAATACATATTTGGATCTATTTCAGTTGTCTTATTTTATTGTTGTTGTTTTCTACTTGGCCACATTTTTTCCTTGGTATTTTTTCCCCTTCTTTCTTTCTATCTATTATATCAATTGATTGAATTTTCTTTATTCCCCTCCACCAGTTTGGAAGTCATTCTATTTCTAAGGAGATTATCCCTAAATTTGTATATCAAATCAAGAAGACAAGAAACAGGGTACCTGGGTGGCTCAGTTGGTTAAGTGTCTGTCTTTGGCTCAGGTGGTGATCTCAGAGTCATGGGATCAGGTGCCATGCTTAGCTCCCTCTCTGTGGGGAGTCTGCTTCTCTCTCTGTCTCTGTCCCTCCCTTTGCTTGTGCATGCGCGTGCTCGCTCTCTCTCATAAATAAATAAAATATTTTTAAAAAAGAAGACAAGAAACAGCAAATGTTGGTGAGGATGTGGAGAAAAATAGACCCTAACACACTATTAGTGGGAATGTAAATTGGTACCCCCACTGTGGAAAACAGTATGGAGGCTCCTAAAAAATTAAAACTAGAACTATCACATGAGCCAATAATTCTACTATTGGGTATTTATCCAGGGAAAACTAAAACACTAACTTGAAAAGATATACATCCCTATATTTATTGCAGCATTATTTACAATAGTCAAGACATGGAAACACGTAAGTGTCCATCAGTAGACAATGGATAAGGAAAATGTGGTTATATTACACAGCCATAAAATCGGATGAGATTGTGTCATTGAAACAACATGGATGGACCTACAGAGTATTATACTAATGGAAATAAATTAGATTGAGAAAGACAAATTCCATACAATTCCACTCATAAATGGAATCTAAAAAAAAAATAAGCAAAAAGCTGAATCAGAACTATAAATTCAGAGAAAAAAAGAGATGTTTGCTAGAGGGGAGGAGGGTGAGTGGTTAGGTAAAATGAGTGAAGGGGAGAGGGAGATACAGACCTAGTCCCTTTTCATTCAATTGGCCACATTCTCATCAGGATGAGTCTAAGGGTGGATCTGCTTTTATTTATCCTGTGTAGGACTTAGAGTTTTCCTTTAGTTGTATCTTCATGCCCTCGCTGTATGCTAGATGATATCAGCACCTACCTGCAATTTCAGTCACTTTTTCCTTACCTTCTAGACTACTCTTTCACCACATTTTAACAAAAAAAAATTTGGGGGTCTTATTTTTATTAAATTTATAGTTGTACATAAAATATCAAGTAGTTTTATAAGATTTGTTACAAAATATTACTCTTCATCTCCTCTTCCTAGAGGTAACCTCTCTAAGTTCTTTTATTTACTTATGGAAAAGAAGGCTTTACTCCATGTTCTTCCTAATAACATGATTGCATTACATGACATTTCAGTTTTAGGCAATATGTAATTACTCCCCAATATGGAACATGAGAAGCAGCTCATTTCTCTCTCTTCCCATCACACATGTGTACCCTTCTGGATTAGTTTGGTAATATGCTCCTTCTGTTCATTTTTTATGTTTTCTCTTCTTGATATTTCTTTTATTAAGATGTTGAGATGACTAAATTTGCCTTTTAATTATCTTTTTTTTCTTCTCCTATTTACTATTATCATCTTCTCCTTTCTGGGACATTTTCTCAACTTTACCTTTTGCTTTATTGATTGATATGATTAGGCATAATTCAAGGTACCTCTAATTTAATATCTTTAGGTCTTTTTTAAAAGATTTATTTATTTATTTATTTATTTATTTATTTATTTGAGAGAAAGACAGGTAGCACACGATGGGGTGGGGAGGGGCGAGGCAGAGGGAAAGGGAAAGAGAATCCCAAGCAGATTCCACACTGAGCACAGAGCCCATCGTAGGGCTCAATCTCATGACCCTGAGATCAAGACCTGAGCCAAAACCAAGAGCTGGGTGCTCAACGAACTGCACTACCCAGATGCCCCATTAGGACTTTCCTCTGGAGCTGCTCAGATTTCCCAGGAAAGACTTTTTTCAAACTATTGTCTGCAAAGTAAAGGCCCGGATGTTAGGATTCTAGAAAACCAATTGGGGAAGTGGTTTGGGAGTCACGTGTCCTAGTATGCACACTTTTACCTAATTCACACACATGCACAAATGTGCACACACACACACACACACACTCACGACTCTGCTAGGCTGAATACTACTAATTCTTCAAAACAGATGAAGCATTACCTCTTCTGGGAAGTTCTCTATTATTCCTACATAGATATCTGATTGAGTACTTTAATAGAAACCAAGATTTCCCCCATCTTAGCAGGTATCTCTTGCCTCTGTAATTGCCTAGTTAGACATCTTCCTCCTTCAGAACCAGCTCCAACCATCTTAAATTTCTGGGCCCCAGCACAGCTATGAGGATGTAATAAGCTCAATAGATTCATGAGTTATTAATAATTCCTGAGGCAGCCCAGTTACAGGAGCTGCTTCTACAGGCAGAAGCCAAATAGGAGCTGGGAAAGCACTTCAAGTAAACTCTATTGTCATAGGCCTTTTGCATCAACAAAAGTCCTATCCCGGGATGTACAACTCCTCAATAAACCAAGACACCCTAGACAAACTTTTTTGTTTTTTATATCTGGTTTTCCTGATCAAATCTCTATATGTACATCAGGGAAAACATCCAAACAACTTTAGAGTAACAAAATAAAATATCTCTGAAAATAATCACTATTGCTTTAAAATTTAAGGGCTTCAGATACATCTGAAAATCAAAATACATTGTTACTAAGGAAAACTGAGGTTTAAGGAAACCAGGCAAGAAATAGCTACTGGATGTAAGAATAAATATTATTAACTTATTTAGAGAAAAGTGTTGAAGAGCAACAGACTATGAACAGGTGTCTGTGCTGCTGAAAAGTAAAGAATGAGTAAAGAATAGAAAATACTTTGGGTAACTTATAATTGCTTTAACACTGACAGAGTCTTTTAGAATCTGCATAAAGCTGAAGTGAGGACAGGAGGAAATAATGGAACAATCTGATGAAGACTGACATTTTCAAATGAATTAAGTCAGTATTTTACAGTTGTAGAATTTTAAAGTCAGAATAGCAGTTAGTCTAGCCTCCTCCTCAAGACTTGGGTACTACCCAGATGGTTCTCATAGGGGGCCATTTGAATTCCAAGAAATACTTTCACAGCTGAAACCCTAGTTCTGTTTCTGTATCCCATAACTGACAGGTAGATTTTAAGACTCTTGAGTCACAGTCTGACCCACACACACTAACTTTACCCACTGTTCCTAATTTTCAGTATCACAAAAGTCTACATACCAGACACAAGCCGTAAGTTTCACAAGTATATCTCTTTTGACTCTTCAGAACAAACCCATAAGAAAAGGATTATCTTTATTGTAACGATGAAGAGAACTGAGTCACAGTGAAGTTGGGGTGTCATTAAGGACTCATAACTAATTATGTGTTTGTTAAATATATAAAAGATCAGCAAAATGATGGACCAAATCCAGGTTTATTTGGTTCCAATGCATCACTTTTTTTTCGACGTATACACTTTTTTTTAAAAGATTTTATTCATTTATTCATAGAGACACAGAGAGAGAATGAGAGGCAGAGACACAGGCAGAAGGAGAAGCAGGCTCCATGCAGGGAGCCTGACGTGGGACATTCAGGGTCTCCAGGATCACACCCTGGGCTGCAGGCGGCGCTAAACCGCTGCGCCACTGGGGCTGCCCTCAACGTATACACTCTTAACCAAGACTCTTCACCATGTTGATCTCTCAAATTTTTGAAGGCAGCTATCACACCTCTAAAGTTTTGCTCCTTTCCATAAACTCCTTTTCCCTCAATGATCCCTAATACTACATTCTTTCTAGAATTCTTCCCATCCTTCTGGCTTTTGTCCTAACTGGAAAAGCAGGACCCAAAATTGTTTCAATACTTCAGGAGATACAGTCATTTTTCTAGATTTTTACAAGGTTGTTCTTCTAATGTACTAGTTTCCATGGGGGGTGCCCAGAGGAGAGACATTCACATTACCTGGCAACTTGCTCAAGATGTAAAGTCTCCAGCTGCAATCTAGACCTCATGAGTCAGAAACACTAGGGATGGATCCTAGCAATCTGTATTTTAACAAGCCCTCCAGGTGAGTATGATTCAGATCAAGTCTGCGAACCACTGTTTCAATGAAACTTAAGACCACAATACTGGTTGAAGTACCTACATTGCTTATTAACTCATGCTAAACTGATGACTGGCATTCTCCTAGAATTTAGGCCTTCCCTTCGATGCATATCTAATGTAAGGTTGTGGTTTTAAATCCTCCTTTAGGTCTTCTTGATTTTGACTCACACTGTCCCAGCCCCTCAAAATCTCTCTAAATTCATACTCTGCTTTGGGACATATCACTTCTCCCCTCCAGCTTTGTGACTCCTGAACATTTGATAAGCATGTCACATTCATTTTTTTCATGGTGTCATTCAAACATCCATACAGAGCTGGGGCAGAAGGCAGAGGTCCTTGGCAGATCACCCTCATTCAGCCTCATGTTAATCCATGAAAACCTCCCATGTATATGATTGTTCAATTTGTGAACTTTCCTATTATCAGACTAAATATCCCCATCTTATCCAAGAGGACACTATGAGAAACTTGCTTTGCTCTAAAATCCAGAATAAAATCTCAAAAAACTCCACAAAAATACAAAAAAAAAAAAAAAAAAACAAAACAAGCAAGCAAACAACAACAACAACAAAAAAACAATTCATTATGAGTGGAGAAGTTGTAGATCTTCTTGTAAGTTGCCCTTTTTTCCTTTCTTTTTCCTACTCCCTCTAGTCCCTCAACCAGGAGAAAATGGCCTGTAACCAGGCATGCCCTCAAAATCTGGCAGCTCAAAGGCATAGCTCTGCTGAAACCAGTTCCTTTTAATATTATACTACAACTTATTTTCCAGGTATCTCCAATCTTCACCATATTCTTACATGGCAGACTTTTTTGTTTTCTTTGTTTTTTACATTTTTATAGGGTTGGAAATTGAAGCTCAGAGAAAAAGTTAAGCAACTTTCCCCAACATCACATCGGCTAATTAGTAAGGACACCATACTTATATTGAAGTTTGTCTATCAAGGTCCATATTTCATGCCCTATGTTGTGTTACTACATTAATATTATTAAAGCTGTACAGGACAAGAGAAGAGAAAGAAGATGTTCAGGCAATCTTTGAGACTTTCTTAACCCACCTTTCACTCCAGAGAAAACTTAATTACTATTGATAAAAACAACACATATCTCAGCTCCCACAATGGTAACATCTTGTAACATCTACAAGGACCTAGCATTTGATCCCCTTTTATAAGAATCCCTGAAGACACATTAAGACACATGGGGCCAAAATTCATTTTTTCTTGAAGACTACCAGCCCCTATAAAGGAGAGTCAACTGTGTAAGTGGTGAGAACACAAACCCAGTTGCCTCTTACTGCTCTCTCCGCCAGTCTTTACAGAGTCAAGTCCCAGACTTGTTAAAGAGATGACTCAACTCTTTATGGAAAGAATGCCAAAACCAACTGTACAAAAGATTTCTTTCTTTACCTCCTTAATTCCTAAGGACCTTATAGTTCCTTAACGTAATGTAAACAATTATGAGCTTCCAGGTTTGGCTGACACTTGAGTAATAATGAAGGGGAACACTACTCAGGTCTTTCTCAGAGGTAGATTTCAAGGGAATCCAATCAAATTGATTGATAGAAGAGTCCGTTTTACTTGGTAGAATAAGAAAAACATGTTTCATTGATCTTCAAACTGCAGTTTTGCACTGCTATGCCCTCTTTGCCAAATTCTTCTATCTCCCTAGCTTGGTAGATCCAAGAGGTGCTTGCCTGTGATCTTCTATTTGCCTTTTCCTCTCACATACAAGCAATTCCCTTCCTCTGTCCATGTCAAGAGGCTGACCAAAGCTTCCTGTGAGGATTAGTACTGTAACTGAGAAATAACGTACACCATGAAGTCCAAGTGATGATTTACACAAATAAATAAAATTTTATCCACTTTAAATATAATAGAAAATATTGTCTTCAATCTAATTTTAAGAAACTAGCATGTTCTTGAAAGAGATCCAACTGTTTTGTATTTCAGTTTTTAAAGTACTATTAATTACATATTTATACACAGAGTCTCAGGACTCAGAAAACCAAAGACACACTAAAAAATTTCACTCTGTGCTTTGTTTTATGTGACATGACGCTGAACTTGCCAATAAGGAAACACTTTCATAGTCTCCTTGATTTGCTGATGAATTTTCTGATTTGCTATCAAACAGAAAATGAACAAGTCTTCAGAACAGGTACAATACCCCTTCAAAAGCACAAAATACAAAGCTTAGAGCAAAATAATGGGACAAATCTGGAGGATTTAATCCTTCTTAGGTATGGATACAGGCTAAGAAAACACATGACACTCAGGCTATTGCTTTCTAATTGTTCTTCCAACAATAACAGATATTACTAATCAATCACATTACGCTTTACTGCAGCTAGAGATCCCCATAAAATACTTCTCAAACATACCAGCCACCAAAACCTACTTGAGTTGGCACACAACTATTTGTCATCCTACACTTTGCAGAATTAATGGGTACTGTTTTGCTTCAGGTTTCTTATGTGGGGAAAAAAATTACAATAATTCAAATACACAATACTTCTGGCATGAAAAGAAGTTCTGTCTTTGATACTTCATCCAAACAAAATGAAACAAAACAAAACTCTATTTTTTTGACGGATCAGAAGACTGCTGCAGAACATGTATGCTATGTATAGCTAACTGTGAGACTAGAGGCATGGGGAAAGCTTCAAGCCTCAAACATGTACATATAAGCACAAATAATTCAACTGTGTGGATTCGGATCAGAATGGTACATGTTGGAACTTTTACTTTTCTCGCTAATTTGAAAAGCAGAAATATGAAATCTGTCCAAAATGCTATCAATACAAGAATGACTTCATACAATAAACTTCACTTTTTAATAGAACGTATCATCTATGATAAATCACAAATGAAAACAAATAAACTAATGTGTGCTTTTTGATATAGCTAATGTTCTTAGAACAAAATGTCCTTTTTGGCATGAGGCTCAAAATTTGTTGTGTTCTCATTGGTCTTGAGAGTGACAGTGCTACTTTATAAAACTGTAACCATCACAAAACAAGTGGTGGGAGCTTGAAACATAGGATTTTTTAAAAATAAGCCAGAAATTACTAAAAACACATTGTGACAAATATGAATATTGCAAGTTGATATTAAACTCAATGTTTTATTTGGTAAAATAAAAATACAATTTATGAAAAAAATCAAACCACAATATTGAGAAAGTAACTCTATTTAGAAATCAATATAAGAAGTTGTTACAACTGCTACCATTTATAATGTCTAATATTCTTTTTCTCATTGACTTTCAAATCACATATACTTAGTATATATTCAACATATGCTCAAATTATATATGCCATGTGTATTCAAATTATGTGTTCGGATATATATTTTTTCTCAAAGGGCTGTGTACTAGCAAAAAAATTAGTTTTGGAAGAAAAAAATAGGATAGTTTCAGAAAGTAAGCAAAATCACACACTTTTAACACTTACATCTGAAAGAGAATACTAGTTATCTGACCTTTTGTAGCATGTAAAATTATTTAAAAATTCCCCCAAAACAGCTTTCTCAAGAATATGGACACCATCAGTTTGCTTTAATTTTAGCAAAGATTCTTTTTTTTTTCAAAGCAAAGATTCTATACGGTTCACATATCTACCGTAGAATGATAAAAGCATGTTCACTGTTCCTTAAAAGCATATTTGAAATAATTTTAATAAAATACTGCTTAATAGCTCACTCAAGTCTTCCTAAGTAAACACTCAACACTCAAGCCTTCATTTCATCAAAATCAGAGGCTCCACATATCTGGGAAGCTCAGACAGAGCTCTTAGGTTCTCCCAGCTGCTGCTATCGCAGGGCAAAGACACTTTCAAAGACAACTCATTGTCTGGCACAGATCCTGCCTGCTAGATTGAAAGCACTTCCCTGTAACCGTGTCTCATCCTGGCATTAGCACCCTCCTTCACAAAGCGCCTTGGTTTCACCCCTGAGGACTGGTTCTTTCTCACACGTGGTGAAATCTGACTCTCTAGGTCTCTGCCGCAGCTTCACACAGACTCGTGCTTGAAGAGTGACATGGTTTTCCTTCCTTCTACAGGGTGCTATCTTCAGAAGGATTAACGCTACAAATTTAGACAAGAACACCTTTGCAAGTTGCACTATCTAAATTTCTTTTGCACTCATTTAGCTTGGGGATTTTGAGAAGTAAATTTTTCCTCTTAATTTGTTTTAGTGGTTGCCATCTTCAATCAGAGAGACTGGGACAAAAAAAATGAAAGGAAAAATTTGCTTCTCAAAATCCGCAAAGCTAGATGAATGTTGAAAAAAATCTAAGTGATTGAACTTCCAAACCATTTTTTTTGTAAGTTTGTAGACTTTATGCTTCTGAAGATATTTAAACTTAAAACTTTACCACTACTTTTGGGACACCCTAGATCTCCCATAACCTGGAGAATTTCTTATGGGTTCCAAATTATTATTCCCTTCAAACTAATCTATGTGCTATGGCGAGCCTACAGTTGGTCTTTTTTTAAATTTAAAATGAATGTTTCTCTAAAAGTGTCTTTTTCAAGATTTTGAGACAGTCTCAGAACACTGTCTTCTGAAATTGAGTGAGAAGTTAAAATTCTTACTATCATTAACCTGCAGTTCAGGTAATTTTGACATACATAAATGCTATATGGACATTTTACTTGTTCAGGGGTCTGAATTAGAGAATATAATCTCAGATAATCTCTTTCTCTCAGGTGAGAGAAAAGTAGCCAAACTTCATCAAATGTGTATTTTGATCTTTTTTTTAAACATGGATCAATATATATAAAGAGATATATTCATTCTTTAGAACAGCGGTTTTCAGGATTCCTTTTTTTAAAAACCGTAATCCCAGCCAGAATTCCATTTTGTAATCATGACCCAGTGCATACATACAAAATTGTGTGTGTGTGTTTGCATTTTTTTATGAAACCCACGTTTCCAAAACATGTGATATACTCTAATACTTCCTAGTGTAGTCTTTTTTACTTAAAATTTTTGTAGTTTGTGACTCATATGTTCATTCAAGACCCACTAATATGCTGAAAGCCAAGTTTGAAAAACAATAAATTAGGTATACTGGGGTTAATCAATACACACCAGGGTTACCGCATTAACTCTTTTATACTTTTGGATCCTGCACCTTTTTAGGTAATGAGAAGTAGAAGATGAATAAGAGACAAAAACATGTCTCCAACTCCAAAGCACACAGGAAACCCTGGGGATCCTGTTGAAATGCAGATTCAGGTTTGGCAGGTTTGGGGTGGAGCCAAGATGCTGCCTGTGTAACCAGCTCCAGGTGGTGTGGATGCGCTGCTCTAGAGGCAGCACATTCCCAGAACTGAGGGTGCAGAAGTCAGTACAACGGGACTGAGAGGATCAGAAGTAACTACATGGGACACACCACCCCCTCACAGCTAAGGCTGCCAGAACAAGAGCCTCCATTGGTGCTGAGGATACCCCAAGCATTTCCACAGGATGCATACAGTCCATGCAAGGTGGTGGAACAAGGCGACATCCCTCTGCAGCTCTCCCAGTGACATCAGAATCTTTATAATCCTCTCCCCTGTGAATATTATTCTTTTTGGTTTCTCCATAACCAATTCCCAGACAGAAAAGCAGCAGCAGTGCAACCCTGTTCTTCATTGCTTGAAAGCCCCTTTGAAAGGGGTTGCCTAAAAATGTGGACAACTGTTCAATGAGGTAAAGCAGGAAAAGCAGGAGAGATTCTGGCAAACAAGAGTGTGAAAGACTCATTAACATTTCATTTCAGGAACTTGTTAAACTGTGAAACCCGCTTGTCCAGGTGGACTGTACTCACAAAATACTTCTGAATGGAACAGAAATCAATCCTATGGTTCAAAGCAGAATGTCGTAATTCTAAACCATATAGTTAGACTTCCCAAATTAGGAAAGACTGTGCCAGTAATTGCAACTGTTCCTAGTACAATACTGGCTTTCTGTGCTTCCAGCTTTCAGAATTTAGGATATACATGTATTGATAAAATAAAAATCTCTGAGCATTTTGTGCATCTATCAGAAGGGACCAGGGAATATGTTGTTCCCCACTGTACCCAAGTATATACCTGGCACATATTTGGTGCTAGACAAATATTTGATGAATGAATGGATCGACATAATTTTTAAAATAGCATGTAACATCTTACTAATGTATTTTATTCACTGATTTGCCACTAGTGTTTGCTTTATTGAATTGAGCAAGAACTTTTACAAAGAAGGCAGAAATGAAAAGTGGCATCTTCCAAATTGCAATTGTCCACAATGCAAATAGGGAGAAGAGAAAGGGGAGGAAAAAAGACAGACAGACCATAGTGATTCTTAATTCCTGGCTAGAGTAGGGCAGGGGAAGGTGGAGTAGTAGGTATATGAAAGTCAACTGAGGAAAATATTCACATTTCCCAGATTTTGGAATGCCTCTCCTGACCCTTAGGACTAGGATTACAATAAATGGGTAATTATAATTGATGAGGATCCTGGGGGAGGGTGGGATTAAGATTTGGAACTAAGGTCCAAGGCAGTGGTTTTCAAGGGGAACAGTTATGCCTCCCAGGGGACACTTGGCAATGTGTGGAGAAATTTTTGATTGTCACAATTGAAGAGTGGAGTGCTAATGGCCATGAGTGGGTAGAGGTCAAGGATGTGGCTAGACATACTATCATACACAGGACAGCTCCCTAAATAAATGAATTATCTGCCCCAAACTGTCAATCATACACAGGTTGAGAAACCCTGCTGGGGGGGTGGGTAAAAAAGCATGGTACAGACAGGATCAAAAGCTGTCAGGAGACAGAATGTACTCACTAGGACCACTAGGTTAATGCAGGTGAAGAGTAACGTCTTAGAATGAAGACCGTGTGAGAGAGAGATGATGGGGCTGAGCAAGAGTGGGGAAATCTGTGCCTCCTGTTTCAATGGATCCTTCTCTTGTCAATCTTAGACTAAATGCTGGTGGGGTCAGCCCCACTGCATCAGCTAAGGGCAGTTTGTATCTCTTGAGAACCAAGCAGAAGTCCAAAGGAAACCAGCAATCCTAGGGTGGAAATGGAGATAGAGGCTGCCCTGTAAGGTAATATGCCAATGACTAGAAAGGCTTAAGCGTAGTAGAGGCCTCTGGTGCCCTGACCCTATGTCCATGGGCACCACATCAGGGCCTACCAGCTTGTCTTCTGACTGCCAAAAACTGCATTCTTTTGCCAGGAGGTGTGCTCGTGGCCGCCCAAGTGGCAGTCCTGAAAAACCAGGGAATCAATTGCCTCTGGAGGCAGTCCTCAACTAAAGTCTGACAGGTTTTGATGAAGAAAGACTCTCATTTGCATCGTGGTGAGGTATCTTTGAGACACATGTTCCACGGTGTCTCCCAGAGTTCACCAACGTGACTAAGCTTCAGGTGCCCACAGTGGTAACTGGTTTGATAATGCCATCTTATTGGCTACTCTCCCTGTTCTGGCTGACTTACCCATCTGCCACTGGTGTTTTCTTGATCTTTCCCCTAATATAATTTGCCCATGAATTTCCATCTCAGGGTCTGCTTTTGGGGACAGTACTCTTATGGCAAGTCTTTTGAAGGAATATTCTGCTGGCAGACACTTGAGACTCAGGTTCCTCTGATGGAAGAGCTCTGAGTCTTCTGTTTTAGAGGGACTGATTTTTTCATCCTTAAGGTCCTGAGCACAGAATCACTGGGGTCCTCTGAGTCCCATTTCTTTCAGACCATCAGAAACACAGCTCTAGGCACATTCCTTTCTCTCCCATTGAGAGAATAAACAAAACCATGTCTTTTGCTTAAGGATAGCAGGAAATGCAAACATAATCCCTATTAGTTTCAAATGTCCCTCCAGTCAAACTTCTTCAAGAACTCCACTAAGTAGCAACACTTGACTCTGAGAAGAGGTCTTACTCTAGAGCTGGGAAGAGGCAAAGATGAAGAGCAACCACTGTCATGGTTCAAATGAAACTTTAATGAATTACCGGTGGGGATTTACAACCACAAAATAGCAAAAATGAAAAAGTTATTTCAAAACACTGCTAAACAAAGAAGAAAAATGAATTGTAAACCCATTCAGGGCAAAGTTGAATGATTTATCTTCCATGTAATGAGAACTCTGAGACACTAAAATCTTAAAAAGTTCACACAAAACCTAGGTGTTGTGAAAGATGCCATGGCAGCAATATGTCCAAGGGTCATGTCTCAGAATGTTGTCTCTGCAGAAACTTGAACCCATTGCCTAAGGAAATCTTTGTTGTTACAAAAGTTGAGGAATCAGGCCACCAAGCTTGGGGTCTATATAGAATAAGCCATTCTTAAGGACGTTTCTTTACAAATCCTTAGAAGCCACTCTTCTTGGATTGTGGGTTTTTGTTGGGTTTCATCTTTGCAGAGAGCATCTACTTTCTTGTCAACTTAGTTGAGGAGATGGGAAGATCTTCTATCTCAGTTCTTATGTGTGGATAGCTTTTTTCTTTTCTTTTTTTAAGGGAAAAGAACAGCAGAGCTTTTTCCTGCCGGACAACCTATTCCCTTATTTATAATGCAGGACAGCAGGGCCTTGTAAGTGTATATTCTGGTTCATCTGAGGACACACGGTTGTTCATTTTAAAATTAGATTCATCCTGATTATATGAAAACAGCCTACGTGTAGTTGGTCACAACAGCAGGAAAGCATTACTCAGCACCTACTTTCTGGGCCTACTTTTTAGATTCCACTAAACTTGTTCAACACATAGTCCCTGCCCTCTTGGATCTTGAAATCTAGCAAAGAAATATCTATTTCATTGACCAATATGGGGTTTGGACAGTGGACAGTGAGAAAATATATATAGTAAGTGACTAATCATGTAATATTACCTTGGACAAGGGGGTGAGAAAATCTGTCATTGAAATGGCATGTTTCAGCCGGGCAGAACAAGAGAGAATTTGAATCTCAATCCTAACTAATCAGGGCAGGAAGCTGGGTTAAAACTGAAGCAGGGAAAAACCGATGATAGATTTTTAAGTGAAGAAGTATGATTGTGGAGAGTAGAAAAGTATCAGAATAAGAGAGGAGAGCAGCAGCTATGAAAAAAAGGAAGTGAGGTAGTCAGCTTATACATCATATTCACTACAAGCAGGAGATTCAAATTTGTGTTCAAGAGGCTGGAGTCCTGTGTAGGTAACTGAACATCTATAATTTTCCTCAAAAACTGAGGGTTCACTAACTTCAACGATTGACCATAGAACATACCTCTTGAGATTGAAAATGCTAGGTGATCTATAAAAAGGAGACCGTTACTAATAAACGCATCATAAAACTGAATAAGGAATAATTAATGATGCAAAGTGATTACAGAAATTCACTGGGTTGACTCCTGGGTTTCTTTGATTTCCTGCCTTTTGGATAATAATGCTCTAGAACTTCAGGATACAGGTTTACTGAACCCATTGCTTTTACAATTTTTGCAATAATAAAATGATAACAAAAATTGTTTCCCATGTTCTGAGCACTCATCAAGTACTATGTACTGGTTAAGCAGTTAATAATCATGATCTCACATGATCTCTTCCACAGTGCTGTGGTATAAGCACAGATGGGGTGACTGAAGTTCAAAGCAGTTAAGTAGCTTGCAGGAGAGATCATAAGCTAGAAAGGGGTGAAGCCAGATAACCAACTCAACACCTGTATGGATGTCCAGCACCCCACATCCTGATCCCTCTCGCCAATACCTCAGCTCAGCTCTCAACAAATCCAGGACTCAGAACCCCCAGCTTTCCCCTCGCCACAACCCACTTGGTCAATAAGGGGAGTGGAGGGCAGGGAGAGTTTCTCCTCCCTACCTGTGACAGGATTTTAAAATAAAACATTCATTACTGGCACCCACACTGTGAGTTACCCTGAGCGCCAGAGACCCCAGTGATGGGCTAGTAACAAGTTAGAGATTATTCAGAGAATTATCTCTTCCCTATTTAGGAATATCAAGAATTAATGAGCTGAATTCTGTACCTGAGAGGCATTTATCAGGATTAATTTCTTACTTTTGCAAAATTTAATTTTCAAAAGCATTGCAAAATATTTCATAAAAATAGGCTTGTAGAGTCAAATACAACCCTACCTCGGCTAATTTAAAGGGATACAGTTACTTCTTTTTCTTTTACATGTCCTCAGCATGATACTTCTTATCATTGGTGGGCCTTATTTCTTAATAAGTTAAAATGCATGTGTGCTTTGCATTTCCTTACTTCTTAGAATAAGACATTTTAATAATAATTAAATAATAAGGTTTATAAAAAGGTAAAATATGCAGTTAGAAGGAAAAGGCTTCTTTGTTCCTTTCACTTACCTCACTTTTATTATTCATGCCCCTCTTACATTTCCTTCACAGGAGGCACTTCTATAGAACATGCTGAATATTTGATAAAGCATGTTTATAATTTGGGAAGAAAACAAGCAAACACCCTTTTTGGCTAAAAAAGAAAAGGCTCCCCATTGTAGTAAGCAATGATAAGGAGGATAAATACTAGGAAAATTGGTATTTTTAGTCAAGATATTATGTAATGAGTCATTTATTTAAACAGTTTGAGGTTCTGTAAAATGATTCCAGGAAAATGGCTTCAGTACCTCTGTCAACACATCAAGAATCAGCTCTGGCCTCTGCTCACTGATATCTTTACTCTAAATTTTAGTTTCCTTTAAAAAAGCAGCACTCTAATAATGTGCCAGTAATATCAGGATTGATTGGCAAGCTCCCAACACTATGTGCATATTATGATTCACATAAATCTATCAAGGAAATAAAATGATGGTCAAAGACTAAAAGGAAAAATCAGGTCCAGCAAGATTAAAGATGACCCCATATGAGTAAGAAGGAAGGAAAGAGAATTAGGTCAGATGGGAGGGTGGTACTGCACCAAAACACAGAAATGGGTTACCTCACGGCTGTCAAGATGTTTTCATCACTTGTCAATGCCTCCAAAAGTAACAAGACAGTAATGTGATGAAGGCCACATGAAAATTTTAAAAAATAGAATAGCACAGTATGGAAAAGACAGCTCTCTGACCCCCAAATAGTTCTTGTTCCCCTTTACCCAGTATAGAGTCATCACTGGAAAGCTGCTGTGAAGTTGGGACTGTGATTCCCATCCCAGTCCATTTAGGTGGGGACATGCAATTTGGAAGCAGAGCAAAATGGTTTTGTGTCACTTTCAAACCAAGGTAGTTAGAAGCCAGTGTGCTTCTCCACTCTCTCATTCCCTCCCAACGGTCTGATACAGTGAAGACATGTTCTTGGCAGCCATGAGCAGAAGATGGAGAAGCATAAGACCCAAGGCACTGGGACTCCCTAGAATGGCTATGGAGCATAGCCACCAATCAATCAGGAAGAGCAGTTTTTAATTTCACATGAGTGAAAAATAAACAGTTTTAGCCACTGCACATTTATTTCAAAATGTATTCCTAACCTATATAAGTGGCAGAAAAAAATTTCTCAATCACTTGAAATAAGCATATAATTTATTTTTCCATGGAATTTGGTAAAATACATTTTTAAGGCTAAAGTCATATTGCCCAATTACAGCAGCTACTAGCCAACAAGTGGCTACTGAGCACCTGAAATGGGACTAGTCAAAGTAGAAATGTGTTGCAAGTGTAAAATACATACTAGAAGATTTAGTACAAAAAAGTAAAAGATCTCATTAATATTTTATGTTGATTACAAGTTAATAATACTTTTAATATATTGGGTGAAATAAAATATATTGTTGAAATAGAATTCACTGGTTGCTTTTTATATATTTATAATGTGGCTACAATAAAATTTCAAACTACATATGTGGCTTACATTATATTTCTATTGTATTCCTGCTGGCCTAGCAGGGTTTAGCAAAACTATAACCCACCTTCTGTTTTCGTAAATACAGTTTTTGCTACACAGCCATGACCATTTACTCACATACCATCTATGGCTGCTTTCACACTACAACAGCAGAGCTGAGTAGTCTCAGTGCAGACTATATGTCCTGAAAAGCTGAAAATACTAAATGGCCTATTATAGAGAATGCTTGCCAATCTCTGTACTAAGGATGACTGTGAGATTATCTAATTTATCTGGATAAATTTTACTGTTTTATGACTAAGGAAATTAAAACTCAAATAAGTCAAAACACTTGTCCAAAATGTTTTTATTCTCTACTTGGTAGTCTTTCCATAATTTCTTAGCCATTCATTCATTCATGTTCTCCCTCTATCTCTAATTTTGATCATTAAAGAAATAAAATCCCTATCAGTCAGAAAATCGATACTTAATACTAAATAATGAATCTGAATGCAACAATGTCAATGATAATTCAATGTAGTTGTGTAGAAGTATGCTTCTGTGTGACTGGGAACTGTAGATATATGTATATAATAGCAGAGAAACCCCTGAGTAATATTCAGCTATGAATAGGCTGTGAGATGGTCTTAAAATTAAGCTTTATTTGAAAACATTCTAAAGAGAATCTATCATGTAATCTGCTTTCAAATTAAACTTGAAATTCCCCCAAATGTAGAGCCATCTTGCTAAAAATATTCATTATTGGAATTAACTTAGAAAAATTTTGTCACATATTGGAAAAAGTGAAATCTGTTCCCAAAGACATCACAGCAACATATAACCGCCTCGGTTCCGAAAGCCTTCATTTCTCAGTGGATTATTCCAAGAGTCTCTAACTGGACTCATCATTTCCAGTCTCTCTCTCATTTAAGACATCCCAAAGAACTCTTCTAAAATAAAAATCTGAATTGCTAAACATTCTTTAGTCTCTTCATGCTACTAAGACAAAGTCTATCTTTCTTACTGTGACCAGAAAAGTCTTTACCATGTGTCTCCTGCCTGTTTCAACAGTCTCATTTATTGTCCATTGAACATCAATCAGATCTGGATCCCTGCAGTTTCCCAAAGGTTTCATGCTTTTTAGCCCACTTCATACATTGGTTTATGGTGTTCTGCCTAGAACTCACCCTACTCCCAATTCTTTCTGGGTTTCTATAATATATTGTACTCACACCATTACAGAACTTATCAAGATTTTAATTGCCTGTTTAAGTATTAATTCTACCATCACTATATTAACTAATATTTAGGAACACTTAACTATGGGTCAAATGCTACATGACTCCATTTAATAAGGAAACTGCAAAAAAGCCAAGTGAGGGGATCCCTGGGGGGCTCAATGGTTTAGCCCCTGCCTTTGGCCCAGGGCATGATCAAGTCCCATATAGGACTCCCTGCATGGAGCCTGTTTCTTCCTCTGCCTGTGTCTCTGCCTCTCACTCTTTCTCTCTCTCTCTCTCTCTCTCTCTCTCTCTCTCTCTGTGTCTCTCATGAATAAATAAATAAAATCTTAAAAAAAAAAAAAAAAGAAGCCAGGTAAAGCCAGGCTATGATTCCACACCTTGCCACTCCACAGCCCTGGTGGAGTGGGAAGGAACTCTACACCAGTGGTTTGCAGGAAGGGTGAATTTGCCTCCCACAAGACATTTAGCAATATCTGGAGACATTTTTGATTGCTGCAAATGGAGTGTGTGTGTGTGGGGGGAGCTACTGATATCTAGTGGGTAGAGCCCAGTGATACTACTAAACAGCCAACAACACACAGGGCAGCCCTCTATAGCAAAGAATTACCTGGTCCCAAACGCCAATGGTTGAGGTGGAGAAACAATGTTATACACTAAATTCTGTAGATTGCCGCAGGAGTCTCTGAGCATTTTCTACAGCAAAGATTTTTAAATGTTGACCATGGTGTCTTTGCACCTACCAGAGTTCGGCACCCAGCAGATGTCCAATGCATATGTGATGGATGGATTGATGGATGATAAGTAGTGGGACAGAGGTACAGATGAAGAGATGGAAAGATGGAGGAATGAAAGTATGGACAGGTTCCAGGATAGAAAAAATAAATTTACTCATTTTAAGGCTTGGTTTTGGTGGTAACCTCAATAAAGATAAATCCAAACACATATTCTTAATTAACAGCAAATGAATGCATATAGAGTACATTGCAGAGGATGCCTTTCCCTGTTTATGAAGCTATAGTGTGTGAGAGCAAACTAATAAGCCAAATGCCTAGACGTTTATTTTTTTATTTTTTTGAGAGGCCTCAATGGAAGAAGATGTTTTCAAATCCCTTCCAACTATCACACTACATGATAAATTGATATGTTCATTATCTACAAAGGTCATAATTGAAATGGTTTTTAAGAAGATTTTTCTGTGCAAGGTTTCCCTGGTTCCTTTTTTTAAATTAAAGGACCAATAATATAAGGATATACCACCTTATACATCCCCTATTGTAGCTACAATTCAGATCCAGACACATTATTCTAGATCTCTAGATGCTGGGGAATTGGAATAGAAATTACAGTGAGGCTTAAGTGAAAATTCAAAAAAGTAAACAAAAACACATATGGCAGAAATAAAACATTCTCTGGTTCATGTAAAATTAATATATCTAAATATCAGAAACGAAGTCAAGAAAAGATACATTTTATGATTATAATATTTAAAAAGTAACAGCAATTTAGCATGATTTATTTTTGCATCACTGCAAAAACATTTCAACAGTGGTAACATGAATCAGTGTTGAATACAAACTGATAGACTTTTTCGGTGAAAAAGCAACAAGGTTCTGCTGTGGGGAGTGATACTGCTCCTAGGAGTTATCACTCATTATCAAACATACTCATTAAAACAAATGAGACTAATTTTAAGCGTAATGCTATGAACTGTTCTTCACAACCTCTTGCACTGAACTTAAGCCATCTGAGTTTTTATGCGCGCGCACACACACACACACAAACACACAGAATACAGTGATCAAATAGGTTTTGTTATTTGCTCTCCTTCTTGGAATTCATAATGCACCCTCGCATAAACATAATCTCTGAAAAATTCTCACATTAAGTTGTTAAACTCAGGATCTCCCAAACATAATTGACCATAGAGTAACATAAGTGAATAGTTAAATGTGTAAAACATAAAATAAGAGGACGATCTGCCAAAATATTCAGGAGTAGGGAGAAGGACTTAAAGTGATGACAGGGTTTTTAGCATGGGACCTCAGTCTGGCTATGGCATTTCTCACCATGACCTGGAAGCTGAGCATGGGAACCACAATCGAAGCCAGAGACAAGCACTGCCTTTTTTACTACATATAAGAACACGACACACACACTTGTCACAGAGGCAGATTCTGCAAGCACGGACACGCAAGTTGCTGTCACATTTATGTATATGAAAGAGAAATACGAAAAAGTTGACCCAAACCCAGGAATGTCATAATCACTATTATTAATCGTTATTTTTTTGAGCACCTATTCTGTGCAAGCTTTGTTGAAATCTGAGAAAAGAGTCTTTTTTTTTTTTTTTTTTTTTAGAAAACAGAGTCTTAAGGGAAAAGTGTATCTGAACCCTCTCGAGAACCACTGAATAATGTGCATCACAAATCAGAATATTCAATGGGTTCCTGAATGTCATGGTCATGCATCATGCCACTAAAATCATGACTATCTTCTCTACTCTTTTCATCATAAACACTCCCAAAGCCTCCAGATGAGTCACAGCAGTGTATTTCCCAAAGCAAGAAGACATACCTGCTGTCAAGTTGCATTCCTTTGTCCAAGCTTTTACTTTAATCAGCTTATCACTCATGACTTTCTGAATCAAGCCACAAAAGAGAAACTATTATGCCTGTTATGGGATTAGGAAGTTGAATGAGGAATTTAGTTTGGATCAATCCTTTCTCAGTTGTTATATGTTACTCTCACTTAGCAGACACACCTGTATAAGCATTTTATTTCACATACAGTTAACACTGTTGTATACACATTACATGTTATAATATGTATTATTATGTGTTATATGCATATATGTATATGTATATGTTAGAGTATCTGACTATCATAAAGGAAAGGCTACAGTGAGATTCTGGGGACACAAAGTCAAGGTTCCTGGGTCTTAATTCCAGACTCTCCTAACTTGCCATTTGGAAGAGATACCTAAGTTCACAGCAGAGCTCAGTTTCTCACTCAATAAAAATAGTACTGCACAAGAACAGCTGCCAGCACATAAAGTTTCCAAAGTCCCTTGAAATTAGGACAGTATGGACCAAACAACATGAGCACCATTCTAGCTGTCAGTTGGCCAGACTGCTGAGAGAAGCATAGGAAATACATTATTTGTGACTCAGTGATTTGGGTACTTACCCCTCCCCAACTTACTTAAACATCATAATTGACTAACAAATTTGGGAAGTTAAGGTGAAGAGTGAACATCCTTCATAAGAGACTCACTGACCTAAATATATTCAATCCAGCACCACTTGGATACCAAGAAGATCCTGGCTGAATCCCACTGCAATTTATACGAATACACATAGGCTACAGAAACCACAAAACAATCACCTCCTCAAATGAAAATAACTTTATTTCATCTAGGGGACCATATGAGGGAGCCCAACAGGCATATCTATTCCATCACGGTGGAGATCATTTCATAATCCCTTTCTATTAATATATAAATATTTTCTTATAGGTCACTAGGCTGCACACTGAGCTGCAAAATGACTAGTGGAACCAGGCACATAGTAGGTACACAAATTTTAGTAGACCAAATGAGAAACCAAATCAAATAACCAAAATGACTTCAAAAAAAGCAAGGAGTTAATTTTCCATCCATCGCTCAACCAGTTCAAAAACTAGAACAAGCCCTTGTAGCTGTGATATAGACATCTGATGCAATCCAGGCAGCAAATATTCACTTTGGGCAAAACTAAATCAAAAGATGACAATACCAATATCAGAAGAGAAAGAGAAACACTACCCCTTTCCCTCTCCCATTCAGTCTTCGAACAAGTGTTTCCCTGTGCCCATGTGTCCAAGTCTTTGCTAGGTGCTGGGGAGTCAGGCAGGAATAAACCCACAGTCCTTCATCACAGTTTAGAGAGGGAAGCAAAATGTAAACAAAAATTCAACTGCCCTGAAGGGTGATAAGAGCTATATAGACTAAAGCAAAGGGTCAAGACCACCTGTTCGGAGAATTTATGGCCATAGGGTCATTTTCAAGTACCTGGCTGTTCTGTCCTCTCAGATTGCTCTAGTCAAAAGCCTGGCTGAGACACTGGATATTTGAGAAAGTCGGCCTAAAGAACATGTTAACCATTCATTCCTCTAGGTTTTCTGAGCTCTATTTTTGCACTGGGGACAATCGCCAGAATCTCCACTGCTGAACCACAGCAGCTCAGGCTCCCAAAGACAAACACCTACTGGGTTCCTTTTCATCATTATGCCTTCTGCATTTTTTATTCTCATAAAAGATGACCAAAAAAAGAACTTCATTTTCTGTAGAATTGAAGTTCAAGTATTGGCCTTTACATGATTTGATATTTCACAGAAGTATATACTAGTTGCCAGACACCATAGTAAGCCTTCTACAATGTGATGTATCCTTACATACCTGCCATCTTCAGACCTTCTTTTTTTTTTTTTTTTTTTTTCCTGTTAACTTGGCCACTGAGAAGCTCAGAGCTAAAGTAAATACTCCAAGGCAATAAGCATTTAGGATTTCAGTTTATCTTTACTCCTATATAAGATATTGATCTTCCTTCCCTTACCATTTTCACCAATCTCATCATTTTGTGGGATTTTTACTATGTATTTATGCAGACACATTCTGAAAGTCTATACTCTACAAACAAAAACAAATTACTATAATCACCCATTGTAATTTCCTTTTTATCTCAATTGTCAAAAGAGTTTCCAAGAATAGCTAATTTGAAGATGATCCTTTGGGTATCACACCTTGGTCACTTGAAAACTCAGATAATGTAATACTTCCCACAATCATCTGGTTCAGAATCTGTTTACGAAAGTGTGATGAAAAGAGGCAAAGGGGAAAGGCTGAATGACTTAATTTACCATACAGGATAGCCGCCAGGTTATTTCTAAATCTACCCCCCAAAGGCCCTTACAATCTTGTATTATTCCCTCACAGTCCTATTTTGCCCCGTTCCCAGCTGCTACTTTTGTAGACCAGCTACACCACCACACACCCTTGGTCCCCTTAGGGCTGCCAAGGCCAGAGGCTATGCCAGAACCTGCTGAGTGAGAAGTCCCTGCTATCATCCAGTGATGTCTGTTCCCTGGAATTTCACTCTTAGCACTGACAATGCCTCTGGAACTCATAAAGATTCTGCTGATACCCAGGGAGCTGAAGGTCAATGTCTTCAGGGAATCAAGGTAATGTGTAAGACAAACTACTGCTGAGGACTTCTGTGTACTCAGAGGCAAATGCCCCCAGGAAGAACTCACAGAAATAACTCTCAGCATTGTCCTATATAGAACGGGACTAGCTTTCATCTAAAAAAAAAGGGGGGTGGGGGGAGACAGAGATAAAAATTGAACCATGTACACATAGCACACACACAGACACATGGGGTCTTGGTATGATCTTCCTATACCCAGTTGGTACCCACTTCGGATGCTTAGGTATTTTTAGGAACACAATGTTTGAGCACAACCGTTCATTTATTTAACAAAGATCTCTCCAGTTCCAACTGTGTGCCAAGCATTGAGTAAGATGTTGGAGAATCAAGAGTTAAAGAGTCAGTCAAGCCTTTTTCTCATGGACTCTATACTCTAGACAGGGGAGACAGGTATTCAACAAGTACTAACTGAAATGGCAATTCAGATTGCAAATAAGACCAAGGAAGGAAAAAAAAAGAAGAAAGAAAGAAACTAAAAACAGTGTAATGGTTCTGAGAAGGAATGAAGGGGGCTGTCTTTGCTCATGAGCTCATGGAAGGGCTTTTTAAGAAGGTGACACATCATCTTACACTAGAATGACAAAAAGGAGCTAAAGAAACCAGTCATCTTTACTCGGATTTCCATCAAAAAGATGAGCTTACTAAAAAAAAAAATCCAAAAACAAACTTGCAATCCCATTTGTGGCTTTACACATGCCATGCTTCAAACAACTGCAAAAATCCTAGGAAGGGAAAAGAATCCACAACCTTCTCTTCTCTTAAGGACATTTTAAGAAATCACCTCTTCTCAAAAATGTTAGATTAAAAAGAAGTTCTTAATTCATCATGATGGCAAAATAAAGAATCTGAAAGGGGAGAAATGGAATGTTTATTCCTCTTGTAAAGTCAGTTACTCCATAAAAACAATATTCCAATATTAATAACATTATGCCTTTGCATTATAATCCCAACAGGAATTGCTTCATTAAAAAAATAGTTATATGGCTATATTTAGTAGCACTTCTCTCACTCACTAAATAAGAAAAGCAAATCATATCTACTACCAGATGGTCCCACTTCCAATATATATAAAACTTTGAAATTTATCAAAAATAAGATTTTGATAGTGTCAGTTTAACATACACAAATAATAAATTGTTGTTCATCAATGCTCTCCCGTACAGTACCCCAAACAAATCACTTACTATTAAATCTCTGTTAGACTCAGTTAAAACCTTTAGCCAACCAGCATGAAAACTTCTAAAAACATCCGCTGCTCAAAATGCTTTTCATCAAAATACTTTCTCTTTAATGTTTCCTAGTCTTTGACTTGTTTCAGAATAAGAAAGGTAAGCAGAAGTGAATTAGAGAGCAGATCAGTCTCCGTGAATTTTCATAATGAATCATAGAATATTTTAACTAAAATGCAATTTTTATCACTTTGTAATCTAGTGCATGCTACATACTATTACAATGTCAATAAGGATGCTAAACTAAAATCAAGCCAAATAGCGTAAAGATATTGCTCGATAGGTCTCATGATCCAGTACATTTACCATTAGAAAAAACTGCTATGTTCTGACATTAATATGCTGTCCAAGGAGTGCTTAATTTTCTGAACTTCAAAACTGGTCTTTAAAACTGCATCTCACTGGCACCTGAGACCAATAACAGGCTAAGAGGAAGACTTGGTTTCAAATTTATTTACTGACGATGAGGCACAGCGTTTGAATCTTCACAAATTCTAAATGTGCGTGGAGAGGGGAAGGTGGAGGAGAGTCTGAACTTGTTTGCACAGGTAAACTCTTTTCTCTTTCTTCGACTTTAGTTTATGAATTGTTAAGCTTCTAGACCCTTTCTGTAAAATTTCCTAATTTGGAAAATGATAATTTAACCTTTAATAAGTCCAAAAAAAAAAAAAAAAACACATTCCATACTCTCCCCCTTCCTCCCCCACCCCCGGCCCCCCTACAAATCGGAAGGCTTAAGAATTAGCACTAATAATAATCCTACATGGTCATTGGGAAATCCTCCTCCAAAATGACAACCTCAGCTAAGAAGGACGCGATCCATTAGGGGTAAAAAAGACAAAAAAACACAAAAAAAAACAAAAAAACAACTCCCCCCGTTTCGCCGTCCTCCGAGGGGGGTGGGGGTGGGGGGCGGGGGCGGGCACAGCTGGCACAACTCCTGGTTACCGCGACCGACTCGGGGCGACTCCGAGGAAGATGCTGCGTCAAAAGAAGAGCAGGCGAAGCGGCGCGACCCGGGAGGCTGGCGAAATCGCCGCCGAGTCCCGGGGGGGGGGGGGCAAGTCGCCAGGCACCGGCAGCAGCGCACGCCAACATTCGGGATTATTCTCCTTTCCAAACCCCGGAGTTCCGGAGCAGGAGAAAAAAAACGGGGGACGCGGGGACCCACAGTCCCTTTAAACCGCCTCCCCGCTCCCCCCCACCCCGTGTCTGCCAACCTTTTCCGAACCCCCGTGTCACAGAACTTCCTCATCATGGAAACTTCCACTCGGTTCTGCGCTGAGGATGCCAAACTCCATTCCACAAGGAGCCTGTCAACAGCGGGGCTTGGGGGCTCGAGGAGCAGAGCCGCTGCGATTGGAGGGGGCCCCCCGCCCCCCTGCTCGCCGCCGCCCACGCGGGGGCTCCCCGGCTGCCGCCGCGCGGGGCGCGGCACGAGGGGCACGAGGGGCACGAGGGGCACGAGGGGCACGTCCCCGGCCCCGGGTGCAGGGAGCGCCGCGGCTGGCACCCCGCGCCCGCGCCCACGCCCGGCCGCCCGCGCGCCCCGCTCCGCCGCCCGCGCCGCTCGCCTTCCGCGGCGCCCCCGCCCCCGCCCGCGCCCGCGCCCGCGCCCGCGCCCGCCCCGGCCCGCACGCCCCCGCCTCCGCGCAGTCCTCCCGCCGCATTACCGGTGCCCTCGAGGCGGCTGGGCGGAGCGCCCCTGCCCGGGGAAGGCAGCCTGCGGGCGCTCGCCCCGAGCCCGGGAACAGGAGGTCTCCTTGCCAGGCGCACTCACATTATTCATGCAAAGTTAATCCCCGCCGCGTCACGGCCGCCCGCCCGGGGATGTGCGCCTTCCTCGGCCGAGCCCCGCAGTCTCCACCCTCCTCCGCCCCCTCCTCCCGGCGGCGGGGTCCCGGGGAGCGCCGGCGACGGGACGTCGCGCGAGTCCTGCGAAATGTCAACTCCTCGGGCGAGAGAGGCGGCCGCCGCCAGGGCCGCCCGGCCCTCCCCGGCCGCTCCACTTTTATAGGCGCAGGAAGCGACTGCGGTCCGGGCCGCGAGTCCCCGCCTCTCCGGCCCCCCGCGCGCCCGGCCCGCCCCGGCCCGCTCCCCGGCCGCTGCCTTACTCCGGGCCCGGGCGCCGGCTCCGCGCAGCGTCTGCGAACCGGTGACCTGGTTTCCCCCGCGCCCCTCGCGGCGGTCCTACCCGCGCGGCGGCGGCGGCGGCGGCCAAGAGCAAGCCAACCCCGCTCCGCCAGGGGCGCAGCGAGGAAATGGCCTCCAGCCGCTCGCCCCGCCGGCCCCGACGCCCCTCGCCCCTCGCCCGGCTCCCCGCAGGCGCCCGGGAGCGCCCGCCCCCCGCGCTCGCCGACCCCTGCCCGCGGCCCACGCGCGCACCGCCCCGGGCCGGCCGCCCCCGCACCTGCTCCCGGGTTCGGGCGCGCCCTCCCCTCCCAGCCCGGGAGCCCTGGCCAGGGCGGCCGCGCGTCCACCCACCCGGCGGCGTGCGCACCGCGGCTCGGGCTCGGGCGTCATTCCTCTGGGAGGCGGAAAGGAAGAAATGGGGGACGAGTGACAGGCAGGCGGGGGACCTTCCAGGAGCTCGGGCTCTGCCTGGGGCAGGACCGGCGCGGCCCCTGCCACTGCGCTCCTCCCTCCTTCTCCAAACCACTTGTGGCGCGTGTCGGGCAGACTGAGCGCTCTGGCTCCTCCTGGGGCCTCCCACGGGCCGGGCCGTCTGGAGTTCCCTTACCGTCACCCGCCACCCCGCCCCCGCCCCCGCCCGCCCCCGCACCCCCCGTGGTGGCTTGGAAAATACCTGGCTTGCTTTTGCGGGAGACACCCCTCCGCACAGTTACGCACATCCTGGGAGATGTGTGCAGAGTTGAGACACTCCACAGGTTCCAGAAGGGCTGCCCTATTAATTTGTCTTTGCCCTGGACGTGTACAAATAAAACCCGGAAGACGAATATAATTTAAGCTCTTGAGGAGTTCTGCCCCGGGCCGATATGAATCTCTAAGATGCCCACCCCGCCCCCACCCGCACCCCCACCCCACGTCTTGAAAGCCAAGGGTTCAGGTTGAGAGAAAATGAAGCAGGCAGCTGCATTCTGCGCTAGAAGAATGCTTGTAAAAATACTGAGTACCCAGAGAGCTAAAATGCAGTCGGTACGAAGCTGTAATTGCAACAAAACTATTTGACGACAGAGTACAGTTATTCTCTTATAGATGCGATTAAAACAATGTCTACTTCATCGTTCAATATCCACATTTTTTGGCACAGCAATGTGACAGAGCTGTGACGATTTGGATACTCAACCGTCTGAGCAATGTATAGATGATTTATTGGAGCGTTTTCCAAATTTCCAGCCGGTGACGTGTGATTTATTCCAGTTTCTTGGGAGCATCCCACGGAAAGGGGCGAGGAGCCACCGTCCCGGCTGACAGCATTAACAACCACAACTTTCAGGAATTCGGAAACTGACGCCTGCGCCTGGATACAGAGTGTTTCAGGTGCTTCAAGAAGTAGTCGCAGACCCCAGGGTTCCCGGGCCAGAGGGAGGGGCCTCCCGGTCAGACTCCACCGACCTTAAAATCCCATGGCTTCTCGGCATGAATCCGTGCTTTATTTTTCACTCGTAGGGAGGCTATACTATATAGGACTTGCAGGTTTTGTAGCTGGAGAGAAGTTGCTCTCCCTTGCAGGGAAGTTCCTGGGCTTTGCTCCAAAGCTGCCCCGGGATGTTTTGGTTGGTTTGGAGGAAAGCTGTGGAGGCTTCACCGCTTGTTCCAAATAGGCGGCCCCCTGGTGGCTAACTGTGGCTGAGATATCTGGCCACTGAGGAAAAAGCTGGACTCTGACAGGCCACAGCAGTGGACAGCCTGATCTTGGCAGGGGCCAGGGAACCATGTGAATAACTTTGTGATAAGGAGGCAGAGTGGGAGGAGCGTGATGCCAGCCTTCCTTCACAAAGGTGGATAATAGGCCCCAAACCCTGATGGAACTTTGAATTTTTTTTTTTTTTTTACTTCTTCCTGAGGATGACTTGGAGCTAAAGTCCTTCTTAAGAGGGAAACAGCATACAGAGAATGAAGTATAATAAGCACTGTTGCTTCGCTTTGTTCAAATGGCTTTGTTTTCCTGATCTCATTTTGCCTGGAAACTTCTGAAATGAAGAGTAAATTAAAACATTAAATAAATAACATGGCATTATTCAAACAATTCATGAGACTATGATTGTAACAATGTTATATAACAATGGGGAAAGGCAATTTTAATGCACCCTTATTGAAACAACATGAACTACTAAGGATTCCATGAATTGGCCCTTGGAGGGCTGACTCCATGATGGCAAACAAGGGTTGCCAACGCAGTATGCTATTTCTTTTTCTTATTTTTCACAAAAGCGGACAAAGGAGGAATAATCTAATGGGGATCGGATGGAGGCAAAAATAATACTCAAACTTTGGAGCATATGGCCTGCTGTTCCAACCTAGCTGCTTTAAGAGAGCACACCAAAGCCACCTGTAAAAATCCTCATTACGAGGATCTACAAATTCCAAGTTGCTGCTTAGTTCAAGGAAGCAATTCTTTCTATATTCATCCTTCCATTCATTCACTGCTGGGGTAAGAAGGTAAATAAAACCTAAAGTCCAACAGGGTTGGGATTACACTGAAGCCAGTGAGGCCAGGGACTGAGCCTGTCTTTACTTAAACCCTTGATATATTGTTCATCATGGATGATTGTTAATTTTGATTAAAATAATTAATTAATTTTGATTAAAATATAAAAATATTACATTAAAATAAGGTTTTTCTTAATTACTGAGTTTTTAATGCCCCTTAAATTTTGCACTCAAGGCAAGTGCCTCACTTTCCTCACCCAGGTCCTCATTCTGCTGTGGTTTCAATACTACCAGAGTCTCATCAGAAATGTAAAACTTGAGTGGCATTTGCTTGGTGTCAAAGATAATTAATATACAATAAGGAACTTCAGGTGAGGGAGTTAGAGATGGCAGGGAATTGTGACAGAATAGAAGAAATCAGGAGAAATGTCACTGAATGCAACGGTGGCACTTTAGGATGGACCAGACTTTACTAGGGAGTATTAAAACCAGAAGAAGTACTATTCCAGGGACTGGAACCACCAATATCTTTCACTCATTCAACAGCTCCTTCTCAGGCTAGTTGTACAGCCAAATGACCCAGCCCTGGAGATTCTCATTCTGTTTATTGTTAGTTCCTGGAACTTATTTTGGCTATGAGGGCCCCAGTGATTCCGGTCCATGGCTAGACAGATAAGAACGCCAAGCCTGTCCCTGCCCTTCAGGAAAGATAGACTATTAGGGAAGATGACATGTTCAAAATTAACTCTACTTTAAGAGTGAAGATGCAATTAGAAATATGTAAATATAACTTGCTAGGTGATTGCTGGTGAGGAGGCCATGATAGCCTATGAATTGTGGTGATGGTGGTGGGGAAGCAGTCATTCAAGACTTCCTGCAGAAGATGGCCAGGTGGAACTTGCGGGAGAAGTTATAGAGAGGAAAAGACACAACTGGCTATAGTATTTACAAGACCTAGTACAAAATGAAAATGAGGGGGCTTTAATCAAAAAGCAGCAAAAAAAGTGCCACAACAGGACAAAATACAAAGCTATCTCCTGTCTTTTTGAAATTGTCATGGTATTTTTTAATTCACTATTTAAAATCATTGTAAGTAAAGAAAAAATGAGTTTTAAATTATTAGCATTAATTTTACTGTTCATCTTTATATTACACAATGCTAATTTTAAATGCAACTATAAGAACATTTAACTAACATATGAAATCAACAGAATTGCACAATTTGTATTTTTGTAGCTAGTTCATGTATTTTGTAGTTTGTGTATGCATATGTGATTTGTTCTTATGAGAACAGTGGAAACAGCACAAAACTAAATCAACTGTTATTTTACTTCTTGATATGTGCCCATTCTACCAACATTCTATCTTTGACTTACTTACTGATGAGTAAGGAAGAACTGAAAGGAAAAGGAACTATGGATTGCTCCTTCCTTTTATGTCTTCACTTTCAGAATAAATGATTAGCTAGTGCAGGGAAGTAATATGAGTAAGAAAGGAAAGGATAGTTTCTTGGTTATTGCTTTCTTTCTGCATTCAAAGCAAGAATGGAATGGAATGGAAAGCATGGCCTCTAGAGGTTGTCAGTGCCCCTCACTTACTCAGTGATAGATATAATGTGCTTATCTTGTACTCAATTTGAGTTCTCAAATTTTGTTGACCTCTAATGCATTGTGGAGCCATTAGAATTCTGTGCTCATGGAGCATCAAGAATGTTATATGTGAGTGTTGGTTGACTAGATCCTTGGGAGCTACCCAGGTATAATCTGAAGCTGGTCCCCATATACAGAAGGCAGGGAAAGATCAAAGAAAGAGTCAGACCACTCCAGGTTGGTAGGTGGTAGGTGTAATAAACAAGGGAACTTACACATGAGACTGGTTGTGGGCAGATGCAAGACAAATAGATCTTCACACCCACCTACCAAATCTTAAATGTTTAGAGGCCTTAATGGCATTCAGTCACCTATACCATCCCGATGGTCTCAAGACCATTTCACTCTCTCAAGGGTGTATCCTTGGGATAGCTTCTGGGAGTGGGGAAGGCAAGAGGAACCCTTGCCTTCCAAAAGACAGGAAGAAGGTGAGGAGCCTCTGATTGTCAGGATCTAGCTCATGGGTCAATAGGTGGTCACATCCTCTCAATGACCTCTCCCAACAATGAGTGGAGCAGCAAAGAACTGCAGTGGAAACATATATTGTATGCTTCTCCTCTGTCTATGGATGTGAATTGTCCCATCAGATGTCACTTAGAAAACACAAACTCAAAGATAAAATTAGTGGGAATTTCAAGATGGTGAAAACAGAGCACTAAACCAAGTGCCAGGCTGAAAGCACAGGGACCTTCTGATCTTGGGGCCCTGTGCAACTGTACAGATTGCGTGCCCATGAAGGTGGCCTGGTGAAAGAACTTGATCCTTCATTGTGGTAGAAGCCTAGGGCATGTTGGAGCTGCAGTAGACATTCTGGTATGGCTCGTGATAGCAAGAAGTATGTACTACAGCTAACATTTATTAAATATGTATTATTTCCAGATATTGTCCTAAATACTTCACACCTTTTAAAGAAATTGTCCATGAATTCTGTGAAGCTGTATCATAATGCACTGCATTTTCCAGATATGGAAGCTAGGAAGACCAAATAATTTGCTTAAGCTCAGGCCCAGGCATTGGTGATAGAGGTTGCCAGTAGGCTGCCTTTATGTAGGAGAGGGAGTCATGGGGCAGTCATACTCCTAGCTCCTTGATTAAGGGCCTGCTGTTCACTGGGAGGATCAGAAAAGGCCTAAATAAAACAAGCATGTGACTAGCTAGAAACTTCAAAAATTGCTTGATTACATTCTCTTTGTTTTCCAGCTGGAAGTAGAAGGTTCTGAGGCCCCAGAGCAGGAACTAACAAGCCTTGAGCTGGAAGGAGCCTGGGTCCCTTGATCACCATATGGAAGAGAAAGAGCACACTCATATTCAACTATTATGGTGATTGATTAATCAACTTCTGGCATATTAAGCCACTGAAATGTGCAAGTTTATTTGTTGTGGTAGTTCATGTTATCCCAACACACCCATCAGCCAAACTGAAATTCTACCAGAACATAATTTTTTTCTTTAAATACAGTTAAAATAATAAAATAGGCCCATATACATTAAAAAGGATAGAGCTCCAAAACAAAAGGCTATGTTAAAACAAAAAGTTCAGAGCAAAAACTTTAAAATTGAAATGCAATTTATTTACTTAAAGTTGGCAAATCCTGTGTTTAGCTCGATTAATTTTTACATTTTTATACCTATGTGTTATGACCACCCAGAACAAGATAGACGTTTACAGCAACCCAGAAAGTTTCTCTGTACCTCTTCTTTGTTGATAACTGCTTCTTTTCTAGATGTAAATGCTATTTTGACTTCTGTCATCATTTATTAGCTTCACCAGCTCTTGAACATCATATAAATAGCATCACACAATGTATTCTCCCTTCTATCTCATTTCTTTTACTCAGTGTTATATTTGTGAGATAAATCCACATTATCCTGTGAATTAGAAAGTATCTCTACTTTTCATTTCTATTTGATATTTAATCATATAGACTACAGTTTGTTTACTCATTCTCCAACTTATGGATACTTGGGACAATTACAAATAAAGCAGCTATGAGAATTCTTAAAAAATTATTTTTGTGGATACATGCATTCATATCTCTTGGGCATGTGCTTAAGAGTGGAATTGGTGGCCATATATTGTTTCTTAATCATTCTGTTAAAGGTCTCTGTGGTGCTAACACAATTATGAGATACTAGAAGATGAGCAATAAGCATTTCCTGACTTCTGTTTGTTCTTATAATTATTACAAATAAAATATTCAACAAAGTTATGTGAAGTCTAACTTGAGTGAATAAATATTATCGAAGATTCTAAGTATGAAAAGCTTCAAAACAATCAATATTCACATCTATGATGGCCTTATGTAGCAATTACAAGCTCTACTAGCTGCCACAAATTATTTCCTATGAACTAAGTCACAAGCTAAAAGCCTATGCAAAAATGAAGATGCTGATGAATTAAAGTGCATCTGGAAAAAGTGAATGAGGAAAGGAATTTAGGAATACCCAAACCCTTTTAAATTCAATCTTAGGGATCCCTGGGTGGCGCAGCAGTTTGGCGCCTGCCTTTGGCCCAGGGCGCGATCCTGGAGACCTGGGATCGAATCCCACATCAGGCTCCTGGTGCATGGAGCCTGCTTCTCCCTCTGCCTATGTCACTGCCTCTCTGTGTGTGTGTGTGTGTGTGTGTGTGACTATCATAAATAAATAAATAAATAATAAATTCAATCTTAAATTTCAGTTCTCTGAAGGATAGGTTTAAGATGAGCTGAGTAATTGTTAATTGGACTGTAATAAGCTATGTTCATTATGAGCACACAAAGCGTAGCATGTTGCTAAATTCTTTGCCAATCATAGAAGAAATCTAGTGGTTCATGACACACTTCCCCAAAACATATCAATTAAGTGTATTTACTTTTTTTGAATTATGCTCATATGCATCAAAAGTGGAAATGTAATTTTAAAAAATTCTGTAAATATATCCTTTCTGTTTAGAAGGGTAATTAGAGGAATCTTACTCATTTTCATAGAACTAATTCTGATTATCTAGATGCAATAACATTTAATATGATGCTTATGATTATGTGCTATTTTTGGATCCTTAAAAACTCTGAATAAGTCATATCTGGAATAATAGTCATAACTTCAAATTTACTTGTTTTTGTTAGTTTAAATGAGATTCTCAATTTGAGGGCAATATTAATTTATTGACCCTTGCTATTTTCATATATTATGGCTCTCTTTTATAATACATTTGCCTTATCCTAAGTTTACCAGGCACTGCATGAAATATTACAGATCTTCAGATGCAACTGCAGAACATATTTTGAACATCTATAAATGATACATTTGAAGCAATCAAATTTAGAACTGGCAGAAAAAAACAAGAAAGGCCTGAGTTTCCATTTATGCAGATTCAGAGCAAAACCTTCCATTGTGGTTTATATCAAATAATGGACTGCTTAAGGATTTGAGCTTTGTGTCTTTGCTAAGCGTTTTGTGCATGTCACCTAGCTTCTTTACACCTCCATTTCCTCATTTGTAAAAATGGACAAAACAATAATGCCTGCTTGACAGTGATATTGTGAGAAATACCTGTGATAATAAACAGATAATGCAGTACATAGTGTTTGGCACATAGCAGATCGTTAATGAATATGATCTGTTGTTCTTGGAAAAATAGTTTATGCTATTTGAAAATCTAAAAAATGGCAAAGGTCAACATCTTTTCTTGAAAGATAATTAATCAACTCAACAAATATTTACAAGTATTTGTAACAGTTTTTTCAAACTGCCTATTACAGGCTCTGGAGAGAGAACAGTGAGAAAATCCCCTTTTGGGACTTACATGTCTTTGAACAGGATATAAATTCTCTGAAAGAAAAGGGATACTCCTATCTTGGCAAAGATTGAGCACAAACTCAGATACATGACTGAATTCAGATTTGTAGAAATAATATCTTTTGGCAACAGACTCCTTTGCTGATCAACAAGTTTCAGCCTTTAATGATGATCTTTTGGGAGAAATGACTCTGTTTTTAGAAAAAAATATTTTCATAAATATTTTCCTGTAGCATTCCCTAACTGCTATGAAACTCTTAAGTTAGAATACCTTTTTCTAACATTCAGTTTCTAGAATGCCTGGAATTTTTTTTTTTCTAATACAGGTGAAGGTAAAGTCATCCAGAGAGCTCCAAATGTTGGCTTTGGCAATGAGCTAATCTGATCTGAGCCATGATCTTAATTACTTGTATTTCCTTGGTCTACTCATTTCTTTCCCAGTCCTCCCATTCACATGAATAAATGCAAAGGATTAGTTTAAGTAATTCCTAAAATCACTCTGAGGTCTTACATTTCAAAAGTGTATGCAATATGCAATTTTATCACCATTCAGTGACCAAAGAAATAACCTTTAGTTTGTAGGAGCTCCTTACTTTTCTTAACAATATTTTTGAGTTTATTAAATAAGCTAAGAATCTGAGAAATATAATGTTTTAAAGCTGGATCTAGTATTCTTCTTCACTTCATGAGATAGAAATGCAATGGGCTCAAGTTCCATACATAATGGCAGCTTCTTTTGGAAAGACAGGAAAGCAGCTTCTTCTTTTTTTTTTTTTTTTTCCTGATCATTTTAATAGCATTTCCCATGAGATACAAAAGTCAATGTCAGGAAGCTTTTGCTTGCTTATTTGGATAAGCTACAGATTAAATTTGCCATCACTTTTGGATTTAATTAATTAATGGCAAGAGAATTGATAAATTCAGACCATCGAATGTTCTTTTCTGGTGTTTCTTTCAATGATTCCTATTCATTCTTGCACTCATTCATGACATAAAAAAAATGATGGATGAAATCAGAAAAAGAGCTAAATAAATAGATTCCATGCTCATGAATAGGAACTGTCAACGTGTCAGTCCTCCCCAGACTGATCTGTAGGTTCAAACATTCCCAGTCAAAATCCCAGTAGCATTTTGCAGATACCAACTAAAGTGTATATGGACAGTCAAAAGACCTAGAATAGACAACAGAATATTAAAGGAAAGTTGGAGAACGGACACTATGTGACATCAACGCTTACTATAACACTACAATAATCAGAACAGTCTAATACTGATTTAAAAATATAGCCACATAGATCAGTGGAACAGAATAAAGAGCCCAGAAATAAATAGATCCGCATAAATATAGTCACCTGACCTTTGACAAAGGAGCAAAGATGGTAGAATGGAGCAAAGATAATCCTTTCAACAAATGATGCTGGAATAACTGGACATCCATATAAAAAAAATGATCCTAGATATAGACATCATGCCCTTCTCAAAAATGGACTCAAACTGAATCACAGACCTAAATTTAGAATGAATGCAAAATTATCAAACTCTTATGAGATTACATAGGAGAAAACGTAGATGACCTTGGATACAGCAATAACTTTTTAGATACAACACCAGAGGCACAGTCCATGAGAGATAGCATTATTAAGCTGGACTTCATTCAAATGAAAAACTGCTCTGCCAAAGAAAATGTTAAGAGAATGAGAAGCAACAGACTGGGAGAAAATCTCTGCAAAAAACATATCTGATAAAAGACTGTTATTCTCAATACACAAAGAACTCTTAAAGGTCAACAATAAGAAAACAACTCAATTGAAAAATGAGCCAAAGACCTTAATAGATAGCTTGCTGGGGAAGATACATAGATGACAAGTAGTAAGCATATGAAAAGTTGCTCCATGTTTTATGTCATCAAGGAAATGCAAATTAAAACAATGATAAGATACTACTACACACCAATTAAAATGGATAAAATTCAGAACACTAACAACAGCAAATGCTGACCAGGATGTAGAACAAGAGGACCTCTTGTTCACTTACTGGTGGGAATACAAAATGGGATGGCTGCTTTGGAAGACAGTTTGGCAGTTTTTTTTTTACAAAACCAAGCATACTCTTATCATATGATCCAGCAGTCATGCTCCCTGGTATTTATGCAAAGGAGTTGAAAACTTATGTCCACACAGAACTCCACCCAAGCTGTTCATAGCAGCTTTATTCATAATTGCCAAAACTTGGAAGCAACCAGAAAGTCCTTCAGTAGGTGAAAAGATAAAAAATTGTGGTACCTCCAGACAATAGAATATTACTCAGCATTGAAAAGAAGTAAACTCTCAAACTATGAAAAGACATGGTGAAATTATTAAATTTCCCTAAATTATGCGTATTGCTAAGTGAAAGAACCCCATCTGAAAAAGCTACAATACTCTATGATGCCAACTATGTGACATTCTGGAAAAGGCAAAACTATGGAGACAAAAAATAAGATGAGTGTTTGCTGGCAGGTTGGAGTGGGACAGGATGAATAGGCACCAATGATTTCTTATATTTTTTAGATTTGTTTTTTGTGTGTGTGTGTGTGTTTTCTATTTTTATTGAAAAGCAATTGAATGCATCACTTTTTAACTTTAAGGCTTACAGCATGATGTTCTGACTTACATATATTGTGAAAGGGTTACCACAATACTCTAGATAATGATAAATATATGTCATTAGACATTTGTCCAAATCTAAAGAATGTATACCCCCAAGAGTGAAACATAATGTAAACTATGGACTCTGAGTGGTAATGATATGTCAGTGTAGGCTCATGAACGGTAACAAATGTACCACTCTGGTGGGGAGTATTGATAATGAGGGAGGCTGCATGCATGTGTGAGGACAGGAGATATAGGGAAATGTCTGTAGCTTCCTCTCAATTTTTCTCTGAAGCTATAACTGCTCTAAAAAATAAAGTCAATCAACGGATGATGATAATGCTGCTGAAGAAGAAGAAGAAGAAGAAGAAGGAGAAGGAGAAGGAGAAGGAGAAGGAGAAGGAGAAGGAGAAGGAGAAAGAAGAAGAAGAGTGGTCCTTCATATGAAGATGTTTGAGTTTTTTAAATGATATGATGGCTATTTCCGGTGGCTTAATTTTTTTAACTCCTTTTTTTTAACTCCTTTTATTCCAAGCATTAAAAAAAATGTTGCTGATTCAAACTGCTGGCTTAACTGACATAAAACTGTTCTACCAGGCATGGTCTCATTCCTATGATGTATGTACCCACCTCTAGGTTCTTTCTTCCTCCAGGCTTCCATGCCATATGGGAAAGAAGGCTTTGTGGCCATTGAAGTAGGAAATAAAAGTAGCAAGGAATGACATCAAGTCCCTCACATTATTGCCCTTAAGCCATTAATTAAATCCCCAGAGCTCTACTTATTTCACTGACAAAATGGAGAAAAGCCCCATTGCCAAAAGGGTTAACTAAAATCACACTTTTAAGTACTGCACCAAGTTGTTGAACCATGCCTCGATGTTGGGTGCTAAGTAAAGTTTAGTTTTCCTTTTCTTCTCATAAATGACCTTTCTTCTGACTGAATCTATCATTTTATGATTGATGGTGATGATAAAATGCACATGAGTGGTAGGCAGAGATAGACCAAATATCCTCAGGAGAGGCAGTGGTGGGAAGCTGATGGGCTTGGCCCCCATGACCCTGCTCCATTATTTACTGCACATTTGTCACAGCTTGGACAATCAGTTTGCCTTTCAAAAAAAAATGGACCATATGAAGAGAAAAGAAAGATATGGTTCTTGGTGTTGGCTTATTCTCATCTGCAGCATGGGAGTAATATTTTCTGTTTCTCCTCAATCATGAAATTAAATTGTAAGGATCTGATGTGATAAGAGATGTGAAAATGTCTCCCACATGTACCGTATTCTAAAAACACAATGCATTGTTGTCTGGGGAAATGCATAGATGCATTAGGAGCCATGTTGAAATGATATGCCATGACCTGAGAAATCACAGACCCTCTGCAAGCCAGAGACTTGGAGACTTTATATATTTGAGTGATACCCAGTTCTGGTGTCAGAACTGAACCAGTGAACCTTTACAAATGAAACATGACACATGAGCAGTTTCCTCTTCTTGTCTTGGCACATAATTTAACCCAAACTCTGCAGCTCCTAAAGTTCCTTTTTTTTCTTATTAACTGTTTCTAAATCTGAGTATTATCAGGAAGTCATTCAGCTGAAAGCTCAACTCCAGTGGAGCATGCAGGCCATGACCTATGAAGATTGCCACTCATAATTCATGCTGTGATAGGTGACAAGGACCCTGGTCTGCTACCACATCAGTGACTATTAGGAAAATGAGTCTTCACTATTCCTCCAGTAGAACAAGCTTGCTTCTGCCTCGGGGCCTCTGCATGTGCTGTCCTTTGCCCTCTACCTAAGATTCTCCTTCCAGATGTTTCTATGGCTTCCCCCCTCATTCAGCAAGGTTTCTGATGATCATAGAGGCCATCTAATAGAGCAACTCTCTAGTTCCGATTTTCATTGGGACCTCCCACCAACAGCATCAGCATCACCTGGGAATTTATTAGAAATGAAAATTCTTAGTCTCCACTTGAGTCTCACTGAGTCAGAAACCCTGGGGGATAGGACCTAGAAATCTAGATTTTAACAAACCAGCCAAGTGATTCTGACACAAGCTGAAGTTTAAGAACATTGTTCTAGCCCTTTACTCTGTTTGCTTCACAGTCTTTATTACCATTTGACGTTATATTAGCTATTTCTTTGCAGATTTATCGTCCACCACTTCTACTAGAATCAAACTCTCAAGGAGGGACTTGGTAACTAATGTATCACCAGCACTTGGAATAGTACCTGACACACACCAGGCTCTCAAAAAAGATTTTGAGATGAACGAATGATTTGCCACTTCAGGTTTGGCACAATTCATCAAAGCCAGAACACAGTATGGAACACAAAGTATCAATGCATCATCTAAATATCCAACCCAAGTGACATGAATGGGTTGACAATGATCTAGAGAGATTTGGTGCAGGAATAATGTTTCTCATCTTATCTAATTTTACAAAGCTAGATTCGCTAAAGGTCCTACAGTTTATAATGCTGCTGCTTGGACCAGAATCCAGATCTCGCAGTTCTCATCAAGTCAGCTTACCATTACATTTGGACTAGGGTTTTGGCAATGACAATAATGTCCAGACTGTAATGGCAAGAGGTCATAAAAGTTTAGGAAGCAGGAAGGGCTTTAAACTTTTTTAGCAACTTTGTTTTCTTTTACTGCATGGTTCCTCAAAATCTTCAATGTGTTAATTTGGGTTGCCAGTCTCAAAGTAGAAAGCGGTTTACAATGCAGTGATTCCCAAATTTTGGATCTATAAGTCCTTTTTAATACTTTTGACAATCTTAAAAAAAAAAATACTTTTGACAATCTTAGGGGACTAGTGAGTTTGACAAACTCTGCCAGATTCACAGTTTATGACCATCTTGCATGCTTCCTTGACCAATCACATAGTGATACACTATCTGTGACTCTACTGTGTCAGTAACCTTTTGCTGCCTAACAAGTCACCCCCAAAATTAATGACTTAAAGCAGAAGTCATTTAGTATTTTTCATAGTCTGTAGGTTATCTGGCCAGTTCTTTAATTTGAGGTCGGATAATCCCTGGTCATCTCACTCACATGTCTGGTAGTTGGCAGCCTGTTTGGCCTGGGAGGCCCTTAGCTGTTAGATAAGCTTTGCTCCTTATGATCTTCCATCTTCCATCAGGCTAGCCTCACCTTCTTCACATGGTAGTCTCAGAGCCCAAGACCAGCAAGAGAGCAAGTCCTGAAGCAAAGCACTTTTTAAATCCCCACTTACATCACATTTGTTAAAGTTTTATTGGCCAAAGCAAGCCCCATGTTCAAGTCAGATTGGAGGGAGGAAAAACTGGCTCTATCTCTCAAAGGAAAGGAGGATCAGCAATATCACCTTGCTAAAATGTGACATGCACATTTTAGCTGATGGTTAGAGACACAAGGCCAAACATCTGATTTCAGAAATTTTAAATAAGAACAATCATAGGTTCCTTTCATTCTCCCCTTATAATCAAGCAACATCTTAATAGGCCCTTACCTATTGTGATGCTTTGCTCAGCTTAAGAGACTCATCATAATTTATCTGAGTCAAGACTAATCAAAACTTTTCCACAGTGCTCAGAGATTGATACCTAAAGCCAAGAGTAAAGGTCACTGTCTATGTGGGGTATGAACAGATCTTGGCAATAACTATGTCAGATACTGACAAGTTTGAGCTCGCCCTCATTTTATGCCATATATACAGGAAAATATAGATCAAGGCCAAGTAATACAATGCATTTGCACAACATGGTGGGGATAAGAGGTATTCATTCTATCACAGAAAATGGAAGGAGGTATGCTTTGATAATCTCAGTGCTCTTGGCAGTCAATACACCTTGAGTGGGTAGCTTTTATCTCATTCATAAACAATTTTGTTGACAAAATTGGAATCAGGGCTCTTGAGAGATTATAGTGGACAAAGTCAACCATTTGTGGAACTTTGTCAAGTGAAGTAGAAAGACATTTAAAAATGTAACCAAATGATTAATTGATAGATGGACAGATGGATATATAGATGGATAGATAGATAGATAGATAAATAGATAAAGAAGGGTAAGATGAATGAAGAAGGATGATGAGTGAAGGCACCTAATTTAGATGGGGTGGCCAGGGGAGGCTTCTCTAAAAGGAACATTTCAGCTATATGCTCAGGGATAAGTGTGTGCCAGCCAGGTGAAGGGAAGTGAGGAAAGCATTTCAAGAAAAGGTTAACAAAGCATCTATGGCACAAAAGATTTCCAACCAAGAACTCATAGAAAACTCATGTGTTCTTATTTCTTTTTCATATTTTTTTTAGCAATTGTCCTGCACTGTCATCCACTTGATTTGTTTGCAGTCTATCAATTATTTATTTTCATGTTCAAAAGCAATAAATCTTCTGTGGATATATGTCTCCTTCAGTGACTCTTAGAGCTGTTAAAATATTACCTAAATAGCCTATTTCCTTCATTCCCACAATTGCCACTGTGTGATTTTCTTTTCAAAGAGACAATCTTTATAATTTTTTTGAAATATACCTTTATTTTCCTCAAAATCTGAAAGAAATGTTACTTAAAAAAAGCATTCCTTAAAAATTCTTAGTTGTTCTTCACTGCGTCATTTTGGCCAATTGGAGGGGTGCTTACCTTCGTTTAAATTCTGGAGTAAGAGAAGAGCTACCAAATGTTTATGTTTTCTTCATCGTGGGTGCATATGTTTCTACCTGTGTGTATTGTTTGCCTTTGCATGTCTGTTGCTGTGCATGTAAGTTCCATGAAGAAGAGTTTGTTTCATCTGTTTTTTTTCCCCTGAGCCATTTCAGCACCTAGAATAGTACCAAACACAGAGAAGATGTCTTATAAATATTTGATGAATATATGGTTTCAAAATCCTACTCTGATTTTTCCCAAAGAAATAATAGCTATTATTAATCAACATCTTTTATGTGCCAGACACCTTCTAAGCTTTTGCTTATTATACACAAAAATCCTCTCAGAGAGATAATGGTGGTATTCCCATTTTACAGATGAGGAAACAGACTTGTAAGAAGTGAAGCAAACTATTCAAGATAATTTGCTTAGCCTCTAAGACACAAGAAGGGGTTTTATAGTACATAGCAATGGTCAGTGAGAAGAAATATATGTCTATATGTAGATATATAATAACAATAATCATATAATTATTAAATATATAACACCCTTTGCCCCCAAACTACACCAAGGTTTACCAGTGTTTTTCTTTTGTCATATTGCTGGATTGGAACAAAAAATAGTTTCAAAGAACATCTGCTTTAAATCATCACCCTGCTTCAAAGGGCGTGTTCTGTAAGTAGAATAAAAAAAGCAGAAGAAGGAGAGCATATACTTTCACAAGTTAAAGACCACATCATCAGCTTATGCACTATCAGAAAGGGGAAGAACAAGTTTCATTGTGTGTGGTGATGTCATATCCTGAATTTACAGCCCATTTAAATTAGGAATAACAAATACAACAATTTGGGGGAACTAATGAACAGGTGGGCATGATTCAATATAATGGAATGGTTCACACACTTGTATTTCTTAACATAAGGAGAGATGGATTTCCTTTCATTTTATACCCTAGGCTGAGTTCCTCTTTTAGGGCTGCTACCTTCTTACCTCTGAAAAAGATCATGATCTAGTATGTAAAGTTCAGGCTGTCTCAATCACTTTCATTTCATTTGTATTTAAAATACGATTCTTGGAGCGTCAGCTTGATTCAGTCTGAAGAGCATGTGATTCTTGATCTCAGGGTTGTGAGTTTGAGTCCCATGTTGGGTGTAGAGATTACTAAAAATAAAATCTTAAAACAATTTTTAAGAAATAGATAAAATAATATTCTAGACCAGAATTTCTCAGTGTCAGCACTATTGATGTTCTGGGCTGGGTAAATCTTTGTTGTGTTCTGCATAGTAGAAAGTTGAGCAGCTTCCCTGGCTTCTACCCACTAGATGCCAGTAGCACCTATATTGACCTAACAATCCTGCCCTTGCCCCTTCCCAGGTTGTGACAACCAAAAATCTCTCCAGACTTTGCCAAATGTCCCCTAGGGGGCAAGCTCATCCTCAGTTGAGATCCACCGTTCTACTTCCCATTGTCAGAAAATTTGAACTTTGCTGCTAAAATGATTTTCTAGATTAAGAAATTGCTTACTGGCATATTTTAACACCTTATAAAGAATAGAGAAAAGTGTGGATATTATTCATAACAAATAATATTTAATTCATTTCTACCCTAAGCAATTTAATTGAATGAAAAATTTGTTTTTTTCAAAATACAGAAAAAAATTTAAAAACCTTCAAGCATCTCAAGTAATAGACTTCTCACAAACTTCCCAATAGAGACAGAGATGAATTTACCAAGAAATAAAAGGATTTTTACAAAAGTTGCTGCAAAGAAAAAATAAGCACACTTACTAATCTTTAGTTACCTACAATTCTTTTGTTTGGCATAAATCCCCAAAAATGTAGCAAAGGAAAATAATAATCTGGGGAATACACAGCACCCTGATAATGTATCTGAATATCTTGTAATATTACTTTGTTTCCTTTCATGGATATCTCTGAGTATAGTCAATGTATTTAGATTTGTAATTTTATACTTTCTCCTGCCTTGCACATATAATATTCTGTTACTCAGTGGAAACCTTACAAGATAAAACAATTCATCTTTCTGGAATATAAATCAGCAGTTAAATAACCTAATCAAGCTGAAAGGACTCTAAAAGAAGGTTTATTTTCCCTGGTTGTGGAAGAGATGAAGTAACACATACTTATCGCCACTGCCAACATCATGAATCAGGAAAGCAAAAAGAACCTGGTTTACTTGATGGATTTTAGGTGCTCAATGATGACAAATTAGCAGGGAGTTGTTAATGTGCCTACATGACCCATGACTAGTTAGCAAAATGTTTACCTCAGAAATAAAAGCCTATGTCAGTGGAACATTTATATTTACAGGTCATTAGGAATGATAAATGAAAAACCTGCCTGACTCCTACGTAGCCTTGACTTAAGACACCACTGACTATGGGAGATAAGTGCGTATCAGACAGTCTATCAAACAAAATGGGTGTGTATTTAGAACGTCCTCATTAATATGGTGCTACCCAAGGAAACAAGATATAGAATAAAATAGAGCAGTAAAATGAGAATTATTCATTTAAATTTCTTCTGAACACCTTTCTATTTAAAACATTTCCTCACTTGTTATTAGAAGTTTTATCTACCTGGCAGTAGTTAATGAGAGCTTAGGGATCGAAGGGCATGCATGAATATATGTATACAGAACAGTTGCTTAACATTGAGCTTGCAATCATATTTAGTTGAACAAAAAAACATATTCAGGCAGAATTTATAGCATTATGCTATATTTACCTTTACACATTAATAAGTCATTTAATAAAATGAACACAATTTGCTTTAAAATGTGAATGATAACTGAAAAGGTGGTTGAGTCTTATTATTGTAATATACAGCAGCTCTGGAGGCCAAAAGTTGGATAATTTCATTCCTCTGGACCATAAATGTAGAGAAAAACCACCTTCTGGGACCCCAAACCCAAACGCTACAAATGGTCACTTACGTTCTTCACTGGCGAGTATGCTTTTGAAACATTCTTATTTTCTTATCAAGTTTGGTTATCTGACTTCACACACCTTTGTAGAATTGAAAGAGCAATCTAGGAACAGTTTGAAAGAAGAAGGCATACATGAAGAGGTAAAAGTTGGGTGAGTAGCAAGAAGTGTATTGTTGGGAATTAGAGTTAATTTGCAGTCGTCCGGCAACAAAGACCAAAATCTCTAAGGTAGTTGCCTGTCTATACTGGATATTATGCTACAGTACCATAACAGGTGAGTGTAACTGTCTATAGAATCTTGGATGGGGTGGACCCTCAAAGTCTACCCTGGCCCTCTTTCAAAACTTCTAGCCCCTTTATCTATTATTCCTGTCTAGTGCTTGGCCATGTTTTAACATCCATGGGGAATGGTAATGTGTTATGTTCTGGCTTTATTTGCCTTCTGTGTTTTCATCTAAATTGAGAAAGCTTAAGATAAGCCTATGGATAGAATCTGCTGGCACATTACAAGAAACATCTCCTCAGGATGACACCCCTCCATTAGTCAACTCAACACACATTATATTGTCTGATATTCCTGGCTGCATCATTTCTCTAGTGTACCAATCTAGCAATTATAACAATAAAGAAATAAGGTTAGCGTGAGATACTTATTCTCAGGGAACTCATGCTGACTATAAGTTTCCACTATCTCTTTTAAGTATCCATGACTGTCTCTTTAGGGATATGTTCCGGAAATTTCCAGGTTGATTTTAAGTTCATAAATTAGAGGTTACTCTTTTCTTATCTCTTCTCAAACTCTTTTGAAATGAAGATGAACTATTTGATGACCAGTCAAGAAGAAAAGTTAAATTGTGTTTAAAAGCCCCTGCCCACAGAGACAATAAAAATGATACATTTTAGAAAAAATTTCATCAAAAACTGGTTGAAATGAAAAAGTGTCCCATGAGGTCAGCCTCACCTCCGGGGAAAATTCACTTACCAGGGTTGCCTAATCATACCATTTATAGGAAATAATCTTGTAGATCACTGATTTTCAAATATTGGTGCCCAGACCTTAGAAATGTGGAATCTTGGGCCTCACTCAAAACCTCTTTACTAAATCAGAGTTTCTGGGGGGTGGAGCCCAGCAATCTGTGTTATAACAGCCCCCTACGTGATGCTGGTGCTCATTGAAATTTGAGAGTCACTGCTATAGAAACTAAAATAGAACTGGTATTATAATGCTTACCTGTCCACGGCTCCTAACTTAATGATAATGATGATGATTATGGTGACAACGATAAATTTAATGAATAAGCATTTGTGAACACTTACTGTGGACTTAAACCCTGTACTTCATATTTTAGGCACTAGCTCATTTGATTCACTCTCACAAGAGCCCAAGGGGGTACTGTTATTTCCACTTTATAGATGAGAGAATGAAATTAAACAATTTGCCTAAGGTCAGCCATTAAGTGGTAAGCTGGGGTAACAGCTCATGTCTAGTTGATAACACACACACTTACACAACCCAAACAAAAGCCCTCACTCTTCTCTATTATGCCATGCTGCCTTCCCGAATCAAGAAAAAAGAAATCTCCCAACTTAAATTTCCTCAAGCCTCCCTCTCTTTTTCTTATCTCCATCTCTTAAAATTGCCTCTGTCTCAAGGACCACATCAGGAAATATCTCCAATGGGCCACCTTCTCAGCAGCCCATTATTTTCTGACTCTTCAGAAGTGTCCTGTCCTTCTCTTCCAAGATCCATTGGATCCTGAGGATAATCCCCAGGATAATTGAGACAAGTTTTCTTCTTAAGTATGCTTCAATTCTTTATCCTTATGTGCATAAATAGGCCCCTATCATAATTATAAACTATAGTTTTGAGGCTGGAAGAGACTTTACTGGCTATAGCCTAGATATTTGCAACTCTAGAGTATTTCTTAGACCAGTGGCATCAGCCTCATTCCAGGTAATTGTTAGAAGTGCAGAATCTCCCTCACCATCCGAATGCTGAATCAAAATCTGCGTTTTAACAAAATTCTCTGGTGATCCCATGAGCTTTGAATTCGAGAGGCATTACTTTACCTAGACCTACCCCCTCATCTTACTTGACAAAACTGAGACCCAAGGAGGTTGAATGACCTATCCAAGGTTACAAATCTAGCTATATTGGAACGGAACCCCAGTTGAAAATGCTTTCCTCTAAATTCCTGCAGCTTTCAACTATGTGTCATAAAATTAATGCTGCTGTTGCTACTGACAGTTGCAACCATTGAGAGTTTCTTACATTGTGGACTTGTGCTAATCTCTTTACATGGATGACCTCATCACTCCTTTACTATATCCTATGAGTTCAATAATATTATTATCTCTATTTTCTTTTCTGACAGGGAACCCGAGGCCTAGAGAGGTTTAAGTACTTGCCCCAAATCATGCAACTTCCAGGTAGTGAATCAGAGATTAGAACCCATGTAGTCTGTCTTTGAAATCAGGCTTGTAACTATTGGCCTGCACCTACACCTTTATCTTCTCCTATGACTCTAAGAGCTTCTGTCATCTATCTATCTGTCATCTATCTATCTATCTATCTATCTATCTATCTATCTATCTATCATCTATCTATCTATCCATCCAACCATATTTGGAGATCAAAGAGTGTATAAGATGGAGTCATTGTGCTTGATATCTCTTTTCATTTCCTTAATCTTGGTGATAACAGTTCTGTTTTATAGCTCCATAGAAAAGCAAGAAAAAGGTCCCTTACTTTTTACCCCACCTCTTATCCCTTACAACTCAGCTGTCCTACACTTCAGGTTTTTCTTCCCAGTCACTTCTCATCACCTCAGGAGTCTGGCTTAGCAATCACTGCAACTCAGAGGTATGAAGTGCCTGACTATCAAAGTGGAGGAGAAGAAGGCTGTTGATCTCTCTCCCTTGAAGCACTCAAATGTTAAAGAAAAAAGTGTTTAAAAACAGTTACTACAGGGCCATACCTTTGGTAAATGAGCTGTTTTTGTGCTTTCTTGAAAGCTCAGCATGTAAGAGATTGTTTCCAGTAGAAACTTTCGCATTCTAATCAACGTAACATCTGAAATGCAACCTGAGAGTAAAATGAATATAGCCTTTGTTATGTTCCAATATAACTATAAAAATCTCACTTCTCTATAGAACCTTTAAAAAAAGTCAATGGTTCGGAATAAAATCTTTCTTGCAATAAGCCAGTATAGTCTCTTCATCCTATGCAAACACATATTGGACAAGCAACAATAATATGAGAAAAGCCTAGATTTATAAAAACACCTAAATTTGGACATGATATAATTTTTAAAAATTTACATTTGAGTTAACCATTAAGTTTTACTAAAGCAGTATTCCATTTACACAAAATCAAACTGTTATACAATTTTTTCAGAATCTGGCTATTATATATAGTAGGATGAACCGCATACACTTTTGTAAGGATCACTGTGGCTCTAGACAGTAAGCAAATACTTAGAAATCGTTGCCATGTAAATCATCAGTAATACAATTGCATAGATTTGTAATATCTCCAAAGGAAAATATTCCGGAATTTTATTTATATCTGGAAACAAACTCAGTCTGTTTATCCATGTTCTCCATAAAGAATATTACTTATATATTCACACACACACACACACACACACACGTATTTGATTCCAAATATCTTCCATTAGATTCCAAGATCCATAAGGTAAGAGGGCTGCCTTATTCATGCTTTAATTGCTCTTATTATGTTAACATTTTTTTGTCTAAATAAATGTTTGCTGAGCTGAATACCACACCTTAACTACATATATCTGGAATTTTTGTTGTGAACTTTATTTAATGGGGAATGGAATAGATTTGTGTTTTTTGTAGGACTATAATTTTCAATCTCCTGATTTTTGTGATTTTCAAGAGCTGGCCATAATGCTGTATAGTTCTCTGATTTTATTTCTTTGGTACAAAAAAGCAAAATGAATGAATTGTGATTGAGCCATGGAGCCCAGTTGCTTGCATATGTAATAGGAGTTCTAAATTATCGCATAAACACAGCTGCAGTTTTTCAGTCTGAAGGCTTCGAGAAGCATGCCGACTGGTGAGTGGGGGTATTCGGAGCTCTAAATTTAAGAGCATTATTATGAGCTGCGATAGACAATCATCCCGCCTTATTGAAATCTCTGGGCAACTGTAAAACTAGAGTATGGCTTGCTTAAATATTCAGGTTTCTTATATATGCCCAAATCTGAACAAGCAAGTTTAGCTCCTAGCTTATAAGCTGACAAATTGTACTCTATGGCATGTCATTGGTTGTTGCATTTATGAAGTTACCAGAAGGTTAATAGTTTGAAATAGCTTATATTTAAATAATCTCATTATAAAAGTTATACAAATTGATATAAACCATACTTTTTTTTTTTTTTAGCAAGAGAGACCCACATGGGAAAATAGATGAAAATCTTTACATCTTCTATTTATATATACACATACATAAATACACACGTGCATTCATATTAAAAACTTTGTGCCTGAATTTTAGGTTGAAAAGCAAGGAAGAAATGTATATTTTAAAATGTATCTTCTTGCTAATTTTTGAACCATTCTTATTTAAGGATAAAAGATACTTCTAAAAAATAGGCACCTTGTTTGCTAAATTTGTTATTTAATTTAAAAAGAAACATGTTTCATGATTTAAGCTGTGCTTTCATAAAATTTATATTTTCAAGGCCTTCTCTTTAATATTTTTAAAGAGGTCTTTAACATAACTAATCACTAATTGATGGAAAACAGGTAGAATCTTTTTGTGCCAACAGTTCTTTGAACTATTCAATTGTAGTAAATCAAATCAGGAAGGTTTTGCAGACTAAATGAAATTGGAAATATCACTGGACTCTAATAATAACTCATTAATTCAATAGAAAATTTAAAGTATAGTCAAAGTTATCATTTGGCCTTTTTTTAAAAAATTATGTCTAGTTAGATTTATGAAGAGTTTAAGGACAGAAGTCAGGACTGAATAACCTGCATTATAAATTATCTACTTTGTGGTGTAACCTTGGCAGATTGTAGATTCAAGTTCTTTTCCTGTGAGTAACCGATGCTTTTATAGGCTATCTTCTTACCATCACCTCAAGAAATTCAGCCTAAACATTAGAGTGAACCTGAACAACATTGAACAATAAGTCCTATTATAACCAACAGACAAACAAAACCAGAATAGATGACCTGTCCTTTAACCTCAACTGTCTAAAATTAGATGGATAAGGGGGGAGGTTGAGCATAATATTGAATAGTTCCTGATTGTTCTACTCATCATTCATAATGTTTGTTATGAAGAATTATTTTAAAAAGAATTATTTTTAATTAAAAAACTTTTTTTGTGTTGTTTTAAAAGAAGAGATACTTAATCACAACATTTTCCAAACCACGTGGTTCATTCAAACAACCATAAAAGGTTTACATTTTTCCACTCTTCTAATATTTTTTCCCACAAAACAAATACATCAAGAGGCAGCAAAACATCATATGTGACTGATTTTGGTTAATCCAATTTTTGCGAAGAGAATCATTGTAGGAAAGAACTGTATGTGTCCAGCAAAATGGAATTTTTTTGTAGCAAATCAAATATAATCAATAGTTTGACGAATAGTTAGAAAAACCCTCCTTGTAAAGGAAGGAATGCATTGAATGGTAGTACTCTAAAACTAGAAGACATTATAGAGGTTACCTGGGAGAAACCCTCTTGTTTGACCGATGAGGGAAATTGAGATTTGAAAGGTTGAAACCACTGACCTCAAACTGTTGCAAGCCTTCAAAAGTGCAAAACTAGACCTGTGTCTAATTTGTGTTTGTGGAATTGTGGGCTGATCCTCAAATATCCTTTTCCTCTTACTCTAAGTCCTAGAATTTCTACCTGCATGCACAACTATCTGGAATGGAAGCTATGTTTCCTAGCACCCCTTAGCACCTTCTCTAGGACAGGTGAATAAATCTGGGTAATGGACATAAACAGAACTGTTGTGTGGTTGCATTTGGGAAATTTGCTTGTGCTTTGTGCCTTGTTTTTCATTCTTTTCCTCTTCCTGCTGGCCGCAAGTATAATACTAGGATAGAATAATGGCCAGAGCTAGAGCAGCAGCCACCTTGGGAAACCTTGGGAATGGAAGACCTGTGCTGGAGCAGCAATTAGGTCAAAGGATCTTGAATCCTAAGGATTTCATGGAGGAGAATCTTGAGCTTCAAGTTTCTAGGCTTTTCAATGAGAAAAGACAAAAAAGGAAAAACAAGAAATCTTGTGTCTTATCTAAGCAATGCTTTGTTTTTATTTATCTGTTACTCCTAGTCAAGCCCAATCCTAATTCCTATTCTGCTGTGCCATCAGAGCCTGTGCAGGTAGGTGGTATTCTGTAGACGTTTGCAGCAACGTGGGAGACATTTCTGACATCTACTTCTCTTTCCCTCACATCCAAACCAGCATTGGATCCTTCCAGTTTCACCTGGAACATCTCTCCAATCCATGCACTTGTCTTCACCAACCCCCACCCAAAGGAGTTGAAGCTCTTACCTTGTTTTATCTAGACTGCTCTAAATTCTTCTGAATGGTCTCACCCACAACACATCTCTTTCCACTTAAAACTTGGCCTTCTGTTTCTTTTAGGAGAAAGACCCAAATCTTTGGCTTGGCCAATGGGCCTCATTTCTCTGGCCCAGTTTCACACACTTTCAGCCTTTCTATCTGAAATGTAATAATTAGAACAGCAGTTCTCGAAGTGATCCAAAGACCCCTGGGGGTACCTGAGAACATTTCTATAGCTCCATGAGGTCCTCCTGGTCCCTTTGTAGGTAAGGCCAGAATTTCTTCATACTCTTCAACCCTAACAACACAATGTAGCAGATTGGATGCAGAAACAGTTATGAGACTCCAGCTGTCTTCCATTAAACTAGACGTTAAAGAAAAGTACAAGTATAAAATAATGATATGCTTTTCACTAAGTATTTTCTTGTTTTGGAAAATACAGTTATTTTTAATAAAAATGTGTTTTTTACATTAACGTGTAATGGTTTGCCATTATTATTTTAAATGAATATTTAAAAGGTTTAAACATTTCTCAGTTTCAATTCTAATACTATAAATATTGATAGATATAAATCACAGAACCAAAAGCTCTTTGGGGTCCCCAATATATTTGAGAATGTTTAAAGATCCTCAAATCAAAATGTATATTGGGCAGCCTGGGTGGCTCACTGGTTTAGTGCCACCTTCAGCTCAGGGACTGATCCTGGAGACCCCGGATCAAGTCCCATGTCAGACTCCCTGCATGGAGCCTGCTTCTCCCTCTGACTGTGTCTCTGCCTCTCTCTCTGTCTGTGTGTGTGTTTCTCATGAATAAATAAATAAATAAAATCTTAAAAAAATGTTTATGAACTGTTGCATGAAACAACCATTTCTTTGTTTTGAGATTTGATCTTCTTTCAAAGTGCAAGTAAGTAGGACTACAGTAGAAGAAAGGGCTTAGGCTTTGGAGGTTGGTAGATATGGGCTGGTAAGCCAGGGGCTACCTCTTTTTATATGAACTTGGGCAAGTCAGTTCGTTTGTGAGAATCAGCTTTCCCTAGTGTCAGGATGAAAACACTTCGATGGGTTATTTGGAGAATTAAGAAAAACATGGGAAAACACTCAGCATAGTGTGGCACATAACAGGTAGTGTTTGACAGACATAAATATTAACTTTTATTGTCAACTATATATTGTATGAGATTTCAAATCTTTTTTCACACAGCTTTTGAAGGTGAGGAGGGGGAGATGCAGTGGTGTGTGGTAAAAGCTTAAGAACTTAACTCTCTGGGGTGGGGAGGAAGCCCTGCTTTTTAGCACTTGCTGAATTACATGCCAGTTGGGTAGAGGCAGGCTCAAATCAGCTCTTGTGAGTAGGTATGAGCCAGCTTCATCGTAAAATGTTCTGGGGCTTTTAGGGGAATAGGAAGTTGATGTATAAGGCAGAAAGGGAGTCTGGGAGCCTGAGGGCAAAATTTGTGCTAATCCAATATTTTGCCTTGAGTCAATCCAGAATTCTGAATTCTCTTTTTGAATGGATTAAATCCTGGGGGTCACCGAGAGGGTGCCATGAAGATTTGCATATCCAAACTATCTGCCACAGACTTTCATAATTCTATGAGAAAAACTATTAGGGGAGACATATTGCCTATGGAGAGCCTGGTTAAAATGGTTAAAATGATGGATCATTGAGTATTTTAGATGGTAATTGGTGTAATGCCCTGAAATGATACTGCAGACCGTGGATCTCAAAGGTGGTCCCAGACCAGTAGCATCATATCTTTTGGGAACTGTCAGACCCCACCCAACCCACTCTGAGAGTGGGGCCTAACAGTGTGTTTTTACAAATTCTTCAGGAGATTCTATGTGTGCTTTAAAGTTTGAGATCCCCTGACGTCGGCAAGCAAAGTTCAAGGGCCAAGGGAGCTAGGAAGACTGTAGTATTTGGAGCATGGTGATTCCTGAACATCCTGGATGTCCCACATGATGTTGGTGGTGAAGGCAAACTGCTCCTGGGTGTAGGGGATGATGTTGGTTCCCCAGCCAGAGCCCCTTCACTGCGCTAGTGCATCCATCTTTTGGCCACTGTTGTTTTGGCTGGTAATGACTCGTAGATGTCCACTTTGCTGGACTAATACCAAGAACTTGCTGAGAGTTGGGTACTAAAGCCTGTCCCTTTATTTTAAAGTGGGACTAGCACTGTGAAGAATTTATGTTCTTCAAGGGAGAGACTGAAGCCAGTCTCCAGCTGGGACCACATTCTAGTTCACCTTTCCCACCTGCTCTATCCTGCATCCCTCCTCTTCTCACATCTTCTCATGAAAGCACTTTGTACAAAAATGGTTCCAACAAGAATCTTGGTTATAGGCTCCACCTCTAGGAAACTTGACCTGAGACACTTAATTTTAAAGTCAGACCATGGTGGATCTGTATCTGAATTCCCCTGATTAACCATGTGACTGACCATGTGTTGAAGGGAGCTAATGATGCCCACTTGGAGGGTTTATTATAGGAATTAAAAGGACACTGTTTAAAAGCCCTCAGCACAGCGCCTAGAGGAGGGTGGTGTGAACTGTCCAGAGCTGCCTCTGATCTTTTCCTGACTTGCCCTTTGGCCTTGGGCATGTGAATGTTTTCATGCTGTCTGTTTCCTCTGTGGGAACTCTGTGTGTGTCTAACACCAGGCTACCTCATCAATAACTGGAAGTCAGAAATATTTTTCAAGTGGTAATGTACTTGGCAAAATGTGGAGTACAGACAAAGCATAACGAGTACTAATTATACAACTGAGGGTGGAAATGCCCTGGGATAGAAGTGTCTAGGAGATCAGAGGCCAGGAGAGATGGGTGGTCCAGCCAGAAGCCTTTCCGGAACTTTCTCACCTAAGCAGCAGCACTATGAATGTGAGTACTTGGATTTACAAATCTGGTCTCGTAAGGTCCAGAGAGCCCACAAAACTGTGAGGCAGAAAAAGGTGGGAGAGAGTTGGATCAGTTTCATGTCCCTGGCCTGTCTTCATCCAGAATTCCTTCTTGTCTTTGAGGTCTGGACTCCACTGTCACCTCCTCATAGAGGCCTTCTTTAAATGCCCTCGCCAACCTCATGGCCCTTGTATTCATTCCCCAACACTTAGCACCTTCAGTGCATTAGCTTGCCTAGGTATTTGTCAGTGGGCATACTGTTTGTCAGTTCTTCTAGAACTCCTAGAGCATAGAAGCTCAGTGTATCCTGTTCACTGCACATAGTAGGTCCTCAAATTTGTTTTTGGAGCCATGGAGATTCTCGTAAATTGCTAGTGAGAGGTAAATGAGTACAGCACTTTGGAAATCTCTCTGGCCATATCCAGTAAAGCTGCACATAGGCCTTCCTATGACCCAGTGTAGTTATTTTTCCACAGTAACACAAAGGCGTCCATCAGAAGACATGTACTAAAATGTTGAAACAGCACTGTCTGTAATATCTACAAAACTGAAAGCTACCTAAATTTCCATGACAACAGAACAATTTGTGGCCTACCCCTACAAGGAAATATTCTATAGAAATGAGAACCTCCTACCAGAGGCCAAAACATGAATGAATCTCACTAACACGATGACATGATATCGAGTGAAAGAAACCAGACACACAATAAAGCACATTCTCTGTGATCATATTTATCTGAAGTACAAAGACAGGCAAACCCAATCTTGATATGAGAAATCAGAAATTATGCTGAGGGGTGGATGGGGGTAGTGGCTGGAAGGAGCGGAAGGGGGAGGTGTTGGCCAACATTGAAGTTGTTGGTCATGGTCTGTTTCCCGGTTGGGCTCCTGGTTACACAGGTACATGCAGGTTGTGAACATTCATCCGGCCCCGCACTGTGCACCTTTTATGTGTACTTCATACTGCAATTAAACTGACATTAAAACAACTGCATGGGGTTTTGCCCAGAAGAGTGTCGCTCTCAATAACATTTACTTTGAAAATGCAAACGTAGGGAGTTAGGCTTTCCCTTAGGGGAGGTCGGTCGCACCTGCCGCCCGGTTGCCCCGCGCAGTGCCAGGTCAGCGAAGGTGTTAGGGGGCCGCCTGACGTTCCACCGAGGAGGGTCAAGCTCGAGACCCGGGAGGGACCTCAGAGCTCTAAGTTGGTCTGCAGGGCCAGAGGAGGGCTCCGAGAGCTTTGCGCTGGAGACACCCGCGGGGCCAAGACCCAGGACGGGTGCGGCTCTGGGTGCTGGGGCCTCTGCACCCCCCGGAGCCCGCGGGCGCCCGTCGGAGTTCAGGGCTCCAGCTCCGCAGCGGCCGCGGCCTCCCGGGTGGGCTGTGGCCGGGGCTGGGGCTGGGGCCGGGGCAGGGGTGGGGTCCCGGGCGCGGGGCTTCGGGGAGGATTCCAGAGTCGCGAGCGAGTTCAGGGCTCGGCCCCGGCCAAGAGCTTCGCCGCCGCCGCCGCCAGAGGCCTGGGCTCCCGCCGCGGGAGGGCGGGGGAGGGCGGGGGAGGGCGGGGGAGGGCGCCTGTCCCCGGGTGACCCCGCCAGGAGGAAGGGCGGGCCGCGGGCAGCCTGCCCCGGGGGAGGCGGGGGAGGGAGGGCGCGCGGAGGGTGCGGTGCGGCCCGCGAGCCGAGAGAGGCGCAGATTGCCCCGAGAGTACAGAATCTGGGACTGGGAAAGAGTGGGGGTCCCCTGAGAGCCCGAGCCTCGAAGAGGGCTAGAGAGTGGGGATCTCTAAAGCCGAAGTCTGACATGGTTGGAAAAGGAGAGAGAGAGGGGGAGAGAGAGAGAGAGAGAGAGAGAGAGACCCTTTTCCCCCATCCCAGAATCCGGGGAGGTCAGGGGATGGGGGACCCCGCGAGCTCTGGAACCCGGGGGGAGGGGCGGAGACAGAAGTGGGGAGCGGGGAAGCGGGGAGCAGTGTTAGAGCAGATGCGGCCACAGGCACGCGAGGGCTCTCTGAGTCGCCGGGTCTCCCCTGAATGCCCCTGCGCTCTGAAAATCAGCACCTGCGTGTGCTTGAGCGGCATCTATCCTGGCGCAGGCGATTTGACATTTTCCATAGGCCCGACCTGCCGCACACCTGGACTGGCTGGCAGCTCCTGCCCCCAAGAACTGCCCTGTGCCTGGGGGCTGGAGAGGAGAGGCTGAGGCCCCGGGATGGGAGCGCTCTCCCCGGGTTCACTCCTCAGCGGGCTCCTGAGTCGGGGGCGGGGGTTGGTAGAGATGGGGAAGGAGTTGCCTGAACAAGTGGCTGGAACAGTAGCTCACCCTAAGTTTCTTTGGAAACTTAAAGTTTTCTCTTTCTTTGGCCAAGTCCACTGCCGCCCTCCCTCCCCAAAAATAGCCGCCCCCCCCACCCCCATCTGTGTGAGGGGAGAAAGTAGGCCGATTGTCAACAAGGGTAGCTGATTCTGCTTGGCAGCTTAATTCTGGAAGTATCAGATGGCCGCTTAATTTCCCAATCATCACAAAGGAGGCAATCCTATTTTGAGTTTTTTCTGAAGTGATTGTAATTTTTATCTGGGCAGCCAGGGATAACTCCTGAAAACACCTAAAAACAAAGGAACCTGCAGGAACTGGAAGGACACAGAAAAAGCAGCTCACAGCTTCTTCTCAGGGGCTTGTCTCCGTTTTCAAAGACCTGTAACCTATAGGGATTGTTTGCTCTGGGGTGGGAGGGGGGATTTTACCAACACATCTCTCCCCTATTTTTACGCATCTCCTTTACTGGGTCCTATTTTTACTTGGCCAAAGAAAAGTAATCATCTGCTTGTATTATATACTCAGATTTTCCCCTTAATTACAAGTTTCAAAAAGAAAAAAAGACAAAAATGGAAAGTATTGGAAACTAGAAACTGTGTAGAAACTATACAATAATAGTATTAAAGAAGGATACTGGACTGACTTTTGGGAGACCTGGGATCTGTCTCTGCCACTCATATGCTAGTCCGGTGACTCTAATTTTCTGCCTCTGTTTCTTCAATAAAATATAGGTGATAGAGGTGACCTCAGATCTCAAAGTCTGCTACTCTTAAGTTTCTTGAGAGAAGACAAAAAATTTGTTTTAAATAAATTCCCATTATGAGCATGGTTTAATATTGAATTCCCTCCCTGTTTAAAGCTGAGAGAAGGGGTGGCGGGTTGGAGTGACTGGGTGATGGGCACTGAGGGGGGCACTTGGAGGGGTGAGCACTGGGTGTTATGCTATATGTTGGCAAATTGAACTCCAACAAAATTTTTTTTTAAAATAAGCCGAGAGAATATGTCTGAACATACATTTTCTCATCCAAATCCCTTTTATCCTCTCATAATGCCCAAAGTGCAGTGGTGATGTCTGGGAGGCTTTGTGTTAAGTTTGTACCATTTGCAAACACAGGATTATGGTGGAGTAGAAGGAAGAATGGCTACAGGATTTCTTGGACCTGATGATCTCACACTTCTCTTTCCATTTTCACTCCAATTAGCACACAACTTTTAAAAGTTGGCCTAGGCACAGCAACACTTTCACACATCCATACTAAAATCCATGCTAATCTTTCCCATGGGATGCAATTCAATTGAATTGACATTCTAATAAAATACTGGCGAGGACACAATCACAGTTTGCCTGCAATGCATAATTAACATAGCACTATGCAGTTGCTTAAACCTCCGATTATGGCTTCTTATATATTGTTAGTTACGTGACATCAGAGTTTTCATTCCTGGATGTTAATGGAACATCGTAAAGCTACTCTGTTTAGCAAAGCAGGTTGTGATCTTAGTTTGTCATTGCTAGGAATAAACTAAAACTTAAATCTGCTTTCAGGTTAGTATTGAGAAATTACTTAATCATCCAAACCTATCTTCAAATTTGCATTTTCTGGTCATAGCTGACCAAGTCTCCTCTGCTACTTACAAATCAGTGGCACAGATATACACTGGCATGGATGTGGTTTGAATCTACTATAAGTGACATTTAGGAAATCATAACTATTTTTTAAAAGACTAAAGACAAGAGAGGTTGCTTTGGATAAAGAAACTCAAATTTGATGTTGTTTTTGTTCCAAAGTGGTTTTTACTGATGAAGTAACCCTGACTTAGCATTGCCATTGATAACAGGCTACAGAAATAGTACGCAGTTCGAGTTCCTATATTTTATTTAAAGCTGGTTCTATTTTATTTAAAGTTGATACTTCTTAGGTTATTAATTAATCTGTAGTAAACTGAATAATTCCACCACTGGTAGTTTTTGTTTTATGGCCAGAAAGTTCCGAAATTTTCATGGAGAGGAGAGACAAAGAGTAGGTTTCTTTATGGATTCCTGTATGTTTTAGGTGAAGCTTGGGTAGTTGTACCCTACCTATAATGTGAGGGCATTTTTAGCTGCGCCTTTAGCTGGGTGGACTCACTCATGAAGCACAACCTTTTTTTAAGATTTTATTTATTTATTCATAAGAGACACAGAGACAAAGGCAGAGACAGAGATAGAGGGAGAAGCAAGTTCCCTGCAGGAAGCCTGATGTGGGACTCGATCCCAGGACCCCAGTATCAGGACCTGGGCCAGAGAGAGATGCTCAATCACTGAGCCCCCCAGGAGTCCCAAGGCAGGACCTTTTTAACACTACATTTGTGATATCAATAATCTCTGACTTCATGAATAAAGCACCTCAGAAAATAGACAAAACTTATTATTGGAGCTGGGAATGGTCATATCATTTATTGGGGCTCAAGGCATTCATTCACTGTTGACTCACACATGGACTAAAAACTAGGTCTCTCCTGCAAAGTGGAAACAGGTCCTAGGTACCCAGACCAGCAAGGTGGCGGAGGATTGAATCAGGAAGTGTATCCCACCAGAGACAGGAAGTGTGTATTTTTCTGTGTATTTAGTTATCATCTGCTCTCCGGCAGGTGAAATAAGATGTCAGTCACCACTCAAGACCAGATATCAAATAGGAAATAATCCAGGTTCAGTATATATAGGACTTTTATGCTTAATAAAATCATATTTATTTTTATTGAAATTCTTAGGATTAGAAAACTATACTCCTTATTTTGCAGTTTTTTTCTTCTTATTTTGCTTTCCTTTGAGCTTTGGATTTAGATAAAGCACACACAAAAAAATGGTGGCTTGTTTTGACTGAGTTAAGGAGAATTAGGTCCCGGAGACGGAATGGGAGCACATACATCTGGGAGCTGTGCAGAGTGAACAGTAATGGAAGAAAATTCAGCTCAAGGGAAAAACTTCATAGAGATGTGAAGGAATAAGTCTAAGCTAGACTGAAAATATCTCATTTGTTTTATAGTGAGAGCTCCTGACCTACCAGACCGAGAGTACTTTAAATGTCAATTTTGGTTCTCTATAGCTGTTTTAATTAGTGAAGGTAGGTTTTAGTATTACATAGACCCCCCCAAATAAATCATGACACAAAGCACAATCCAGGGAAGTTAGTCTTGGCTAGGGTATAACAATGGTTATCTTCCTTCATGCTGCGGTTGTTCTGGGACTCTGGTTTTCCTATCTGTGGCTTCTCCATTCCATAGGGACTTGACATCCTTTGCATCTAAATGTAAGGAGAGGGGCACCTGGATGGCTCAGGAGTTGAGCTTCTTTCTGCCTTTGGCTCAGGTTATGATCCCAGTGTTCTGGGATCAAGTCTGGCATCAGATTCTCTGCGGGGAGCCTGCTTCTCCCTCTGTCTATGTCTCCCTCTTTCTCTCATGAATAAATAAATAAAATCTTTAAAAAATAAAATAAATGTAAGGAGAAAAACAAGGTGGTGGGCGGGGACAAACTTCTTAAAAGTTTTGAGCCACAAGTGGCATACATAACTTCTATCTACATCCTGTGGGCTAGAACTCAGCCATACGACCCCACCTTCCTGCAAGAGAACCCATACAGTCTAGCTGTGTGCAGAGAACAAAGACAATGGATCTGTGGTGGGCAGTCCATCCTGTTGTCCCAAAGGCTCTAGTCGGAATAGTTAATATTTATTAGTGCTTTTTATGTGTTGAGGGCTCCGTTGACATTTTTCACCTACTTCTTGAAACAACCCTGGGAGATAAAAAGCATTCTCATTTTACAGATGATGAAACTGTTGGAGAGGTTAAAAAAAAAAAAAAAAAAAAAACACTTGCGCAAAACTGCACAGCAAATGGAAAGCCAGGATTCACACTTTAAATGCTGTTTGTCTAGAGGGTCAGGATTCCTCTCCAAGCTCAAGAATTGGCATGGATTGGGGGGGGGGGGGGGGGGCAGAAGCAACAGCTCCCAAGAACCTTCACCAATTTCTTGTAAAGAATTGCTACCTCTTCCTCCTTTGCCAAGCCTCTCTTCGAAGCTGCTGAGAGGTGAGAGGCTGTGGAGGCCTTGGAGGAGGCAGGTGATTAAATCACCTTAAATCTGTTTTAAAATCTCCATTTTCAAAAGGTTTTTGTTTCTAACAATGCTTGACTCTGTGAGAGACACTAGCCCCTTTTCGGAGCCAGCTGAGTAACAGAATGCAACTTCTAACAGACTGGCAGGCTTGCTAAGGTAGCAATTGTATTTAAATTTCAGTATCAGTAACACTAGCTGGAACCACCTAAAGCAAAAGGAAGGAAGGGGTAGCAGGGCACATTTCCACTCCTTCAACTGCCCTGGGGGCTAGAAGTGGAAAGTTTTGTGTGATGGAGCTTAGTTTTTGCGACCTGAAATTTTCCTCTCTCTTGAAAATGAAGGCAGCCTAACTAAGCCTTATATTTGGGCCAATACAGCAGTAAATTTATGAAGTGAAAAAGTGGAGGTTTTCGTGGTGTCATAAGCTCTCCCACACTGAACATAAATTTATTACTTAGACTACTCCAGATTTAAGTTTTATTATAGAACAAGTATGGTATGAACAAATTAACTTCAGAGTTTTTGCCATTAAACAGCAGCTTGTAGCGTCCATGTAATTTCTCCTTATATAGCAATATGTCCTGAAAACAAATAAAAATCATGGACTGAATATTGGCTGCAAATTTTGTACGTACCTGGGTGCAGAAAGTTAGAAAACATCCATTTTTAATGAAGCCAACATTTTGAAATTTAGAATTTAGAAATCTTTTTAAACAAAGCATATATTTTTGATTATTATTTTTAATATCTAATGATGTGTATGTATCCATAAACTATGAAATTCAATTGGTAAAGATGCAGGCATGAGACCAAAAGTGTTCTTTAAGGCGATTTTCTGAACTTCCCCGTGGAGCTTTGTTTATCCGGACCTGGCCAGGCTGTTTCTTTTCAATGCAGGCCTTCTTCTGCATACAGAAGTACAGACTTGCTGAGCTGAGCCAAATCTGTCTATCCAATTACTGGGTAAGAGAGCTGACTGTAGCTTTAGGCAAAACCTGTAATCTGTAAAACTCTATAGTATCAGTGACAGCCTAATGAAAGGGAAGGACCAATAGAGTGTATATGTTACTTGAGTGATACACAGATGCTCCGTTCTGTCTACAAATAGGCAGCTTCAAATCTAACACCAAAGAGCAATGAAGTATTCAGGACCCTGGAAAAAATATCATTCAATATGCCCACAATCATTTTTAGAGAGAATGATTTACAAACAGAAACAAAGTCAGCAATGTATTGCAGGTCATTGAGCTGAGCTGAGCTCTAGCTCGGATGCTTTTATTACCTTTCGTAAAATCTGATTTAGTCTCAGTATCTATTTTAGTGACTTTATAATGTTTGGCAAAATTATATTTTGCTGAAATTTATGTTTGTAAAAAGAATGAGTTCAAGGATGATATTTGATTATGTTTTATCACATAAAATTCAATACGGATTTCAATTTAAGATAAAAAGTTAATCTCTACAAAAATATAATATTGAGCGAAAGAAGCCAAATACCAAAATTGTACATATTCTATGATACCATTTATATGAAATACAAGGGCAGGCACAAATTTATCTATCTTCTTTGAGGTCAGGAAAGGGAATATGTTTGGGGAGAGAGGCAGGCCAAGTGGTTGGGAGACCACGTTATCCTTTGAGATGCTAATAACGTTTTATTTCTTGACTTGGGTTCTGGTTACACAGCTGTGTCCATTGTTCATTTTGTGCTAATTCATTGAGCTGTGCATTTATGATTTGTGTCCCTTTTGGTATGTGTGTAATAAGCCAATTTAAAGTGTTAAAAACTGTTCATTTCTACAATGTTGTATTAGTGTCTTAAGAAGGAAGGGATTAATAAAGATGAGCATGGGTGAGGCATTTTTGAGCTAAATATTAGTTTTGCAGTCACAAAATACAAAGTAGTTGAAGATTTTTTTAAAAGAAATTGAGATTATGTCCCAATTTTTAGTTTTTAAAAATAATTTAATTTTCTACGGAAAAAGAAAATTGGTTTAATCTATATTGGATTGCAATGAGAAAGTGAATTCTTTTTTTCTCATGCACAGAAGTACAGGCAAGAATAAAATCAGGGCAGGGGATACTTAAAAGGATATTTTAATTCACATTATCAGTATATCTTATAAGAAACCTAAAACCTTATAAGCAACATTTTGCTGGGCCTAGCATTTTTAGTGCTAATGAAGTTTCATGCCATTATCATGACCATCTGGTAATCAATACCTAGGATATCTGCTCCAGTAGAAATAAAAACCCTGGTAAAATGTTTCCATTTATAGTTTTTTTTTTTTTTTTTTTGGTAGAGGTAGGAGCAGATAATAGATAAGTTAGTAAATGTATGTCTCCATAGTCCTGCAGCCATTCAGTGTTTAATAGATAATGGCTTAACTTAATTTTTTACTTGTTTTAATCTTTTTTCAGATAACAGCAAGAAATTCCATGTGAATTTTGCCTCATTCCATGGTGGCAAGGCAAATGCCTTTGTTCTTAACCTTTTTTAGTTCATTCTACTGTTTATTGAAGGCTTTCTAATTGCAAGGCCAACGGGAACCAGTGATGTAGGAAATATGGGTCCTGCCTTAAGCTTGTGGTCTAGAAGGAATATTTAATTGTCCATTCAACAAACATTTTTGAAGTGGCTACTGTGTGCTAAGCTCTGTTCTAAGTCCTAAGGATCCTGAGAAAGAGAGAAGAACATTATGAAAATCCTTGTTTTTATGAGATTGACACTCTTCTGGGGGAAGACAAACAATGAACATAATATTGAAGAGGTTCTCTATAAAAGTGTGTTTCTAGTAGACAGCATATACTAGGATCTTGGTTTTTATCTGGTCTGACAATTTCTGCCTTTTCATTGGAGTTTTTAATATATATTATTTTTAAAAAATATTTTGTTTATTTATTAGAGCAAGAGCACAAGTAGGAGAAGGAGAAGCACAGAGGGAGAGGGAGAAACTGGCTTCTCTCTGAGCAGGGAACCCAATACGGGGCTCCATCTGAGGACCCTGAGATCATGACCTGAGCCGAAGGCAGATGCTTAACCGACTGAGCCAACCAGGTACCCCTGTATATTTTATATTATCCTCTCCATCAATGAACATTCCCTACAAACCAAGACATTCTCCTACATACTCACAATATCACCATCAAAATCAGGAAATTACCATTGATTTATTATTACCACCTAATCTGGATACCTCAATCAAGTTTTCTTGGTTGTCCCCAAAATATCCTTTATATAGAACAAAAGTGTACACTTCAGTATCACTTGTTGCTTTTAGTTTTTGTCTCTTCTGTCTGGAAGAGTTCTTTAGTCCTTCCTTGATTTCCATAACCCTGACACTTTTGAAAGGTAAAGGTCATTATTTTGTGGAATTGTCCTTTGTTTCCCCCCCCCCCCTGATATTTTCTGTTATGATTCATTGGCAGCAATTTCATAGCAGTGATGCTGTGTTCTTCTTATTGTATTATATCCAGTGCCACAATTTCAATTTGTCCTGTGACTGATGATGTTCACATTGGTCACCTGGTTAAAAAGGGTCTACCAGGCTACTGTAAAGTTGTTTGTTCTTCTCCAAAATTAGTAAGTATTTTATACTTTGGAGTTAAGCAAATCTCCAGTTCCTCATAAAGTTTGAATTTCATTTATTTCTACCAGTATAGACACATGGTTTCTCATTTTAATCAACGGTTCATAATCAATGATTGTCATTATTCATTTTGCTACTCAAAATTATTTTGCTGGCTTTCAAGTTAGCTTCTGAATCCTATTCCTTTGACCACTTCCTTGCTTTCTGGAACAACAAAAGCTCTAGGTTCATCTATTATTATCTCTGGTCCAGTCTTTTTTTTTTTTTTTTGAGATTTCATTTATTTATTCATGAGAGACATAGGCAGAAGGAGAAGCAGACTCCCTAAAGGGAGCCTGATGAAGGACTCTATCCCAGGACCCCGGGATCACACCCTGAGGCAAAAGCACACACTCAACCACTGAGCCACCCAGGTGCCCCTCTGGTCCAGTCTTGGAATTACTCATTTCTCTTGTTTCCTGTTGTAGATGCCTTCTTTGCTCCTCTCAGCCTCTGATTTCAGGCTGCGCCCTTCTCCTGTGAGGACTTCTCCTCACCTGACTTTTGGAGTTACATATTTTCCATTTCTAGTGTTCTTCATCCCTTCATGTAGGTCTGACTTTCCAAACAGTATCATTTCCCCACAGCCTGAAACTCTTAACATTTCTTGTAGAGCAGATCTGATTGTGGTGAATTCTCTCAGCATCTGTTCATCTGGAAATATTTTTAGCCTGCATTCATTTTTGAAGGATATTTTTTGCTATAATTCATGGGTGATGGCTTTTCCTTTCAGCACTTTCTAGATGTAGCATTGTCTTCTGGCTTGCATTGTTTCTGGTGAGAAGTCATTGGTTATTCTTACCATTGTGTTCCCCTGAAATGTGTCTTGTATTTTCTTTACTGTTTTTTCTTTTGACTTCTTTTTAGAATTTTTTTTTGGTATTGGTTTTAGCATTGGATTAGAATATGCTTAGATGTAGTCTTTTTTTTCTTTTCCATTTCTTTCTTCTTGATTTTTAAAATATTGCTTAAGGTTAATTGAGCCTTTTCGATTGGCTTTGTATTTTTTTCTCAGCCATTCTTTTTCTTTATATATATATATATATATATATATATATATATATATATATATATTTGTTCCTCTCTCTCCCTCCTTCTGCTATCCTATTTGTAGGTGTACTAGCCTGCTTGATATTTTCCCACAAGTCACTGATTGGTCAGAACTGCAGTGAGCTCCCAGGTATGTGCCACTGTGGAATCTATGTTCAGCTCATTGTTCTCTGGCCCTTGTTTTTTTCCAGGCTTTGTGGAGTCTTGTCCTCAGTGTGTAGCATAAATTTCAGTTAATGACTAATGGGAACCACTGCGAACATGTCTGGAGCTTTTTCTCTGTGCAACTTTCTCTGCTCCATTCCTCTTTCCTGTAAATTCCAATCACCTGGAAATCTAGCAGCCCTGAAATCTAATCTCTCTCCTCAGTTCAGCAAGACCACCATGCTCTGCTTGGGCTGCACCTCCTGGTACTACTGTCTGGAGGGTGCCTCTGGGCAGAAAGCCAGGGCTACTGTGGAGCTCACCTTGAAATTTCCCTTCACTTAGGGATCATAATGCTGTGTTGCATGTTGTCAAATTTATGAAAATGTTTGTTTCATATATATATTTTTCTAGTTTTGTAGGTGTTTATATCAGTAGTGCTAAGTTGATACCAGTTACTCTGTTGTGGCCAGGAGTAAACCTTGAGTAAATTATATCATATGTCAGAAAGTGACAAATGTGGAAAAAAAAAGCCAAACCAACAGATATGAAGTAAAGAGGATGGATAATGCTGACTGAGAGAGGTATGATTTGAAATTCCAGATGAGGAAATAGGTGTTAATAATTCAGCATGATAAGTTCAAGTAGAGTATTTTAGATGCTTGAAGAAGGGATATCTAAACAATTGAGGGTGTCTGGGAAGTTTGAGCATAGGAGGTTATAGCTAGTCTAAGACCTGAAGGATTAGTAGGAGCTCAGTGTACAATGGGATAGAATATGAGAGTGCCAGCCTGTTTTCCAAGATACTGGAAATGCAGTATTTTAAAGATTCAGGAAGAGGTGTCAGAGCACAGAGTAAGTTTGGCAGAATATAAGTAGCTTTTTATAGCTGGGGTAATATTGTATGATAAAGCAGTGAACAAGTTGCAGAGGCCCTTGCAAGCCATATTGAGAGGTTTACATTTTGTCCTATGAGCCTCAGAGAACCATTACAGGATTTTAAGCAAGTATGAAACTTGGTCATAACCTCTGGCTCTCCATGTCCCCATGTCTATGAAATGAACATGTTAGAATTAATGGTATCAGTTGTTTTATTTATTTATTTATTTTTATGATAGTCACACACAGAGAGAGAGAGAGGCAGAGACACAGGCAGAGGGAGAAGCAGGCTCCATACACTGGGAGCCCGACGTGGGATTCGATCCCGGGTCTCCAGGATCACGCCCTGGGCCAAAGGCATGTGCTAAACTGTTGCGCCACCCAGGGTTCCCTGTTTCTTTTATTAATGAGTCCACTTTTCACATGGAGTGTTCAAGTGTTGTATCCATATCAAAAGCCAATGCCAAATGCCTAATATAGGAGGTCCTTTAAAAAAAAATAAGAAGTCCTTGAAAAGATAATGCTTTTCAAACAAATCTGTGGTTCACATATTTTCTGAGAAGTAAAGTGACCTCAATATAATAAAGAATATTAATTGGGAAACTCTAAAAACAGAACAAAGTTTTTCTTTCTTTCTTTCTTTCTTTCTTTCTTTCTTTCTTTCTTTCTTTCTTTCTTCTCTTTCTTCCTTCCTTCTTCCTTCCTTCTTTCCTTCCTTCCTTCCTTCCTTCCTTCCTTCCTTCCTTTCTTTCTTTCTTTCTTTCTTTCTTCTCTCTCTCTCTTTCTTTCTTTCTTTCTTTCTTTTTTAGGATTTTATTTATTTATTCATGAGAGGCACACACAGAGAGAGGGAAAGACACAGCCTGAGGGAGAAGCAGGCTCCATGCAGGGAGCCTGACCTGAGACTCCACCGGGTCTCCAGGATCACACCCTGAGCCAAAGGCAGACACTCAACCACTGAACCACCCAGGTGTCCTGAAGTTTTTGTTTCTTAATCACCACTATTAAAAGACGTAAAAGATTGAGTTATAATAGAAGATAGTCAATTGAATCACGATATTTGTTAGTACATAAAAAAGACCTGAACAGAGTGAATAAAATGTTTTACTGAAGGATTAGCAGAATCACAAAAGAGAGGAATAGACTAAAAAAGAAAGGCAGCAAATGAGAAATCAGAAGTTGTTTTTTTAATTTCCATGCCAGATGGGCCAGATAGAAAAACAGTTGCTTTTTATTTATTTATTTTTAGCTTTTTATTTTTTTGATATTATACTTGATTCAACTTAATTCAACAAACAGTGTTTGGGTTTCATGCTAGGTACTAAGGGAATGAAAGGTGGTGACTAAGATTCCATTTTCACACCAAAGGCATTTATAAACTTTTGAGGAAGCTCAAGCTTCTAATTATTTGTTACAAAGAGCAAACTGAAATGAATGACCTCCATCTTGATTTGGGAGAAAGAAAATGTGAACATTTAACTGTATTAAAAAGCACACAAAATAAATGGACAAGAGAAGTACAAAGAAACTCCGATGGGAGACATAAGGCTGATAGATTCTGAAATGAAGGACAGAACTCTCAGATGTAAAACGGTTTGGGCTATATCAAAGGTTGAGTGGGACTTGGGTAGCTGGACAGGGTAGAAAAGCTGTTTCAGGAAAGGCATGAAATAATGGATTTGCCAGGCATATTTAAAAAGCATCAAGTGTTCCTGAATGGTTGAAGCTCACGACAACAAGGTGAGATGATTTTGGTGATGGCAGGAGATGCTGTTGCTGCTTTGCCCACATCCTGTTAGTAGGGCATGCACCCTCCTCCCAGTGGCAGTGAGTTTTAGCTGCAATGAGGTAACAACTGTACCTTTTTTCAGAGAACTGCCTTCAGTGAACAGGAGCCATCTCAATAGATAGCTTACCCACTCTGGATCTTCATTCTCTGGTCAGTGACTGACTGGCATGGGACTACAAAAGAACAACACCCTTTGTCTCAAGGTGAGGTGACTGTGGTGCAAGTCATGTGTCACAACAACCTGTGGGGCCAGGCTGAAACCAGACTCCAAATGAGACCACATCCTTGCTTAGTTCCTTTCCCTTCCCTATCCCTAAAGACTGCTCAGAAATATCGATGGCCAATAGACCCATGGAAAGAAAATCAACTTCTTTTATAATCACAGAACTGAAAATTAAAACAAAGATAGCACATTTTCCTAAGAGATTGGCACTTTGTCAATTATATTACACATTTAGAATTAGCACTTAGTCACGTGTATTCCATACACACACACTTATACTCTTTTGTCATTTTGCTTTGTTTAGTGCATCTTTGCTTGAAAAAGTGATAAAGTGTATTATTCTATCAAGTAGAACAAATTTTGCCTTTGTGCCTCCTAAATCCTCACTTGCTTTCTTCTAGATATTTTAGAGTCTCATTTAAAAAAATTTAAGGCTTTTATTGTTCTGGAATTAATTTTGTTGTAAGTAATTAAGTAGTAATCCAGCTAACTTTTCCAACTGTTACTCTACTTCCAAATACCTTTTATTAAATAATCCATCTTTACTCCATTATTTAAAAATTCCATCCTTATTACAGACTAAATCCCCATAGGCATTTGGATCCATTTCTGAATTCTGTTTCATTGCTGTCTGTTCATTCTCCCACCAATATGATACTATTTTAGATACTATAATGCTAAATATTTTAAAATGCTGACAGTGCTTATTACTTCTCTCTTTGCAGATTCTCTTAGCTGTTGTCATGTGTACATTTTTCCAGGTGAACTTCAGAGTTATCAAGTATTTTAATTTTTATTAAAAATCTTTCTCCTTTAATCCAGCTTTTTTGAAGTATATTGACAAAGAAGATTATATAATTTAAATGTAATGATTTTATATACATATTAAGTTGTAAATTATTTACCACAATTAAGTTAATTAACCTACCCATCATCATAATTACATAATTAACTTTTACTTATTTTTGCTATGTTGAGAACTTATTAGATTCGTTCAGAAGATTTCAAGTGTACAATTTATTTCTTAAATTTAATTTATTTATTGAAAGAGAGAGAGAGCATGAGCAGGAGGAGGGGTAGAAGGAGAAGCAGACTCCTCTCTGAGCAGGGGACCCAATGTAGGGCTTGGTTCCAGGACCCTGAGATCGTGACCTGAGCCAAAGGCAGAACATGTAACCAACGGAGCCACCCAGGCACCCCTCAAGTGTAAAAAATTTAATATTGTTAATCACAGTTATTATTTTGTATGTTGTATCCTCAGGACTTACTCATCTTAAAACTGAGAGTTTGTATTCTGAGCAACATCTCCTCATTTCCCTGGTAAGCACCATCCTATTCTGTTTCTATAAATTAATCTTTTTTTTTCCCACAAACAAGTGAGATCAAACAGTACTTGTCTTTCTGTGTCTGGCTTATTTAATTTAGGATAATGCCCTTGGGGTTCAGCCATGTTGTCACAGATGGCAGGATTTCTTTCCTTTTTGAAGCCAGATAATATTCCATTGTATGTATACTGTATTTTCTTTATTCATCCATCATGGGCACATAAATTGTTTCTATACCTTGTAAAAATGCTGCAATGAACATTGGAAGGAAGATATCTCTTCAAGATAATTTTTGTTCCCTTTGGATATATACCCAGAAGTGGAATTGCTGGATCACATAGTAGTACTATCTTTAATTTTTTTGAGAACTCTTTATTATGTTTTCTATAGTGGCTGCACCAATGTACATTCCCACTAACAGTGCATAAGGATGACTTTGTTTCCACATCTTCACCAACATTTGTTATCTCTAGTCTTTTCAATAAATAGCCATCCTAATAGTTGTGAGATGATATCTCATTGTGGCTTTGACTTGCATTTCCCTGAGTGATGTTGAGCAACTTTCTATGTACTTGTTGGCCATGTATATGCCATCTTTGGAAAAATACCTATTCAGATCCATTGCCAATTTCTTAATTGAATTATTTGGCTTTTCTGCTCTTAAGTTGTGTGATATACATAAGATACATCTATATCTATATACTTTATTTTTAATGCTCTTTATATATTGTAGATATTAACCTATTATGCTTTAAAAATCCTTTAAAATCCTTATCCTTTAAAATAACTTTAAAAATCCTTTAAGATCCTTATCCTTTAAAAATAATGGCTATGCAAACGATGTATCTGATATATATATATATATATATATATATATATATATATATATATATAATGATATATGGTTTGCATAGCCATTATTTTTAAAGCCCTGCTTCCCTTAATCTTAAACTTCGTTGTTTTTCATTAAATTTAGAATTTCATCCATTAATATTCTTTTTATTGACATTTTCTATACAATATCATGACATATCTATTTATTTATCACCACTATGGCCCTCAGCAGAAGCTTGAAGTTTTTTTTCTTCTCTTTTTTGGGGTGTGTTATGTGTTCTGCCTATGTCTCTTGAGATTTATCCTTAGACTTTTGCTATTATAGATAGTACTTTTAAATCCATTGTATTGTGTACTTGGTTATTGTTTGTATACAAAAAATGTTGACTATATATAATTATCGTGTAATTGTTTTACTGGGCTCCTACTAGGTTTCTTTAGGCATAAAGTTTTTTTTTTGTTTTTTTTGTTTGTTTGTTTCTTCAACATGTGAATTGTTTAACCTTCAAAAATCAGATATATTCCCTTTATTTAAATAGTTTAAAAGCAAAAAGAAGAAATACTACCAAAGTCTGTTTGTGAAGCTAGAAAACACTATTCCATAGATGGTTCCTCCAAAGGAAATCACAGATCAGTCTTTTTTGTGAAAATTGTGTAAAACTACTGAATAAAATCTTATTGTTTCTAGGTTTTTCCTTCTGTTGATAATCTCAAATTTTTGTACACATGTGGGCATATCATCTGTAAATAACTGTTAAGTTTACCTTATTTCTTATGCTGATACTCTATATTTCTTTTTATCTACATACATTATTTGGTGTCTGCAAATGATAGTAAACTGGAATTTCTTTTTTTGTTCCTGATATCAAGGGAAACTTTTCTCATTTTTCATTATTAAGCATGGTGATCAGATAAATATTAGTGTCAGGGCAAGGAAGTATCATTCACTGCTATTTTTGCTCAGAGTTCTTTTTTAGGTAGGAAAGTAATTTGAACTGTATCAAAGGTCCTATTTGGCATTATTTGAGTCAATGATTAGAATATCTCTTTGTCGTATTTAAAATCAATAAAGGTCTGAATATTAAACAATTTTTGCATTATTTTTTGGCATTTTTAAATTATATTTGCTCATATTTATTTACTGCTTTCACAGTTTCCATGAGTAAGATTCATATATTGTTCTTTTGTGTTTTGTTTTATTTTATGTGGGTTATCTGTATTGGGTTTCTTATTAGAATTTTGCTGATTTCAAAAAAGGTATTTGAAAGATTTCTTCTTTATGTTTTGGAAGAGTTTAAATAGATGGGATTTATCTGATTTTTGAAGGTTGAAAAAGTTCAGTTCCCCTGACTCCTTTTTAAACAGCCTATACCTGGAAAAACTGTGGCAGAAAGCCCACTAAAGGTAAAATGATTGACCTTGGGTGTTGGCTTAGCAATTTTTTTTTCTTTGTAGTTTTCTAAATTGGGGGGATTTTTGAAACACATTTTAAATTAGGTAGAGAGAAATAAAGGAGAGAAAGGAAGGGAGAGAGGGAAAGGGGAAGACAACTTTCTATGAGATGAAGGTAGTTAGTGAAACTGTCAGCAGGAAGTTTATTGAAGAAGCTATTGCTTCTTCATTCTTCAAATGCTAAGGATATATGGATTAAAGCAGTAGCCAAAAAGGAGGAGATGAACGGAGTTGGTGACTAAAGCCTTGAGTCTGGATGAAATAGCAAAGGGAGAAATCATAGAGGTAAGAGAGAAAAGAAGGTGAAGTCAGAACCTAGGGCAGTGCCAAGCACTTAAAAGGCACTCATGAGAAAATAAACATAAGTAATATGTGCCTAGAAACTCAGCTCTGAGCACAGTACACTAGGGGAAATCATCAGAGATGAAGTTGGAAGAAAAGTGTGAGGTCACATTGATCTAAGCCAGGAAAGAAGGGAGCTTCCAGAAAAAAAGGAGATCTGTCATCAAGGTGAAAGGCTGGATGGAGATCTTTTAGGATCAGCAGATCATTGGCATCTTTGAAGAGAGCCATGATATGGTAGGGAATCAAGTCATGAATAGAAGGGAAGGGGTACATAGAGCAAATGAAGAGAATAGGAGACTTACATGGTAACTTAAGTAGCATCAGTAGAGAGAAGATTTTTCAGACTAGGGAGGGATGGTACAATAAAGAAAGTGTGGCCCTGTCATCTTGGCTAAGTAGACCAGCTTGCTGTTGCTTTGGGTTACTTTGAACCCCGGCATTACCAATTAAAAATAAATTATTTCACTTATTACATTGGATCCAGTTGAATTAGTAAACACCTACCTGAATAACTCAGGAATACTTCTTTTTCTTCCCATGATAAGGAAAGATCTCCATATTGGTCTGAAATATCAGGGAAACAGCTATTTATGAACTTTGTAGAATTCTGATTGTAGGCTATTTACTGGTGAATTCTTTATTTTTGTTTTCCTGTTTCTTCTTAGAAGTACCAACCATGGAAAGTTTACACTAACTTCTCTAAAACAACTAGAATACAATGTGTATACCTTGAAGTTGAGAATTCACTCTCCTTATTGAGAAGGGAAAACAAAGAGAGGCACAACTGTTTGTTTTTGGAGAGCCAAGCTCCTCGGCAACTGTGCCAAGGTTCATTTTGCCAATTCCTCATAAAATGGCAGGCCTCATCTTGGCCTCTCATTCTGAAAGTGTTCTGCCTTTAGAAGTGACATGGGTGTCATTTGGGGAAGTACAGCCTTGGTCATTGACCTTGCATTTCTAAAAATGTTTTCCAGCAAAAGTGATTATGTTATTTTGAAATAGAAAAGGCTACAAGTATATATGTTTCGTGTCTGAGACTTACTGGAGATAAGAAATGTAGTACACGTATAATATGTTCAGAGTGATTATATAGAGCTTCAGGATAACCTTGTTGTGGGAGGGGCAGGGGGATAGCAACTTAAAACTATGAATGCAATCATCTACAGAACATAATTAGCATTATCCAGAGAACAGCTGTTGGTGTTTGTGAAGGTCTGCAACGGTTCCAGTGAAGAGTCATTCTTTTCCCAGTTGTCAAAGCAAGTCAATGGCTTCTGGGAAGACAGTTTGGCAGATTCTTACAAAACTAAGCCTATTATTACCATCTGATCCAGCAATCACATTCCAGTACTTACTCAAAGCAGTTGAAAACTTATATCTACACAAAAACCAGCACTTAATTGTTTAGAACAACTTTATTCATAATTGCCAAAATTCCAAGGCAATCCTATATCCTTCAGGAGGTGAAGGGATAAAAATACACTGCAGTACATCCAGACAATGAATATTACCCAGTGCTAAAAAGAAATGAACTATCAAGCCATGAAAAGACATGCAGGAAACTTAAATGCATATTCCAATTTGAAAGGTGATATACTATTCAATTCCAACTATATGATATTCCAGAAAAGGCACAACTATGGAGACACTGAAAAGGTCAGTGGTTGCCAGGGTTTGGAGAGCAGGCGCAGGTATGAACAGGCAAAGCACCAAGGATTTCTAGGGTGGAAAATAGCTTGCATGATACCATTATGACAGATACATGTAATTGTCTACATTCATCCAAAGTTCACCATGAGTGAACCATAATGTAAACCATGGACTTTGATTATGCCATGTCATTGTAGATCCAACTATAAAAAATGTACCACTCCATGAAGGATGTTGATTATAGGGGATGCTGTGCATGTGTGCATGCAAAGGTTGCATGGGGACTGTCTGTACCTTCCACCAAATTTTGCTATGACCTTAAACTGCTCTAAAAAATAGTCTTAATGAAAAAAAAAAAACAATGAATTGTAATATTTTACCAGTGATCTCAAGCTTCAGAATAAATAAAGTGTCACTCTTCATTTTCCCTCACGCAGGGTTTTGTGCTACTTCAAGAGTCTTGAAAACATGTACTGACATATTCACAGGGAATGAGTTGAGGGGAAATGGATAAGGGTGCTCAATGTCGATTCCTTTTTAAGAAGTTGGTTGAAGGAAATATATATGTCAGATGCTCCTTTCTCATGGGATGTTTGCAAAGATAATGGATGCACTTTGGCACTTTGCTTTTTCAGACTCGTTCCTCATTGAATATATATCTTCATCTTACATTTTGGGTGTTTCCTTTTCTGAAAGAGTAGACTGGAGTTTCTCAGAGATCAATAAATATTTGTAGAATGTTGGTGATGGTGAAGGGTGAAATACAAATTTTATTTTTGTTCATAAATGTCCCTTCTCTTCTGGGATGTGGGAGCTCTTCTTTAGACTTTCTAAAGTCCATTCTAAACCTCTGTCAAAGATAAGAATCTATGGGGACATTTTTTATCTTTGGGATTAAAGAGAATTGATTGGAGAACATGAAACTAAATTCATGATGGCTATAAGACCTTTTTATTCCCTAACATATATAGTGGATAGTAGTTGGATTTTATGTCTATGGGATAATTAGGATTTAAAAAATAATATGAAAAGTATCTTTTACAGATATTGCAGACTAGTTAGATATGACAAATAACTTAAATATATATTTTTGAAAATCATATATTTAAAATGGGAGAGCATTTTCCCATCCCTTGGAAACAGAATGTCAGCATATCTATAAATAATGGTTCAGGGTACACACACTGGGAGGGAAAACATCCCCTAAAATTTCATGTCCTTCCAGGAACATTATATGGAAATAAGGTTATTGCAGATTTATACTAAGTTGGAGGGTATACTGGGGTAGAGTGGATCCTTAGTTCACATGATTGGTGTCCTTGTAAAGAGAAGAGACTCAGACAGATGATAGCCTTGTGAGGACACAAATGGAGATTGCAGTTATGCTGCCGTAACCCCATAATGCCGGGGGATACTAGAAGCTGGAAGAGGCTAGAAAGGATCCTCCTCTTCAGGGTTTAAGAGTGTGGCTCTGTCAACAACTTTATTTTAGACTTCTACTCTTCAGAACTGTGAAAGAATCAATTTCTATTGTTTGACGTTCTCCCAGTTTTTGGTATTTTGTTATGACAGCCCTAGGAAACTACTACATGAAAAAAATCATAATGCATTTATTTTAAAAGTCAGGAAAAATATCCAAATATGGGGAAATGAGTTAGTTCATTGTGGTATATGAATAAAATACTTTATTGCCTATAAATCTGACAAATGTGTGAACTTTGGAGATACAAAGAAAACTCTGCTAAATAATAAATAGCAATCATATGGTACGTATACAATGATTACAATCATATAAGAATCACATATGTATAACAATAGTGGTTTAGAAAAAGATCTTTATTCTTATATAATTGGTAGACTACAGTAAAAGACCGTTGTTTCTTTTAGTAAAGGGAATAGACATTTGATATTAATTTAAAAAAATAAGTCACAAAAAGAGTTTAAAAGTCCACTTTAACTAGGTCGAATTGAGATTTGAACCAAATATGATTCATGCATTGGCTTAATGAATTTTTCCTCTCTGTTGTTTTTAAACCTGAGCTAGCAGCATATATTTTTAAATGAAGCAAGCAGTCCTTTAAGGATTTAGGATTTGTGGAAGATCTCAAGATCTATAGATTATACTCACTCTAAAATGCTGAACATCCTGCTAACTGGGGCTAACAGAGTTCAAAAAAAAATGTCATGGCCAAGCAGTGTAGGAAGCAACAGGCATAGAAACTTACAGCTCTTTTCTGCTTGTTTTTGTAGAATTTAAGCTATAATTAATACTTCAAGCCCACAAAATGAGTGGGATTGGAGGGCTTGGCTTCTGGAGAAATATTTGCAGTGAAAGTTAAGAAGCTGGTGAAACATTTATTAAGCTAGCCCATCCATATAAATACCATAGTCTGCGTTGTGATGAAATCCTGCTGGAAGCTTCCAAGTGAGCTTTCAGAGCTAGGGTCAATTTTCATTATACAACCGGGGTTGGCTTTTTTCAGGCCTGCTGATGCTTTGTGCAGGAGTATGGCCTTTTGGCTTTTCTAAAAAAATTAAAAATACACATATATACACTAAATATACATATACATATACATACTAAAAGCTGTTTTTGGAAATCAGCTTGTCATTTTGGTGAGTCACAGAGGTATCAAGGAGTGGCAAATATGGAATAATTAAAATATAATAATGCCAGAAAGAGTCCTTGCCTTAATGACCATGCTGACAATAAAAAGTAGTTATTTGTTTGTATAGCAAACAAGAAATCATTCTATAAGTGAATCATGCATTAAGAGTTTACATAATGATTTACATCTTTTTCATCAAACCACCAGTATGTAAAGCAACAAATGCCTTTTGAGTTTTCTTTTTTAAAAATTATTTTTAAAGATTTTATTTATCTATTCATAAGAGACACAGAGAGAAGGTAGAGACATAGGCAGAGGGAGAAGCAGGCTCCTTGCAGGGAGCCCAAAGTGGGACTTGATCCCGGAACTCTGGGATCACACCCTGAGCCAAAGGCAGACAGATGCTCAACAGCTGAGCCACCCAGGTGTCCCAGCGTTTGAGTTTTCTAATAAGATTTTTCTTTTTGACACACAATTAGAATACTGTGGGTGTTTGGTACATCCATGGTACAAAGAGTCAAATTATCTATTTAAACATTTTCCAAGAAAAATGTGATTGATGAGAGAAGCAGTGCAAACAAAGGGTATTGTCCTTGTAGCTTTGGTCTTTTTTCCCCACTTGGGAGGGAATCTTTCAAATGTCAGTGCTTTGTATAATCAGGGCAATCATCTCATGGGTTCATCTTGGTAAAATCTCTCTTAGATACTGTCTTAGGAAGGGTGGAGCACCTGGATGGCTCAGTGGTTGAGCATCTGCCTTTGGCTCAGGTCCTGAGACCAAGTCCTGCGTTGGTCTCCCTAGGGGGAGCCTGCTTCTCCCTCTGCCTATGTCTCTGTCTCTCTCTGTGTCTTTCATGAATAAATAAATAAAATCTTAAAAAAAAAAAGATATTATCTTAGGAAATGCAAGCTAAGTATGAATGAGTAAAGCATCATAATGATGTAGGAAATGTTGGTGTTTGGATCTGATGGCCAAGTAAGAATTCTTGAGCTGTCTTTTGTGCTAAAAAGTAGTAATATTAAGCAGGAAGACAGGACCCATGGGAAGAAAAAGCAGCACTGGGGTTGTGACTGGTGACTGGTTATATACTTTCAAGTTGGGAACGGATGAGAAATAACCTGAGTCTCTATGGAACTTTGGAAACAAGGTTTTCAGGACCTTGAGGGGGCTAGCTATTATTAGGAAAAAGTCATTTATTACTGTGGTAAACCCTAGTCATGAGACCCTTTGAAAGTATAACAATGGACCATATGCTTGGAGTGAGTGAGAGACAGGCAGAGCTACATGGGGAGAGATAGGTAGGGGGCCATGGATGGGATCAACCTCATAAAATTCCAAAAATGTGGAGGTAAAAGGAAACCAGAGATAAGGAAACAAATCAGACCATCCTGTCCTAGGTGTCAGAGGTGGAATCTTGTTATAATAGCTACTTGTTACCAACAAAAAATTACTGGACCCTAAAAAGGTAGCAAACCATTAAAGGTATTATCACTGATCCTTGCTCAATGGTGATATCAATAGAGATATTATTATTATTTTTTTAAAGAATAAGTTTTTAAAATTACTTTTTAGATTTTATTTATTTATTCATGAGAGACACAAGGGAGAGAGGCAGAGACATAGAGTGAGAAGCAGACTTCTCACAAGGAGTCCCGATGAGGCACTCGATCTCTGGACCTGGGATCATGCCTGGAGCCAAAGGCAGATGCTCAACCACTGAGCCACCCAGGCATCCCTCATTAGAGATCATAAAGGGATTTAAGTTCCTTGGTTAAGCTTTCAATAAATGACCAACCCTACAAGCTCCGAGGGGCAACCCTGTTGGGACCCCTCTCACTCCAAAGAGCTTTTTCTGTAACCTTGCTTAATAAAACCTTATCACTTTTCTCACCTTTGTTCTCAAGATTCATTCTTCAACTCCATGAGACAAGAACCTGGCTCTCCTGCTTATGGAGGATGATTGCTTACATGTATCTTGGGAGGCGGATAGAGATAAAGGAAGTTTCCAAAGGAACTTTTGTATGTTCAAGTAGATTCATGGGATCCTGGAAGTTGGGATAATGTTAAACTAAGATTGCTTTTGCCCTTAGCAAAAAGTATTAACATCCAGGCAGCTGAGCTCCCAGAGGCAAGATCACTTTACCCGTTTCAAGGACTTGTCAATGAGTTGTAGGCATTAAGGAAATTTGTTTTCTTTTGTGTTTGTTCTCCACATCAATAGGAGTAGAAGAGGGAAATCTTCACATATATTTGAAAAAACTGTCAAATGTTTTCAGAGCTATGGGTGAAAGCAATGGTTCCTGACATTCCAGTATGAAGTTCCCAACTGGATACTGGTCGTACATTGGGTAATAAAGAGTTTGGTCAATTCCTGGTGGGCATATAGCTTCTGGGAGCCTTTGTAGGAATAATTTGTCTCCACAGGCAGCTGAGGGAGATCCATGAGTGAAAAGTTTTAGATCTTAAAGTTAGGGGATCCCTGGGTGGCTCTGTGGTTTAGCGCCTGCCTTTGGCCCAGGGCGTGATCCTGGAGACCCGGGATCCAGTCCCGCGTCGGGCTCCTTGCATGGAGCCTGCTTCTCCCTCTGCCTCTCTCTCTCTCTCTCTCTCTCTCTCTCTCCACCCCCCTGTGCTTCTAATGAATAAATACATTTTTTAAAAAAATAAATAAAAGTTAATAAACCCTCCTCATACAAAGAAGAATCTGAATCATGGACTAATTCTGAGATTACATCCTGAGATTACATTCTGAGATTACATAGAAAATGTCTATGTAGGAATGTAATCTCAGAATTAGGGTTCTTTATGTGAGCATGTACAATTGTGTTTTTTTTTTGAATGGCCCTAAAAATAAATAGTTTCAGGCCTTTTTCCTTTAGTTTTTACTTTCTCTAAGTAGGCCAGATGTTCCTAAGACTATAAAGATAAATAAAAGGAGAAAATTGCCTGCACTTGCCCAGATGCCTGTAGTGTAATGACCTCACTGATTTTTTTTTTTTTTCCCATTTAAAGATGCTGCTGCTAACGTGGTGCTCCCTTCTGCAAATGACACTAACTAGAACTTAAGGAATAGGTCTTTGTATGAGGGATGCTTTTATTTGATTGTGGCGGAGGTTTTTTTGGAGCAGAAAATTCCTGGACTTTTCATATTCTCCCAGGTAATACAGCATGAGAAGTGGACCATATCCTTTTGGTATTTTGTGACTTACAGACTTTTATTATTTCCCTTTAGTGGTAATTTCTGGAAAGGTGATTCTGAAACACATTTTGTTGATCATCTAAACACTATTTTTTTTTTCATCTAAACACTATTAACTTCAGGCCTGACAAATCCAAATAAAGCTTATTGACAGCTAAGACACATGTAATTTGTAGTCGCTGTCTGAGACTTAGGGAGCTTTATTGCTGCCTACTTTGCCCAACAGCCCATGAAAGGGTAAAAGACAATATGTATATTCCTGATGCAGGTCAATTTAAGTGAGAGGGTACTGCTGATGGCACACAGACCTCCCTCACAGGATACAATTCTCTTCATTTTGTGTTTAAATAGATAAGAACTACCCAGGAAATGGCATCTTGCCATCTAAGTCAAAATTTAAGAATGTTCCTGTTCTCTTAGACTAATTAACTCTTAACAAGCTATTTTCACATTTTTGGCTAGGTCTACATTATGGTAAGTAACGAATGGAGCTGGCCAGATGGCTCTGACCAAAAACTCTGTGTATCTTTAGTATTAATAAACATTACCGATAGTCTACCAGCAGAATACATCTGAAAATAAACAACTGTTGAATCCCAAATACCTATTTTAAGTGGACTTTTTGAGATAAGGGATACAGAGCTATTCCAGGCTAACATTCTCATATTTCATGTGAAGAATTTCAAGTTCATCATTAGCTTGTTTTGCCCTGAATCATAACGATAATTATGATGATGTCAATGAACATATACCAAGTCATGTGCTTTCCAGGTATTATTATTCCTCCCTTCAGCCTTGAAAAGTCTGAATAATCCGCAGCAGCAATAGAGAATTGTAGGTTTATTTATTTATTTATTTACTTATTTATTTATGAGAGATAGTGACAGAGAGAGATAGCATGAGCAGGGGGGAGAGGCAGAAGGAGAAGCAGACTCCCCGCTGAGTGGGAAGCCCAATGCTGGGCTCTATTCTATCACAGGACCCTGAGATCATGACCTGAGCCAAAGACAGAGGCTTAACTGACCGAGCCATCTGTGTAGCCCGAGAACTGTAGATTTATTTGTCACTTATTTTTCTCTTTATTGAATTAGAAAATCTTGAAACTAGATTAAAGCTTAAGAAATATATAATGAACCATCACCCATAGAAACAGTCTTCTGGTTTGTTCTGTGATTTTATATGGATGCTGTTGAGTGTCCAGGCTTCTGTGGCAAATTTGAACTGGTACTGAATACTGAGGAAATGTGAGCAAGCAACTTCCAAGCTAATTTTTATAATAAATGAGGACACATTCTAGAAGCAAATTATCCCTACATTAAACTAATTTTAATTTACACCCTTTCCCCTGTTCCACCATCCTCCATCAATGCATTGGTACTTTTCAGATTTGGATAGTATTCACCAGTTAGCTTATTTAATTTAATGCTGCTGAGGGCATTTTTCCTACTTGATTCAATATAACAAGTCACATGCATGGAGTTTCAGCTACAGTGACTGCTACATATCACTAATTAATACATTGTGGCAGGCACTCTCCTAACTGCTTTCCAAGTGTTGTCTCAGTATTCACAGCAACTCAAGAGGGGATTCTATTATTATTACTGTTTTGTAGGTGAGGAAACAGTTTCAAAGAACTTAAGTAATTAGCTCAAGGTCACAAAACCAGGAAAATGTGGAGTATTCACTATTTGAAATCAGTATTGCTTAACTTCTGAGTCATAACATCTGTTCTTTCCTTCATGGTCTCAGTATCTTCTCTGTTGTCTTTAAAAAGAGGATATCAATAGTATGTTTTTTTTTAGAGTTGTCACATGCTTGCCTAGTCTCTGTTTCTTCCAGTTTGCTCTTTTCTGAAAGTTTTTGTCTCTAGCTTTCATGTTACAAGAGAGGTTCTCTACTCTAAGTATGATTAAAACAACCTAGGAGGCTTACAAAAAAATAACGCTCAGGAACATCACAGGCCAATCAAATCCAAACCTCTGCTATTGGGGCATATTTCTTCAAAGCTTGCTTTAGTTGATTTTTTTTTTTTAAGTTTTTATGTATCTATTTATAAGAGACACACAGAGAGAGGCAGAGACACAAGCAGAGGGAGAAGCAGACTCCATGCAGGAAGCCCCATGTGGGACTAGATCCTGGGACCTTAGGATCACACCCTGAGCTGAAGGCAGACACTCAACTGCTGAGCCACCCAGACACCACACTTTAGTTGATTGTGATGTCAAATTAGGGGCAATCTTTAGATGTCTGGATGTTTAAATGTGTTTAAATGTGGAAGACTAAAAAGCTGATTGGAAAACTCAGGCCATGATGGTTCAAATGGTTCTGTTGAACAATTAAGGAACAAGAATACCAATATTATACAAAATCTTTCAGAAATAGAAGACAATGGCCCTAATCAACTCATTTTATGAGGTGAATAACACTCTGATTCCCAAGCCAGAAAAAAAGCACTAAAATTACCCAAAGAAGGAAAGATACCTACACACACACACACACACACACACACACACATACACATACACACATACCCCAGTATGATTCACAAACATAAATGCAAAGATTCTTAACAAAATATTGATGAACAAACTCCAGGAATGCAAAATTGATTTAATGTTTGAGAATAAGTCAGTTCACCATATTAACAGAAAAAATATGTCTCTCTGTGTCTCTCATGAATAAATAAATAAAATCTTTAAAAACAGAGACAAGTAGAAAAGATAATTTTGATAGATTAGAAAAGTATTTGAAAAAATTCAATATCCATTCATGATAACATGTTTAATCAAATTAGAAACAAAGGAAATTTCTTCACTCTGGTAGAGGCTTATATGAAAAACCTACTGCTCACACCATATTTAATGTTAAACCATTAAATACTTGCTCCCTAAGATCAGGAACAAGGCAAAAATGCTGACTTCCACCCCCCACATTCAACATTGAACTGGACAGCCTAGCCCTCAGGAGTAAGCAAGAAAGGAAATAAAAGGCACAAAGATAAGTAAAGGAGTAAAATAATCTCTATTCAAAGATGACATGATTGATTAGGTGGAATATTTAAAGGAATCAACAAACCACTATTATCTACAACTATTAAGCTAATTTAGAAAGGTTACAGGGTAAAAGGTCAATATACAACAATCAGTTGCATTTTTCCATTCTAAAAGCTAACTGTAAGCTCTTGACACAGGAGTGAGGCTAGTTGACATTTGACTTCCCGATAGATAGGGTGATCTGTTTGTTTTTTTTAATTGGGACACTAATGTAAACATTTTATATCTCTGTTCTTGGACCAGCTGGATTCCTGGAGGAGAGTTTTCTGATTTTCTGCCTGGAAGATAATGTCCTGGCTGCCACTGCTCCAGAGGTTGAGAAGATCAGCATTCAGTAGGCATATTTTCCCTTAATCCTCAGTTTTGGTTCAGAGGTTATACTTTCTGTCTTTTTTTTTTAAGATTTTATTTATTTATTCATGAGACACACACACACACACAGGGAGAGAGAGAGAGAGGCAGAGACACAGGAAGAGGGAGAAGCACGCTCCATGCAGGGAGCCTGATGTGGGATCACACCCCGAGCCCTGAGCGGAAGGCAGATGCTCAAACCTTGGGCCACCCTGTGTCCCCAGAGGTTATACTCTCAACAATGCCTGGCATTCCAGGTACAAAAGCTTTCCATTTGCCTCAAAGCTTTCGATTTGCCCCCTGTGGAGAAAAAGATTATCTTCTGCTAAGGTGAGATCCTAGGAGTTTTCATTCAGTGGCCTGCAGTGGTGGAGTGTGTGGGAGAGTAACGACTTCTTACAAGACTTTTACGCAATCATTTTTATTTTAAGCCTCTCCCTCCTTCACCCTATTCCAGAAGTGTCTGTTGTTGCCAGTTTCTGAGTCCTTTGAGAATTCTGTGGTGTAGATTAGGTTGGTTCTCAGTGTTCCCTGTTGCTAGCTCAGGCTTCAGTTCCTGCTAACTTGATTACACTCATCCATCTGCTTCCTAACTTATAGTATTTTATTGCTGTTCTCTGTTCTTCTGTTCTACCCAATCTTAAATATCTTTTTAAGAAGTACCTTTACCATCATTCCTATAAAGTACAGCGTACGTGCTTCATGTGCAATTGAAATAACAAGATCACTGTCTGATTTAAAGGGATGACTTATTTTAATCAGAAAATAAGTTGTATATTACTTTATAGTAAAACTTTATACTTATGTGAGAGAAGAAGAATTGAGCATCTGACTTATAGAATTTAGAGTAGCAAGCATTTCACATGGAAAATCCCATATTGAATTCATGTCATTTCCACTGAAAAAACCTTCCATTAAAAAAAAAAAGACAAAACTGCTCAATATCAATGAGGCACTTTTCATTTGACTCTGCCTCTCACATAAAGCCTGTATACGTACCTGATATTTTCATGTAAGAAATTTAGTATAATTGTAGCCACAACTTTGAGGAAGTGAAAAAAACTATTTTATAGACTATACTAATTAATTCAACAAATGCCAATTAAGTGTGTACCATGAGGCAGGCACTGCTCCTGCAACTGGGGTTAGAGAATTATAAACAAAATGTACAAAATCCCCAGCCCTCTGAGGATTCCATTCTGGTTAGTAGAGTTCTGGTATTAAAATGAGCATGAAAGACACCAAAAATGCTCCAGTAAATTTTGTGAAATTTGGCACCTGTGTCTATATCTATGAATATTTCTTGAGCTGCTGTGTGTTTGACTTCTGTAGTGGAGATGATTAACAGATTGGATTCTGATTTAACTAAGTTGTTTTGTTGCTGCTGTTATTTGCTTATTATAAACTCCCTTTCTAAAGATGACTTGAAATGGACCTTTAAGATATATCCAATATGATAAAACAAAGTTGGAGTAAGTCAGAGAACTGAAGCAGAGAGAGAATTAGAAGCAGAATAAAGCAAACAGTGACAACTAGGTCCAAGACACATGTAGACAAGTCCCATTTCTTGCTAGGTACAGGCCACACATGTTTTGTGGGGGTTTTTTGTTTGTTTGTTTGTTTTGTTTTTGCAGGCATCTCAAAAAAATCAGTTTCTATAAATCAAAGAACAAATAAGTGATCAAGTGACATAAAAATACAGAATTTCTCCCATGAGTCTTCATGAAGGGATCTTCATTTGGAAATGAAGCAAAGAACATCCTTACAAAAAATAGAGCAATGAGTTCCACTGGACTATTTCTTTTATATCTGCTACATTTAATCCAAACATATTAGCACTAGGCATAATTTAGTAAGAGTAGTTATACTAGGAGTCTAAGTTAAGAAAATTCTAGACCATCTTTATACATATTTATTTGAAAATACATGAATTTTGCATTCTCCATGAAGTTCTAATAAATTTCAGATTTGCAGTTCAAAAAATACTTTCATATGCAATCTCTACCAAAGCAACTTTCAGGCAAATAGTATCATTATCTTCATTTTAACACTGAGAGAATCATACATATTAAATAACTTACAGAAGATCTTCTATCTGGAGGATGGGGAACAATATTGGAAGAAAGGATTTTCAGCTCTACATCTCCTCTTCTTAACAGCACATCAATCTACTGTTTTACTATGTCTGGTTGACCAAGAAAGTGCTAACATACACAGCTGTTTTTATTTCTTTCAACTTTTTAATTGAGGTACAACTTACAAACTATGAAGAACATAAATTGCACTAAGATTAATATTAATATACATGTAGCCTATGTAACAATCATTCAAATCAAGATATAGAACATTTTTAGCAGCCCAGAAGTTTTTCTTATGCCTTTCCTTGGTCAACACTTATTCTCCCACAGGTAAGCAATATTCTAGCTTTTATTATTATTTGATTAGTTTTATCAGTTCTCGAATTTCATGTAAATGGATTCACTTAAGGAAGTGTCAGACTGCTTTCCAACATTGCTGCACTGTTGCACATGCCCACTAGCAACATGTGGCAGTTCTGACTGGCTTTTTTTTTTTCATTTACCATAATGCTTTCAAGGTTCACTCCTCTTTTAGCATATATCAGTATTTCTTCCGTTTATTGCTGAATAAGATTCCACTTTATGATAATACCACATTATGTTTGCTATCAGTGTGTCCATTTTTTTTGCTATTTTAAATAATGCTTGAACAAACTTATACAAGTTTTTGTGTGGACATACATTCTCATTTCTTAGGGTCTATATCTAGGGATGCAATTGCTTGGTTATTATCAATGTTTGGCATTTTAAGGAAGTGTCAAACTGCTTTCCAATATGGCTGCACCATTGTACATGTCCACCAGCAACATGTGACAGTTCTGACTTTTCCACGTCCTTGCCAACACTAATTATTGTCCATGTTTTTTATTGTAGCAGTTCTAGTGGGCATGAGGTAGTATTTCATTGTGGTTTTGATTTACATTTTCCTAGAGATTAATGATGCTGAACATCTTTCCTGCCCTTATTGGCCATTTATATATCTTCAGAAAATGTTTATTTGGCTCACTTTCCTATTTTAAAAATTGAGTTATTTGCCTTTTTACTGTTGAGTTATAAGTTTCCTTATGTATCCAAGATACAAGACCCTTTTTGGTATATGGTTTGGAAATATTTTCTCCCATTCTGTGGGTTGTCTTTCCACTTTCTTGATAGTGTCTTCACTGAGCAAAATTCTTAAATTTTAATGAAGTTCAATTTATCTATTTTCTTTTGCTGCTGTGCTTTTTGTATTGTATCTAAGAAATCATTGCTTAATTCATAGTCACAAATATTTACTCTGATGTTTTCTTCCAGGAATTTTATAGTTCCAGCTATTTCATTAGGGCATATGATCTATATTGAGTTATTTTTGGTATATGGTATGAGGGAGAGGTCCAGATTTTCTTTTGTATGTAGATATCAAAATTCTCAGGCAACATTGTTGGAAAGACAAATCTTTTCCTATTGAATTGTCTTAATATCTTTATCAAAAATCAACTGATTATAAACATGAAGATTTATTCCTAGACTCTCAGTTCTGTTCCTTTGATCTTTATGTCCTTTTTAATGTCAGTATGTATTATCTGTACCAGAAAATGTAAGTACCTCTATTTTGTTATTTTTCAAGATCATTTGAGCTATTCTGAGTCCAGATTGTTAATATTTTCCCCAAAAACACAGCTAGCATTTTAATAGGGTTGACAATGAATCTGTAGAACAACTTGGGGAGTATTTCCATCTTAACAATGTTAAGTTTTCTGAACCATGAACATGGGGTATCTTTCCATTTGTTTGGATCTTACCTCATTTCTTTTCACAATGTTTTATAGATTTTACTGTATGTGTCCTGTAACTCATTTGTTAAATTTTATTCCTGGTATTTTATTTCTATATTGTTGTTGTTATAAATGAGATTATTTCTTATTTCATTATTGCATTGTTCACTGCTATTGTATGGAAGTACTAATGAATTTTAAAAATCTTTATATTGTATCCTGCCACATTGCTGAACTTATTTATCTTTTTTACAGCAGCATAGTGTTTCACTGTTAGTCTTTAGCCTGTTGAGATACATTTAGATTCATCTCAGTTTTTGGATATTCTGAATAACATTTTTTTAAAGATTTTATTTATTTATTCATGAGAGACAGAGAGAGAGAGAGAGAGGCAGAGACACAGGCAGAGAGAGAAGCAGGCTCCATGCAGGGAGCCCAACATGGGACCCAATCTGGGTCTCTGGGATCATGCCCTGGGTCGAAGGCAGTGCTAAACCGCTGAGCCACCTGGGCTGCCCTCTGAATAACATTTATATGAATATTTTTGAACATGCTTTTTGGTGGAAGTAAGAATATATAAATATGGAATTTCTGAGTCATGCATCTGATTAGGTTTAGTAAACATTGCAAGTCAGTTTAGAGGATTTGCTTTTGTTTCCATACTTTGAGTATAGCAACAGTCAGTTCAAGTTAATTTATAATGATTTCATTTATTAGTGGTTAATTAGTATTTATCAAAATTGAAGAAATGGAAAAGACTGCAGTAGACTGGATTTAGTGTGATGAGTGTTGATGTATGAGATCGATAGGAGGGTGATAGGAAGATTTGGAATAAGGGGAGGAGAATACATAGCTTAAAAAGGTATATTCAATAGATTTTGTTTTTCTAAAACAAACCACATAAAAGTAAAAATTGAAAATATTTCTCAAAGGTGAGAAAGATTGATTTGGTGGTCACTTATAGATATGATTTAAATAGGAAGAACATGAGCCTTTACTATCTGTTTAGTTTTAGAGGTCAGTCTTTTCCTATAGCTAAGTCTCATCTGTAATTCTAGTCTTCAGATGTTGCATGACAAGTAGTTAAAAAACAAAGTAATTTGATTTAAATGTAAAAAAATAAGTTTAAAGCATTGATTTAAAGTCTATTTTTCCCCCACTTTGCACCTCTTCTCTGATGAAAGGGATTGGAAAAATGGTAAAAAATAATCTTTACTAGAAAGATTAACTAAAGAATGGTGGTGAGGTGAAATTTGTCATGCTTGAACAAAATCCTTGCCTATGTGGGGGAAACTTGAATAAGTTTCCTAAAATGTTTTTGCTTAAGGAGATAATGAAAAAGATAATAAAATGTCTTTTAAACTTTAACTAAAAATAGGTAAAACTATATACTTCAACATTGGCAGGATTTCAGCTCTTAATGAGAAATGAAAAGGAAGCCAAATTTGAAGAAAAATTGTTAAGTATATTTAAAGTTAATTTATTTTGTGTGCACTTCATAGAACATTTTGATTTAGAAGTTTTGGATACAGATGATGGTTTAAAGTCAGCATAGTTTTAAAAGTCAACAACTTTTAAAAGTTAGCATAATTATCAGAAAGTTTAAAAGTTTCTTGATTTAAGGGCTTGTTTTAATTTTTATTAGTTTTTAAAGATTTATTGATTTTATTATTTTTTAAAGATTTATTTATTTATTTCAGAGAGAGAGAAAACAGGACAAATGGGGAGAGGGGCGGGGGTGGTGGTGCGGAGGCTCCTCACTGCATGTGGAACTAGATGTGAGGCTGATCTCCCAATGGGGAGATCATGACCTGAGTGGAAACCAAAAGTCCCACACTTACTGACTGAGCCACCCAGGTGCCCCTGGATTCATTTATTTATTTATTTGAGAGAAAGAGAGAGAGAGAGCGAGCGAGCACATGCACAGGAGTTAGTGGTGGGGGCAGAGGGAGAGAGAGAATCCTGAAGCAGACTCCCTGGCTGAGCGCAGGGCCCAACAACAATGCAGGGCCTGATTCCATGACTTTGAGATCAAGACCTGAGCTGAGGGATCCCTGGGTGGCGCAGTGGTTTGGTGCCTGCCTTTGGCCCAGGGCGCGATCCTGGAGACCTGGGATCGAATCCCACATCGGGCTCCCGGTACATGGAGCCTGCTTCTCCCTCTGCCTGTGTCTCTGCCTCTCTCTCTCTCTGTGTGACTATCATAAATAGATAAAAATTAAAAAAAAAAAAAAAAAGAAAGACCTGAGCTGAAAGGAAGAATCTGCTGCTTAACTGACTGAGCCACCCAGCTGCCCCAAGGAGATTGTTTTAATTAACATTATTTATATTTTTGTTTCCTCTCTCTCTCTTTCTCTTTCTTTCTCTCTCAATTTCTTCTTTAAAAGAGAGAGAGAGAGAGAATGAGCAGGAGAGGGGCAGAGGAAGAAGAGAGAATGTTAAGCAGGCTTCATAGTCAGGCAGGGCCTCACATGCAGCTCAATCTCATTACCCTGAGATCATGACCTGAGCTGAAATCAAGAGTCCGATGCTTAACTGACTGAACTGGCCAGGTGCCCCTATATTCCTGTTTTCTTGCTGTATTTTTCTATCCTTCTTTTTTACCCTTTTCTTCATTATTTCAGTATCTGTGTTATGACTTTTCCAATATATTGACTCTATAATTTTGTCATCCTCCTCATTTTCAACAACTTCTCTGGCTCTTCATTTCATCTGGAGCTAGTATGGATTTCTAGCTCTGAAATTCTGCTCTTGGACCACAACTTCCATTCATCTCTGTCACTGTTAATCTTATAGAACCTTTTCTTCTCTCTCACTGAAAAACCTTCTTTCCCTTATTTCTCATTTTGCTGCTTCTCTGATGAATTATTATAATTAATGCTTTTGATAGCTACACAAAAATACTCCCTCATTTGACTTTCTGCCTGCGGGCCTTGCTAATTCCCAATTTTTGGTGAATAACAAAATCAGTTCTTTCAGCTGTCACTTCTGGAAGCTGAGCTTTCCTGGAGAAGGTAAGATGACAATTATGATTGGCTGAATATTCCAGGAGGCAGTCAGTTGGCTTTTCTGATTGACCTCTTCTGTGCATAAAGCCTCAGTGTCCTCATAGAAACATGGCCCATTTGACAATTAGTTTACCCCCTACTTATTTCCAGTGGGGACTATTCCAGTCTGAACTCCTATTTCTCACCTCAGTTCCCTTTGTCTACTTTTCTCAAATAAAGAATTTTATCCTTGCCTCCTCTCCTTCCTAATACCTCTTCATCTATTCTCCCATTCTTTCCCTTCTATTGTTGTTTCTTTTTTTCCTCTCCAATATGAGCTCCTACATAGGTGCCTTTGATTCCATCTGCAAGTTTAAAACCCTACTGCATCACTTACCTTTCTTACATGGTCAATTTCTCAAACTCACCTACTCCTGTCTCTAAGGAAATATTCCTTTTTCCAAACCAGAGGTTCTCAATTGGGAACAATTTATTCTCCCAGGGGATATTTAGCAATTTCTGGAGATATTTTTGGTTGTTGCAACTGGTGAGAGAGGATCTATTGTCTTTTATTGAATAGAGTCAGGTTTGCTGCTCAACATACTACAGTGCACAAGGCATGCTCCCATAATGAAAAAAAAAAAAATTACCTAGCCCCACATGTCATTAGTGCCATCATGGAAGAACCCCATTCTAAGCCTAATTCAAACCCAAATTTTGTTTCTCCAGGAAATTTAGATAATATGTTCTTATGACTATGTTTACCACTTTGAGTTCTTCCTTTGTCTCCCACTTTTTCAGTAGCAATCTTCTAGAATAGAAGTCAATACTTGCTGGCTTAATTCCCTTAATTTCCACTCATATTTCTAAAAGACACATGATAATGATGAAAATTACTAATCACTAGAAATTATTAAGGTCTTTAACAGACTCAGCTTCAGCTTCGCCACGCCCGCCCCCTGCCTCTTGCACCCCGCAAGCTTCTCAAAATGACTCTGGGAATGAAGAAGGCACATGGGAATACTTCTCTTATCTTTACTTGTTAATTGATTATTAGCCACAGAAGCATATGGTGTTGAACTTAGATACTTATTTAATTATTTGGCTTATTATGAGGGAATAAAAAAAATTATCCCTGCTGACTTTTCTGCTGAGAAACACTAGGAAACAGCTTCGTGAAACAAATATTGTTAAAGATGTATTTAAAATTCAATTGTGTAACATTAATTTTCTACAATATATGAGACTTGCCGCAATTATAGAATTAATGAAAAATTGTCAGTTTGCTTATACAGATGGGGCCAGATCTGTAAGGCTCTACTGTGGGTGTGATTCCCTGCAATGAGGCTATGATGTTCCTTAAAAACATCAACAAGATGTAGAACCATTCATGGACATACCTTGCTCCAAATATTTGCTTTTCTGTCTTTTTAGAGCATTTAATAGGATATTCTACACACAATAAAACCAACAAATTTCTAGTAAAATGGGAAATAACCCTAAATTCTTCCTCTATCCTAGAACTAGCACAGCCAGTTGAAGGAGTTCCTTGGAATCCTTGAACTCAAATTAGAACTCTTATTTTCCTTCCTAGAGGAAAAATGATGAAACATCCTAAGACACAACTCTGGATAAGTTATTAATCCTAATGATAAATAGTAGCTTTCAAGGTTGAATTCTTTCACAGATTTTTTTTTTAAGTTTAGCTCTGTTAACTACTGCCATGAAAATACAGCTTGTGATGAAGAGAAGGCTCTGAGTTTAGATATTTTTAAAGTATGCAATATAGATTGTTGCATTAGGTGGTTTTTAATCACCCACTTTCTCTTTTTCACTGTAAAAGGGCTTTGAGAGTATTCTTCCAGGGAAATTAGAGACCTCTCAGGGACCCAGGGAGCTTTCCTGTCTCTTTTATGACCCAAATGGCTTGAAATCTCACCAAGAGGAGAAACAGTGAAATTTCTACCCAAAGTAGCCTGAACATATACCACCAATCTTTATGAAATTCATTTCATTTTTTATAAATTGACAGTCAGTATAGCAGCATTTTATTTATTAGCCAATGAGAGAGGGAGGAAAAACTGTTTCAGAAAAGAGGCTCTGATTAGATTGGTGGCAGGGTCTTTAGAGCAAAGGTAGAGGTATTTGAAGAATAGAAGTAAAACTGTATTCTTAAAAGTGATACATGTCTTTAGTATTGGTGGGTTTGGATTATTTTTCTTACATATAAAATGTTTAATTCACAACCTCTTTTTCTAAGAAATTAACACATAACTCTTTTTACTCTTCCAAGGAATTTGTTCAGTAATTGAAAATATCTATAATGAATGAGGATATTTAATATTAATGCGTTTAAGTCATAATACCATAGTTATCCAAAGAAGGAATGATAAAATTCATAGATGACAATTTCAGTTCTCTCTAAATTATTCATTTTTAAAAGTTCAAAATCAAAGAATATAAAAAAAGATGAAAATAGCTAAAAAAGTTAAACAGGACTCCTGTTCGACAGTTGTTGGAAATGAGTGATTAGAAGCACTTGTACGATATGTTCTACAAAGGACAAAAATTTTATTTTTTGGTTGCTTTCAGAGTTCTTTGACCTTTCCTTAGGGAAACAGGTGTCAAACTGGTGTTGAAGTACTTTCCTGACTGGAGGAAGAAGTTTTGAAAAGAGAGTTGTGTGTTTAATAAACTGAATTACATCTTATTTCAAATTTTAGGAAAGAATCTTCTCCTTATTAATCTACAGTCTGAAATTTTGCTTTTCTGACAATGGAAGATGACTCCAGAAGAAAACACAGTTTGTGAACATAGTTCAGTGAATTTCTGGTTGTTTTTGTTTTGTTTTTTGTTTGTTTTGGTCCTGTTGTATGTGATAACAGTTAAGGTTTCTCACTTGGTATTTATAAGTCAGGAAGCCAATGGAGCCTCAGAAGATTTAACTGAAAAGTTCAATAAAGGGACTATTTATAGACTCATAGGAAGGGTAAGGGAAATGAAAGATGTGAAGAGTTAGGTATGAACAATAGCTAGAAGCCTATAATGTCCCTAGGCCTGATGAATCCATCAGAGGAAGCTTTTAGTAAAACCGGGAAGGAAGTGTTGTGGAAGTGGATCCACCTGAAGGAGCTGCAATCTTAAATAGATAAGCTGTGCTTTTTCCCTTACTTCCATGTCAGCTGCTTCCTGCTTGGTTGGTTTAATTGAAACCAGTTGTGGGAGATTAGAGGGCAGCAAGAAGAGAAAGGCCACAGGGATTTCCTTTCTGTCTCCTTCACAGCTTCAGTTCCTGTTAGGCCCACCATGGTTCCAGCTACTCGTTGGTAAGCCTAGCTCCTGGGCTCCAGCCACAACACTTTTTCCTACTCAGCGGTGGGAATGGGTTCTTTCTGTTGCTAATCTCTGGGTTGGCTCACTAGCCTATCTTGCTTTTTAGCTTTTCTTTCACTTTTGAAACTAATTCACAGCTTTTTTTTTTTTAATTTTTTTATTTATTTATGATAGAGAGAGAGAGAGAGAGAGAGAGAGAGAGAGGCAGAGACACAGGCAGAGGGAGAAGCAGGCTCCATGCACCGGGAGCCCGACGTGGGATTCGATCCTGGGTCTCCAGGATCACGCCCCAGGCCAAAGGCAGGTGCTAAACCACTGCGCCACCCAGGGATCCCCTAATTCACAGCTTTAATTCCATTTTAAAAACTAAAAATGGTTTATAGTCCCCTGTTTGGTCCTGATAGATATTTTATATTTTTAATTGATACTTTGAGTGGCATCTTATTTTTCCTTATATTCCTATAATCAATATCTTTTTATCTATTTGGTTATTGCTGAAGTAGAGGAATAACTATATATGCCAACTGGCTATGCTGTGTTATTAATTTTAATCTTTATTGATTCTTTTGTGCTTTTATTAGAGATAATTATATCTGGAAAGAAAGGCTTATACCTCATTTCTTTTGCCTAGCATATAACACCGGAAAAGACTTTAAGTCTTAAGTTGGATGGTGGTGGTAATAGTAGCGTTCTTTTTTTTATTACAATTTTAATTGGAATGTGTCTGAGGTTTTTCCATTTTGGTACAATGTTTGTTACAGTTCTTTTAGATCTATAGTTGTTCACAAATTTAGGGAATTTTTATTTCTAGTTTTTGGAGTGTGTGTGTGTTTTAAGATTTTATTATTTGACAGAGAGATAGAGCCATAGCACAAGTGGGGAGTATGGCAGAAGGAAAGGGAGAAGCAGGCTGGCCACTGAGCAGGGAGCCCAGTGCAGGCTTGATCCTAGGACCCTGGGACCATGACCTGAACTGAAGGCAGACACTTAACTGACTGAGCCACCCAGGTGCTCCTTCTGAGTGTTTTAGTAAAAGGTTGACGATGTACTTTTACCATTATTTTTGCAGCATGTGTTGAAATAATCATACACTTTTCCTTCTTTAATTTCTTAAGATGGTATATTGTGTGGATAGATTTCCTGATATTTCTTGAATTACTGGGATTAATCTTGCTCATACTTTATTTTTTTATAACATTGTTGATTATATTAGCTAGAAGATTCTGTTATATCATCTATTATCTCTTTAATTAACTTTGGATCATAAATGAAGATGTCATTTGATTATCTTTTGTCAGCATTTTGTCTCATTAAGGTTTTCAAAATTCTAGATTTTGATTTTATTAATCTTCTTTATTGTTTCTCTGTGTTTTATTTCTTTATTTTATTTATCTTTAGTATTCCCTTCCTTTCTTTTGTCTCTTTGGATTTTCTCTATTACTCTTTACCCATCTTCCTTCATTGTCCATTTTTTTCCTTTTTTTTTTTTGTTTTTTTTTGTTGTATGCGTTTAAATCTATAAATTTCCTACTGAGTATCATTTAGCTCTGGCCTAAATTTTTTAATAAAATGTTTACACAGTTTTTCTTAATGTTTTTAGATTTCCCTTATGTTTTTTCCTCCTTTGGTAGAGAGGTTACTCAGTAATAAGTAATTTAGTTTCTATACGTATACAGCTTTTAAACTTATTGTTATTGATTTTCTGTTTTTCTTAACAGATAATATAATAAGTATGATGTAATTTTTAAAAATTTATTGAAATTCTCAGGGCACCTCAGTGACTCAGTGGTTGTGTGTCTGCCTTTGGCTGAGGTCGTGATCTTGGAGTCCTGGGATGGAGTCCCACATCAGGCTCACTGTGGGGAGCTTGCTTCTCCCTCTGTCTACATCTGTATTTCTCTCTCTCTCTCTGTCTCTCATGAATAGTAATCATGAAAAATTATTGAGAGTCTCATTGTGGAATTCCAGGCAATTAATTTTCTTTATTCCAAGAAAATATATGTTCTCTTATTGGGTGTCAATTTCCATATAGATCCACATGTTAGTTTGGATATTTTAACTTTTTAAAATATTTGCTATGCTTAACTGATTTGATTCTGAAAGAGATATGTTGAAAACTTCAATTCTAATTGTTAATGTATCTGTTTTTTACTGTATTCCTCTCAGTTTTGCATTTTTTGATTCCATATTCTTAGGCGCCTTTGTCCATGAACATCTTTTACCTCTTTTGATATGCTTTTCCTTTTCCCATAATATATTGTTGCTATTTAGCTTTTACATCTTGATATTTATTTTGTCTGATATTAATGTATCTACTTAGGCCTACATTTAATTTGTTTTATGATTTATTAATCTTGGATGTCATAAAGGTACTCTCCTATATTGACTCTATACATTTTGAAATTTTGCCTTTTACATAAAAATCATGAATCTATCTGGAATTGATTTTTATGTATGGTGTGAGATAGGGATCAAATTTTATATTTTTCCTCCACAGAACCAATCTCTATTTTTCTCCCTTCTGAGCTGAAATATCAACTATTATATAACAAGTTTCCATACATGTTATATTCATTCTGGTCTTCCTACTTAGGTCTACTTGCCTATCTTTGCATGACATAATTTGGTCTTACTTACAAGTTCTATACCAAATCTTAGTGTTGTGAGAGTAAGTTCTCCAAATTTATTTCCCCTCCTAATTTTTTTCCCTTCCAAATGTTCTTTGTGAGTATCTTCTTTTGCTATGCTTCATAAGTTTTCAAAAAAGCTTGTTGAACTATAGAAAATCTTATTGTCCCACGTGGAAGGCCTTGAACTGATATCCTGACAATATTGCATTTCATATCATGAACATGGCTGTACTCCTTATTTGTTGTGGTGTTCTTTTGAGTAACTAATCAAGTTTTTTATAATTCTTAACATAAAGGAGATTTACTTAGAGCAATCAGCTGGAGTCAGTTCCTGCCATCACTGCCTGGTTCTCTGTAGGGCTAAAGTGACAGACACATGACAAAAGGCAGTCCCTTTTATAATAGTGTGTCTAGTCTTCTTCAGCTGCCATAACAGGAAACTATAGGCTGGGTGCCATAAGAACAAAAGTTTGTTTTCTTACAGTTCTGGAGGCTATAAGTTCAAGACCAAGGTACTCACTGATTGAATTTCTGATGAAAGCTCTCTTCTTGGCCTGCAAACAGCTACCTTCTCAGTGTGTCCTCATATGGTAGGGAGAAAGAGATTGCACAAGAGCAAGCAAGGGAGGCTGAGCTCTATGCTGTTTCTTCTAACACTAATCCCATTAGATCACAGCTCTACTTTTAGGACCTCAGAAAACCTTAATAACCTCCATAAAGACCCTATCTCCAAATACAGTGACAGTGGAGATTAGGGCTTCAACATAGGAATTTTGGGATATACCATTCAGTCCATAACACAGTGCTTCCAGGATCTTCCTCATGTAGCCCTTTGTTTTTCAAGACTAGAGGTAAAAGCCACCACTACCAGTCTAGCCAGAACTCTCCACTAAGCTGAACACCTTCTTCCCATCCTACTATATTCTGGCAGTTATAGTTTTGATATGATTGTAAAAAGATGCTTGAGGAGTATTCCTTTGGAAACCCAGAAAGGTAGAATCATGCAGGAGAAAGTTGCTCATTTTCTTTATTGCCCAGGTCCAGTTGGGGAAAGTAGAAAAGGAATGAAATATTTACTCCATTCTTTTAAGCAAGAAGGGATGTTCTTTTTCATGGGGCAAAGCATCAGTAGGTCTCACTCTGGTTTTTCTCCATCTGGTTTCATCAGCTTAATAGAAACTCCTTCTAGATTCTGACCTTAAATCATTTGTGTTGATTTTCAGCATTATTGTGAGCTTTCCTAACATCAAAGATATTTTAGTTGGAAGTCCAAGGGGATAGCTCAACACCCTTTAAATGGGAACGCCCAACTTTACCAGTTTTCACATTAAATAAATTTATGTTTTTTGGCCACCAAAAAAAAAAAAAAAAAAGAAAAAAGAAAAAGAAAAAGAGAAAACACCCAGAATTCTGGGTGTTGCAATTGGAATTTTTATGTGTTTAAATAAGATCCATATTTTCAATCATGGCTATTTTTCCCATTTTTGTGGGCATATTATCAATATTGTGAAAATCCTTAAGGCCAAATAAATGAAGACAAGCCTGCCAGAATCACACATGACATGGGTTGGATGTTTTTTAAGACTTTACTGTTTTTCTCACACTTATTTCAAGAGTATAATAGTTCAGTTAATGCTTTCCTGAGGGTGAACTCTTCTGTGGCTTTGATCGCTAGCAATTCTTTTTCAATTACATATGGGATTATATGATGGTAATCTAATGCCAAATTAATACTTCCATGGTTTTCCAGTGTTGATGATAAACAAATCATACAAATGTGTTCTTTTATATTTTGAAGACTGAGATGAAGTTTTAAAGTAAAAGAGAATTTATCCTCTTAGAAGCCAAAGTTTATCTTTATAAACTCTTGCAGGCAGGTCTAGCCTTATTGTAACCATGTATAATATAATGTTTTAGAAACACCTAGCAATCAGGCACTTCTGCCTGAGTAAATAATTTAAAACTTTCTAAATTTAGCTTTCTAATACATAAAATGTAAATTATATCTACCTCACAGTATTTATATGACATTTATAAGACTTATTTAGTATAGTACTTACCATAAATGAACAGTTCTTAAAAGTTGGCTATTGTTAACTATTACTGTTGTCATGAATCATACCAAAGACTGAATGAATTTCTTTAGTTATAAGTCTTCGAAAACATGGATCCCTGGGTGGCGCAGTGGTTTGGCGCCTACCTTTGGCCCAGGGCGCGATCCTGGAGACCCAGGATCGAATCCCACATCGGGCTCCCGGTGCATGGAGCCTGCTTCTCCCTCTGCCTGTGTCTCTGCCTCTCTCTCTCTCTCTCTGTGTGTGGCTATCATAAATAAATAAAAATTGAAAATCCTTTAAAAAAAAAAAAAAGTCTTCGAAAACAGTATTTTCCAAGCTAAATGATACTACACACTAATAGGTTATCTATATACTGAATTTCATAAGTGAGAATAAAGTGAAGCCTAACTAGTTTTGCTGAGGAGTGTCTTGAAGGGGGCTTAGAAAATCATAAAATAAGCCTGCTCCTTGAAATATTAGAGGATAGTAGTCAAATAACATCATATAGTGATATTTTTCCCTCACTAAGAATGGAAGTACATAAAGTTTTAAGAAACATGGTAATAACAGCCATGGCTTGGTATTTTCCATCCTGAGCCAATCAGAAAAACACAATATAAGCCTTTGTTAAAAAGAAGTTGAAATTTTGTCCTTTGAGGAATTTCAAACATCTAGTTTCCATCTCTAACATCTAGTTTGTATTTCAAATAACAAAATCGAAGAATTATTGCAATAAGGATATCTGCTCTCTGTGTGCCAATCAATTTTTCAAAGAGCAACATTCTGATATATGATTTGTTTTTCTTCCAAATGGGTTTCCTGACTAGAGAAGCAGTGGCCAATGCCCAGATTAGATGTGGGCTCCTTGTGCTCTGTAATAAGGATGGACAGAGACCACTGGTAGCAATGTCTCTTCTCTGCTCTCAACAACTAAAATGTCTTGCTCCAAGGATGTGTACCGTACCCCTATGTAACTGCAACTCTTATTTTTTTTAAATTTTTTATTTATTTATGATAGTCACACAGAGAGAGAGAGAGAGAGAGAGAGGCAGAGACCTAGACAGAGGGAGAAGCAGGCTCCATGCTTTGGGACCCGACGTGGGATTCGATCCCCGGTCTCCAGGATTGAGCCCTGGGCCAAAGGCAGGCGCTAAACTGCTGTGCCACCCAGGGATCCCACTGCAACTCTTATTAATGCTTAATAATCCTCAGTGACTATTTGGTTAAGCCTCATAGGGATATATTGCTTCTATACAAGTGGTTTCTTAAGTTGTTGCTGCCAATCACACACACACTATTGTTCTGGTTAACTGGTGTTGTATAACAAACTACCTCAAAACTTAGTGGCTTAAAAGAGCAACCACTTTTTTTTTTCATGATTTTTGCAGGTCAGGAATTTAGGCAGGATTTGATAGAGTGACTCTCATCTAGAGTCACCTGGTGGTATTCAGCTAGTAGCTAGTCTGGTTTAGAAAGTCCAAAATAAGCCTCCTGCCTTGAAGGAGTGTCTGTAAAGCCCCTCCACGTGTTTTCTAAGCAGGGGAGATGGATTTTTTACACAGTTGATGGCTTCCCCAGAATGCATGTTTCAAGATAAGATGGCAAATAGATGTCTTCTGACCTGGCTCCCGAAGTCATTCAGTGTCACTTCCACCGCATCTATTGGTAAGACATAAGTTATAGGACCAGCCCAGATACAAAGAGAGAGTAGTTGATTACACAAGACTATGAATCTTGAGGACATTGTTCTTTTGAGATATCTTTTGAGGCTAGTGTTTCTGAGAGGATTCTAGATAAAAACAGTTCTTTCAATCTTGATACAATTATAGTAATGCTTTTTGTAGCCTTTATAAATTGGCACGTTGGAGGCCATCTGGTTGGCCTACCCCTTTATCAGGTCTGTTGATGCCAATAACCTGTATTGTTTTTTAGCATATGTCTATAGTCTTCTCTGTGACATAAGTTGTCACAAGTTCAAGTTGACATAAGTTCAAGAGACTGATTACCATGTGGGAACTGATCAAAAGAATCTAGGTTTATAACACTGAAGCTCAGATCATCAGCTATACTCTGATTCCCATGAAAATGTAGTCGGAATACACGGCTAGCCCTAGTTCATTACTATATAGCTTAGTTTGACACCATGCTTAATGTATAACATCCCACCAGTTTTATACATTCCTGTAATTCAAACCTTAATTGTTGTGCAGAGTCTGCTGATTCTATGTCAAATGTTGTTTATTATTGAAATAGCCTTCTTCCTGTTCTTCATGCTCAGGCCTTCCTACCTGTAGTCTTATCTATTGTAAATCTAGTGATCCTTTAAAGATCCAAAAAAGATCGTAATATTTCTCTGCTTGGAGACTTTCAATGGCTGCTGTTCTTACTTTAGTAAAATCCAAAGTTGTGACAGTGACTTATAAGGCTCTATGTGATCTATACCCCTTTCTTTTTCTCTGTTCTTAAACATTTGTTTATTAATCCTTTCATTCCACAAATACTTATTTGGTACCTACTATGTGCTAGACAGTGTCTCAAAGGATCCATTATTGAACAAAACAGAAAAAAAACTTGTCTTTATGGAGTACCTCCCCCCCCCCCCCCTTCTCCATTCACATTGATCTCCTTGCTGTTCTGGAACATTCCTAGCACATCTCTGGGCCTTTTTGTTTACCATTCTCTGTTTTATCCATGTGGCTTATTTTCTCATACACTTAGTTCTTTATGTTCAAATATCACCTCTACAGTTTATTTCTGGACCATCCATTAAAAGTAGTCATTATTGCTATATATCATAGTCCCTTCCCCCGGTTATCTTATTATCACCATATGGTAAACTAGATATTTAATTTCTATCTGTTTTTTTCCACTAGACTGGGAGGTCTGTGAAGGTAAGGCTTATCTGTATTACTTAATGTTACAGCCTGTCCAAATCACATTAGACTGTCAATAAGTGCTTGTTGAATGAATTTTTGAATTCAGTCATATGAATTCTGTTAACAAAAGCCAAGTAGCTCCTCAATAATTAGAAGCTCCCTACTTATCTGTCTTTGTTATTTATCTAGATCATTTAATGCAGTTAGATTACATTTGGTGGTTTGAGTCCCTTCCCTCAAAGTGAAATATTATAACCTAAATTTACCTACACTGGCATAAAGAGAGAGGCAGCAGAAGCCCTACGCTGTATTTTAACAGAACAATTAAAGAACCCTATTTGTACTTCATTAAGAGAAAATAAATGGGAGAAGTTATCTTGAATAATCATCTCTAGATTATCCATATTTTCATATTCATGCATTATCCTCATTCCTAACTATGCCTATACCATTAGGCAATGAAGCAGAAAATGTTGGTTTGCTTTAATTAAAAAGCTACTCAAATTAAACCAACACCATTTAGAGTTACATTACATTAAATGGACCATCATATATCATGCAGTAACTACAACTACACAAATAAAATGGAGAGCTGGACAGAATTCTCTTTTAATTTTGTCACTTATGAGTCTCAAACTAATTAACTTAGGTACAAAACACCACTTATTTGTAATGCAAAGAATTCCGATAATGCCGTGATATGCCATGCTGCTTATGTAAACAGATGGATTTCAATCTTTCCTATCCTCAACTTTCAAGTTACATAGGCTTTTGAGATTTAAACCATATTAACTCAAAAAAGGAAAGAAAAGTCATAATCAATTCTTAGTTCTTCCAGCACGTCTGAAGCAATATAAACTAAGCTATAATCATTACTCATGAAGGAAATATTGACGCCGTTGGTAATTTCACATAGGGTTCAGCAAATCGGGACAAATCCTGCCTCCCACTTATTTTTGTTCAGCCTGAGAGCTAAGAATGGATTTTATATTTTTAAATGGCTGAGAAATCAAATGGAGAATATTTCATGATATGTGAAAGTTAGATGAAATTTAAATTGCAGTGTCCATAAATATAGTTTCACTGGAACACAGCCACAACTGTTTGTTTACATATTGTCTAGGCCTGCTTTCATGCCGGAGTTGAATAGTTTCAAGAGAGATCATTAGGCTCCCAAAGTCTAAAATATCAACTTGGCGGACCTCTTCAGAAAACCTTTGCTAATGGTTTGGTACACTGATTTCTCCAAATTTTGTCAGTAGGTCATGCATCAGAATTAAGTGAAGAAAAAGAGTACAGATTCTCCATCTCTATTAGATATTCTTATCCCATGGCTCCAGAGTAGTTTCAAGGTTCCAGCCTCTGGGCTTATACGACTTTTCTGGGGAGGAAATAGTATCAGAAAGTCTTGGGACTCACTCACTACACATGGACTGCTGCATATTTTCCTTCCAGTAAATCAACTGTGGTATTATTTCCTTGTTCATCATACTTCACTCATTCTGTGCATTGTTATAAATAACCTCTTCAGAAGGCAGACGCTTGGTTCATAATGACAGCACATATTTTTCTCAGGGATTATTTTGTTTACATCCTTAGAGTATCTTTAGTTACACACTTATGTTAATATGGTAATTTAACTAGGGTAATATAAAAAGACAAAATCCATAAAGTGATATTACAGATTAAACTATTTGCCATGTAGAACAGATTAAGTACCGATATTCATAAGCAAAGCTATCACTAGTTTCACATTAATTTAGGTTGGAAGAGAAGATGGTGCTCAATCATGAATTATGCCTGGAGAAAAAAGGGGATTGGATTCATTTATTGAATAAAACATGGAAAGCTGTATGCCAGTGTATTACACAGAGGCAGAAATAATTAATCCACGTGTGGCATCTATCATTCCATATAGAGTCTAGGTAAGAATTTAGGATCTGAATCCTTTATAAAAAGAGATGTTCCTGGCTGAGTAGACACTATGAGCAAAGTTTACTTTCTTGAGTTGAAAAAAATTTATGAACAAGAAATTATTATTGAAATTAAATGGTGGCAGACATGTCTAAGGAATATTGTGGGAGTTCGATCTATGAATCTTGTGATAGATGAATGTGTAGAGATGGCAACTAATAGGCAACAGAACAATATTGGAATGGTGGTAATACGAGGAAATAGTATCATCACGTTAGAAGCCTTGCTTTTTTTTTTTTTTTAAGATTTTATTTATTTATTCATGAGAGACACAGAGAATGGCAGAGACATAGGTAGAGGGAGAAACAGGCTCCCCACCAGGAGCCTGATGTGGGACTCGATCCCAGGACCCTGGGATCACGACCTGAGGCAAAGGCAGATGCTCAACCACTGGGCCACCCAGGCATCCCTAGAAGCCTTTGGAATGAGTAAAAACAATAGGGGTGTTCATAGAAGAAATGAATTGCTTCAACATATCCCCTCTCCATAGCTCCTGTTTCACTAAAATATAAAAATCAGGTCATGTGTATTTTCATATTGAATTTTTCTGTTAAATAAAAGTCAAAAAATGCCAATTTTTTACTTTTTTTGTAATAGTAAAAAAAAAATTTCCTGGATTCCTAGAAAACTATATCAAACAATCTTTAGATCTCTCTTTTTGGCCCTATTTGATAATGTGATTTATTTATCCTATGAAAATATTTGTAATTTATAGTATCATTGTTATTTTCTTCAGAGGTTAACTATCAGAAGGCTTATTTTTTAAATCCCTTTTTTTTAGTATGGGTTATAAAAATAAATGTTAAATAACTAAATGTGATTTTCATGGTATTTTAAACAAAAGAGGAGAAAGTCAGTACTAACTCTGTTCTTGCTATCTTGGTCTAAAATGGAACTAGAAGAATACTCATTTCAGTTTGGTAGACAGGCAGAGGCAGAGCAAGAGACAGAGAGAGACAGAGACAGGAAAACATACAGAGAAAAATACACAGAGACAGAGAAAGAGCAAGCAGAAAGACACATACACACGGAGATGGAAACAGAGAAAGATGGAGACAGAGAGAAAGAGAAATGGAGAGAGAGAGAGAGATGAAGACAGGGAGACAGAGACAGAAAGAAAGATAGAGACACAGACAGAGAGACAGAGACAGAGAGGGAGACAGAGACAGGGAGAGATAGAGACATGGAGAGACATAAGGGGAGAGAGATAGACACAAGGGGAAAGAGACAGAGACACAGAGAGAGAAGGAGAGAGAGAGAGAGAGACCTGAGACAGAGTGGGAGAGACAGAGACTGACTGAGAAGAAACACACTGCCACAGAGACTGAGATCCTGAGACACTGAGAGAGAAAGACTGAGACATTAGAGAGGTCATATTGCAGATAGAGGAAGAGACTGGAGTTAAGCAGCCCCAAGTCAAGGAGTACCTGGAGCCATCAATTGGGAGAAGGAAAGAATGAATTCGTTCTCAAGCCCAGAGAGAGTACAGTCCTACTGACATCTTGATTTTGGACTTTGGCGCTCCAGAACTGTGAGAGAATAAATTTCTGTTGTTGCACACCACTCAATTTGTAGTAATTCATTGCCAGAGCCCTAGAAAACTAATACAACCAGATATAAAATTTGTGGTAGACAGTTCTTTTTTTTTTTCAATATAAGAAAATTCTTATGTCACTTCCCTCTAGGTTCCATGGGTTCATATGAGAATCTGTCATTCACATCGGCATTTCTTGAGGGTAATATGTTTTTCCCCCTGGCTGCTTGTAAGATGTTTTTCTTTGCCTTTAGTTTTCAGAAGTTTAATTAGATACATGTTGGCATAGATCTCTTTGGGTTTATCGTTTTTGAGGTTCTCTCAGCTTCTGGAATCTATAGGTTTGTGCCTTTCACCAAATTAGTCATTATGTCTTTGAATATTTTTTTAGTCTCACTATCTCTTTTTCTTTTGGAACTTTAATGATGTAAATGTTGGATCTTTTGTTTTTGCCCCAGAGATTCCTAAGTTCTTTCCATCTTTTTTTTTTTATGTTGTCAGATTGCAAAAATTCCATTTTTATGTCCTCAAATTCACCAATTTTTTGCCTTTTGTCATCTCCACTCTATTATTAAGCCCATGCAGTGATTTTCTTAATTTCTCTTATTGTACTTTTCAGTTCTGTAATTTCCACTTGGTGTTTTTAAAATAACTTCTCTTCCTTTGTGTAGATTTTCTATTTTTTCATTTATTTCAAGGAAATTTGTACTTGATCGTGGAAGTATTTTTATGACAGCTGCTTTAAAATCCTTGTCAGATAATTCCAACATTTAATTCATCTCAGTATTGGCATCATTTGATTGTCTTTTCTCATTCAAGTTGTAATTTTCTTTGTTCTCGGTCTGACAGGTGATTTTTAAATTTTTTTAATTTCTTACTGTACCCTGGACATTTATTTGGTCTATTATGTTAAGAGACTCCAGGTCCTATTTAAATCTTTTATTTTAGCATGCAGTCATTCTGTTTAGGTTTATCTTGCAGGTCCTGGCCTACATTTGTGGACTGTGGTCCCAATGACAGTTTAATTTTAAAAGTGTTTGTGGAATTTTTTTGGTCTGCTTACTTGGTGCTGCTGGGACCCTCTTGGTCCCCACTGAAACTAAGATGTGAGGGGGTTTCTACATACTCATTCAGTAGGTTTCTTCCACTAGAGGAGGGAATCTAATCTCAGGCTTATACGGTGAAAGAGGCTTCCCTGGCCAGGCCCCTGCTTGCTGGGAGATGGAGAGCATTTCTTGGGCCAGAACCTTCTTGTGGCAAGATCTCTCACAAAGGTGCCCACCAGCCCTCCCATGATTCTAGTGGGGGAGGGGAGTCTCAGGGCTAGGGAAACAATGAGACTTGTGGACCAGGCTTGTTTTGGTGAGATCAGTTTTGGTGCTGCTGGCCCCCTCAGTGTCTTTTAATCAGAGAGGGGAGTCTCAGGCCTATGAAAGAAAAGTGCTTCTCCTGGCTATTAACTGGTAGTGGAGCTCCCAAATGATTCCCCTGTTAAATGGTATTGGACAGTCACCTGGTGTTGTAAGAGGGTCTTTTTGATTTGCAGAAGAGTAAGCCTGTATAGACGGTCTTCCTTTGCTAGTTTGGGGTCAGAAAATGTAAGGTGGGAAAATGTAAGAAAATGAAAATGATGGGTGGGAAAACGTAAGACATCCTGCTGCTGTGTTTTTACTCCAGTTCTGGGTCCCAAACCACTTTGCCATCTTCCTAACACATTTTAGAGTTCTTTTCTTCGTTTGTTATTTCCAGGGTTTAACCTATAAGACCTATAGGTTTACTAGGCAGGGAGGAGTGGGGAGAAGTAGGTTTTTGGCATCTTCTTTGAACCCAAAGCCTTAGGTAAATTTTCTATTCAAATATAATGCATGCACAGAGAAGGAACATCCTGTTATGGTTGAATTGTATCTTCCAAAAAGATATGTTGAAATCCTAACCCCAGCACCTGACGCTGTGATCTTATTTGGAAAGAGGGTTATTGTGGTTGTAATTATTTAAGATGAGGTCCTATTGGAAAAGGGTGAGCTCTTTCTCCAGTAGGACTGTTGTGGTGATGAGAAGAGGGTAAGAGACATAGAGACACAGACATAAGAGAGGGGGAACATCAGATGATCATAGAGGCAGTGATTGAAGTGCTACCTCTATGAATCAAGGAATGCGGAGAATTGCCACTAAACTAGGAGAAGCTGAAAAGAGGCAAGGAAAAATTCTTGCCTGCAGGTTTTGGAAGGAACATGGCCCTGTTGATACCTTGATCTCAGAATTCCAGCCTCCAGATTTGTGAGACAATACATTTTGGTTGTTTTAAGGTACCCAGTTTGTGGTGCTTTGTTACACCAGCCCTAGTAAAATATTATGCCTTATATTTTCAAAGTTTCTTCCAGCCAGAGGAAAGATGTTCTGGTTACGAATCGAACAACTGGTGGATCACAGAAGTGTCATTACCTTTTCCTAGTCTATAACCAAATTAAATGCTACTAGCCTCTATCGGTTATATCTAAAGGAGGAAACACAGGACAATAAGGCTTCTACATGTTTCTTTTCATAACATTTTCTATTTGGACACCTACAACTTACTATGACGTGTGGTTAGAAACAAAACCTTTACTGCTGCTTGGAAACCTTTTATTCATTTCTTGTTGAATCCCTGCCCATCTTCCCATATTTTCCCCCATCTTCTCATATTTTCCCTCTTAAAACTCTCCCACACTCTATAAGTGATTAGTATCTCCTCTTCTAAACAAACTCTCTCCAGATGAACCAGAAGCTTCATAAAACAAATTCCTCAACTCTTCTCCCATCATCTCCAAGGAAGTGTTCAAATTGTTTTATACCTCCTCCTCCATCTTTGTGTGGCCTCTTGTCTCTAAAGACAAAACTCTGCTATAGGTCAACCGGACCTATCTGGAGGAAAAGTGTTAGATAGTGGAAAAAACATAATTTAGGTGAACTTTCTGACATTTCTGGACCTCTGGATTTTTTATTCATAAACTAAGGGTATAGGATTAGATTATCCTGAAGATTCCATCCAACTCTAATCACCTTGACCCAGTTTCAGGAAATCACTTATGGTGACAGACAAATTGAAGAACAGGCTGTACTGGAAGAGGCCAGAAGATCTGTTCAAGAAAATTTGGCAAAGCATGGACCATCTCCTTCCATTACTTACACTACTTCCTGGTGGAAAGCGATGAGCAAAGAAGAAAATCAAGATGGAACTGGAAAACCTTGGCAAGCCAGTCCACGTAACTAAGGTGATGGTGTGTGCAATATGAGAAGCAAGAACCAAGGGACTCAATACCTGTTTTCATAGTCATGCTCTATTCCAGTACTGTTAAGTAGAAATATAATGTGGGTCACAAATGTCTCTGCCTCCATCTCTGTGTCTCTCATGAAGAAATAAATACAATCTTTTAAAAATAAACAACACAAAATATAAAAAACATACAGAGGAAAAAAGTCTAAAAGTTGCTTAAAATACTATTACATGTATTTGTATAGTGTTTTATGATTTGCCATGTATTTTTGCCTTATTTCATTTTCATAATGATGCTGTCAAGTTTTCTAACCAGAAATTTCCACTTGCTTCCTAGCACACTCAGGTGTGAACATGTCAAAAGCTAAAATGATCATTTTTCCTTTCTGTACTTGTATTTTATTTCTGTATTTTTATGAATAAAGAGGGTTATACCATCATTTGCTATTTCAACCTGCCCGGGAGACAGTCTATGTACCTACCTACCTACCTACCTTACTTCACTCCTCTCTTGTCTCTAAATCCCATATCTAATTAGTTAACCAAGTCCTGTTGATTCTACCATTTAAATATATCTTAAATCTAGATGTTTTCTTTTTTCCCCTCCCATCACATCGTGATGGTCAGTCCCACATCATTTCATGACTAAACTATTGTAATATCCTTATAACTGCTCACTACCTCTGTACTAGTACCCTAATCCATTCTCTGTAATCCCCCTTCCAGAACAAAATGAGTTTGACACTTCCCCATATGAAACCTTAATGATTCTATATTTCTTAGACAAGTGCTTCTCTAAGTTTACTGTAGATTCAAATAATCTAAGCATCCCATCAAAGACAAGACTTGGATTCTGATTTAGGATGTCCCAGGTTCTGTATTTTGAAGGGAGATGTTGCTGCTGCTCCTGCTTGTCCATGAACAAGTTGAGTGGTAATATACCTGGAGGATGAAGTATACACTTTGAGAATAGCATTCCCTAGGCTCTTAGGATCTAGCTCTATCTCAATCTAGCTCTTGGCCTTAAAAATTATTTTCCTTCATCTCCAATCAGCTTATGCTGCTTCTCTACTCTCTAGACTCTCTAATCTAAGTAATTAATTTTTGGCATGTGAGAAAAAAATCCACCTGAGTTGAAACCCCAAATTTAAAATTCCAGTAACTTTTTATGTAACTTTACAACTTCATCACTAAAAGGCAAATGAGAGAGGACAAGCAACAGATTCCAACCTCAGAGTTTATTCTGTCCTCTTGTAGCTTTTGCTTTCCAATGCATCCAAGGAGAATATTTTGTAAAGTCTTCACAATTCTGTTTGTTACCTGGTCCAATTCAGCATACAGAGGGTTAGAGGTCAGAGATAAGAGAACAACTCAAGCTCCCTATTTTATTGAAGCAGTATGATGGCCTGGATCCTTTGGAGCTGTTCCAGATAGTGTTGTAAAGTATGGGATACCTCTCTGAGCAACTTTCTCATCTCTTTTTTCAAGACCACTGTCCTTTGTGCTCAGGCAGCCAATATTGTCACATTGTCTGGGATTTTCCTCTGTTTTACTCATTGCACAGATCTTCTTCCCTCCCCTTTACAGTCCAGGTACCTGGGTCAAGTTCCATATCCACTTCCCCCATCTTCCCTATCTACATACCATTCTCCTCAGACTTTTGTTTTTGTTCATATGTTCATTTGCTTTCATTCTGGCAATATTTACTGAGCACAGAATATAGTGATGAAGGGGATGACATAACTCCTATACTCAACATTGCTTAAAGGCTATGAGAGAGGCAGACACTGAAACAATTTAGGGTAAGTGTTTTCTTAAAAAAGCAAAGGTGCTTTGGGAGCCTGCACCTGGAGTTCTAATAATTTAATTCACTCCAAGATGTTAATATCTGGCATTACTGGGTTACAGCTCCCACTGGCACTTCTGTTTTAAAAGTTACTCTTTCTTGGGATGCCTGGGTGGCTCAGTCACTTAAGCCTCTGACTCTTGTTTTCGGCTCAGGTCATGATCTCAGGGTTGTGAGATCAAGCTCCCTTTCAGGCTCCAATGCTTGAGAATTCCCTGCTCATCAGGGAATCTGCTGGAGATTTTCTCTCTCTCTCTCTCTCTCTCTGCCTTTCCCTCCCTCATCTCAAATAAATAAGCAAATCTTTTTAAAAAGTACTTTCTTTTTATTATTGTTACTGTTATGTTTCCAAATTCCAGATATATATTAATAGTGAGAATAAGAAATCAGAATTCTTGGGAATTTCTAAAATTATTAGTCATTCTGAAAATATATCCAATGTTCTTCACACTCTTAAAACTCATCATTATAGATTTCTAGAAATATTTGATTGATAAATAAGAAATAATAAGTTTGGAAGTTACTAAATACCATAGCCTACAGTGAAAACTTAAACACTGAAAAATTCTAGTGAACATTATTAGGTTGTATTAGGTTGTATTCAAATAAAGTAACATTTGTATCTTCTAGCAAGATTAGCAGCACCCCACCAAATCATATGCCTAAATTGCCATTTTAAGGGTATTTTCTCTCTCAAATTTGTTCAATGGAACATGTTTCATAGGATTTTTGTAAGATATACTGTTCAAGTAGGCTATGAACACACAATATGGCAACAATTGCAAGCCTGAGTGACTGACTAGATGAATCATTTCTCTTATGTAACCTTGTCCTTGTTCCTGAGAAAGTTGGTCTTGACCTTCAACTTCATATGTCCACTTTTACTTCTTGCTTTTGATTTGGCATTGGTATATTCCTTAGAACCAATAAGGTCTTTATGTTGATTGTTAGGTTTAATTCTTGCAGGGGAATTTAAATTATTTTCCCTGATTTCTCAATTGATTTTTCTTAGTATTTGGAATTTGGAAATCATTTTTAACGAAGTTCTGGGGAGGAATTCCTAGAAGAAAACTCTGATATTTATGTATCACTCCTATAGGGAAATGTGTTTCAAGTTCCAAATGACTGGTTTACCATTTTGAATACTCTTAGAAACATCCTTTATGGAATAAGGAACTTTATACTAAGACTTATGATTATTCTTTCCTGGGAGCAGAGATGGGATCATTATATTTTTACCTGTTGCTAATATGCTGGAAATGCCTCTTCTTAAAAGAATTTTATACATAATTCAGCCAAGTAAGTGGAATTGCTTTGCGTTGTGAGTTTCCTATGTAAGCTCTGTCCAGAAATCATGCTTGGTTACAGTTTTAACATTGGCATTAGAGAGTAAGAGAGGAAAAAAGAAGCCTTTTCCTCAGTTTTTTGGTTAAGTTAAATGTGCTTCAGTATTAGTACATCCCATCTATGTACCAGAGAAGTTTATAAAAGGAGCAACTCCTTTCTTTCAAGCATTTATCTCTCTGTACTGCCAAAGCTTAGGTGTGGACTATGAAAAGATTCCTCTGGGGCTGACCATTAATCTCAGGAATCCAAAAATGCTATGATATTTGAAAGAAGAAAATAATCCCTCTAGTAGAGGGCAGAAAGACAATTTGGGCAATATTTGGACTTGAGAAGATTTTCCTGCGAACTGTAAATAAAAGAGAAACAAAGTGACAAGTTACGGACACCAAAAGGATGGTTCTAATAGTCCTCTTGTGGGTCTGCCAGGACAGGTACTGAGAGATCCCTAAGGCATTAAACCCTGTAGGATGGGAGGGCAGAAAAGAAATGAAGTCAAGTGCCTGGCATGCAAACATTTGCTGCATTGAATTAAAGTCAGGGCCTTGCCTTTGAATCCTTTACAGTATAACCTGATCAATGAACCAAAGCAAGATTGAAAAACTCTTAAAATCACATTTAAAGAAATTCATACACAGGGACAAATGAGTATGGGGTAAATTTACCATAGCAAACCCTCAATTCATCATAACCTCACTAATATCAACCCTTAATTACCTAGAATTTTAAAGAAAGAACAAACCATGAGAAAATGAACTCACATTTAGTGTCTATTCGGGATCTAACATTTTATTGCCCTCTCTAATTGTACCAAAAATAGTATATGGTGAAAACTAGGTTCAGAATGATCAATTTTAAATGCAGAAATAGCAGGAATAATAAAATATGCCTTTTTTAGATTTTTTTATGGAAGACAGATAAAAACATATAAAGTTTTGAAGCAAAATGAAGGTTTTATAACCACAAAAATTAAGTGCAGCAGAATAACCAAATACCCACAAACTCTAGTTAATTCAGGCTGCTTTATACCTGAGTACCCATGAGGAAACTTGGAGTCATTATATCACAGCAGCTTTTAAACCTTCTGGATTTGCAGGGAGTTATGGGGATTACTATGGTCTAACTTTTGCAACATGGTTAACCATTCCTCTAAAATTCAGCCTTCCAAGTGATATGTCCTTCTACCCAAACCCTCAGTCTTTTGGGGAATTTCCATTCAAACCAAGCAATTAATGGTAAATGGAGTCCTTCAGGAAATTTCCACTTGCAAGATCTGATACCCGACTTCTTCCCCCTAGTGCATCCTCTAGGATACTCTCAAGTGCAGTTTAGGATTATTTGAGCCATCTTCTCAGACTTATCTCCTTATTCTATTTGTCTCCACTCCAAGCTTCCCTGGCAGGTAGTTCCATAATACAAGCTTAGAGTTGAAGCAGCAAGGGAATAGGCCGTTCCAGAGTCCACACAAAACTCTAGGTGGTCACCAAAAGGAACTGCAGAGTAGCCAACCTTCCCCTCCTCAGCACCTCACACACATCTCCTGGAAATAGATATTACCATTGTCAGGTAGTGCAAATGTAATCAGTAAAAGCCTCTGGAGAAGGCTGGAAGCTTGGAATAATCTCCATCCCAAACCTAGATTGAAACTGAAAACTCTGAGAAACCCAAAGATGGTTTTCAACTCTCTAACTCCTTCAGTCTAAAAACAAATACAAATAAATAAAGGAAGGAAAGAAGGAAGAAACTAAAAAGAGTTTATTTCCCAGGTTACAATTACAAAACTGTGGAAGAAAGAAAGCCTAAACATGATAACTAGGCAGCCTTTATAGGAAGAAGCAATGCCTCACCCCTAGGAAACTACTCAGAAAATACTCTTAGGTATTTTTTAGCAAAGCTTGTTATTAAATAATAATCCAATTGTTATTAAATATTAGTATCATCAACATAATTTTTAAGGTGATGGTGGTAGTAGAGGAGCTATTAGGTGAAAAACAGAATAATTTGGCTTCTATTTTCTACCATAGCTGTTTATGAAATATATTACATATTGTGTTATATCATAGTATATATTATATGTACCTGACTACAGGGTTTTTCCATGGGGAAAAGCACAGAACAGACCAACTACAGAAAATATATGCTCTAAATTGAGATATAACTGACATATATAACATTATATTAGTCAGAGGTACAACATAGGGATTCTGTATTTGTATACCCTGAAATGATCATCACAATAAGACTAGTGATCATCTGTCTCCATACAGTTATAAAATGTTTTCTTATCGTGAAAACTTAAGATTTATTCCTAGCAACTTTAAAATATACAATATAGTACCATGCTGTGTGTTATGTGCTCTATAGTATGCTTTTAGAAAGCACATTATTTAAACAGAGAAACATAAGAAACTGAATTTAAGACAAACACTTATTCTCAACAGAAGACGTTCTTTGGTCCTTTATGTGCAAATAGAATTTCCTATCTGGATATGCCCAGTCTTTGACTCATTTATAACCCACTCTGTGTCTTCCACTGTGGTTATTACTGTTGGTACCTCACCCGTATTGCCCCAGCTCCCACATTTCTGGGCACCCCAACCACTAAGTTCCTGTGACTCTTTCCTTGAGGGTTTTCTCTGGCTGTGGAAGTCCACCTAACACATATGTGGGGCAAACCAGAAATACCTAGAGGTAACATTTTTCTGGGAACCATCTTCAACCAATAACTGAGGGAAGTTGGTAGGAAAATAACCCAGCTGCCTCCCACCTCAATTGGAACAATGCTGAAATGTATTCTACATAATTAGAGTTCTTGGGAGATACTAGTCCCCTGATCTCTCATGCTACCTGAAGTCACCTTCTAAATCACCTTTGCCACATCCTTTTCTCGGGGCATGTTTTGGGGTAATTTATCCTGAGGTATCCATCACAGGCTTAATCTCACCCATTCTATCACCTTTATACTGACAACACCAATCACTTAGAGAGAAATAAATCTCAGAAAAACTTGGGCCTAAGATAGAAATGGAGCACTTAACTGCCTTCTTTCCTCTAGTTTGTGCTTGCTACAGCCCCACCTGTAACCCCATGCCCACCTCTACTCCTTCCCTCACCCTGATCCAACTCCTACCCTCCCATTAATAAGCCACCACTCCTCCTAGAAACAATAGCCATTGCTGATTCTTGTTCAAAAAAAAAAAAAAAGCTGCACTGATGAAATAGCAGATGGCAAGGATAGGTACATATCAACTTCCTGCATACAACCTTTCTTAATTCAGTAAGACCAGAATTTCTGAGGAACATCCGGAAATCCAGACATTTCCTTTGATTGTTGCAGCTATGATAAAAGTAAGCAGAGCAAATCTCTGATTCTACACCTACCACCCACTCTTCCCCCACGCCAAGATAATAAATTGTTTAAAATACTTTGCTTTTAACTCTTATGATATATTGCCTCTGTTATTGCTTTCTATTTATACCTCTAGTCCAACAGTTCCTGGAACTGTTGATGCGTAAAGCTTAAACCAACTGCTCCAATTTTGAACAAAACTGACAGCTCTCTTTGGATTTGCTAATTAGGAAAATCTTTAAGGCAAAGAACTGGGTAAAAAGAGTGTATTATTCATTTCTAAGCAGTCCTTTTTGATCTAAATCAATAAAAGCTATTTCCTCCTCTGATTCGTCCTATATGTTGTTCATATTCCCAGATGATCATTCTTTAAACTCTTTGTTCAGTGGGGACCATAGCTTTGTGATGAGCTGCATGTACTGTCTTTTCCAGCCACTTGTTTCCCTAACATATGTGATTTTGGACAGACCAGTGACTGCAGAGTTTTCCAAAGCAAGGTCCCAGACCACCTGCATCAGCACCGTATGGGGCAGTGGTTGAAATTCATCAGGCTACCTTCAGCTGACTCAATGCCACTTTAAGGAGAAGCCCAATAATTGTTAGGTGTGGATTTAGTTTGGGAACAACAGATTTGGGTGTTCAAATTTGACCAGACAGTTTAGACTGTGAAGTTCAAACTATGTTCTTCTCTTCTCTCCCAGACTGAATTCATGGCTTTGGCCTCATTAGTTGGCTGTAGCTAACTAAGCTAACAAGTTTTTATGCTAATGCCATTCCTAGGAATGACAGATAAATGCTAATCCTTTCTGCTGAAAGTGAAAAAAAAAAAAAAAAAAAAAAAGAAAACAATGAAAAAGATTGTTTTCAAAGAGTAAAAATATACCCTTGTTTTCTAATGGGAAAAATATGACTTGTATAAGCATCACATTTTACAGGGTAGAAGCAGGGCTCATATTTTGATGATTTTGATAGACTATCCCTCTGGGAACAGATCTTTGAGGAAAGAAGTTCTAGTTTCCTGACTTAGATGTTGGAGAAAAATGAAGGAGATTGTTTTGCATTTATATTGGGGAAGAAATGTTCTTATTTTAATTTTTTTTCTAAAATCAGTGTTTTGGGGACATCCACAGTTCAAATCTCGTGCAGTCTGATGTTCTTGGTTTTTCTGTCTGTCAAGATGCTATTAAGTAAATTCAGTCTCTTTAGAAGTAATCATCGTTTCCTGGCCCTGCGTTTGGAAGGATTTCCAAAGAAGATGACAGAAGTTTGGAACAGAATCACACTTGGCAGTGTCATGACAGTATTCATTATGGGCATATAGAGTATAGTTTGGCTTAAAGAGGAGGGGGATTTTACTCTGAAATCCCATAGTGAATGTGTTTGTAGATGTCAACAAACCATTGTGAGAAAACATGCCTGACTCTGGTGAGTAAATAAAAACTTTCTTCCTAGAGTAGAGAAGCCATTGTGGGATCAGTTGATCTATGTAAGAACAGAACAATAGTGATGTCTTTTAGAAACTCTTAGCTTCCAGAGCAGTGTGCAAAATACACATATTTTGATGAAGTTCACGTTTACCACTGATGGCAGTTGGCAGCATGTGGCATTTTCCCAAAAATGTTTGCATTGTTCTTTGGATATTGTAGCATGTCCTTATATCCGTGTAAGGACATCACAAAATAATATTGTTTGTGGCTCAGTATTGCTGACTAAAGTCTTTATGTCAGCACTGGTTCCATATGAGAGATGTTTATAGTAGGAGTTAATTCATAGAAATGTGCCTGATGAAAGAAGTATGAGCTCTTGTGTTCAGAATGGGCTTACAAGCTCCTCTGTCTTTCCAACCTGATAAGTTATACAGCTCCCTATCTCTTTATGTCTAGCCAAGAATTTTCCAAGGCAAAAGATCTAGAAGTATTTCTTAATCACTTGAATACCTGGCAACATAAATGAAAATATTTTGCACAGCTTTTCTGTTTATGAGTCATTGGCCCAAGGAGCATAAACCAATTTTTCAGTTTTAAAATTATTTGAACCTTTTGTTACTCTCCTCCTAATTAGTGTCCATTGTGTTTCAAAACCCATTTTTATGTATTTATTAATAGCAAAAGTATTAAATGAAACCATAGAAACCTCTGGAGGAGAAAGAGTTCTATTTCCTTTTTAAAAAACAAGTAATTTACTGAACTTCTTTTCTACTGAAATCAAAAGCTTTAACTTTAATGGTTGGAAATTAACATTCAGTTAACATTTTTTCAGCTTTTTAGTCTCTTTGAACTTCTACCTCGACACATAGTCTGCCAAATCCATGAAAAGAATTATTTAAATCAATCAATCAAAAGTGCTTTTTAACAGGTTTATATATCATATACATGTTTTAAATTTTCTGCCTTACTTAATATTTGATTTTCTGAAGTGTTATGTCGAAATACCATTTTTGGAAAGCAGTTTTTATTTCTCTATCATGGACATCCTAATTGAAATTATTTTTGTTTTGGTTTGATTTTCTTGGCTTGAATTTTTAAAAGATTGACTTAGAGCTTTTGTGCTTCAATTTTATCCTAAACCCAACCTGAAAACCCCAGTTGAATTTAATATAATCTATGTAAATCCTAGTCACCGAAGAGGTGATCAGCATCATCAGCCTCATTTGGGGGCTTGTGAGAGTCATAGTTTCAGGCCCCACCCTAGACCTCTTGATTCAGAATTTGTACTTTTGTTTTTAAGATTTATTTACTTATTTTAGAGAGGAAGAGACAGAGAGACAGAGAAAGTGCATGAGCAGGGGGAAGGGCAGACAGAAAGGTAGGGAGAGAATCCTCCAGCAGACTCCCTGATGATTGTGGAACCTGATGCAGGAGCTAGGCACTTAATTGGCTAAACCACCCAAGCAGCCCAGAATCTGTAACAAGATGTCCTAGGTGATTCTTGTACGCATTAAAGTTGAGAAGCTCTATTCTGACCTAATCCTTTTTTTTAAAATAATTTTTTAAAAGATTTTATTTATTTATTCAGATAGAGAGAGAGAGAGAGGCAGAGACACAGGCAGAGGGAGAAGCAGGCTCCATGCCGGGAGCCCGACGTGGGACTCGATCCCGGGACTCCAGGATCGTGCCCTGGGCCAAAGGCAGGCACCAAACCGCTGAGCCACCCAGGGATCCCCCTAATCCTTCTATATTATAGTGGCAATTTCAAATTAAAGTCAATGGCTTGGTTTTATAAATTTAAAAGATACCATAATAACCAGAAGATAGTAAATCTTTAAGGTAGAAGGCACTACGATGACAATGTCTACTGCTGAGCATCCTGTTAACAGCTCAATCTGTGCTTAAGGTTTTTGGTGCCATGGTGTTGATATGATGACCCACTGGCCCTGTACTGGCACTAGAGAAAGGGACAAAGTATGGCGAGGGAGCTCACAGCCAAGAGGAGAGACACACTACTGACTGTAGAGATCTAGACGTAGCACAGGGAGTGCTTAATTCTGTGGCTAGAAGGCAGGCCAGAGAGCAGAACAGGAAGGCTTCTTAAAGAAGATGACTCCATGTCAAGCATTTCACTGCATGGGCAAGCTGGAGAATGTTCCAGGCAGACAGGCATGAAGAGAGTGAGACAATAAACATTGCTAAGGAAATTCACATGGTTTGGTTTGGATGAACATGAGGTCTGTGTATGTATGCAAGCGGGACAGCAGGTGGGAGAACACCTGAGGAAACAGTGGGTAATGAGGCTGCTGAAGAGTCACAGATGCCCTCGAGTGCTAAGGAGCTTGGTTTGGGTTAAAGGGAGCCTGCGGAATTTTTGAAGAGGGAGGGCCCAGCCAGCTTGGTGTTTTTCAAAGGTCATTCTGGATGCAGTATGGAGAATGGACTGGAGGTGGGTGGAACAAGAGAAGAGTCAGGGAGACCAGCATGGAGGAGGCGGCAGTGGCCTGGATGAGAGACAGTGATTGCCTGGCATGAGGTGGTAGCCATGGGATGGACAGCTCAGGATAGAACCCAAAAATAAAGAGGAGAGAGAGAGACAGAAAGAGAGACAGAGGGAGAGAGGCAGAGACACAGGGAGAGGGAAAAGCAGGCCCCCCGCAGGCGACCCAACACAGGACTCAATCCAGGGTCTCCAGGATCACGCCCCGGGCACTAAACCAATGGGCCACCAGGGCTGACCACATTTTCTGATTTTTGAACTGCTACTTTTCAGACTTGGTTTTGCATCCCTCTACAAAGCCCTCAGTTTATTTATATCCCAGACGCATTGTAGTGCCAAGAGTCAAGAAAAGGTAAAGTTAAGTGGGGAAAGGGAACTAAAAATTACTGGGTACCTAAACAAGCCAGTGCACCATAAACATTCCCTCAATTACTTCCCACAATGCTCAAAGTAAGTATTATTATGTGTTTTAGACATGAAAAGAATAAGGATTTCCCTATGATTATTGGCTTCTACTAGTAGAATCTGAATTTGTACCCAGAGATCTGTGATTCACATATTAAAGTATCTGCACTGCCTTAGAGGAGCTTAAACTACCACTGCTTCCCATGCTTTGCTGAATGCATAGGTGACAATCAGGCTTCTCTGGCTACACAACTTCCCTACTGAACAAGTTAACTGGAACCAGAAGATAAGCAGAGAAGACACCCCGAGTGGCCAGGTATATGACACAAAATCCAAAATCTTTATGAAAGGACCTCACATGCACAGCTTGTTTACTTTGCTTGTACATAATGCTCTCAAGCTGGGCCATATGTTTTTGCAGCCCACAGATGATTAGAAACATCAAATTAAGAATGAGTGGGAAGCAAGTGAGATCTACTAGCTGACAAATCGACATCAAGGGAAGAGATAGAAAAATGTAAAGAGCCATAGATATAAAAAGTCAAGAAGCCTAGGTAATAGTTTTGGTCCCTGATATAGAGGCAGACAGTCCCACAGATTTTGCTAATCCTTCAGGGCATGATGGTATTATAGCACAAGGTATAAACCCAAAGAGTCAAGATAAGATAAACCTTATCTCCCACCCAAAGGAGAAAGTCTCAATATAACATCTGGCATCAGAGCATCATTTTTGCCTCTAGCTGAGCCATTCCAGTAGTATGACAGTGTGGATCTCTTTTCTGGTTAGCAGTTATTAGCAATTCTAGAAGATCCTTATAGTCCACTAAGCAAAATCTCTCTTAGTAATGTCCACCAATTGTCCAGTAGTCAGTGTGTTTTTTTTTTTTTTTTTTTTTTTTTACATGATAATCATCCAAACCTTAGGAGATGGGTGTTACCAGTGTGGACTGGTAACAAGAAACTCCAGGACTATAGTCTTCAAAGAGCTGCTCCTTCTTTGTCTCTCACTTTCTCTCAAGTCTGCTCTGAGAGGATGCTCTGCCCCCAGCTAGGACAATCTCATGACATCAGTGGTAAATCTCAGGAAATAAAATATTCTATAGTCACTTTAAGTTGTAAACACAGCCCCAATCCTGTGGTTTAGTGTCTAATCAAATATATTTATTGATCCTTCAGTATTCGCTGGAAGTGAGTCTTCTTCCCATCCTCCACCCTTCCTGCCTTGAATGGCAGGCTTTTCCACTCTGTTCACTGCTCATCTTCCCAATTCTGTAACTGGTGTTTCCAAACATGGAACTCTAAGCAGGGAGAGGAGGAAAAGTTGAGAGGGAACAGGAAAGCTCCTACTTGACTGGTGTGGCCCTGCCCTGGCTCTTCAGTCTCATAGGTTTAATGTGCAATGAATCACATGGAGATCTCATTAACATGAAGATTCTGATTAGGTGGCCTGGAGTGAAATCTGTGATTATGCATTTCTAATAAGTTCCCAGCTTATACAGATTGTGTTAGGCTATGGATCTTGCTTGCTTTGAGTAATAAGCATTTAGAGATTCCCCTTTGGGTCCACTCACTGCAATACTTTTAATGGAACTAGTTAATGGAATTTCATTACTTCAGCAAACTCTTTCAACTATAATTCCCGGTGGTGCAAATCATTATACTTTATTGTTGGTGACCCTCACCCTGATGGGCTACCCCCTTGGTCACAGTAACTTTCACTATAACTTCAGGTTCCGTTTCCAAAGGTAATTTATCTAATCGCCAGGTTTCACATAACTTTGACTTTCATATTTACATGGATAAAGACAGACATCTAGACACCCATTTGCTGAGTAGCTATAGAGCACTGTAACTTTCCAAATGACAGGCACAAGCCCCTCTGTCCTCTAGATGTAGGAAATGCATATGGAACCCTCCTGACAGAGCTGTGCAAGTCCATATACTGGACTTGGGTTTGGAAGGAGGGAAATGAAACTGGCAGAACAGCTCTTTCCAAAGAAATTGCTTCACATGTTCTCTCTCCTTATCCAACAATCTTGTTTTTTAAAATTCACAGTCTGGGTGAAAGGCCATGTATGCCATAACCAATTCAGATATTTCTTTTAAAAATTTGTATCTTGGTCATTAATGTCATGGCTAAATTTTGTATCTCATAAACTACAATATACCCCTATGTTTTCTCCTGTGACAAAGATCTTGTTTTCGCATATGGTTTCTGAATTATTCACCATTTTCTAGATCCCTTTTCATTTGCCAATATTCTACCTAAAATAAGGTAGCTAGAATCAGACCTATTATTGCACATAGAGTCTGACCAGCCCAGAGTTGACTGGAGAGATGTTTTTCTGTCTTTTACTTGTTTGACTTCATTAACACTCTTGTCATTTGAATGTATATGGAAGAGAAAAGGGAAAAAGGGAAAAATCAATGATAAGTATATAATCTTGAGTGGGACTATCTGTAAAATTGAACACCATTAATAGAAAGCAAAGAAATTAAGATGATATGGGGAGTAGAGTAGCTCCATTTTAGACCTGTTGGGCTTGAGATGCCAGCAGGATACCTATGTGGAAATGTTCAGTAGGTATTAAGAAATTGGATACTGGAACATACTATAAGTTAAATCTAGAAATAGAGATTTAGGGATTATCCTTATAAAGATAATATCTGAAGTCTAGAGAATATAAGATATAGGAAGAAGGTAGCTAGTTCAAGCCTGGAAATGATGAAAGTACACACAGATTCCAAGAGAAGACAACATATTCTCCAAAACTGGATAGTTACCTATGTGACTCAAAATATTTCTACCTGTCACATTGTTTGAAAGTTGTATCAGCTTTATTTCTTAGAATTTTCCCAATAGAGAAGAGTATATGATGCTACTTAGGAGGGAGTTACATGCTAGTTGCCTGGTAATTCATAAGGAATATAATTTACCTGATTAATAACCATTGCCACCCACTACTTGTCAGGCCGGAATCTTATGAGAATGACACATGGAACTTTTGATGTGTAGGAGGAATTGGAGATGAGACCTGGTCATTTGGGGAAAAAGTAGGGATGGGCAGCCAGAAGTTGTGTGGACTAGGGTGTAGGAGAGTATTTGCAAACATGACAGGGGTACTTCAAAATTCATTGCTTCATGGAACTAACATCTACTCAAAATGAGTTATTTTGTTGAATAATCCGCACCTAGCCAATGATTTTATTTTAAAAAGCATGTATTCCAGTTAAAAATCACTTTAGGTTTACTTTTTTCCCTTCGCTTTTAAAAATTGGATTATATTATATTATTCTTCATTACATAATATATTTGTTATCTATAGTCAAAGGAGTGGGAATGTCTGTTTTACAGTAAAGCATGAAGAAATGATACTATAGAAATTTGTTTGAAAGGATATCCACAAATCTTTATGTATTTTTCTATTTCAAAAATGTAACTTTTTATTCGAATCTGGCATTAAACCTCTAAATTTCAGAATACAAATACCCCATATAAGGTTTGATTATTGTTTTACTTTCTATAAATAAATACTAAGATAATAGTAATTTAATAGTTGCATGAAATAATAAGTTTAATAATTGTATAGCTAAAGAGATATACTGTTAAGTGTGTGGTGTGTGTGTGTCTGTATATATGTGTACATAAATATATATATATATTTAGAGAGAGAGTGTGTACAGCATTACCCATTTAGTTTAAACTCTCACAAGCTGTCATCTTGACTGTATAAGCAGACTAGTGATATATGAATTATACATACATGATCTTTACATTATCGTAATACATTCTGAAAAAATCTTTGTTCAGACTTGTTACATCATTTAAAGATAACATGTTCAGTGGCAAAATTTCTGGTGGAAACATTTTAGCATTATACAAGCTTCATTAATTGGTAATGCTTGCTAGCTTTTGCCATTGACTAAAATTGCAAAGATGGAAATCAGAATTCTAAGGATTCTTTAGGAGGGTGTGGGGATATGCCAGAGATCACAACACATACCACAAACTTGGCTTTAAACAGCCACGTTTCTAATTTTCCAAAGTTAGTCATTCCCAAATACCACAGTCAGCATTAAAAACACATATGGTAAGGGCTGGATGATCCAGCATTTAGTCAACTAGAACTCTCAGCCAGTTTGAAAAATTATAACATAATAGTTAATTCTGTAATCATGACTCTTGGGATAAAAGTCTTAGCTATATTTCTTATATGCTCATTGCATAAAAGTTTTAATATAGTTTCTAATGTAACATATTATTTTATTTAAGTAACAGAAGAATTCCATGAGGGGCCACCTGGATGGCTCAATCAGGCATCTGACTTTTTTTTTTTAAAGATTTTATTTATTTATTCGTGAGAGACACACAGAGAGAGAAGCAGAGACACAGGCAGAAGGAGAAGCAGGCTCCCTGCAGGGAGCCCGATGCTGGACTCAATCCTGGAACTCCAGGATCATGCCTTAAGCCAAAGGCAGACACTCAACCGCTAAGCCACCCCAGTGTCCCAAGCATCTGACTTTTGATTTCAGTTCAGATTCTGATCTCAGGGTTGGGGGATCAAGCCCCATGTTGGGCTCTGTGCTGGGCATGGAGTCTGCTTAAGATTCTCTCTCTCCCTCTGCTCCTCTTAAAAAAAATTATTTAAAATGAATGGTATTATCCCCATGTTATGGATGAAACAAATGAAGTTCAGAGAGGTTAAATTAATTTTTCCAAGGTTGAATGGTGAGAAATAGACATCACTGTGTTCTCTTATCTCCAGGAACACTTAAGTTCCAAAATGTTGTCATGTACTCATTTTTGGCAAGCTAGTAATCTATATTTGATCTGTCTTTGACAAGATAGTGTACTTCATTTTCAATCATGTTAGATAAGAATATTGCATTTATGTATACTGGTTGCTCCTTTCATACAAATATAATGAATGCCACCATGGGCAGTAGAATACATGCTTCACATTATTTTTCTCCCAGTGTTAGTAACAGAGTTGAATGTAGTTATCCACTAAGTATCTAGACATCTTCCCGTCAGAGTCCCCTAGTAATCAATAAGCTTCTTAAGATGGACGTCTAGAGCTAATATTGGAGGTTGTGGCCATGGCTTACAGCAAAGTTAATTACCTCATTGACTGCACGTGCCCACTCTCCCTCTTGCCCTCTCTCAGATGCGCGCGTGCATGCGCGCACACACTCACACACACACACACACACAACATACACACGTGAAAAGACAGGATTTATATATAGATTTGGGATCTATTTAGAAAGTGGAATTGGTAGAATCAACCGTTTGTCATCAGCAAGTGTTTCCTTTTTTTTAAAGATTTTATTTATGTATTTATTCATGAGAGACAGAGAGAGAGAGAGAGAGAGAGGCAGAGACACAGGCAGAGGGAGAAGCAGGCTCCATACAGGGAGCCGAGGTGGGACTCCATCCCAGGTCTCCAGGATCACGCCCTGGGCTGAAGGCAGCGCTAAACCACTGAGCCACCCAGGGATCCCCTAGCAAGTGTTTCCTAATTAGATGCCTGATACCATTTCCTAGATACATCTCAAATCCTCCTACTTCTGTTTGTTTCCACAGTCACTACCCTAATCTGATTCATTATTGCCTTCCTGGACTTCAATAGCCTCCTAACCAGTCTCCTTGTTTCTACTCTTGCCCTTGGCCACTGCCAATCCATTCTCCCCAGGGCAACCAGAGTGTTACTAAAATTCAAGTCTTATCATCTCACTACTCTACCTAAAATCCTACCTTGGCTACCCACTTAGGGGCTGTCAGAGTTGACCCCTGTCTAGCTCCACAATTGGTGTCATCTTGAGCTTTCTTTACTCTAGGTTCTCTGACTTTCTTGTGATACCTCTTATTTACTGCATTCCACTCAGCCTCAGCATCTTGAGACTTGCTATTCCCTTGGTTTGAAAAACTTCTTTTCTCCCTTTTCACTTTAATTAACCATCCTTTAGGACTTAGCCTAATGTTGATTTCTCATAGTGACTTTGCATGATATCCAGGCTAGCCTATCCAATTACTCATCATAGCATCCTGTTGCTTTTGTAGTACCCCCCATAACTGTACAATTTTACTAAACAATCCTATATTATGCCTTATTAAAGTTTCTCTCTTTTTTTAAAAAAGACTTTTATTTATTTGTTAATGAGAGACACAGAGAGAGGCAGAGACATAGGTAGAGGGAGAAGTAGGCTCCCCACAAGGAGCCCGATGTGGGACTTGATCCCAGACCCCAGGATCACATCCTGAGCCAAAGGCAGACGTTTAACTGCTGATCCACCCAGGTGTCCCTAAAGTTCGTCTCTTTTTTTTTTTTTTAAGAGTTTTTATTTATTCATGAGAGACACAGAAGGAGAGAGAGAGAAGCAGAGACACAGGCAGAGGGAGAAGCAGTCTCCATGCAAGGAGCCCAACATGGGACTGGATCCTGGGACTCCAGGATCATGCCCCCGGCTGAAGGCAGGCGCCAAAATGCTGAGCCACCCATGGATCCCTAAAGTTCGTCTCTTATACTTAGTTGTGAACTTTATAAGAGTAGGTTTTCCTCATCCATTCCTATTTCCCTGTCTCCTTAGTACAGTGCCTGACCTTTGTCAGCCACAATATATTTTCCTAAAAAAATTTGCTTGTATTTACAAATACTAAGCTTCTTACCCTTTAATGATACAAGATGATTATGGTCTATGTCTTAGAAATGGCCACAAGCTACTGTGGGTTTGAATATTTTAATAGCCAGAATTTGGCCAAACTCAGGAATTCATCACTAAGGCTGATATACCATTGCCAACTGGATCTTGAATTTATATTTGATTGTCTACCAATTATGTCACTCGCTGATAGTTAAATAATGGAGCTCAGAGGACTTCTTAATGGGAGGTGTTGAAGAAAAGTCAGGAAAAAGGCAGCAAAAAGCTTTGAATATAGGATGGTGGTAAGTATAAAACTTTGAGAGATGCTATGAGGTAGAGGCTAAAGAGAGAGAAGTTACATGGATAAAGGTATAAAGAAGAAAACTATTTTCTGAAAGAGGTCCATTAAGTAGACTACAGGTTTAGAGATACGTTGGCAAGTTTAGATTTGAAGAGGTTATCGAGAAAATTCAGCAATTTTTTTGTCTCTCTGTCTTTCTGTCTGTTTTTGTCTTCCTGTCTCTCCCTCTCTTCTACCCTTTCGTTCTTCCTTTCCTCTTCCTTACCTCTCTTGAGCAATTAATATTTGCTCATGAGAGTGGAATCATTTGACAAGCACTGGAATAAAGGTCAAGACACACAGACAATGTTTATAGAGTAACCGGGATTTCCATTAGGTAATTTTCTGGTAACACCTTTGTAAACAAATGTGAGAATAGTACAAAGTGTTTATCATGACAGTCAGTTTTTAATCAAATCCATTCACTAAGAAAGCTGTAAAATAATTTGCAAAGTGCTTTGGGATAATGAACTACTATATAAACACAGTTTTATCCTAGCAACTGAAATTATAAGACTATTTGTTTTAGAAAATTTCAACTCTGGTATTTTATTTCCCTTGAGTGATTACAATAGATCGATTTATGAAACTGAATGTTCTTCACTTGGATTAAATGATTCTATGTGTATTTGTGCTGATTAGCTGTTAGTAGGGGATGAATACTGTTAGCAATAACTTTTGCTTTTGAATTTCATTTAAAAATTTTTGAGATTCAGAAAAGCATTTTGGGAATCACATCTGGTGTGCAAGGACACGGGTGAGTTTTAAGCCTGTGCTTTGCTCTTGGAATCACGCTTGTGCCAAAGCACATGCAGAAACTCAATATTCCTGGAGTGACTGTGCTTTTTTTTTCTTTTTTATGGTGTTAAAAAGAAAGAGCTATTGGCTTGGTAAAAATGAGAAAGAGGAAGAGGGAGAGAAGGAAAAATAACACCAACAAAACCTCAGCAATACCTCAAACATGATACTCTCAATGCATTATATATTGGAGGCAAGCAGAGATTTCTAACAGGCTGCATTTAATTTTAATTTTTTTCCATAGCCAGAAGAAGAGCTACTTTTTTAAGACTCACAGTTTAATTCCCTTTTGTGTAACTTGTCTATTAAGGGCACCTTGCTAACTGGAAGTCTCCAACGTTCAGAGAACTCATAAACCCAGACTGCAGTTCTCGCTATAGTTACTCTCCCCAAAGCCCAAGGCCAGCCCATCTCAGGTTCATGATGAGTTTATCTGCTAGTTTACAGTACACCAAGACTCTAGTGAAGGAGAAGGCACCTCAAACTTTTATTGGACGTCTAATGTGGGCTGTGGCTATTTTCAACATAGTTCACAGAATCAGAGATCCACCTATGCTGAAGTTGCACAAGGGTTTTTTGTTTTGTTTGTTTTTGGTTTTCCAGGAGTTTTTGGAAAGATTTATTTATTTATTTGAGAGAGGGAGAGAGAAAGAGAGAGAGCTTACACAAGGGGGAGGGGCAGAGAGAGGAGAGAGAATCTCGAGCAGACTCTTTGCTGAGACCAGAGCTGGTCTCCATCTCACAACCCTGAGATCAGGACTTGAGCCAAAACCAAAAGTCGGATGCTTGCCAATGGATCCAACCAGGTGCCCCAAGTTGCAGGAGGTTTTAAACTGGCTGTCACGGTCTGTCAAGAGGATTCCACATTTAGTAAAGAAACATGCCCCATGATCTCAGTGAAATGAAGTATCCGTAGAAGTTTAATCCCAACTCGTGTTCTTTAATCAAGAATCTGTTGGGCAGCCCGGGTGGCTCAGCGGTTTAGCACCGACTTCAGCCCAGGGTGTGATCCTAGAGACCGGGGATTGAGTCCCACATCGGGCTCCCCGCATGGAGCCTCTTCTCCCTCTGCCTGTGTCTCTGCCTCTCTCTCTCTCTGTCTCTCATGAGTAAATAAATAAAGTCTTAAAAAAAAAGAAGAATCTGTCATAATGTCCTAATTTCCTGATGTAGGAGAATTAAACAGGAATTATTAATCATATTCAGTGTCAATTGAAATTACTAAATGCAAATCTACTGACTGAACAGCCTCATTGGTTGGTAGGCCCTACAACCAATTCCTCACTATCGGTTAGCTAATTAAGAAGTCCACACACACACATTTTTCACCCTCCTAAAAACTCAAGTTAACAGTGATTTAAAGACCATGCTTTTTTCCTCTTGCTTTGTGCTGAGTGCTTAAAGTTTTTAATACTTAAAGCATTTAAAAAAATATTTATGCCCAGGCCCCACTCTCACAGAGTCCAAGTCAGCTGGGCTCGAAAAAGACCTGGGCATTCCTATATTTTAAAAGGTGGCTGTTGGGGTGTCTGGGTGGCTCAGTGGGTTAAGCATTTCCTTTGGCTCAGGTCATGACCCCAGGTCCTGGGATGGAGCCCTGCTTCTCTCTCTCCCTCTGCCCTAGCTCTACTCCCCTCCCCCTGCTCATGTGCTCTCTATCAAATGAATAAAGGAACTCTGTTTTTTTTTTTTAAATAGTTGTTACTAGAGCCCAAGGTTGAGAACAGACAAATGCTATTGCATTTCTTCTTCCTGCTCACATTCATAAGGAGACCTGCCATGATAATTTTGCATATCCAGAAATTGACATTCAGTTTAAGGCTAAGATTTGAACCCATGTCTCCAGGATTGTTGTCTTTGCTTTTCTCATCAATCACAATTCTTAAGACTTCCAGTGAGATCAAAGCATTTTCATAGAAAGTTGCTCAAAGCTATTGCACGAGAAAGGGAAAAGAAAATTCAATTATAGCAGTTAGGCTAAAAATAGAAGATTTATTTAAGGCTTAGCAAATTCTCTGAAGTTTTACACGTTTGCGGTGATGGAAAGCTTAATGTATCTTACTTGGTTACATAATGTCACATTGAAGAGTCTGGCACTGAAGTATCAAGCCATCTTCCCTCCAGCTTGTCTAATATGTGAACTTTGAAAACAGGGCAAAAAAGGTGACATTTAAGTTTTCTCCACATGCATCTTAACTTCATAGAAAACAAAATATTTTTTACCATTTTTCTCTGACATTCAATCTCTTCCATAAAACATGGATAATATAAACTGTTTTGTACCTACCAAACTGTGGTTGACTATTTCCTTTGAATCTCTCTTCTTCTGGGGGGAGAAGAGGATGTTGAACATGCAAAATATTATCATGGGCCAACTTATCCCTATGGTATTCTCAAAATACAAATAATTACCCAAATGTAAACATCTGAATCTGAGCCTCAGGTAGGTCAGTTTCATCTAAGATTGAGCACTATTCTATTTTTCTGTCCTTCCCATTTTCATTTTCTGTCTTTGGCAGAGCCTCCTATAGCAGATGTAGTAAGAATGTGCAGAGCCGCCAAGATGCTTAATCAAGTTCCTGTGATTGTTGTGGCTGTCACCTCAAATTTCAGATTCAGAAACACAACTTTATCAACTCATCCACAGATGATGAGGCTCTTGAGGGGAAGTATAATTTGTATTGACAAAACTCACAAGCAATTAATTTATAAATCATGATGCCAATTTGTTAAATTACAATGGGCCAGGAACAGTTTGCTCATCGGATCCCCCCCCCTTTTTTTTGTTTGTTTGTTCTTTCAATAACAATTAATTGAATGCCTCTTTCTTATAAGATATTCTTCATACTGGGCTTGTCTTTACAAGTTAACAGATGATAAACCAGAAATGTTTTTGGTTGTTTGTTGGTTAAAAAGGACAAAATCCTACTCAAGCTTGTTTGAATTAAAAGGAGTTTATAGTAAAATAATAGATACATTCAAAAACAAAGTACAGGAAGGGAATAAAGTGAAAAGCTATTAGGTATCTCTCTAACTCTTGCTCTCACTGTCTCACCTTCTCTATCATTCAGACACTCTCAGACTGAGTGGTCTCATGTCTATAGCTCTTTGTATCTCAGCCCTGGTTTGGGCAACCTTCCTTTGCTTGCACACAGCCCAACATGGCTGTCACCCAACATGATCACCAATTCAGAATGTGTAAGACCTCATAGCCAGCAGGAGCGCCCACACATCTCTACCCAATCTGCACAGTCTCCAGGCTTCTTAGCTTTATTTCCTTGGAAAGACTCTGACTCATCCTCATCTATGGATATTTCCCCAGGCCAAGTATCTAAATCCTGCCCAGTCATGATCTATATGTACCTGACCCGGACCTATCCCTCTTCTAGGCTGGAGATTCAGTTTTAATGGAGAGTTTGCAGGTGGGAGACAATGGGAGAACATCTAATATATTGGTGAATGTGAGGCAGCCTTTAGGCATTCTCCTGTTGGGTATAGGAGCAATCTGAGTGAGGACTGTAGGACTGGGACCAAACTGATAGGACAATTGAAGATGTCCTTCCTACAAGCCATAGAAAGTTAAATCATAGAGGCAAGGCCAGGAGAAAAGGGACAGCACCCCAGAGGTTTTCATGCCTCCAGGGCACATAGCTAAAGTGAAGCCCTATCATTCAGAGTTCTTTCAGGGACTCTTCCTCCCCTGCTTCAAGGAATAAGCTTTGTTGAGCCCCTGCAGGATGTTTGGAAGACAAGTAGAACAATGCCAGGAGAGGAAGACACTGAAACTTACAGAAAGAAAGGCACTGAGCCTTTCTGGAAAGAAACCTGGAAATAGGATACAGTGGATTGAATAGTGGCCCCCAAAAGACATGTCCAAATCCTAAACTCTGGTACTTGTGAGTATGCTCTTATTTGGAAATAGGGTCATTACAGATGTAAGTAAGGTAAAGATCTCAAGATGAGACCGTCTTGGATTAGGGTGGGTCTTAAAAACAATGACAATAGATGTCCTTTAAGCGATGGAAAAGAAGAAAACCCAGAGGAACAAAGGGAAGAAGGCAGAGTTTGGAGTTATGTTGTCACAAATCAGGGAATACCAGGAGCCAGTGGAAGCTGGGTGAGGCAAGGGAGGTTCCCCTTTGAGACTTCAGGAGGAGCACAGGCTTTCACTTCAGACTTTTGGCCTCCAGAACCACAAGAGAATACATTTTTGTTGTTTTAAGCCAAGAGGTTTGTGATAATTTGTTAAGTAAGCCCTAGTAAATGAATATATTAGGCTGATGGCAGGCAGAGCTCTTCTGGGAAATGACATTTGAGCCAAGAGAGATAAGAATCAGGCACCTCAGAGCATGCCTCAGCTTTCTTCAGTAGCAGCTTCCAGACCATGAACATAAGGGATGAGCCTCTGGGTACTGGAGAGAAAGTGTAAGTCACGATCTCACTCTCAGGGAGGACATAAACTCTGAGCCAGTTTGGGCAGAGAGGGCGCCCTGTCTTCAGTTGGAAACACTGCCTTGTGAGATTGTACAAAGATGGGAGGTCCACCCCTCACTTTGCCATTGACTACCTGCACACCCTTGTGTAACTTCCTCACCCTGTAAGGTCCTCAGCTATAATGTATAAGACTATTGCAGAAGATGGCCTCTAAATATCATTGTGGTTGGGGCCCCCTGGTCCTTAGGGCTGTGTGGTTTGGATAAGAGGAGAGTCAGGCCTGAACCTATAAGAGTTTGACTGTGGCCTAGCTCTCTCAGTTGGATACACCCGCTTGATAGAGGTATTGCCTCACCCCCCTCCTAGGATCGATCCTTAGACCCAATCCTCCCCATGTCTCAGCTATACCTGGGACCAACAGTTACCTTGGGAGGATTTGGCCCTTGAGTTACCACTCATAGTCAATGTCCCTCCCTATCTCAAGTTTTTGAGGACATATAGCTCTCTAGCCATATAACCCCATAGGGATCCTGCTGGATGTCCCATAAGGTATATTGTTTTCCAGGCTCAGACCAATGTTGGAATACCCCAGGTGACTTTGGAAGCTTATGGGAGTGAACTGTAAGTGTCCCACCTAGGATTTTTTTTTTCTGAAAGCACAATTTAGACCTGTACTCTAAAATATGTAGTCCAGAAGCTGAATGTGACTTTATAAACTTAAATTAATTAAAATTAAATCAAATTAAAAATTGAATCTGAATTGCATTAGCCATAATTGCTTGATATCCATATTCACATGTGGCGGCTAGTAGCTATATATTGGACTTTGCAGAGGGGGAACATTTCCATTATTCTAGAAAGCTCTATTGGATAGCACTAATCTAGAGATCAGTGTTTCAATTCATCTGAGGATCTTGTTAAAATACAGATTCTGATTCAGTTGGTCTGGGTTGTGGCCTGAGATTCTGTAATTCTAGCAAACACCCAGCTGATGTCCATCTGTGTGAACGCACACTTTCAAAAGCAAGGATTTTACATCACTATGAATCATTTAGGGCCACTTTACTAACTAACTATATTCTGGGGCTGGGGAAAGGTAGGAGGGAGAACATTTTATCTGCAAGAAGTAGAAAAGAGACTGGACTATCTTGGTTGGAATAGAGGCTTCATGGGAGAGGAAAATGGAAAGTCCCTTGTTTAGGTAAGTTGGGCCCTAAATGTCAGCCAAAAGGATACAGACTTCTCTCTGTAAAGCTGACCTTCCAACTAAGATGAGAGACCCATTAGTACAGGGATTGGCAAACTTTTTTGGTAAACAGCCCTATAGTAACTATTTTAGGCTTAGTGGGCTCTGGCTCAATTATTCAAGTTTGTTGATGTTGCCTAAGTGCAGCTATAAACAATATGTAAGGAAATGAATGTGGCTGTGTTCCAATAAAACTTTGTTTACAAAATTAGGTGGCATAGTTTATGGACCCCTGCACTAGTGGGTCACATTGAATGGTGGGAGCATCAAAAGAGGTTACAATTTGTCAGTTAGAATGTCTATATAACCTAAATCCTGTTTTAGCTATCCTCATTGTTAATCATTACTAATAAGAGTAAATGTCAATCATTGTTATAATTGGTTTAATTTCAGTTTTCAAGCAATAATTTCCTAACACAGACAATACCTAATTACATTTCAGTGATACCGAAGTCAAACTATAATATGCATAAATTGCAAGTTGCTCAGAAAGAAAAAGTGAAACTAGACAATCAACTTAAAAGTAAAAATTCATCCAGCAGCTGGTACCTTCTATTATCATATTACAGAAAAAGATAATGTTCTAAATTCCAGGTTGTAGAATTGCCTTATTTACCATAAGGGTAAGCAAAGACCTACAGACAATCACTGGTCTGATGATCACAGCTAATGGTTGGCCAGTTTAGGATAAAATCAGGGTTCGTATTTCCTAACCAACATATAAACCTTCCTTGACATCATACTACAGAGCAAACAAAGCACTCCTCAAATACGGTCAGTACCAGGTACCCATAGTCCAGAAAATGCTCACTGAGACCAGGGAAATTGTACTGAATTATGGCTATAAACACAACCATTGATATTACAGACATTCATTGAACATTTCATAAATCAATAAATCATTTGTTTTCTTAGACTTTACAGAGAAGGATTCAAATGATAAACATCTCTCTAAAGAGCTATCCAAGAAATTTTATTTTATTTTATTTTATTTTATTTTATTTTATTTTATTTTTTATCCAAGAAATTTTAAATGAAGTCTTCAGTAATTTTGCAAGAATTTCTATGTGGCAAGCAAAAAAAAAAAAAAAAAATCAAGATCATTTTATTTATATTTTTTTCTTCTTTAAGAATAAGACATTCCTTGCAGCAGTTTTGTTGGAGGAAGCATTGACCTAGATAATAAGAAATTTTAGTGCTAGAGAAGGTCTGTTGAGACTTCTCATGACTTAATATTCTGATACCTGAATTCCAAATTACCCTTATCTTCTTTCTCCTTCATATCTGTCCAATTCTCAAAAACTCTTAATTGTAAATATGTTATCCTCTCAAAGACCTGTCTTTCTTCTTCTAACAGTCCATTTGGCAAGTCATTTAACCAAATCCTAGATCACTATGGGCTTCAGAGTGGGTCATTTTTAACAAGCTCATGAAGGTACCAGGCTTTGAGTTAAAAAGCAGTGATCTTGGGGCCCCCTGGGTGGCTCAGTTGGTTACTTTCAGCTCAGGTCATAATCTCAGGGTCCTGGGATAGAGTCCCATATCAGCCTCCCTGCTCAGTAGGGAGTCTGCTTCTCCCTCACACTCTCCCTCTGTGCTCTATCTACCCCCTTCTCAAATAAATAAATAAAATCTTTTTTTTTTTTTAAAGTAGTGATCCCATGACACTTCTGTGAGCCACGAAGGACAAATGATATCAATCCTATTTTATAGATGAGGAAACCAAAGTTCAAAGAGTTGCATCAAGACGCCCAAGGTGATCTTCTGTCTTCAAGTTCAGGTCTCCTTTCCCACACTTACAGTTCTGGCCAACCTGTTATTTTCCAGGTGTCTGATGAGACTTACATGGAGATAGGGCTCAATTATCACAGATCCAGAATGCTTCAACAGCATGTGATAGAAGAACTCAGGATCAAAATTACTTTGGTTTGAAAGAGAATAGGTAATATTTCTTGAATCTCAGCTTGTAGATTGATATATAGCTTTGATATAAACAAACAAGAATTTATTATGTGAAAACATTCAGGGGAAATGTCTTTATCTCAATGAATGGCATAACATAGTTGATCAACTGGCCAGACCAGAGTCTGGAGTTTTCTCTTGAGTCCTTATTTGTCATAATCCATCACAATAGTCAATCACCCATTAAATTTTAAGATAGTGCTTCATTGTTAGATTATTTTTTAATCCAAAAATTAATAATTTCTCATCAGGGCAAATAAAACACCACAAAGATATATGAAAAGAGAAAATAAATTTCTTTTCTTTTGACTCAGTATCTTTCTCTAGCCCTGAAGTAATTAAACATCTTGATGTATATCTTCTAAAACACATATATATGCCTATAAGTAGGTCCTTCCTTTCTTTCTTGAAAATATCTAATACCACAAATATAGTTTTTTTTTTAAAAAAAGCCATAACTTTCTTTATTTCCTTGTGAAAGTTGTACTTGTTTTAATTTTCCAAATTGGAGTGAGATTGAGCATTTTCTCATAGGTTTCATCACTATTTATATTGCATATATTTTACTAATTTTTGTATTTTATTTATTAGTATGTTATAGCTTTTAATGTGCCAGAGATATTGATCATATGGATGGCAAGTAATTTCTCCCAGTCTAGCATTTTAAAAAAAGACTTATTTTTTGCATCTTTGCTACACAATTTTTCATTTTGATGTACATTGGTCAACTTCTTCTATATCTAGTTTTTTGTGTTACTTAAAATGTTCCTCAACCACCCTTAAATTATTCATGTAGTCTTCTATACTTTCCTCTTATACTTTTATATTAAAAACATCAGATCTTCAGTCTGTTTACATTTACATTTTACACTTACATATTCAAATTTACATTTACACTTTGTTTACATATGGTGTAAGGAAGGGGTATACTTTTATTTCTTCCATATGGATAGGTCAACTGAATTAACTAAAACATCCATTATTTCCCAATTCATTGGAATGGTGGCTTTATCATATATAAAATTCCCAGGTGATAGATAGATAGATAAATATATAGATATATAGATAGATAGATAGATATATTACAGGATCTATTTTTGAACTCTTCACATTCTACTCATCAATTTATTAGTTCATTTGGTAGCTGCATCCCCTTAAAATTGTCCAGAGCAGAAGCTTCTACTAACTCCCAACTCTTATTTCATGGATAATCTCTTTAGGTAACACATTTTCTCATTTCTCTTTGGAACCTGTATGACTCAATGCATTTTTTGAGAACATAAGGGGGAGGTAGTTCTGATGTTTTAATGAAGTCTTCAAGTCTTCTACTTCCTGTGACATGCAATAAACACTGACTAACATTCCATCTCAATGTTCTGAAAAGAGGAGAGGGAGAGATTGTCTCAGGAAAATGAGCAGCAGGGTATCTCCATATGTGCTCTCAACACTAGCTCCATCAGCCTGTATCCCTTACTGTATCCAGCCATTCATTAATCTCCATCCCAGTGCTGTAGCCTGCATCTGAAGCCTTGTCCATCCCATAAGTACCCTCAACCATCCATTTAAGCTTACCTTGACCCAACCACTATAAATCAGATACTACAGAGTGTCAGACACTAACAAAACTCAAAGCTTTTTCATTAAGTGCTTTAAAAGTTAAAGTAGAAAATAAAGCAATATTTGTCCCATGTAGCTCAAGCTCTATTATGAAAACATTTTTAAGACTTCGATTGATGGATAACCTCTGAGCTGCAACTTCTAAGGTAAAAAAGTAATGGAGTAATAATATACCAAGTGGAGAAACTGCTTTAAGTTGTTCAAAGTAAAAAAAAAAAAAAAAGAAAAAAAAAAAGAAAATCCCAGCAAATAATTTCTCCTCCCTTCCTTCTGCCTCTGACCTCCCCCTTGCTCCCACCAGGTAGCTTTGATTCCTATGTAAAAATGGATCATGTGGAGATGGTGTCCTCTGAAGCCAAAAATCCCAGTGTAGAAAGCAAATGTCTCAAATTACAAACTGGGATAGAAAAAAAAAGGAGTTTGTCTTTTACACTCTTAAATCCCTCTCCAACAAGGCAGAAATTCTTACAAGATAGCTTCAAAACACAGCAGCTTGTGAGGGAGCGGTGTGGCTGCTAGCCATGAAGTTGGCATCTAATCCAGCCTGAGACCATTCTCTACCAGCACTCACCTCGAGCCTCCAGGATTTCAGAACCTCCTCAAGGTGGATTCTCACCACTGCAAGGCTCTTATTCTTATATGCTGATTACTTCCTTCCAAAGGGTTCAACTGAACAATGCTGGTTACTCAACCCCTTCTGGGTAATACGGAAAAGTATATAAAGTATGCGTACAGACTCAGAAAAAGACCCCACCTCTGTCTCCTCTGAATCATGGGGACTCTGGAAAATTTATTGCCCACAAGGGACAAAAGAGCAAAACAGATGGTGAAATTTCATGCTTTTTCTGGATAGTTAAAAATATCATCAATCATGTACTTAGAAATTGGCAGTAACTGAATTTTTGTTATTCCATAAGTTATACCAGACAGAAAGTTTTTTAAGCAAAAGAGCATGGATGTCTACCATCAAGTAGACATCGTTCATGATTTCTGGCTGCCCCGTACATTGGTAGAATCTAGAAAATTCCTTCTCAGCTCCTCTTGTACCTAGAACTAGTGACCTAAATTCTATTGGTCAGACACAGTGAATAGGAAACCTCAATTTGGGATTGAGCAACCTGAGAAGGAAGTGCCATATGGACCCCACTATGTTAAGAGCAGAGGCCTCCAGCTTTTGGAGCGGCCACAATTGCAAGCCTGAAATTCTGTCCTGCAAGTGGCATTGACAGGATGCAACAGCAGTGGCCCTCAATTCCTCATCAGACCAGCTGTGCTGCAGGGTTTGGGACATTGAAACTTAGCTTTGATATGGTCTCCATTTCTCTCATATGGTCTCATATGGTCTCAATCTCAAGGAATCTGGGAGATGCTCAGTACTTTTTCATAAACTCCTTTTATAAACCAGAGGCAGTTTCTGTTGCTTGCGATTAAGAAATCTCAAGTAAGATAACATATCTTTTATTCATGTATATCGAAAGTGAAAAATATTTGGGATTATTCTATCTGGTTGAAGCCATGAATAAATTTACCTGACAGAAGATGTTTAAGATGTGAAATTTGCCTCTAAAGGAAGCAGATTTTTGAACTCTCAGAGATCTTCTTTGGGTCCCTGAGGGCACCCCCAGAAGCTATACAATGGAGTGACTGATTTACCTGAATCTAGAGCCCTCACAACCGTTACACTGAGAGGGAGTAATCCTACTTACAGTATCTTGTGTGCCCCAAATCTGGGGAATTTATGGGCTGAGGAGATCATTTCTTTGGGGGGGGGGTTGAGCCCCCTTCCCACTGACTTTCTTTGAATCATACATGCACTACCCAAGGAATTTTGCATTAATTATTTTTGGTATTGTTCCTTCTTTTATATAAGATTGAAAAGTCTGACTCCATGTGTGAAGAAGAAGGTGGATGGAACAGATGCCTCACATCTGATGAGCTGCTTGGGGAAGACTGTGGTGGGTTGGATACTTTCATTTTCTCAGTAAAAACTGTGAAATCTAACACATGTACAGGAAAGCATATAAAATATATATGACCTTTAAAGAATAATAATGAATACACATATTGCCATCGCTAAAAGTGAGAATATTACCAATAATCTACCAGCTCTGAGACTGTCCTTGAGTGCATTTCCCTTTCTGCCCTAAGAATAACCATTATGCTACCTTTTGTGATATTTGTTCTTTTGCTTTTCTTTGTTATCACCTATATATATATTCCTAAAAATACTATTAAGTTTTTCATGTTTTAAAACTTTATCTCAATTTGCCATATGTATTCCTTTCTCTTTTCTTTTGTAAAACATTATGGTAGTGGAATGTGTTCATATTATTGCACATGGTTGTAGTTCATTCATTTTCATTGCTGGGGAATATTCTATTGTGTGAATATACTACTATTTACTTATCTATTCTAGATAAGTGAACATATGGATAGTTTCCAGTATTTGGCTATTGCAAATAATGCTGCCATGGATATTTTGAGTGCATCTCCTGATTTAGACATGCAAGCGTCTTTGTACATACATGCCTATGCTGGATTGCAGGGTTATGGGATGTGGATATTTTTACTTTTCTGAGTAATGCTAAACTCTTTTCTCAAATGGTTGTATCAATGTTCAGCGTTACTGACTACACATTGAGAGAGAGAGTTCCTACCTTTTTATACTTACTGGTGTTCATCATCTAGTGGCTTTATAATGATACCTCAGAGTGGTTTTAAGTTGCATTTCCAAAGAACAGTAGTGAAGTATAGTATATATTTTTGTTTATTGAGTTATTGGTCACTGACTGGTTATTGGTAATTTGAAGTTTATGTACTGTTAATTACCTTTTCAACTCCTTAACTCTTTCTCCATGGGGGAAGTTACTGGCTAGGTCTGGGTTGCCCAGAAGCAGAGCTTGCTGCGAATGAATGTATGCTAGAGATTTGTCATGGAAAGCACTCAGAGAAAAGGAGACTGAAGCCTGGGGGTGGGGAGAGCACATCTCACACATGTGAGAATATTTTGCCCACCATCACTTCCCTATTCTACTTAAATAATAAATATATTATATAATCATGGTGACTTTTAAATAACTGCTTATAATATTTAAATAGAAGCATTGTTTAAGAAAACTCAATACTGTGAAGATAGCAATTTCCCATTAAATTTATCAAAATATGAACTTTTAAGAGAAATCAGTGGAAGGTCTTTGGTTTGTTTGGCTTTGCTTTTGGTTTTCAGGAAAGATACTTGGAGAAAATGAAATATATGAAGTAATGAAAGAGAAGAGTAATGAAGAAAGACTTGCCTATCATATGACATGCTAGCTGGAACAGTATTTAGACACATCAAGTGGTAGAGAAAGGGTCATTTAGAATAAATGAGGAAAATCAAAGTGTTCCAAAAACTATACAGAGACAAATGGCAGTCATAAAAAACAAGGAATGAAAAACACCCCCAACAAAACAGGCAAGACAAACCAAAGACAAACAAAACCAAAAGGTTAAAGCTATACCTAAACTCTATATCACACCCCACTCCCAAAAATTTACAGGTGAAATTGGTAGAGTAGGAACACTCTAATTATTATACAAAGTCTAGAAACTATAAAATATTGGTAGATTATTGGTAGATAATGAAAAAACATACCATAAAATAAAATTTAAAAATAATTTCTATAAAATATTTGCAGTATCTATTTCTAGATAAGGCAAAGTCTTATAAATTAAAAATTAAATACCAACTTGGAAAAAAAATGTAAAACTTCACAAAAAATACAAATGGTCATGAACATTGAAACTATGCACATCCATCCACACTAGCAATCAAATAATTTTTTTCACCTAATAGATTTGTGAAGATTTAAACAGTGGATGAAACTCAAGAGTAGGGGAGGCCATGGGGAAGGAAGAACTTTTACACAAGTTAGATGGGTCTGTATATTGTTAAACTGTCAATATATTCTTATAATTACACTGTACATTATATAACTATGCTGTGTATTGTCACAACTATAATTAAAAATGGGCAAAACATTTGAATCAGTAATTCCACTTTAGAAACTTATCACAGAGAAGTAATCAGACATTACATAAAGGTATGATGACAGAGATGCTTGTCAAAATGTCACTTATAACAGTGAAAAGACTGAAGTCTAGTATCTTTACTAATAAGGGACTTATTATATTTTAATCCAAATGTATAATGGAATTCTACTTTGCCATTAACATTGATGAGGAATATCATGCAATAACAACAAACTAATGGCCTCTCAGAAATAAGAGGACTCAAATGAAAAAACAATTTTGCATTTAATAAAAAGAGTTAAATCGATACACTTCTATCAGCTAAAGAAATAATGACAAGTAAACTTGTTAATTCTTTGCAAAGTTTGGGTCCCAGGGTATAGTGTGAAGAGAGAAAGAAAGTGTTCAGAAGAAAACCACCTGAAATTCAGGGTTATCACTGAGAAATGACAGCCCAGGGAAGGAATTCTAGGACCTCAGCCCTTCTTGGCACACCTACAAGAAAGTGGGTCTTCACACATCCTTGGAGCTCAATGGAAATCGATGGGACGAATGAGTTGTACAGAAACAAAGACTGGGTGAAATCCTGAGTGGAATCAAAATGGGAAACAATAGAAGGGTTTCTAGTGTCAGCAATGTTTGTCAATGTGAGCATCAATGTTTGAGAACATCTCAGAAGCTGCAGACCTGTTGGTCCTTCCAGAAATTCACATGCTTCTCACTGTAAATAAACCTGTGCTATAGAGATTTTGGAGGCTTTGCCACCCCCACCCTACAGCATCCCTGCAAAGTTTGCTCTTTGATTGGAAGAAAGGATACTTGGCAGTGTTTTCAAGATGGGTTGGAATTATAAGGATCCTGTTTGCCACTGTAACTGAAATATTCCTAAAATATTAGACCCTCAGAGAGAGGAGACCAAGGAGAATAGGGCAGGATTTTTAAACCTCAGCATTATGTTCACTTCGTGTGAGTGATTCTTTTTATGTTATGGAGGCAGGATTACCCTGTGCATTGCAGGATGTTGAGCAGCATCCTTGGCCTCTATCCTTGCCCCCATTTGTGACATCAAAAAAAAAAATCTGAAATATTGCCAAATGTCTTCTGAGCAAAATTTCCTCTGGTTGAAAACTATTGGCATCAAAATGGAATAATATTTTATAAAGTGAGATGGTATCTTTAAGTGGGAAAAGCAGATTACAAAGCAGAATATGCTATAATCCTATTTTTACTTGAGAAAGCATATCAGGCATACAGGTATGCATTAAGTGATTATGAGTGCTATTTTATTCTATATGTGTTTTGGTATGTTCAAATTTTTTGACAACAGACATGCAATTGTTACATTGAAAGATAAACATAGATATTTAAAATCTTAATATATGCATAGAAAAAATCTTGAAAGGATACACAGCAAAATGGTAAGGATAGTTACTTCTTGGTTTTAAGATTTTTCTTTTTTCCCCTGTTTTTGTCTGCACTTTCTAAATTTCTTAGAGTGAACACATACTAATTTTGTAATCAGAAACAAAGTAAACAGAAATTATTTCAAACACAAATCCCAGATTTTAACTAACCACTAGATGCCTACAGATAATTAGGCCCATTAAAATGTATGCTTCTAAATTTAGTTGTTCAATCCATCTTAACTCTTAGACATGGTTTAATGACTTTTCCTAGTTGAAAACAGTAAGTTTCACAAATTTTCTCCACTCACCTCATCATACCTCCATTCCAACTGAAGATTCCCTTCTTATTTTAATGTGGAAATGGATACAATCTAGTGTTGACATCCTCAATAGTTCTCCCCTCCAAATTTTTCTGCATTTTAACATTCTTCTGTCTTAGCCTCTGTGTTCTGTAAAGAAAGCTCTTAAGTATTTTTTCTGAAATCCCCAAATAAAGTTTTCCTCTTTTGCTTTTCCTACCAAAATTAAGAATCCATGAAGGAAATAAGAACTTTCTCCAGTCAAGACTATGGTTCATAACTAAGATTTGGGATCTTGAATTGCCCAGGAGGGTTTTCTTTACAAGGCATGCTTGTCTCTTGTCTCATGTTAAACAGAGAAACTGAGGATAGGAAATGAGCATGTGAAGCTTGACAGACCATCTCCACCTTATCCCAGGTCAAGTAACAGAGCCTCCCTAACCCCCTGTAATTCCTGCAGAGCTGCTCTCCCCAGTCCTACACCTCTGTCACCACGTCGTTGACCATGTGACCCCAGCTAGGCACTTACATATCCTCTGCCTGGAATGTGAATCATGAGTGGAGACACACAGGACAGAAGGTAATCAGGAATAGATTATATGGTGCCAGAGATCGCCAAAGTTGCCATGGTTCTTGAGGGGTCATCAGCTATACATTCCTGAGTATTTACCCATTCCCTACCCAGTCCAGTTCCCTAGAGAAACTTTTCAAGTCCTAGTTTTCCATATCTAGGTTGTGAGAAAAACCTCCTGAACCTACTGTTAATCTAAGGCTTAGTTCCATTGTAGCAGAGAGTAAACCGTAGTGTGAGTAAGTGCTTAGGAAAGTCTCACGCCTACCTAGTGAAAACCCACAGTTAGCTGCACCATCAAATGGATGCTTTAACCTGAAACAGAGATAGTAATTAAATTATTAAAGGCTGAAAATATGGCAGTGCTGAAAACGAGGCAGGGGCAGACCAATGAGATTTTAATTTTGTGAAATTCTCCCACATATACCACAGTCTCATTAAATTAGAGTGCAAAGTTTGACATCTCCTGGGTCAAACTATAGGCACTGCCTTGGAGAAGAATTGAAGAATGGACCAACCAATCAACTAACCAACCAAACCAAAAAAACAATGAACCAGAATGGAGTGGATGGACACCAGCAGCAGTGTTTTTCCTTTCTATCTAGAAGAGATCCTATAACAGAGTGTCGGTCTAAGTTGTCAATGTAATTTCATTGCTGTAGGAATGATTTTGAAAGGAGAGTCAATTAACTAAACTTTGGAATATCCATCAAATATTACATGTGTTTGCCTTCTAAAAGATCAGGACTTCTATATTCCTAAAAGCAATACAAAAGAATCTTAATTTCATTGCTTTGAATCATTCTAAGTTTTGATAATTTCCCAGTGTTATACAGTTGCTATTATATATACTGCCTTCAGCCCATATTTAATATCCAGGTACAAAAGCAAAGATTAATTTCACCATTTTATATATGATAGGCTGAAACACAGAGAGGTGAAATGACTTGCCAATGTCAACTAGCTAAATGACCTGAAAAATCACAAAAACTCAGATCCTCTGAACTAAATGTCATTTCTACCATGCTGGTTATCAGTTATCATGCCAAGTTTAAATCAGATGATTCATCAAATTATCATAACTGAAGCAGTACCTCACTAAAAATATTCCACATTTGGTATAGTGCTACGAGGAAATGCAGCTTGTAAAGAAATTACCCACTCTCAGGATTTCCTCCAGCTATTCACAAAGCTATATAATGATCCTATTGGTTTAAAAGGTTTAATTATGAGGGTTGAATATAGTCTCTGAAGATTATGAATAATTAAAAATTGAATGTATGAAGTTATTTATATGGTCAGAGTATATGGAAAAGAAATATATACTCACTTTTAGAAACTACCAAAAGTAGAGATAAATATGCTACCATGTGCCAAGACAAAACCTATGAATGGACAGTTGACTGTGATAATATGGTCACCCTCACCTAAGGGAATTGAAAATTTTGCTGCTGAGGTCAGTGTTTGGAGCATCTGGGTATCAGTACCTCAGTTAAGAAATAAAAACTTCAAGTAGGCCATCCAAGATGCACTGGTCCATGTACCACCTCTACTTCTGATAGCTGTGGTTCCCTCATCTCCCTCCCCTGACAGCAAACTCCCCCAGTGCATGAGGCCAAGCTGCTGGGATGTTCTGCAGGCAGGCCAGGTGTTCCGGTCTGTCTCTCTTCCTTTCTCCCTGGGTGTTACTTTCTGATTGAAATCAAAGACTATGAGCAAGAAGAATTACAAAACCAGTCCTTAGAGTCACAGTGTTTTAAATTTCCATTCTATCTTGTCTAAAGTCTACTAAACCAAGGGACAAATGAATGAACCCACTTAGCCAATTGGAATTAAAAAAAAATAGAAGAGGACTTTTAATTATAAACCTTAGGATCATGTTACTCATTAGTCATACATACCGGTAGGATGACCACCTATCCTAAGACTCAGGACTTCTGGGAAAGTGGGAGCAAATCAGGATGTGGATCACTCTAATACCTGTATGTCACCATAGAAGATGCAATAAATTTTCAAATGCTGGTGAAGGTAGTCAGAATAAAGTCACTTTGCTGTCACCAAACATAATTATGATTTTGTTAGGTTTAAGTTTATATATTGAAACTTAAAGGATCAATGCTGGATGGTCCTTAATTCTAATTCAACCTATAGCCTAAAAACATAATCAAAATAAAAAAAAAAAAAAACATCTCTTTAAAATTGAAGTCCTGGGCACCCCGGGTGGCTCAGTGGTTTAGCACAACCTTCAGCCCAGGGCCTGATCCTGGAGACCCAGGATCCAGTCCCACATCAGGCTCCCTGCATGGAGCCTGCTTCTCCCTCTGCCTGTGTCTCTGACTCTCTCTTTCTCTGTGTCTCTGATGAATAAATTCTTTAAAAATTTTTTTAAAAGGGTATAATTTGTGGAAAACTAAAGGTCACTCAGTACTTGGACTTTCATTTTACAGATGAGGAAATCCAGGCCTGTAGAGGTGGTCATACAGGGTCATCTCATTTTATAACATCAAATTCACACTTAAAGTCTGTGCAGAGCACTTGACTGCCAATCCAGACAATTCTCTTCTGCACCTTGTCTTCCTCTCTTCCAAGACTAAAAATACTGATTAAATCAAGGTGTGTGGGATCCCTGGGTGGCGCGCAGGGGTTTGGCGCCTGCCTTTGGCCCAGGGCGCGATCCTGGAGACCCGGGATCGAATCCCACATCGGGCTTCCGGTGCATGGAGCCTGCTTCTCCCTCTGCCTATGTCTCTGCCTCTCTCTCTTTCTCTCTCTGTGACTATCATAAATAAATAAAAATTAAAAAAAAATAAATCAAGGTGTGCTAGAAAGGGTATCTTTCCTTGATTTAATGCTACATGTGTGGAAGGCTTAGGGGATCTCTACATAATCCTTTGTTGTTAACGCATCTCTGTTTTTTTTTTTTTTTTTTTTTTTTATTCATGAGAGACATACACAGAGAGAGGCAGAGACATAGACAGAGGGAGAAGCAGGCTCCATGCAGAAAGCCCAATGCAGGACTCGATCCCGGGACTCTGGGATCATGCTCTGAGCCAAAGGCAGACGCTCAGCTGCTGAGCCACCCAGGCGTCCCAGCACATCTCTGTTTTTGATTTATACATCCTGTGGTTCTGAGGGGTGGATGGGAACAGCCCGTGTTATAGTCAGTGGAACTGCTGAATCACACTCCCCAAAAGAGAAGCTACTGGCCCTGATTAGTCGCAGAAGTGATGATAAAAGGTTGACAGTAATGAGAGATACCATATCTCACTGGCTTTTAAACTTCAGTGCCTTAGAATCACCTTGCTTGTTGGGACCAGGCTGCACAGCTCTTCCCTCAAAGACACATTGGCTTTGAAACATACTGGAAATTTTGCATTTTCTACAGATTCCCAAGTGAGGCTGCTTGCTAATGCTCTGGGGCCATGCTTTGAAGACACCTGCTGTTTCCCAGTGCTTTACACACACACACACACACACACACACACACACACACACAGCAGAATTTTCATGTTAGGGGAGGAGTTGCATCAGAAAAATCCACAAAAAAAAAAAATACAGCAACACTTAATATAAAAAACTGCTAAGATTTATAAATCTTAATTTTTCCACATCTTACCTCTATATCAAATCTCAGTTTTTGTGAAAAGAAAAGATTTTAGAAATCACCTTAGTTAAATATATCTGCTGTAGTAGGAGGATAAGTATAGGAGAGCTCTTTTAATGACTTATTTACAAATTGTGTCTTTATAGCCTTGGAGTGTAACATACCTTTAGGAAAAGCTTACTAAGCTTACTTGTGAATCAATTTACAACCATAGTTAAAGGTTTTAACCCATCATTAATTTTCACAATGGTTGTTGCCTTTATGACTCAAGTAATTAAACAATGTTTCACAAACATTTTAAACAACTAGTTACATCAAGGGCTCAATGTGTGTAATAAGAAAGTAAATCAACAGGTTTATTGGCACTGGGAAAATTCTTACCTTGTTCTTGGGTGTCAGGAGCTTAAGAAGAATTAGTTTAGTCAAATCAGACCTGTTGGTGCTTTGAACCTCTCAGCTCTCAAAATCTAGTTATCAAGCTATTTAAACTGATTTTTTTTTCAAGTAGGGAGGGCAAAGGGAGAGAATCTTGAGTAGGCTCCACACCCAGCACAGAACCCGATGTAGGGCTCATCTCATGACCCCGAGATGGTGACCTGAGGTGACTTAACTGACTGAGCCACCCAGGCCACCCCCGACTTCCATTTTTAATTAAAAAAACGTATTTCTGATCTTATATTTTTCTAAAGAGAAAAGTATATGCTTTCCTTTATATCCTCTCAATCTGCAGCTTATTTCAACACCATCTCTTCCTCAAAACTAAATCCCTCATATTGCTTTTAAAGCTTGTTCACCAAGCTACTCCTATGCATCCTATAGGGCTTAGTTGAAGGCACATTTCCTCAGTGAAGCCTTCGGTGATTCTGCTATTTTACTTGCCTATAGCAGCATGAGTTCATTCTTTCAGACAAGCTTTATAATAATAGAAATAAAATTATTTGTTTAAAGTCATTTTTGCTTTCAAAATGGAAGCTTCATAAAGAAAGGATTCATGTATATTTTCCCCCTAGCACACTCCTTACCCACTAGAAGGTACTTGTGTAAGCCATTCTCCAAGGTGGATCCCACCGATCCCTGCCTCTGGGCATCCTCACCCTTGTTAGTCCTCTTCTACAGGTACCAGAGTTGATTTGTGTGACCAGTAGAATACAGAAGTGATGATAATATCACTTCTGAGATTAGGTTATAAAATACTGTGACTGCTGCCTTAGGGTGCTCTCTTGTTCTTTCTTTCCTAGCTGTGGAAAGCCAGCTGCCATGTTGTGAGAACCCTTAGGGAGAGTCTTAAGTGACAAAGAACAGCCACAACTGTGTGAGTGAGCTGAAGAGTTGAATTTTCCACCCTAAACTGAGTTTTGAGTAGACTGCTGACCAGCCAGCTTGATTGCGACTTCCTGAAAGACTCTGAGTCAGAACTAGCCAGCTAAGGTGTTCCTATATCCTGTATCCTGATCCTCAGAAACTGTCTGTGGGAATAGATGCTTGTTGATTTAAGCTGCTAATTTGGGGAGCAATTTATTATGTAGCAATAGATACCTAATACAATACTGACTAAATACACAATAATTCAATGAATAGAAGATCTAGAGATACTATGATTCATATAGCAAGAATCCATTACAAATAATCTGTGTCAATTTTGTGACGTTACCTTACTTCTATCAGAATAAAGTCTGATACAGATCTAAAATTGAAGGCTGGGAGTTGTAGTAATGAGTGGAAAATATTTTTTTATTGTTACAGATTTAACCAATTTAAAAACTTGGTTCAGCATAGAATTTCTGGTTAGCCCCTTAAGATTTCTCAGATACAATAATTTAGCAGGGCCATCACTGGCCCAAAGATACCACAAAAGTTGGTACATTATTTATTAATAATAACTAAAACAATGTTATTACATATGAATTACACAGATCCAATAATTACACACGAGCTTATTCTAGTCATAGTAATTAGGTGTTCAAAGCCTTAGGATTTAACAATTTGTTATAAAATAGTTGCATATGTTGCTTTCATGGAAATAAAATTCCTTATGATAGTTTCAGAGTTTACTTGCTCTGATATTTAAAGTGACAGTCACTAGATTTAACAGCTTTCTTGTGAATTTATAGTAGAACTTGTATAATTTTGAATGCATTTTGATTTGAGTATCTACATCTGCTGATTAAGTTAAACATCCTGACAGTTGCAAAGTACTCAATGTCAGATAAATTCTTGCCTTAAATACAATGTAGGACTTTACAGACATCAGTTTAGGTTTTAGAAAAACACAGGTTGTTTATTACATATTTTCTATCATAAGTATACATTCCTTAGTATGTTTATCAATTTCAATTGTACATTTTATATAGTTATAATAGTTCACATTCACTAATTCTTCAAATTTCTCATGTCATCTGGAATATAAAAAAGGTCATGACATTTTTTCAGTTTCTTAAACTTTTCTTTTAAAATAAAATATTGGGGGCACCTGGGTGGCTCAGTTAGCTAAACGTCTGTCTTTGATTCAGGTTATGATCTCAGGGTCCCTGTGCTGAGCATCCTGCTCTGCCCCTCCCCCTACTCGTGCTCTTTCTCTCTCTCTCTCTCTCTCTCTCAAATAAATAAATAAGTAAAATATTTTAAAGGAAAAGCTGATATTGTATTTCATGTAGGTTGAAAATCAGATCTGCAGGAGAATCAAATTCCCTTTCTCGTTTTTTCCCCTAGTATTTTCTATATTGGAAGTTGTTGTGAATGTCAGCGGGTGACAACTTGTTTAGCATCTGTTGTAGGTTGGAGTCCCTAGAAAGCAGAGACAGATTCACATGCAGAAAGTGTTATTGGTAAGCACTCTCAAGATTAATGCCTTTGGAAGAATGGAAGGAAAAACAGGAAAGGAAAGGGAAGGATGCAGGATTGGGCAATAAGGCCTCAGCTGACCACACATCTGGAGCTGGGGTGGTTCTTCATAGTTGTTTGGAATTGGGGTGGGAGACCAGCCATTATGCCCCCATGTTGATCAGAGGTTGGAGTGTTGGCTGCCCCAGGAAGGACGTATACCCTCAGATGAGGAAAGTCTCTTCAGCAAAAGCAATTCAGGAAGGCGGCTGACAGACAGCTCCCACCCCAGCAGATGGGGGACTCTTGGCAGCACAACCTGGAATCTACTACATCATCAATAATATATTTTTATGAAGCTATCTTTATTTTTCCTTGAATAATTTTTATATTTTTTAATACATGCAAGAGGATTAGGCACGCTGAATTCTTATTCTTATACCACTTGTATATAATTTGTCATTGTTCCAAATTAGTCCTGACCAAATGAGTTTACAAAGAAATATGGGAGTGTTTTCTAAACTACTCATTCTCTAGTGTATACTGCTCATTGCTGTCTCTGATTGAAATTTTTATGACAGGACAGCATCATCTCTAGTTTCTTTTCCAGTTGTGTATTTGGTAACAGTTTCAAATTTATGCTTGGTAAATATGTTTTTTTTTCAAAGATTTTGTTTATTTATTCATGAGAGACACAGAGAGAGGCAGATATAGGCAGAGGGAGAAGCAGGCTCCCTATGGGGAGCCTAAAGCAAGACTCAATTCCAGGTCCCCAGAATCATGACCTGAGCCAAAGGCAGATGCTCAACCACTGAGCCACCCAGGTGCTCTGATATGTTTTAAATCAATATTTTACTTCAGTAGACTTCCACTGAAGTCCATACTTGATTGTGTAGTGTTTGGAAGCTATAAAAAAAATGAATGGTATGGAGATTTTTAAATTTATTGTTCATGTATTGTTTTAAAATATATAGAAAAGAATAAAGAATTTCTTATAAGTTTTACTTTTAAAATATTTTTAGGGATCCCTGGGTGGCGCAGCAGTTTGGCGCCTGCCTTTGGCCCAGGGCGCGATCCTGGAGACCCGGGATCGAATCCCATGTCGGACTCCCGGGGCATGGAGCCTGCTTCTCTCTCTGCCTGTGTCTCTGCCTCTCTCTCTCTCTGTGACTATCATAAATAAATAAAAAAAATTAAAAAAAAATAAAATAAAATATTTTTAAATAAGTTCTTATATTTTTCCCATATACTTGTGGCATTGTTGTATCCCTGGACCCACAGATTATTTTTGTCTAGATTTGATTATGGAAATTATCTACACACGTGTGTGTGTGTGTGTGTGTGTGTGTGTGTGTGTGTGGTCATGTTACTCTACTGAAAAAAAATCCCAAAATATTCAAAAAATATTTATATTTTGGAGAAGCCATAATGCTGTGTCAGTAATCCTGGTCTTCCTTACATTGTTTATGATAGATGTTTTAGTATAATGTGCTGCTGAAGCAAATATATGTTTATGATAGATGTTAAGAATAACTTAGATATTTGTAATTCCTTAACTTATTCTAAAAGATTTTGCTCACTTCATATGCTATAATTTTATGTGTTTTTTTTTTTTTTACTTTATACACTTAACTATTACAATATTTTGGTTTCATAGTTGGTATTCTGAATCAATATTCTGATAAAATAGTAAAATGTTTTACAGTTTCTGCTAACTAAAGGAAATTGTCATTATCATGCCCCTGTAATTTTGTTGTTGATCCCCTACTAGAAGTTTAATGTGCAAAAATGGAGTCAGCCCATTTTAAAATTCATATAGAAATTCAAGGGATGCTAGATAATCAAAACAATCTTTAAAAAGAGCAAAGTTGGATGGACATCTCATGCTTTCTGATTTTGAAACTTACTGCAAAGCTACAACAATCAAAATATGTGGTACTGGCACAAAAACAGACACAGAAACCAATGGAATAGAATAAAAAACTCAGATATAAACCCTTACAAATAGGGTCAAATAATTTTTGACGAAGGTCTCAAGACCATTCAGTGAGGAAAGAACAGTGTTTTCAACAAACAATGCTAGGAAAACCAAATATTTTCAGGCAAAAAAGAAAAGAAATAAAGCTGGACACCACGTACAAAAATTAACTCAAAATGGATCAAAGATATAAATGCAAGAGATAAAACTATAAACCTTTTAGAATAAAACATAGTGGAAAATCTTCATGTTCTTGCATTTGGCAATGACTTCTTAAATATGACACCAAAACCATGAGCAACAAAAGAAAAAATAAATTGTATACACCAAAATTAAATACCTCTGTTCCTCAAAGGACACAACTGACAGTGAAAACGCAACCCATGATATGGAAGAAAATACTTGCAAATCTTACATCTGATAAGGGGTTAATATCCCGAATACATAAAGAACTACCAGGCAGCAACAACAAAAACCCCAAACAGCCAATTAAAAAATGGGCAAAGGACATGAATGGATATTTTTCCAAAGAAATGGCCAATAAGCACATTAAAAAATGTTTAGCACCACTAAATATTAGGGAGATGGAAATCAAAACCACAATGAGATACTATCTCACACCCATTAGACTGGCTACTAGGAAAAAAAACCCAGTTGATAACAAGTGTTGGTAAGGATATGGAGAAATTGGAACCCTCGTGGATTATTGATGAGAATGTAAAATATTAGAGCAACTGTGGAAATTAAATGTAGAATGACCATATAGTTCAGCAATTCCATTTCTAGGTGTATTTCTAAAAGAATTGAAAGAATGATCTTAAAAAGATGTCTGTACATGCATGTTCATAGCAGCATTACTCACAATAGCTAAAAGGTAGAAGCAACTCAAGTGTTCATCCATGGATAAATAGCTAAGTAAAACGTGATATATGCATACAGTGGAATATTGTTCAGCCTTAGGATGGAGATTCTGACACATGCTACAATGTGGATGAACCTTGAGAACATTAGCCTTGAGAAATTAGCCAGTCATTAAAAGACAAGTATTGTATGATTCCACTTTTATGAGGTACCCAGAGTAGTCGAATTCATAGAGACAGAAAGTAGAATGGTGGTTGTCAGGGCTGGTGGGAGTAGGGAACTATTGTTTAATGTGTACAGAGTTTCAGCTTTCCAAGATGGTAAGAATTCTGAAGATGGATGGTGGTGATGGTTACAAAACAATATGAATATACTTAATACCATTGAACTATGCACCTAAAAATTACAAAGATGGTAAATTTTGTTATTTGCATCATAAAAAACAACTCAGAGTTAACACCAACACACCTGTATGATTTTTACCTTTCTTATGCTACAGCGTTAATAGCTAGATATTTTAAATTTCAATTTTGAATATTACCATTATTTTTATGGATATTTGGAGATCTTTTTTTTAAGATTTTATTTATTCATGATAGACATAGAGAGAGACAAAGAGAGAGAGAGGCAGAGACACAGGCAGAGGGAGAAGCAGGCTCCATGCTGGGAGCCTGACGCAGGACTCGATCCCAGGACCCCAGGATCATGCCCTGGGCTAAAGGCAGGCGCTGAACCACTGAGCCACCCAGGGATTCTGATATTTGGATATCATATCTATGTTTTACCAGGAAAATGTGATAAATTTTCTGCCGATACTTGAGCCTATTCTCTCTTTTAATCTCCAAAGAGTTTATTGATTTGTGTTTAATATGTTGCTGAAACTTACCTACTCTAACTTTTGGAAAATTAAAATTTCATGCTTGAAGTGGATAATAGCCAATGAGAGGGTCTGCTGTTTAACATTTGAGCTACACTGCCATGTAGCTCTATGAGCAGAAAGAATATTGATTTTTGTCTTTTTTTCTTATCTAGTTTTCCTTGAAATTCAACTACTATGATTAAGAAATTCATACTCTACTCCATTTGTGAGGTAGTTCTAAGTTATTAGCTCTAAAAATAGAAACATTAAAAATTACCTAATAGAAATTAACTAAAATATTTTTCTTACTTTCAACCTATTTTGCCCAAATTTATTTAGTAATACAAATATTTTTCATTTTCCTCTTTAATATCTTGTCATTTTCTGTTTTCTGGTCCTGATTTTCTATATAAAATTTTCTATTTTACATCAGGAAAAATACTTTATCTTAGAATCTATAAAATTGTAATTGGCTTGATCCTAACAGTGATTAATTTTTATACCAGTGGAACTTTCATTAAAAACAAATAATTAGAAGTAATTGGCAGAATTATAAATATATAATATTCACTTATGATTATTAAAGTTAAACATATTCAATTGTTACATGTTTAATGGCATAATTAAAATACTTTTAAATTTTATTTTCAAGCTCAACAACTCCATTTAGGAATATATGTGAGTAAAAAAAAAAAAAAAGAATATATGTGAGTGGCTGAATATATAAATAGCAATCTGAAATGTCAAATTGAGCCTAAGCACTAATAGCAACATTAAGAACAGCAGCTCTTTATTAAGTGGCACAGGACAGGTGACATATTGGATCAACAAGGTATTTTTTTCCTTTTTTTATTGTGATAAATTATGCATAAGAAAGTTTACCATCTCAACCATTTTGAGCCTACAGTTCAGTAGTGTTAAATATGTTTGCAATGTTGTGCAACCATCACTACCATCCATATCTAGAACTCTTCATCTTGTAAAACTGAAACTCTAAGACCATTAAACAATAAATACCTTTCCGCTTCTCTTCCAGCCCCTGGTACTACCATTCTACTTTGTGTTTCCATGTTGTGGACGATGTATTTTAATTGCTACACTTGTTCCTACTTTGTTAAGTTTTCATATTCTCAATATGAAGCTTTCAAAAAAATGTAACTCTTCTAAATTTTTTTATATATTTATTTTTAGAGATGAAGAGAGAGAAAGAGAGAGGGGTAGGGGAAGGGCAGAAGGAGAGGTTCCAGCCCCAGGGTGGAGCCCAACTTGGGGCTCAATCTCACAACCCTGAGCTGAAATCAATAGTTGAATCACTTAACCAAATGAGACACCCAGGTGCCCCAAAATTTAACCCTTTTAGAGTTAAGCACTTAATATCCATCAATATTATAGTATATATTTTGTGTATTTAGTATATATAATATTTTTCTTGATTATTATTGAGAAAACCAACAGAATATACTTACTTGGCTGGAAGAGGAGAGTTTATTGCCATCTGTCAGAAGTGTTCAAAATTCTCACATAAAATTGTTAAATTATAATAAAAACTTTTCAGAAACAATGAAGATATTAGATATTAATAATATTAATAATATTAATCAATGAAGATTAGATATGTATCTAATGATATTTGTATCATTAGATACAAATGGTGTCCAGTTAGATGTGGCATCTTTTTGCAGTTCACAACCTGAACAACCAAAGTTTCACCTTTGCAAAGAAGTTGGAGGAATAAATAATGCAAACATGTTCCTAAAAAAGATATCAGTAAAGAGATATTTTGTATATAAAACCCTTGTTTATAGTATGAAATTGGAAACCCTTTCTTCTTTCTGTAGATATGTTGAATATACCTTAGGTTCAGTATTCACAGCGAGGTCTGGCTTTATATTAAATACTTAAAAATGCTAATAAATCTTCCTATGCTTCTAAGTAAAATAATTTAAAGCTTTCCAAAGTAGGATATATTATACATATATGAGTATGTGTATTTGTGTATCTACATAGTGTACATATTTTAAATGTTAATATTAATGTTGATATTAATAATTTTAAATCTAAATTAAGAAATATCTCAAGATCTTTTTTTAAATTTTATTTATTTATTCATGAGAGACAGAGAGAGAGGCAGAGACACAGGCAGAGGGAGAAGCAGGCTCCATGCAGAGAGCCCGACACAGGACTCGATCCCCAGTATCCAGGATCACACCCTGGACTGAAGGCGATGCTAAACCGCTGAGCCACCAGGGCTGCCCTATCTCAAGATTCTTAAGAAGCTTTTATTTACTATATAGAAATTGTGCACAAACACATTCACATATACAGAGAAACCAGTGTGTTTACCTTAAAGAGAAAGGAAAATGAAAGGAAGTAGTGGGACAAGTTGGCACATAGGAGGTGTTCTGGAAATACTTATTAAACATGATCTAAATGGAAGGTACCATTATACATCATCTGTTTCTTCTCTTCATAGTTCCCACTCTTGCGATTTTGAGAGAAATCCATAATTTATTCCTCTCTGTATCCTCTGGTATTTTCTGCCATAGGTGTCTCTAGAACTTCCAAAAGATTTTGGAATTTTAAAATTCCATACCATGTGTCTACACTTTTTATTCATTCTTTGATTCCTTTAACTTCTTGCCACCAAAAACAACGAGACTACCATCCTTTTGGGTTTTCTTGATAATAAAATTTCTGGTATATTGCTCACTCTTTAGCTGGAATCCCTGTCTTCTTGTTGATTTATAGGAATTCTTTGTAATATTTTCTTATATACCTAAGCTTTTTTTTTTTTCTTTTTCTGGTGTACCTATTTTGTTCTATTGGCCGATTTCTTGTTCTTGAGACATTATATTATTTTTATAATTTTGACCTTGTATGCTTAATATGTGGTAGGACAAATTTACTTTCTTTTTCAAAGTTGACTTAGCTATTATCTTTTTTCCTTTCATTTATAGTTTGTTGAATTCCTAAAAAAAAAAATTCAAGAAATTTTAATATAAACTGCATTGGATTTCTATTTTTCAATTGACTATTATAATATGAAGTTATTCAATCTAATATCAAGGGATACATTTCCATTTCAGATAATTTTTTATGTCTTTTAGTTTTTTAAAAATATTCTTCTTAGATTACTTTATATTTTGTGTTATCCATGGATATTTTACAACTTTTGTTCTTATTGAGACTGGTTTTTAATTTTTATTTATAATTTCCATTTGGTTATATATGGAGTAAGATTTTTCTTTTTCTTTTTTTGGAGTAGATTTTTCTTTTTTTAAATTTTTTTTTAATTTTTATTTATTTATGATAGCCACAGAGAGAGAGAGAGAGAGGCGCAGAGACACAGGCAGAGGGAGAAGCAGGCTCCATGCACCGGGAGCCCGACGTGGGATTCGATCCTGGGTCTCCAGGATCGCGCCCTGGGCCAAAGGCAGGCGCCAAACCGCTGCACCACCCAGGGATCCCTGGAGTAGATTTTTCTAAGGTGATCTTGTATCCACAACTTTTTCTGAAGTCTATCATTATTTATGAAGTTAAAAAAATTCGGGTCCCTGGGTGGCTCAGCGGTTTGGCGCCTGCCCTGGGCCCAGGGTGTGATCCTGGAGACCCGGGATCGAGTCCCTCATCGGACTCCCTGCATGGAGCCTGCTTCTCCCTCCACCTGTGTCTCTGCGCCGCCCCCCCCCCCCGTGTCTCTCATGAGTAAATAAATAAAATATTTAAAAAATCTATAGAGTTTTCTAGATGCTACATCACTATCATCTCCAAGCAATGACAGTATTATCTCTAAAGTCCAATTCTTAAGCTGCTTGATTTTTATTCACAGTATTGGTTGGGACTTAAGCAGGTGTCTTTTACATCATAAAGAGAACACATCTGAAATTTCTTCATTAACTATTATATTCTATTTGTTTTTTGGTTACATCATTATGAAGTAAATGAAAGTTTTGGATTTACTAATCATAAGCAGATGTTAAACTTTATTAAATGCTTTTTTCCTAAAAGTTTTGAGATAATCATAGTTTTCTCCTTTAATCTATTAATGTGGAGAACCACTGTGATGGTATTCTGAAGATGAACTATTCTTTTAGTCTCAGGATAAATCCTATTAGACCCTGGTTAATTATTTTCAATACACTTTTTGATTTATTTAGTTTCCATTTTATTTGAACTTTTCAATTCTTACATTTATTGAATGAATAAAATGGTTTATGCTTTTTCTGTTCCAACTTTGATTTTTTAATGATTTTTTTATTTTTTAATAATTTTAAATAATAGTTTTATCTGTATAGGTTTTCATATATATTAGTATATAATTTTTCACAAATTCCATTTATCATTTGAAATATTTCTGTTTTATCTGTGATTATTTCTCATTTTTCCATACTATTTTATTTTCATATACTCCCATATTATTGACTAATTTTTTCAGATGTCTTATTAATCTTTTTAAAAACCACCTTTTAATTTTCTTAATACTTCCATTGATTTTTAAAAATAGGATAAATTTTCTATTTTTGTCTTTATTATTTCTTTCAATCATGTTTCTTTGGATTTCCATGTTGCTATTTACCTAACTTCTTGAGTTGAATTTTTAACTTGTGGTTTTTAACTTGTCTTATTTCCTGGTCAGTGAAATTTAAAGCCATATTTATCTCTTTATGTGTTGTCTTAGCTGTGTCAAATAAATTTGGACAGCAGTTGTTTTATTACCATTTAGTTTTAAGCATTTCATTGTTCCCTTTTTAGTCCAAGATTTATTTAGCAATATATAATTTGGAATTTTGAAAATCTGGTCCTTTATTAATTTCATTTTGACCAGAGAATATAGTCAATATTATAGCCAGTCTATGGAATTTATCTTGTGGTCTAGTGACCTTATCTGTAGTTTGTTTATGAAAATATCTCTCATGTGCTTGAAAAGAATGTTTTCCCACTTTGTTTATAGTTGTGGGTTTTTCATTTTTGTTATTTTGTGTGTGTTAGTCAGAGTTCCATATATATATGTGTGTGTGTGTGTGTGTGAGTCAGAGTTATATATATATCTATCTATCTGGAACTTATTAATTGAAATATTCTGATTTTTCATATATCTGCTTAGTTTTTGTCTGAACTCCAAGTTTCTGAGATGGGTATATAAAAATCATTAACTACAGTTATTGATAAACATATTTCTCACTAAACTTCTGCAAATGGCAGCTAAAATTCTTGTTCTATTATATCTTTCACCAGTACATAATGTTTACTCTTTATTCCTTATGCTATTTTTTGCCTTAAATGAAATTTTGCCAGATATTAAGTTTTTAATCTAAATTTACATTGGTTAATATTTCTTATATCTTTCTTTCATCTTTTTATTTTTAGTCTTTCTGATCTTTTATTTTAAATGTGTGTCTTGTAAACAGCTTGTTAGATCTAATGTTTTTAAAAATCCCCTGGCTGACTTGCCTTGTCTCCAGTGCCTTCAGATAGCTACATTGTATTGTTTTGTTTTGTTTGCATGTTACACAAGTTTTTACAGATGTTCTCGGCGGGAGGGTTGGTTTGATATTAGTTACTCTGTCATATCCAGAAACAAAAGAAACACATTTTTAAATTAGAAAAAAAATCGAATTTGGTTCAACTAAATGAGATTAAGACCATGTTTGAAAAAAATGTATACTTTACAAATAAGGGTTTTGTTAGCAGTTAGATACAGAGAGGAAAAACCAATACTTAATTTAGAATTCTCTAAATATATTTACAATTTCACAGATTATTCTTGTTTTCCATGTAGTTTTGAACTTCAGAATGATCTCTACTTAATAAAAATATCGAACACTATTTCTGAAAATTTATATTGTGAAGATAATGTTAAAATCTATCACATGCCCCGTACTGATTCACTGTGCACAGGGCATTACATATGTGGCATAAATGACCTTTATGGACACAAATGCAAACTAGAAGCTTCTAAGACACAAATATCAAACTAATCATTTTACCCATAATTCAAGGATAGGTCCATGAGTTTCAAGACTCATTTTTACAAATTGTTAATGTCTCTAATATTATGACCAAGGCTGATAGATCAATTCCCATGCAAATAGGCAGAATTCTGGTGAAAATGGCTTGGTAAATTTTATCTTCTATAAACTAATCTCATTGGCCTAGAGCAGTCACTACATACTAAATGTATAAAGTGACTTTAAAAAATCTTCTCATAAAAGATTTTTTCCTTAAAAATGCATTTAATCTATTTAAAAATATCTTTCAAATACACAGTATTACTAAAAAAGAATACTGAGAAAACAAGGTAAATATAGATAGTTCATGCTTGGGTCTACGCCCACACTCTCTCTCAATTCCCCAGGAAGATGGTGAGAGAGCAGTAAAAGACACTGCTATAATCTCCAGCCAATTTTTGCAGAAACCCAAGAATTAACCTCGAGTTTCTCAATCCAATTTCATGCAGTGATAACACGAGACAAAATTGGTGGGACAAATGTATATTTGAGACTGCATGATTTGTTTGCTCTGGCTGCAGCAAAGATGTGGGAAACCCAGAAGCACAGCTAGTATCCAGGGCTTCTCTGCACACAGGTCCAGTTTAACCACTTTTATGCAAAAACCCAACCCAACCGCTTATAATCATTCCCTTTGTCTACTGTACAAACTTCTCTCCATCTCTTTTCTATTCTTTGCCACAAGATAGAGTTGACCCCTTGTCTATGCTTGGTTAACTTTCCATGTTATTTACATAAAAATTTTATTATTTCAATATCATTAAGTGCAGAAGGTGACCTTTTACTAAGTAATCAAGATTGAGGTAATTTACTATGGTGACTAGTGTGTGGAAGTTCAGTCTTTGCTGAGACCTTGGCTCTGTTTGGTTGAATTCCAACGGCGATCTTGACTCATCTCGCACTTACAGGCATGAGTGTGGAAAAATTACAGACTTGATCTCTTTTCTATGTAATTTGTTGACTGGGAAAGCATTTTGCAATAGTCTACCCAGCACATTCTATTTTTTATTAATTAAAAGCACTCACAGCCATTATCTTCTTAAATATATATATGTGTATGTATATATACACACACATAAAACTATAATGCTAACAATGTAGAATAATATATTTTCCAAAATGATATTATTCCTTTCCTAAAACAATAAAATCTGATATAATAAAATTCTTTCTTCTATCATGTCCCATCATAATTCTTTTGTTCTTTTTGATTAAAATGGATAAAGTACAGGATGAATGCCATTTCCTGAGGTTAAAAATGAATTTATATGTATATATTATTATTTCACTCAGGCATTATGATAAATAAATAAATAATTTCATCTCTGTGGTTTGCATATTAAAATAACCATTTTTTCTTTATTATCTCTGGTAGAAATTTTTTGCTCCTAAGCACTTTTCATAAAACTATGAGATACTGTATTAGATTCTCATTTAGCACAATACTAATTTGACCAAGTTACAGATACTATTTGAAAAGAAAGTCATAGCTACAGTAGGATTATCATATTTAAATCTGAAGACAATGCAGAATGTTTTTCACTTAGATTCAGAAAATATGCATGACTGAAATTGTTAGTGTCTGAAAATGATCAAGTTTACCAAGTTCATTCACATATATATTACCATTTAGAAAAACAAAGATGAAAAGAGAGGTTATAGAAATGAAGGATTTTTAAAAACCAAGAAGTAGGAGCATATTTGTAAATTTTCAAATTGTAATGTAAATTTTCAAATTGAGGGGACTTTCTAAAGAGGATATTCACCATAAAATGACAAGAATAAAAGAGTATGAAATTCCATATAATTTAGGTTTACTTGAAAGAATTATTTTTTAAGAATATGGCTTACTAAAATATGTGACTGAAATGAGTTAAAGATCCATGATCAAAAGCTTATTTTTTGGTTCTGTTTTATTTTTATTTATTTATTTTTAAAGATTTTATTTATTTATTCATGAGAGACACAGAGAGAGGCAGAGACATAGGCAGAGGGAGAAGCAGGCTCCCTGTGGGAGCCTCACATGAAAACTCAATCCCAGGATCCCGGGACCCCAGGATCAGGACCTAAGCCAAAGGCAGACGCTCAACCATTGGGCCACCCAGGCGTCCCTTCTGGTTCTGTTTTAAAGTAGGATTAGATCAAGCAGGCTTAACCTAGAGTCTCTGTTCTGAGAGCTTTCCTCACAGGCTTCGGGGTCTTTGACTTTCCTGAAATTATATGGAAAGTCTATCCAAAGAGGAAAAGTTTTCTGTGAAGAGGGCTATGGCTTGCTTTAGATTCTCAAAAGGGTCTGGGCATAACTTCTTCTCTCCCCACAATGCTACAAACTAATGGAGAAAATGAGTTTGTAGAGCTCCTGTTGACAGCACCAAGAGTAACGACATCCTTCAATGTCTTATACAATGACTAAAAATTATCCTATACGTTAATATGAAAGGCAAAAAGAATAAATTATAAAGAAGGTTCACCTTCAGTTTAAAAACATTTATACCTCAATAAATTGCCACTTTTATATAATTGTTACTTGACAAGTGATATACAGCCAGGAATATGACCAAACTTTTACTCACATGGAGGTCATATACTCTCATTTCCTCGGGGATAATTTCAATTTTAAATCACTAATCAAGAAAAAAAAATTCCAATTTTTATCTTGTGAATTTAAATATTTGGATTTGCAAACAAAGTTGAACTTAATCAATGACATTTAAAACTAAATTTTCTTTATCTTGCCAAAGCACCTGCAGAGGCCTAGTGTTGTACTGTAGTAATGTTGAAAGATTAAGACTCATAGTTAGATTTCATTATTGGAAAAACAAAAGCTATGGTTATTGCTGCTTAGTTTTTATGTTACATATATTTCTTACAAGTAAGCAGGCCATAAAATAAACAGATGAGTCCCTTATCAAGATATGTTTATGATCCCTTTCAAACCCAGAAAACACTGCTGTCAGTTGTTTTTCTGTTTTTTGTTTTTTGTTTTTTTGCAGGAATCCTAAATCAACATGTGTTCATGACTTGAGTAATCCTTGGCAGGGTACAGGGCACTAAATCAAGTTTTATTGTTATTGCAAGACAGCAGAAGGTACAGGGTTATCTGAAAGTTATCACTTCTTTTAATAATGTTCCACTAGCAAGTCTATGATCTAGTAATTCTGATAAAATTTTAGAGTTAGGTCTTTTCTGGTAGTAATCAATTAAAAAAATGGTTGGTCCTCCCTTTCACCACACCCTCCACCTCCCCTTCCCTACCACATTCCCCCACTCACTCTAATTTTCATATTCAAAACTCTGCTTCTAGTCTTTTCTCTTAAAGCACAGTCTGGTTGGATGCAACGATGGTTGGCCTGCATATTTTTTCCCCGCTGGTATTTTGTAGTTGTTGGGTCATCATGCTCAGATATTAAAAGTTGCAGTGGCAAGGTCTCCTGCTTAACTCTCTTTCTTTTAGAAATGAATTGATCTCATCTTGCTGCCCAAAAGGTTCTTTCTTCAGTTTTAAATTTTAATAATTGTAATAGTATATATCTTAACATCACCTGTCCTGGGTTAATTTTATCTGTATTATTATGGTGTTCTTTTATAATATGTCTTTTGCTTTAATATCAGAAAAGTTTTACTGCATTATATTTTTTCCACATTTGTTCTAGTCTATTGTTTCAGTTTTCTTCTCCAGAAATGCCACTTGCAGGTATGTGTTGTTTCCTTGGCTGTCTTTCATAGACAGCTTTTTCTTTCTTTTTTTCTTTTTATCTTATATGTGTCACTTCATTGGCATGTTCCACTTCCCTGCTCTATGTTCTGTGTGTTCTATGGTATGGTATGTATTTTCTTGTGTGTTCCTTGTATTAATTCAGAAATGATTTCATCTCTTCCTTCTGTATCTTCCCTGAATTTTACTAGTTGCTGTTTCTCCTTCTCTTGTTATCTGGTCCCATTTTTCCTGACTTCTTCATCTGTTTTGTGGTCTTCATAGCTATACTTGCCTCATTCAATTTGTTTTAAATTTCCTGTTGGAATATTAATATCATTTTCATAGGGAGATTTGCTGACTTTGTTTCCTAAGAGCTCATTGATATGGATGGTGTGCCTATCTTTTTTTTTTTTAACTGTTCTGATCCTTGTGTTTTTATTTATTGATTTTAAAAAATATTTGTTTATTTTAGAGGGAAAAAGAGAAAGTGAGAGAGAGAGAGAGAGAGAGAGCAAAGGGATCAGCAGAGGGAGAGAGACAGAAAATCCAAGCAGACTCCCCACCGAGCATGGAGCCTAATGTTGGACTTGAACTCATGACCCTGAGATCGTGATCTGAGCTGAAATCAAGATTTGGAGACTTAACAGACTGAGCCTCTCAGGCACCCCACATTCTTGGTGTTTTTTAAAAAATATAAAAATATGCTACTCTTTTAGTACAATTTTACGTTTGCAGAAACATTGTAAAGCTAGTAGAGAGAGTTCCTATATACCCACTCTTCCAATTTCCCCTATTATTAACATCTTACATTAGCACAGTACATTTGTCACAATTAATGAACCAATATTAACACACTATCTGTACGTTATTCAGATTTCTGCAGTTTTTATCTAATGTGTTTTTTTCTGTGCCAGGAGCCCATCCAGGATCCCACATTACGTTTCATTGTCATTCTCCTTGGGCTTCTCTTGGCTGTGACACTTTTTCAGACTTTTCCTGTTTTTGTTGACCTAAATGGTTTTGGACAGTACTGACCAGATATTTTGTTGACTGTCCCTCAATTGGGATTTGTAAAAAAAAAAAAAAAAAATTGGGATTTGTCTGATATTTTTCTCAGGATTAGACTAGGGTTATGGGTTTTTAGGAGGAAGGCTAAAGAGGTATAAGTTTCATTTCCATTATGTCACATCAAGAGAATATACTATCAACATGTCTTATTGTTGATGTTGACCTGATCACTTGATTAAGGTAGTGTTTGCTAGGTTATACACTTCCCTCTTTTTCCCTACTGTATTCTTTGGAAGGAAGTCATTTTGGGCAGCCCACCTTAAGGAGGAAAGGTTATGCTTATCTGCTTGAAGGCAGAGAGTAGCTATATAAATTATTAGGAATTTTTCTTCATGGGAGATTTATCTGTTCTCTCCCATCCATTTATTTATTCAACCATTTATTTATATCAGTTTTTGGTGATTATAAATAAAGCTGCTACATTCATGTGCAGATTTGGTGTAGACATATGTTTTCAAATCAACATGATTGCTGGATCATATGGTAAAAGTATGTTTAGCTTGTAAGAATCTGCCAAACTGTTTCCAAAGAAGCTGTGCAGTTCTCCTTTCCCAATAGCAATAAATGGAAATTCCATTGCATCAAATCCTCAACAGTAATTGTTATTGTCAGGTCATTTTTGGATTTTAGCTATTCTAGTAGCTATTTAATAGCATGTTGTTTGACTTTGCAATTCCCTGATGATAAAGGATTTGAGTATCTTTTTATGTACTTACACATCATATGCATATCTTCTTTGATAAGATGTCTGTTCAGATCTTCCTCCCCCCACCCTTTTTAAAAAGATTTTATTTATTTATTTGAGGGAGAGAGTGTACACACAAGCTCAGGCACACATAAGCAGTGGGGGAGGGGGCAGAGAGAGAGAAAGAAGTAGACTCCTCACTGGGAAGGGAACCCTATTCAGACTCTATTCCAGGACCCTGGGATCATGACTTCAACTGAAGGCAAGTGCTGAACTGACCGAGCCACCCATGCACCCTTCTTTTGTCCTTTTTAAAAGTGAATTGTTGGCAAATTGAACACCAATAAAAAAAATAAATTTATTATTTAAAAAAAGTGAGTTGTTTTTTTCTTGCTGTTTTTAGAGTTTTTGTGTATATTAGACACAAGTCCTTTATCAGATATGTATTTTGCAAATATTTTATTCAAGCTTATGGCATTGTTTTTATGATAGATGGTCCAACTTACCTTTTTTTTTTTTTTTTTCTTTTTTTCTTTCCTGGATCATGTTTTGGTGTTTCATCTAAAAAATCATTAACAAACTCAAGGTTGCCTGAATTTTCTCCTATGTTTTTTTTCTAGGTGTTTAATAGTTTTGTGTTTTATGTGTATTTTTATAATTCATTTTAAATTCATTTTTGTGAAAGGTGTAAAGTCTAAGTTCTCTTTTAAATTTAAACTTTTTTGCATATAGACATCACTATTTGCTGAAAAGTCTATTCTGTTTCTATTCAATATGTTGTTATTATTACTTTGAACAAACATTTATTATGTCAGTTAAGAAGAAGAAAAACAAAAGATTTTTACCTTCATTTATTTGTTCTCTGATGATTTGTCGTCTTATATAAAGATCCAAGTGTCTGACCAATATCATTTTCCTTCTTTCTGAAGAATTTCTTTTAATATTTCTTTTAGAGCAGGCCAGCTTTTATTTGTCCGAGAAGGTCTTTATTTCTCCTTCTCCTTTTTTTTAAGTTTGTTTATTTATATCTTTTAGTAATCTCTACACCCAAAATGGGGCTCAAACTCATGACCCTAAAATCAAGAGTTTCATGCTCTTCCAACCTTGCCTATCAGGTACCCCTCTCCTTCTCTTTTGAAGGACAATTTTACTGGTTATAGTATTCTAAGTTGGTGGATTTTTCTTTCATCACTAATATTCCACTCTCTTCTGATTTGTATGATTTCTGATAAGCAGTCTTAACCTTTTTTTCCATAGGTAAATTGTTTCATTTCTTTTTTCAAATTTTTCTCCCTCTCTTTCTCATTCTCTCATTTTTCTCTCTCTCTTTACTTTGAATATCATATATATGATATATATATAGGTAAAAATATTTTGCTGTTTATCCTGCATGAGAGTCTCTGAGTTTCCTGAATCTGTGGTTTAGTGTCTGTTATTAATTTTGGGAATTTTTCATCCATTATTCCTTCAAATATTTTTTTGTCCACTTCTCACTTCTTCCAGTAGTCCAATCACAATTATTCTTAGATGTTTGGGGTTTTCATTCTTTCTTCTCATTCTTTTTTTCCTTTTTTCTTAACACTTGCATCTCTCTGATTACGTTATCTATCTGGCCTTGCATATTGTCAACTTTTTCCATTTAGAGTCCATAATATATCAATCATATTTATTTTAAATTCTCTGTTAATTCTAAAATCAAGACATATCTAATTTCTGTTCTGACAATTGCTTTGTCTCTGTAGATTGTTTTCTTTTGCTGTTTAGCATGCTTTGTAATTTTTTTGTTGCAAGCCAGATATAATGTATTAGTAGGAACAGAGGTAAGTTGGTTTTTAGTGCGAAGTTTTATGTTAACCTGGCTAGGAGCTGGGTTATTTTCATGTCTACTGTAGTTGTACCTGCCAAAGTTGTCAAATTCCTCTAGTGTCCTTGTTTTTGTTTCCCTGTTGTCTTTGGATTTCTCTAGGAACTCTTCCTTGGAGTGCATCTTGTAGCTGTTTTAGTTGTAATCCATACTGGCATCCTGTTGGTGTTGTGGTAAGGTGCAGGTGGAGAGAAGCATTCTATAATCGTTTGATTATATCTTTTAGTGAACTGTGTCCATTGACTTTGAACTTCTCAACTGTTTTTTAGCTCCTCAATCCCCCATATCAGTTGATACAGTTAAGCTAGAAGGGGATGGAGTCAAAGAATGCTCTTCCCCAGGGTGAGATAAAGATGGTAATATATTTTCTCCTGGAGAATAGGCCTTTGTTACAGTGAATGCTTTGGTATATTTCACAATGATTACTCTTCCACCAGCCCCTTCCTCCTTCCTTTTCCAAGAGTCATGAGTGGTTCCTTCTTGGATCTTCAAATAAGAACTTGATGGAGTTCCTAGAGGCAAAACTTACAAAAGGGCAAGGGTCCCCTAAGACAGGGTCTCCAGGACTTTCTCATTCTCTCTAGCCTCAAGCTACTCAGCCTACAGCTATTCATCAAATACAGCTATTATTATTTATGTGTTCCTACCAGATATAGCTCTAGCAGCTTCTGTTCCTGGTAAGAAGATCTTGGTTATGATCCTTTAAATTCACCTGTCTCCTCAGATTTCTTGGTGGTAGCTTGCCCTGTAATTTCAGTCCTCTGATAGAGCCAAGATAAGTCTTTGATTTTCAGTTTGTTCAGCTTTTTTCTTGTTATAAAGACGGAGTTATGATTTCTGAATTCTTTATGTGTCAGAGCTGAAATCAAAAGTCTGTTTATTCTTTTTGTTATTATCAAATTTAAATAGCTCAAATTGTCTTATACTAGCTATTATGCAGAAGGTACCTCAACATGTGGAGTGTGGGGGTGGGCAGTAGGACAAGTGAGTTCCAAGGTTTCTCTGTTTTCTCCTTTGTTGCTACCATGATGAACCATTTCTTGATAATACAATTCTCTCTGTAGTCTAACTTCCTCTGACTCTCAGAACCTGACTGGATTCCAGAATCCTTCTGTCATTAACCCTGAGCTTCCTAGGATCCTTCACTGGCTGCAGATACCAGGAGACATAGTCTGTCTTCTAAAATACGCCTCATCTTTTTCAAAGGAGGGTTTTTTTTAGATTTGCCTCTTCTGAGTTCCTCTCATAATTTTCATGCCTTTCTCTACCTTCTCCAGCAATTATGCCCTGATATATTTAATTTCTGTTCAAATTGGTTTTACTCAGGATGGGATATTTGTTGATTTTTAACATTTGATACCTAAAGCCTTCTTCTATACTCCCTATTCTTCCCCACTGCATTCTGGCAGTTTCCTGCACAGGACTTGCTGATCTCAGTTTCTTTTGGCCACATTTACACATAATTTGGAGTTTGTGGATTTTTCTCTGTCTTCTACTTTTACCAAAGATGTATTTCATGGCTTTATTTTTGTTCTCCTTTTTGCTCTATTTGGTTTCCAGGAGAAGTGGGAAGATTCAAAAATGAACAGTCACCATGTTCCTAACCTCTGTTACAAAATTGGAAATAATGAAAAAAAATTAAGAAACAACAGGAAAGAGTGCCAGAGTCACTGCATTGCCTGATGCAGAGTGCAAAGTAAATAGTGCCCTCTGGAGTGGCCTAATGCAACAGCCTTTATAAACACAACCTTTTGCCAATGGTCCTTATTCTTATGATCTAAAAATTGTGTTTTCCTTTTCTTATTGAGGTGATATGCTCCCAGGTGGGATTTTGATAAGGAAACAAGTACTGCTGTAAATGTAAAATAATTTGCTCTTCCTTGGAAGAGTCAGACTGGGAGAATTTGACTTTGGTGAAATAATATAGGAGAGAAAGGCAATTAAACTGGTTTTCATGTTGCCAGGCTTTCTCCCACCCCTCCATCTTTGAACCATGACTTTATAAGCAAATGATTGTAAATTATTTTAAAGGTCCTTCCATCCACCTAAACACACATATATTCACATGGAGGAATTTTCTTTTTTAATCTGCATAAGCACTCCAATAAAGTTTTTAAGAGAGAAATGTTTCTTCAGTAGTTTATGCCAGTTTCCTTCCTCAAGGCAGAAAATCTTAAAATAAAAATATCTCCAGCCTATGAAATTACATATGGTTTTCACATTGCCTCTGAGTAATTACTTAGACGGTAATAAAAAAATATTTTAAATACATTTGCATTTAAGCATATAATTAACTGTGTCCATGTAATTTATGTTTAAAAGAAATCTGGCACCTTATTGAGGAAGCTAAAAGAAATATCAAAATCTGTTCTTCTCAATAAAAACGATTTTATTGAGTTTTTATAAGAACGTGTGTTGGAGAAGAAATGGAATTTATGTGGTGCCAGTCATATTTTATTACAAAATTAGAGATAAATATCAATTTCAATGCCTCATAAAGCCAGCTTACTCTGACCCACACAGATCTATTTAACCATAATGCATCAGCCTGGAAGAGCAAAATGCCTTAAAGAGACTTCCAGAGTCTTCTCACACTTCGAGGACTTAACTCTTTCTAGTCCTAAGAAGTACAGCCTGACTAGCAACTTTGCAACTGGAAACATAATCTTGAGGACCCCAAACTCTAGTGAAAAATCTGGGTTAGGCTTAGCAATGTTTGTCAGTCACTTACCTAGAGAGTAGGTTAGAGCAGACATACTTAGAAAGGAAGTGAGAATCCAGAAAACACAGAGAAGATTCCAAGAAGCTTTGCAGTGGCCATCCTGGAAATGAATGAGGAAGATTTGTATTTCGGACCTTCAGTGATACTCGTTTTCTGCTTTTCCTACAAGTTGTATAGCTGCCTCTGGAATTATTAGAGTGGTTATCTATGCAGATTCTTCCAGATTCTGTCCTTTGAGGCTGTAGAGGGACATGCAGGGCTGAAGGAGCACACGGACAGAAAGGGTACTTGGTCAGCAGCCACAAGTGTACTGCTGATGGAAGACAAGGTGGTCTCTCTCCCAACATCTTAGCTCTATGACAGATGTCCAGGATCTTGACATATGCATATGGAAGGGGAGGATTCCTTTATAAGACTGAATTTACAGAATTATATATATTTCCTATTTCTTCTATAACAAATTACCACACTTAAAATAATGCAAATACAATTGACCCCTGAACAATGTGAGGGTTAGGGGCACCGATACCTCCACACACAGTTGAAAATCCCATGTAACTTTTGACTTTCTAAAACTTTACTACTAACAGCCTACTGTTGACTGGAAGTCTTACCAATAGCACACTCAATTAACACACATTGCGTATATGTATTATACAATGTGTTCCTGTAGTAAAGTAAGCTAGAGAAAGAAACTGTTCAGAAAATCATAAGGAAAAGGAAACACATTTACAGTATTTACTGTACCGTATTTATCAAAAAGATCATGTAAGCGAACCCGTGTAATTCAAGACCATGTTGTTCAAGGGTCAATTGTACATTGTCATACAGTTGTAGAGGTATGTCAAAGGTTTTATTTTTTATTTTTTTATTTTTTATTTATTTATGATAGTCACACACAGAGAGAGAGAGAGAGAGGCAGAGAGACATAGGCAGAGGGAGAGGGAGAAGCAGGCTCCATGCACCGGGAGCCCGCTGTGGGACTCGATCCCGAGTCTCCAGGATCGCGCCCTGGGCTAAAGGCAGGCGCATGCCTGTAGGAGCACCCGGCTGTCCGAGTCCATGGAGTATGTGACTTCTGATCTTGGGGTTGTGAGTTTGAGCCCCACGTTGGATGTAGAGATTATCTAAAAATAAAATCTTAAAAAAATAAGAATAAATAAATGGAAAGGTACTGTGTTCCAACAGAGGCTCTGGATGAGACTCTGTGTCCTAGCTTTTTCCAGTTTCTAGAGACTACCTATATTACTTGGCTCCAAGTTCTTTTATCGTTAAAGCTACATAGCATTTTTCCTCTCTGCTTCCATCTTCACATTGACTTCTCCCTTAGAAGGACACATGTGATTACATTAAACCCACTTTGGATAACCCGAGATTATCTCCTTCTCAAGGTTCTTAATTTAATCCCATCTGCAGACATCTGCATAAAAGGTAAAATATTGCCATATAAGATAAAATATTCATAGTTCAGACAATGTGAGATTAGGATTGACGGGCTTGTATTCAGATTGCCACACCTCTGTTCCAGTGGGTAGAGTGCTCAACATGCAAATTAAGCTTAGCTCTAACAAAATAAAACTATTTTGTAAACTTGTGGGCTGAGACTCATACCTTCTACATTAAGTTCAAACTGGGCCAAGGAAGAATATAAAGCAATCACCATGAATACTTCTATCAATGCTCGTAGCAAAAAGGGAATTTGTATTTAATAGCAGAAGATTTATCTCCCAGGTTATTATTATTAAAAGCACAGGCCAGGAGGCACAATGTGCATCTTAAAAAGTGGGTGTGCCTGGGTGGCTGAATTGGTTAACCTCAGACTCTTGGTTTCAGCTCAGGTAGTGATTTCAGGGCCCTGATCTCACCGTGCTGAGATTGAGCCCCTTGTCAGACTCTACACTCAGTATGAAGTCTGCTTAAGACTCTTACTGCCCCTGCTCCTAATATAAGTAAGTAAATGTTTAAAAGAAACCCCACACATTTCTTTAAAATACAATTCATCCTCATATCATCAATGCTATTTACTCTGTAGACAAAATAATCACCATCATTTTTATTTTCCACAATTATTCATTAATCCTATGTTGTATTAAGTCTTGTAAATATGATCTCAACATCATTTCTACTACAAATTCTGTAGGTACAGTTCTTTAGATAAAGGTAGATACAGATAGATATAGATTGAGAGAGAGCAAGAGATCCAAACATTTCCATAATCATGCTGGGATAATGCACCTGGTATCCATACTCTATGGTACATAAATTTCCTCTTCAGAAAGAATTGCTTTATTGTTCTGCATTACACTGTTTAATATTCAGCACTGAGAATGGTGATGGCCATACAAAGGACTCAGAAGTGTTTGTAGAGTTGGAATGAAGCAAATTTTATGCTAATGGGGAAAGAATCATCAAAATAACCAACTGGGAAAAAAATATAATTATCCTTCAGTTCATTTATTATGCTGTCAAATATACTGCTGGCCTCAGTTATTACCATACAGGATGAAAAGGCACCAATATTAAGGAAAAAGCAAAAATACCCTTGGTCCTGAAAGATTGGAGAGTTTATTAAGTCCATACATCTTAGAAATTTATCTTAGTTTGGCCTGCTATAACAAAATACGATAGACTGGGTGGCTTATGAAGAGCAGAAATTTGTTTCTCATAGTTCTGGAAACTGGAAATCCAGTATCAGAGTGCCAGGATGGTTGGGTTTTTGGTGAAGGTCCTTTTCCTTGTTTGTGAATGGCAGTCTTACTGTGTTCCTTACCTGGCAGAAAGAGAGGAAGAGAGTTCTGTAAAGTCCCTTTTATAAGAACACTAATTCTATTCATGAAGGTTCCTTCCTCATATCTGAATTACCTTCCCCGGAGGCCCTGCATCCTAATACTATCATACTGGAGGTTAGGAATTCAACATGAATTTTGGGAAAACACAAACATTCTATTTCAAAGTTCATACTCAATCAGAGACCATTACTGTATGTGAATGGTATGGTAGACAGTTTGGAACTGACCAGTGGCTACTTCCTCCAACTACTTTTTCTACCATCAAACCCTGTTCATATTTTGTCTATGTATCTATTTTCCACTGTTCTTGAGGACAGCACTTCTCAATGTTCAATGTGCATATGAATTATCTGAGGATATAGGATATATATCAGAATGTAGATTCTGATTCAGCAGGTATGGGGAAAGGCCTGAGAATCCACATTTCTAACAAGCTCCCGGGTGATGTCAGTTTGTCCCTCTGTGAACTGGGATTTTGGGAATAGTGACCTCATTTTCAGTTCCAGAGGTGGATCCTGAGTGTCTAATACCAAACACCAAACACGGTAACCTCAGTCTCCTGCCAGTGAGGATTAGAAATGGGAGGGTGACCCAGTTGAAGCAATTTGATGCAAGGGTCATCCCCAGGGTGGATTTTGAGAAGTATTTTCTAAGGAAGCAATGAAGAGACATTCTCTCCTTCCTCTTCACCTGCTGAGTCTGTAAATCCAAGAGTTCTGTGGCCATCCTAGGACCCCACAGTGAGCTAGCCTGAGTGCATCGCTGCTCCATGGAAGAAGGCATAGTGGAGTTAGAAGCTCTCATTGGAGTAAATGTTGGCTATAAAAAAATCAGGTATGATAAAATCCATGCATTTTCTTGTGAAGGAGATTTACATTCCAATGACAAAAAAATTCATTGCCAACTTCAGAATCTTGCAGCAACGGGAAAACATTTATGTAACTTCATACATTGAGATTTCTTTCAGTTTATGTTAAAAAATATACTACATATGTAAAGTACATAGTTTGAAAATGTCCAGACTAGAGGAAACAATTTCTATAAGTGACCCATGCTATCAAAACATTAAAAATGTGATTGCTCTAAAATCTAATGAGAAAAGTATTGTTGATTCATATTTAAAGAAATGAAATCCCAGTGGGTTAAGAGTGGATTAAGCTGATAATTTAAGGGATTGTGCCTGGTAGGGTGGGAGTGAGGGTAAGAGGTATTCTTATTCACCATTGTAACAAGGCATACTCCATTCTACTAACATGAGTGATTGTGATTGACTTAAAAAATGTTATTTGTCAAGTAACTGTCATTTATCATCATTGCTGGGAATAAATCCAGGAGATGCTGGTAGAAAATCAGCTTTCAAAAGAAAATAACTTATAATCTCTCTCTGAACTTGAACTGCTCAACTGGTTCACCCCAATATCCCAGTCTCCCTATCACTCTCCCTCCGTGGGTCCTTCCATTGGTAGGTTTGGGGCCATGTTTCTCAATTCCAGTTGCATATTGGAATTGCCTACAACATATAAAATTACTGATGCATGGGCCTTTCCCCAGAGAGTCTGATTAGATAGACTTGGTGAGCCCCAGGCATGAGTCTTGTTTGCTTTTTATAATTTTAAATTGTGATATAATTTCAGACTTACACAAGAGTTGCAATTGTGTAAAGAATTCCCAGGTACACTTACCCAGATACCTCCCTCTTTTCTCCTCCCTCCTTCTCTCTCTCTCTTTATATAATATATACACACACACACACACACACACACATACACACATATATACACATATTTATATATATAATTATTCTGAACCTCCTTAAGAGCAAGCTGAAGACACGATGCTTTTTATCCCTAAATACATTTGTGTGTATTTCCCAAACACAAGGAATTCCCAAACATAACCATATAACAATTATTAAACATCAGAAAGTTACAACACTGCTATTTAATCTGTAGACTTTATTGAGATGTTGTCAATTGTTCCAGTAATACCCCCATAGCAAAAGGAACTACCCGCTCTATCAGTAGATTAGTAGTTACTTTTTAACAGCTTGAAGGTGACACCAGTGTGCTGTTTAGAAACAGAAAACAAAGATGTGCTCAACAGAAGCTGGGAGCCAAAGGAAAAGGGAGGAGGTTACAAATCTTCCTAGAAGATTCCTGGTACTCAGGGAGCAGGCAGGTATTTGCAGAGCAGCGCATGAGAGGCAGCGGCAAGGAGTAGAGCCCGGGAGGGCTTAGATGAAACCCACAGCAGGCCCAGGTGTGGAAACTCCACTGGCCTTGGATTTTGGGGTGGGCATGGTGACCCTGAACTTCACCATTGTCCCTGCCTGCCCCTCCTTCTCTGAAGGTATGGAAGAGGGATTTTGAAAGTGTTGAAATCTTGGGTTTCTCCCCATAAGTACCCTACAGCCCCCAGGATGGAAGCAGGTGGGCTCACACAACTAAAACAGCTGTTCTCAGCAGTTGTCCAGAATGAAGGTGGCTCAGCAGGAGGGGGGGATGCAGCCTGCCTCGGCCTGCAGTGGCATGACAGCCAGGGGACCCTCCCCCTGAAGGGGAGATGTGCATATGGCTGGGAGTGAGGACAGCTGGCGCACCTGCCAGGGCGCCCCAGCCAGGTGACTGGCAGGGCAGCTTCACCAGCAGTAACCTCGAGCCTTTGTGCCCAAACTGTGTTCTAGGGGCTACACAGGGGGTGAGGATCTGCAGCCCCAAAAACTGCCCAGGAGGGAGCCAGGAGAAAACCTAGGGAGGGAGTAGCGAGCCTGACCACAGCAACTTGTTTCTGGTGGAACCACAAGTGAGGGAATAGCAGGGAATGTGCACCATGGCGGTATGCTCTAGTAGTATTTGGTAAGCAATCGAGTAACAGTTAAACTGGGTGAGGAATCGATGAAAGCAGTATTTGTTAACCCTTAAGTATTTGGTGCAAGATGGCAGATGTCTTTTCTCTATTTGTTTTGGTTATCTGTTACCAGGTAACAAGCCTCTCCAAAAGTTTGAGCTTGAAATGACCATTTTGTTATTTCTCATTTATTTATTTTAAATTTTTTTTTATTTTTTGTTGAAGACTAGTTGACATACAATAATATTATATTAGTTTCAGATATAAAACATAGTGTTTTGACAACTATATATGTTTCAAAGTGCTCACTACAATAAAATGTAGTTGCCATCAGTTACCATACAAGTTATCACAATATTTTTAAGTACATTCTCTATGCTCTACTTTTCATCCCCATGTTGTATTTATTTTTCTAGTTGGAAGGTTGTATCATTTATTAATTATTGTCATGTGCCATCATTTCTGGGGGGCAAATACAGGAGATGCTGGTAGAAAATCAACTTTGATAACTGAATTTGAATTTGAACTGCACAATTGGTTCACTATTACTTCCTGACCTTCCTATTGTCTATTTTTCTTATTGTCTACTCTACTCTGTGTGTTGACTGGGGCTTAAACAAATAGATTTTTATTTTGTTTAGTTTTTTAAGATTTTATTTATTTATTCATGAGATACACAGAGAAAGGGAGAGAGAGGCATAGACACGGGCAGAGGGAGAAGCAGGCTGCGAGCCGGGAGCCCGACATGGGACTCGATCCCGGGACTCCCAGAACATGCCCTGGGCGGAAGGCAGGCGCTAAACCACTGAGCCACCCAGGGATCCCCTATTTTATTTTGATGGTCTTCTGGGCAACTGCCATCAGATGGTGGCCAGTACTGGAGTATCTAAGATGGCTTCATTCACTGGTTCTGGTGGGGATGAATGAAAGGCCAGGAAGTAGGATGGCCACTCTGTCTCTCTCTGTGTGGTCTCAGGGCTCTCTCTGTGTCCTCTCCTAATGATATATCCATATGGTATCCAGACTTTTCACATGGTAGCTCCCTAAACTGCAGCATTGGAAGCTGCCAACCCCTTGAGCTTAAGCTTGGGTTGATACAGCATCACTTCTACCCATCTTGTTAATTCAAGTGAATCACAGAGTCAGCCTCATTCATTATAGAAAGGATTACCCAATGGTCTGAATATGGCAAGCATGGTTTCTGTGAGGACCATCCTTGGAGACTAGTTACTCATTTCTTCAGGGGCCACTAATGAAGTTCCAGCCAGATGCCATAAAAATGACTTTTACTGGCAATATTTTAAAGCTTATTTTTGGCAATCACCTTGATTACATAGCTGGACATAAGCAGGTAATGGTCGTGTGGTACTTCTAGGGGTACCACATCCTCATCCTGGACTCTCAGTGTCTGCAAATATTTCTATGTCCAGAAGACACTGACAAAACAGGGGGAGCTCTGTGAACAGGGCAGTTTGCACTTAAGAGGAAGGCTATGCATATATAATATATATATATATATATATATATATATATATATATACACACACACATAAATATATATTATATATATATATATAATGCCATGGGGCCCGGTCCAAAGCCAGGTGCATTCCAACACAGCTCCAAATGGCCTGGCCTCTAGAGTTGGCTAATGAGCTGGGGAGCCCTTACAAATATACTTACCACAATGGTATATGATTTAAAGAATGTTAGAATTAAGATATCTTTTTGTATACTTCATTTTGTGGTTTAAGACTTGCTACAGTTTTTCTTTGTTTTCGTAGAAGAGAAACAAAAATCTTAGATTCCATGAAGCCCTCATGGAAGCACTGCCATCTTCCACACATAGTAAGTCTTTCTGCCCAACCTGTTAACTACCTACTCCACTTATACCTAGTAGGTTTAATTTTGAGAATTATAGAGTATAATTAAATGTGATATGAATAGTTTACCAATAACTTTCAGATATATACCAAGAAAAATAGATGATTAAAATTTTTAAACTGACAGTCAACTGACTTTGCATAAGGCATTTGTATCTGACATCATATATTTTTCCCTCTCCATAAACAGTATTTATACATTAAGGCATCAACACTTTAGCTCACATATTAAAGCTTTAGTTATCTTTACAAACAGTCCCTATGTTATACTCTTATTTTTTTTTAAGTTAGCTACTTTATTTTTTTTTTTTTTGAAGAAAATATTTATTTATTCATGAGAATACACAGAGAGGAGAGAGAGAGAGGCAGAGACACAGGCAGAGGGAGAAGCAAGCTCCATGCAGGGAGCCTGATGTGGGTCTCGATCCCAGGTCTCCAGGATCACACCCTGGGCTGAAGGCGATGCTAAACCACTGAGCCACCCGGGCTGCCCATGTTATACCCTTATGATTTAAGCTCAGGCTCTACTAATCCACCTTAATATTCAAGATTTTTGGGGCAGCCAACATTAAAACATTCATCATGTTTCCAAATATGATTTAAATAGACATAATTGCTCTAGTTGAGTTGCTTTCTGAAACTGCCTTGTAAAAATTTAAAAGGTCAGAGTTTTCCATTTGAGAATTCTGACTAATGATCATCTGTCTTGAAGGGGGGATCTATGGAATCAGTTAAGTGAAGAAGAAGCAGAAGCAGCCTGTCCCCCTGCCTCCTGCTGACACCCACTTGGAGGCATTGCCAGTCCACAATGATGCCATTTCTTAGCAATCTGGTGCTATTGCTTTTGTGGGAAAATTATCTTCAACAGTAACATCTTCTGGCTTCTCAGTTCAAGCTGCTAAAGAATAACGGACTTTACTGTATCGGGCATCTTTATGTGTACCAAATAGGGCTCCTTTCTTTCCCCTGGGAAACTATGTTGTATTGGTCTGTTCTCAGTAATAAAGAGTATTATGAGTCTTGTTACATAGGAAGTACATAAAACCTGCTTTGGATGATGGATTTTATATCTCCAAAGAGGGTTAAACAGTTATTTAAAGCCCTTATTATCCTGCTTGAATTCTATGTTGAATTTTACAGTTTAAAAAATGACATAGTACAAAAAATAGAAAAAGGAAGATAATTTCAGTTTCCCAGGGTCAAGGCAGAAATACACAAATCAGAGTGGGAAAGAAAATCACATTAAAATATATAATCTACTAAGAGAGTTTTTTTACCTTTATTTCAAGCTTTCTGTAGTGATTAAATTATAGTTCTGCTAGGCAGATATACATGATATAATTTTCTACATAAAAGATAAAACAAACTTGAGAGATTTGTACAAAACAAAATTTGTAAAATAAGGAATATGGGTTAATTAACTTGCCATGTGAATAAAATATGTGGCTTCCTTTAGAAAGTAAGGACTTCATATAATTTGCAAATTGCTCCCATAATGAGTCCATTTACAATGAATATAAATTGCTACTCCATTTTCATAATGAAGGAATGAGGTTTTAATGAATCACACTTACTTTAACATTCTACAGAAAAATGGACAATATAGAGCTGAAATATTATGATATAATTAAACTGAAATATTCTTTATGAAAACATTAAGGTTGTAACTTGTAGATTTTTAAAATCTATTTTTTATCATTCTTTAAGATATATCTTTTATCAAATTGGTTTGAAGCTTGGTTAACCGTCACGTGAAAGTAAATTAATGTCCAATGAAAAAAGCAAGTAGACTTGGTGGTGTTGCAAATTATAAGAAAAAACATATGGCTTTAATCACAGAGCAAGATCAAACAATTTCTGTAGACAATAGCAAAATTTTAGTATCACATTTCTCTTACATTTTATATAATATGATTCATCCATTCATTAAACAAAGATTTCCTGATTGTTTACTATGTACCACCCCTAGACTAGGTACTGTGCTTACATAATTGCATTTGAGGAATTTGAGGACAGTTTGTCAGGTGATCCTCAGGGCATTCTCATGACTTAGGGAGGTTAGGTGTATAACATGATGCTCTAGTGAGAATTACATTTGTGCTTGTTTTATTTAACTCTATAGAGAGTGCCAGGAAGTTTTCTCCTTGAAAAGAGAGTGAGATTCACCTTGGATAGACTGAAGATATGTATATATTTTAACATTAGAGAATTTATGGTGGGGGGAGAAGAACACAAGCAGGGAGAAGGGCAGAGGGAAAGAGAGAGGTAGACTCCCTGCTGAGCAGCTAGGGACTCCATCCCAGGACCCTGAGATCATGACTTGAGCAGCAGGTATATACTTAACTGACTTAGTCACCCAGGTTGAGGATAACTTTTGACCTCATTCTCCAAGCCCCTCTAGCCACATCTGTATTCTGTCCTCCAGAAGTATAGGGCATTTGGAAAAGAATAGCTTTATCATCTGGAAATGCACTGTAATGATATTTTTTTCTTTTTATGATTCCAGAAGGAGAAGTTTCTAGATACTAGAGAAAAAGTGGTTAGGGAGGTGGTCTTTGGATCCTTTTTTTTTTTCTTAAAGATTTTGTTTATTCATTCATGGGAGACACAGAGATAGAGAGAGAGGCAGAGACACAGGCAGAGGGAGAGGCAGGCTCCGTGCAGGGAGCCTGATGTGGGACTCGATCCCAGGTCTCCAGGATCATGCCCTGGGCTGAAGGCAGGTGCTAAACCGCTGAGCCACTCTGGCTACCCGGGTCTTTGGATACTTAAGGTTCCAGTAGCCTAAGTCCTTATCTTATGGGGTAGTGTGTGTCCTCAAAGGAGGACTACTATACACAGGCCTCGGGCCACTGCCCCACATAGAGGTCACAATCTCCTTGTGGCCCAGGAGACATGTGGTTTCCTGGAGACATTTTTGATTGTGACAACTGGAGAGAGGAGTATTATAGACAAGAAGCAAATACTCTGGGGATGCTGCTAAACATCTTACAATTCACAAAATAATCCCTACAACAAAGGGTTGTCCTGTTCAATATGTCAACAGAGCAGAGACTGGAAAATCCTGTTGTACCTGGAGGGCCTAAGCATAGTGCCTTGTGCCTAGGATATATTCAGTAAATGCTTACTGATTGCATTGATGAATGCATAAGTGAGTAAACAACAAACCACCTAACTTTGGAAAGTGATCACTTTAACAAGTCTATATTGTGTTCAACTCTATATCTAGTTTGATTGGAGGGTCTAACTCCAAACTGACATAGGAAGGCCAGAGAAAGTGGTTTTCTACAGGGTACTACTACTGTTCTGCTATTTGCCAGAGCTTATGGTTTAATCAATCTATTATTAAGGATTATATTCATTTAACATATATTTCTTGAGTACCTACTAGGTGTTGGATGTAACTCTAGATGCTGTGTATAGAGCTGAAAAATACAATGATGGTTCTTGTCTTCATAGAGTTTGTAACCTACTTAAGAGAAGGAAAGACTGCCATATTTCCTTAGATACACATATATGGATGGATTTGGAACATACTAATGGATTTTATAGCAAGGCTAAGTTCCAGAGAGTGATCTAGGATTTGGGGTGATTGTCAAGGGAGATTTTATCCATATTGTGTGAATATTTTTATAAGAATGTACCTGTGCATATTTGTGTAATGAAAAATTAAACAATTCCAGAAAAGCAGTAATGCATTTTTTTTAAAAAGCATTTCTTTACTTTTTGATTAACATTTTTGTACCTCACGTTTTCCCAACATTTTATTGTAAAAATTTTCAAACATACAGAGAAGTTGAAAGACTTATACAGCCAACACCCAGACATTCACCATCTGGATTCTACAAATAACATTTTACTATACTAGCTTTATCCCATATCCATCCTTCTATCCCTGTCTCTATCCATCCATCAATATGTATTTCTTAAATTTACTTCAAAGTAAGTTGCAATGCATCAGTGCGTTCCTTTCAGTATGTATATCATTAACTAAAATTTTATATTTGTTCACAATTCAAACATACTTTTTATTAATACTACCTTGTTATCCAACACAAAATGCATGAAATGTAAATTCCATTCTGCCACTGGTTTCCTTATGTAACTTCTTTAAGTGGGATCAAGATAGAAGTCTGACCTATAAAACAGTGATTTTTTATAACACTTTTCCTTAAGGGACATGCCCTTTTAGTCACTTTTACATTTAACTCTTATTAATGAAAAGATCTGTTGGTAGAGCCATTATTCTGTCTAATGATACATTCCCACTACAAACTAAGAAATCTAACAGACTCTGTGCATCAGCAGTAGGCCAGTTAGGTTATTAGCTGAGGGAAAGATGGTTTACACTTCCGAAAGGACTGTTGGTAGTATTCCCCATGCCTTTGAAAATCCTGCCACACTTGGATTTGGTAGCTTTGTACACAAAGCCCATCTGGAATGAGGACATGAAACTTGTTTCTTCTGTTTACAGTTTTATCTTCAGGGTACAGTCAGTGACCAGCATGTGGTAGGTCCTCAATAAATATATATTGAGTGAATATAAATGAGGACCTTGTAGACAGATGTATGCAGTCAGGTTTTTGTGAAATTTATTAATAAAATTAAAGGTCTGTAGAACATTTAGGACAATGAAGACCTACTGGCATTGGCGCTTTTAGAGTCCTTGTCTACCCTTGCCTGTTTCCAAGACATCAATGTAATTACAAGTAAATTCTGGAAATATTTAATTCAACAACTTCATAATAAAGACAGAACTACAAAATCTCACATTAATTAATTGGACAAACATTGGTGAGTTGCCTGCAAATGCCAGAATAAATATTTATTTCTTGGCTGTTATAATGAAAATAGTATATAAACTTGTCAATTTCTCTAAGCGTGGTATTGAAAAGCATTATGGTAACATGATTCGATACTTTGCAATATCATATTAAAATGTTGAAAAGACACTTGGAGTAAAGGTGAGCAATTACATAAATGGGGACTGTCCATTCTTTTTTAAAAAGATTTTTATTTATTTATTTGAGAGAGAGAGAGAGAGAGGGCAAGCAGGGGGAGGAGCAGAGGGAGAATATTTTCTGGAAATACACAGTAATGGTATATTTTTTCTGAGCACAGAGCCTGATATGAAGCTCGATCCCAGGACTCCAAGATCATGTGACCTGAGCTCTAGCCAGGAGTCAGATGCTTAACCAACTGAGCCACCCAGGAGCCCTGGAAAATGTCCCTTCTTAAAGTAGTTTAGCAAGAAAAGATAAATAGGGTGAAGAGTGTGAGCTTTGAAATCAGAAAGACAGGAGTTCCAGCCATGGTACCCACACTGCCACATTTCCTAATCTACATAGGAAGATGATGCTTGTATTGCTTTGTTGTTTCAAGAAGTAGATAAAAAATATTGCTTAGAATTCTGGAGGTAAATACTCCATAGTTGATAGTTTTTTTCTTTAAGGAAAAAAATATTTGAAAACTTACATTGCAACAGTAAGTAACTAATATTATTGAGCACCTCTTTAGAGTGATTATTTGGTAAATTTTTCTTTATAATTTTTATAAAAATTATGTATATAAATAGGTTAAAAATTTAAATGTATTACAAAGTTTAGTGCTATAAAAATATATATTTAAGATTTCATTTTCTGCTTAACCTTAACATATGACTATAATTGATTTTTATATATTGACGTATCAGTAGCCTTGCTAAACTCACTTATTAATGTTAATAATTTATCTTTAGGTCCATTTGGGCAGTCTATAACCATATTGTATTATTAGCAAATGATGCCTGCTTGATTTATTTTTTAATTTTTTTAATCTTTTCTTTAATTGTATTGCCTCTTGGCTTTGAAAAGCCTCTCCCATGTGATGTTGAAGAGAAGTGTCAGCTTTGTCATGTTTCCTATTTCAGAGGAAAACCTTTCAATGTTTTAACTTTATGATGTTAGCTATAGGATTATTGGGGGAGAAATAGCCATTGTCATATTAAAATTTATACTATATTCTAAGATAGCTAAACACATTTGCCATAAGTGTTAAATTCTATTAAATATTTTTTTGCATCTATTGAGAAATACTCATATATTTCTTTTTTCATTTCTGAATATAGCAAATTTTGAGGTTTCAAATAATCTTGCATTCCCATAACAAATGCAATTTGGTCATGATATTTTTATCTTTTTTATATATTGCTGGATTCTGTTAGGCAATATTAAGTCTAGACATTTTGCATTTATGATCATGGATGAGATTGGCCTGTGATTTTCCTTTCTCATTCCATCTGTGTTGGTTTGTGCTATCAAGGTTTTGCTATATCATGGAAAGAATTGGTGAACATTATTTCCTTTCTATTTTCTCAGGTATGTGTTATTTCTTCCTTAAATGTTTGGTAACATTTTCTGGGATTTAAATAGCTCTCAGGGGACTGGAGTAGGTTTTGTTTTGTTTTGTTTTGTGTTTGTTGTCTTGTATGTGTGTGTTTAGGAGTCATTTAATTATAGGTTCATTTTAGTGGTTATAGGATTAATCAGATTTTTTATTTCTCTTTTTAGTTTTTGATAAAATGTAATTTTCTAAAGATTGTTTCATTTCATCTAAGTTTTTCAATTTATCAGCATAAAAGTTGTTATTAATATCATCTTATCTTTTTGGTGGTTGAAGGATCTATAATTATTTTTCATTACTGTTATGGGCTATTTGTTTTACTCCTGTTCTTGATTAGTTTTGTCCCAAATATAGAAATTTTGTCAATCTTTTCAGAGAGAAAATTTTGACTTCATTGATTCTCTTTATTCTGCATTTATTCTCTATTTTGTTACTTTCTGCTCTTATATTTATCAATTTCTCTTCCCTCCGTTCATACACTTTAATAGGATAGTTTTTCTCACATTCCTTGAAGTTGGTAAATGGGTGTGTCCTCAGCTTATGAACATCAGCCCTTTTGTTTCTTTTCCTCTAGATATCACTTTAGAATAGTGTTTCTAAACCTGGGACAGTTCTGGCCTCCACCAGGGTCATATCTATAGATATTTCTGATTGGCACAATGAGGGGGAAATTCTATAGGTTTTTAGTGTGGAGAAGCCAGGAATACTGCTAAACATCTTGCAATGTACAGGACAGCCTCCGACAGCAAGAAATCATCCAGCCCTAAATGTCACTGGCTCTGAGGTTGAGAAAACCTGCTTTAAAGCATTCTGCAAGTTTAGAAATATAACATTTTGTTATAATTCAGTTAAAAATACTTTCTAATTTCCATTTTGATTACTTCTTTAACCATGTGTGATTTATAAATTTTAAGCTTTAATTTATAACCATATGGGAAATTGCTTCTTCTCTTTTTTGACTGACTGAAGCTTTTAATTTCCTGCTTTAATGAATTGTGATTAGAAAACATACTCTCTATGTTTTCAGCCCTTTGAAATTTCTTGAGACATGCTCCATGGCCCAGTAAATGATTAATTTTGTAAATGTTCAGTCTGTCTTTGAAAAGAAATTACTTCTGCAGTTGTTAGGTAAAATGCTGTTTATATATTAGATTAGTTTTTAAGATCAAATTATTGATATTTTGGGTGCGTATTTGAAAAGTCATTTAAAAATGGTTTTTGGAACACCTGGGTGGTTCAGCTTGTTAAGTGTCTGACTTGATTTCAGCTCAGGTCGTGATCAGGGTCATGAGATGGAATTGTATGGTCTCCATGCTCATCATAGAGTCTGCTTAAGACTCTCCTTCTGCCCTTCCACCCTCCCCTGCTTTCTCTCTTTCTCTAAAATAAATAAATATTTTTAAAAAATGGTTTTAGAATCTTCCACTAGGATTGTAATTATTTACCTTTTCATTGTATTTCTTTCAGATTTTGCTTTATATACGTTGAAGTTGAGTTTAGGTACATAAAAATATAAAATTCACTCCTTCCTGGTGAATAATCATTACGAAGAGACCATGAAGAATCTTTGATCCTCAATAATGGTTTTTTTTTTTTTTGCTTTTAAGTTTACTTTGATATTAATGAAGCTATACAATCTTTCTTTTGTCAAGTGTCGATTTATCTTTTGCCACTGTTTTATTTTTAACCCTTATGAATCTTTATGTGTTTTAGGTATGTCTTGCAAATAATGTATATGTATAGATGTATATATAAATCTACTGTGACAAGCTTTGTCTATATTCCATTTGTATTTAGTGTAATTAGTAAAACATTTGGTATTATATCTACTGTTTTACTATCTGCTTTCTATTGTCACACTAGATTTCTATATTTTGTGTTCTATGTCCTGTTCTAACTTCTTTTATTTTTCCCCCTATTTTTGGATTGGTTATTAAAAATTTTTAATTTAAATTTAATTAGCCAACATATAGTACATCCTTAGTTTTAGATGCAGAGTTCAATAATTCATTAGTTGTGTATAACACCCAGTGCTTATCACGTGTCGTGCTTAATGCCCATCACCCAATTACCCATTCCCCCACCTACCTCCTCTCTAGCAGCCCTCAGTTTGTTTCCTATATTTTGGAGTCTCATGGTTTTTCTCCCTCGCTGATGACTTCCAATCAGTTTTCCCTCCCTTCCCCTATGATTCTCTGTGCTGTTTCTTACGTTCCACATATGAAGAAACCATATGATAATTGTCTTTCTCTGATAATTTTCCTTAGCGTAATACCTTCCAACTCCATCCATGTCAATGCAAATGGTAAGTATTCATCTTTTCTGATGGCTGAGTAGTATTCCATTGTATACATTCCATTGTGTGTATATATATATATGTATATATACATATATATATGTATATATATATATATATATATATATATATATATATATATATATATGAATTACCTTCTTTATCCATTGATCTGTTGAAGGACATCTTGGCTCTTTCCACAGTTTGGCTATTGTGGACATTGCTGCTATAAACATTGGAGTGCAGGTGCCCCTTTGGATCATTACATTCATATCTTTGGGATAAATACCTTGTAGTACAATTGCTGGGTCATAGGGTAGCTCTATTTTAAATTAAAAAAAAAAACTTCTCCTTTACTAGTTCGGAAGTTAAATACTTTTTAGTTGTTATTAAAAAAAAAAATCCCCACAATTTGTATCCTTTACTAATCAACCTAATGTTAATCTGCTCTTTGCTCCAGACAATAAAAGAGCCAACTTTTTATTTTAATTTCATTTTTTTCTCTTGACTCTATGCTATCACTTTTGTGTATTTTTTAAATTCATTTTTTATTTTATATTACATAGTACCATTTTTTATGTTTATATCATCAAATTTTACTTTTACTGATATATTCATTATTTTGTTTCTTCATTCTTCCTCATATTTCCTATCTTCAACACATAATCATTTTTCCTTTTTTAATTTTTGTTATTATTTTTAAATTTTAATTATTGTCATTTTCCACCTATTTTCACTTTTTCTCTTTTTGTCTTTCTTTCTTTCTTTTTTTTTTTTTTTTTTTTACTGTTGGTCTACTGATAGTAAATTCCCTTAGCTTTTGTTTGACTAAAATTAAAAATATTTCACCTTAAATATTGAAGGACATTTTTGCTGGGTTTAAAATTATTTTGGGGGGGAAAGTTTAAAATTCTTGACTGACAGATTTGGTGGGGGTAAACACTCTGAAAATATTATTCTAATATTTTCTAGTTTCATTGTTGCCATCACTCTATCCACTATTTGTTTGGTGGTAAATTATCCTTTTTCTCAGCCTGATTTTTATATATTTTTTTCTTTATCTTTAAACATTCTGGAGTTTTGATATGATCTCTAAGTGTGGATTTTGTCTTTTTTTTTAATTTTATTTATTTATTCATGACAGGCACAGAGAGAGAGAGGCAGAGACACAGGCAGAGGGAGAAGGAGGTTCCACCCAGGGAGCCTGACGTGGGACTCCATCCCGGGTCTCCAGGATCACACCCTGGGCTGAAGGCGGCGCTAAACCACTGAGCCACCTGGGCTGCCCTGGATTTGTCTTTTAATTTATCTTGTTTGTTATCTGTTGGTATTCTTGAATTTGTATATTGGTGTCTTTCAAAGGTTTGGCAGGTTCTCAGCCATCATTTTGTCAAGTATTGTTTCTGCCTAATTCTTTCTTTCTTTTGCCTCTGGAATTCTAACTGAATGTGTAACTTTTTGTGGCAACCTCTATGTTTCTCACCTTCTCTATATTTCTTATGCTTTTGTGTCTGTACTTCATTCAGAATAATTTCTTTTGGCCTATCCTCCATTTTACTAATTTTATCCTTGGCTTTATCTAATCTTCTGTTGAACCATTCATTGAGTTCCTAGATATTTTTCAATTCTAGAATTTTTATTTAGACTTTTTTTTTTCTTTAAAAATTTACATGATATTTTATATATTCTTGGTTCTTTGGAAAAACTTTTTAAATTTGTCTTTTATCTTTTACTTATTAAGCAGGTAGTTTAAAGTCTGGGTCTGATAATTTCAATGTCTGAAATCTTTATGTGTCTATGTTGTCTTTTTTTAAAGACAGATTCATTTATTAGAGAGAGCACAAAAATGAAGGAGAGGGGTAGTTGTTTTAAATGAATACAAGTTTAGAACATATTTCAATCTTTCAAAAGTGTTGAGGTTATATCATGTGTCTCAATTTTTTTTTCTTGCTACTTTCTATTATTTCTCTTATACTTTTCTCTCCCTGAAATTTTCTGTGGCATTATAAATTACAAACATGTCCCCAAAACAAATAAGTAGATTTGGTATTTTAATCCAGTCTAATGATTGTTATCATTTAATTAAGTATTTAATTAATTTAAATTGATTGTGAATACTTGTGTGTTTGCCTCTACTTCTGCCATGTTATTTTGTGCTTTCTATGTGCTTTCCTTTTTTTTTTTTTTAAGATTTTATCTATTTATTCATGACACACACACACACACACAGAGGCAGAGACACAGTCAGAGGGAGAAGCAGGCTCTAGGCAGGGAGTCCCCCAAGTGGGACTCAATCCTGGGTCTCCAGGATCACACCCTGGGCTGAAGATGGTGCTAAACCGCTGAGTCACCCGGGCTACCCTCTGTGCTTTCCTTATTCTATTTTTCTCCTTTTTTCAATTTTGAATGTTTTTTCTCTTAAAATTCCATTTTCTCCTTAATTATTTTGAAGACTATATTCTGTATATCCATATTTTCACTGTTTACCCTATATCTTAAAGTGTATCCTTAACTAAGTCTGTTGTTAATATCTGTGCCTCCTCCTGAAAGAATACAAAGAGGAATATTAGGACATTTTAGACCACACCTTGCCAATGTAAATGCTATTGTGTTGTAGTATTTCAATTTTATCATTTTTTTTTTACTTTACAAATCATCATTATCATTATCACTTCATATATCAATACTTGTTTAAATTTGCCCACATGCTTACTGATATGTTTGTCTACTATTCCTTCTTGCATTTGAAAATAATTGCAGTAATTTTCTTACCCTTAAACTACATGATTTAGATATTTGACTTCAGTGATCATCTATTGCTGTAAGTGGTAAACTCAGTTTTTTGTTTTGTCTAAAAGTGTTTTTATTTTATCATCATTTTTGAAAAGTAATTTTTCTGGATATTTAATTATTGATTAATAGTTGTTTTTTCTCAGGATTCTGAAGACATAACTTCACTTTTTTTCTGGTCTCTATTGTTGTAGTGAACTTAGCCATCAACTTGTTCATTGTTCATTTTTTAGGTAACATGTCCTTTTTTTTTCCCTGGCTATTTAAGACTTTTTTCCTTTTTCTTTTTTGTTCTGCATTTTGACTATGCTATGTATATGTACATATGTCTTCTTTAATTTATCCTTTTTGGAATTCATTGGACTTTATAAATATAAAGATTTTTGCCTATCAACACATCTAGAAGGTTCTCAGCCATTATGCTTTCAATAGTGCTACTTCAACATTCTCCCCCAAAACCCCTTCTGAAATATTTAATTGACATATAGCACCCTTTTAAAATCAGCCTCTGTGCCTCTACTATTTTCCTTCTCCTAGACTTTTTGTGCTACATTTTTGAAGTTTAAGTGTTTTTGATTCACTAATATTTTCTTCATATTTGCTTTATTTGCTGTTTAACATATTATCAAGTTTTAAATTTGCTTTAATTTTTTAAAAGTTCCATTTGCTTCATTTTCAAACATGTTTTTTTTAAAAAGACCTATTCTTTGCTCAAGTTGCTCTACCTATCTTCGATGCTTTTAAATGTATTTGATATATTTACTTTATATTCCATATTCTGTAATTCCAATATTTAGTGTTTCATAGGTTTCATCCTGATGCCTATAGATTTCTTCAGGCACTCATTCACAGTAGAGTGGAAATATTCTGAGATAAGAAATAAAAATTAATCCCTCCAATGGAGATTTTGATGTGCTTTTAGCTAGTTGCCTGAGAGCACTAGCAATTGAAGAATAAATTAAATTTGTTCTTGAGGCTTTTTGTACTACATGTGTAGTAGGAATTCCAGCTTTTGACGGATAAGAGAATTGAGTTGAATAGAGGATTTTCCAGGAAAATAATAAAGTTTAGCAATGGGCCCCTGTGGGACTCGTTACTCTCAAGGGACTCTTCCATTGCCTGAAGGAGGCCTAGTAGTGTGCTTATGAGGACATATGTTTTATCAGTATTGTCAAAGTATATTTAAACCAAAGTCGCTTTGAACCACTGCCTACTTAAATTCCAGTGTTTCTCCTCTGTCACACTTCCCTTTGTATTGGATGCTGTTGCAGTAGCCTCAGGTCTTTTGGGGATCTGAACAAAAACTGAATTGGGAATATAACATTTTTACTGCAATTTGGAAGGACATTTTAGAACACTTTAATAAAATAGTCATTAATTGTAGATTTCTACTTAGTTGTATTTTTCATCTTCAAATTTATTTCTTAGATACCTGAGAGATAATTAGGATTAAAAAAATGGAATTTGAAACAAAAGCAATAAAAATGATCAATTAAATCAGAAGAAATCATCCTGACATTAAGAAGTAAACTGTATAGAGAGGAGGGGAATAGGAGGATGGGGTAACTGGGTGATGAACATTAAGGAGGGCATGTGATGTAATGAGCACTGGGTGTTACATAAGACTGATGAATCACTGACCTCTACCTCTGAAACCAATAATATATTATATGTTAATTATTTGAATGTAAATAAAAATTTTTTAAAAAGAAAAAAGAAGAATTGTAACAATTTTTTAAAAATCTTATACCAAAAACAGTATTTCAGGAAGAGGAAGAAATAACTTTCAAATAAAAGTAGCAGGTAGACTCTTGGATTGTTTCATAATCCAAGTGATAAAAGGACATGAGACATATAAACACATTGGAAAAAGATTTGAATTCCATTATGTTTTGACAGGAGCTATTAACGTTGAAGATGAAAGCATACAACTCATGCTACGTCAGTATGAGGACATATATGACAAAGTACTCACTGAGTATAATCAATTCAAAGCATTTAAGATATATCACTGCATAATAAATGTAAAATGTGCTTAAATTTTCTACCTCACTAACGAAGAAACAATAGTTTTTACCATAGTTTGTAATAATCTTTAAAAATCATGTTACCAATAACAAATTGTAAAGTAGAAACTTTATAAGTGTTGATTTTAAAAAATTGTTTTTCATCAAATACGCTAGAAAAGACTAATTTATCTTTTTATCCTCCCAGTTGAATTGATATAACAAAAGTTCTGTCATAGAAAAAGCTGATCAAGGAATTGGCAGCCAAAAAATGTAGGAAAACACTATTAAAGTGGTACGTCAGGCTATTATTTAATAGAACATATTATGTTTTCCTTCTGGATTTTCTGATCATTGTGACATTGGTCAGCTTTTTAAAATTTATATTTTGTTGTGATTTCTTTTCTTCTTCTAATAAGTGTTACACGTACTTAACATTATATTCTTTTTTCTTCTTTCTTTCTTCTTTCTTTCTTTCTTTCTTCTTTCTTTCTTTCTTTCTTTTCTTTCTTCTTCCTTTTTTTTTTCAAGATAGGGAGAATAGGATCAGAGGAAGAGGAAGAGGAAGAGAGAATCTTAAGCAGGCTCCACACCCAGTATAGCCTGACACAAGGCTGGATCTCACAGCCCTGAGATCATGACCTAAGCTGAAATTAAGAGTTGAATGCCTAATTGACAGAGCCACCCAGATATGCCAAACCTTATATTCTTAATCTTGTATTCTTTCTGTTTTAAGAGGCTTCCTTCCATAACTTGCTGAAACTTTGCTGAATTTATGGGTCCACACCTGGTTTGTTAGGAATCCTCAGGGAAGAATTATTTTTCTGTGTACATGGGACCAAGATGAGACAGGCAAGCAAGAATCCTGTTGTCCTCTGTGTTGTAAATTTATTTCTCACCGAGATGAGCCTTTTGGTGTCCCTGCTTATGCCTCTGTCTCCTATACCATCATCAAACACCAGAGCTCCAAGGTCACTAGGATTCTGCAAACCCCAAGATCAACCTGGGTGCTTACTTATACCCCAGATTTCCCAATTTCTTTCTTCCTTTATTTCCTATGGGTGTGTGTGTGTAGGGGTGTGTGTGCATGTGTGTGTGTGTGTGTATTCCTATCTTTCTTATCAGTTCTGCAATACACTTAAAACAGATTTTTAACACATTTTTTTCCCAGAGTTTTTGTTCTTTTTAATAAAAGGAACTCTTAGGTATTTAATTCATAAACTTCCTGAAATGAAAATACCCAAAAATCTAATGTTCAAAATTATATAAGATATTTACTTGATTTTTACCTGAATTGGCAGAAATTTTTTTTGATACATCACATTCTTTTTTTCTATAAGGTTATTATATTTACAACATGCACTAAACATTTTCCTTCCTTCTGAGACAATACTTAATATCATTTATCATTTATTTCCTGACTCTTATATAATAGTGATCATCAACCATTGTAATATGCCAAAATTATGGCTTTCTATCAATCCTCAGCCGCTGGCAACCTGCTAGAGTTAAATAGGTCAGGCCCTTGATCTAATTTAAGATATGATTCACTAAAAATATTAAAGATGACAAATAATAATGCCATTCATTTTCACACTGAGAAAGCCTTGAGGAAGCTGATTCATTCCCACCAGCCATTCTGGAAGGAGACCAAGGCCAGGGAATTGCTCTCCCTCCAGCCCCAGCCTCCACCCCCAGGGCTGTGACAGAGGTTGCTGCTATAGTTGGAGCATTTAGGATTGCACACATACACACGCACAGAGACATGGAAGCACAAACAGAATGTGAAGGTAGGTGAAAAGAGTGAGATCCAAGGAAGGATTAATATTTCCCTTTCTTCCCAAGAGTGAGATCCAAGGAAGGATTAATATTTCCCTTTCTTCCCTCTCAAAGATGAGCTGCAGAAGGAATAGAATCTTTGTACTAGTTTATGGGTTGGGACAGGTACTTATATTGTGTTTAGCACCCAAATTAAAGAAGATAGTTTCCTATAAGGGGTTGCTTCAGCGGTCAGAAAAATTACTGTTTCTACTTCTTTTTATTTTCCTTGCTTCTGTGTCATCTGAGACACAGCTCTGCTTTTATTTCCTGCCCAGCACAAAAGATCACGGACACCTGCCTGTTAGCTTGCATCCACTCTTTTGCCTTACTTGCCTTTTTGCTTGCAAATTGTGAAGAATAAGTGTACCAGACTGGAAATTCATTTCTGGAATCTGTGTATAGACTCTTTATCCTCAGAGGAGGCATTTCTACCCTTTTAACTCCAGGTTGAAACTCACCATAGGTCTAGCAGTGGACTGAATCCTGGGAGCACACAGTATTAAAAGTTGCTGCCAGAGCTGACACTGAAATCACCCCAGTTGCCTTTGTGATGAATGCATTTTTCATTAAGTCTCCTTCCACCGTCATAGTCCAGACATGCCCCAAAGCCATGCCTTCAAAGTCTGCTGAAAGGGAAGTCTTTCATTCATGACCACTGGTAGCCAATCACAGCACTATTCCCATTTCAAAATGACTCATTGATCATTGGTTCTAGTAACTGTGACATTTATTTTGTATTCTAGAGTCTGTGGATGTAGAGATGATAGGGAGCACTTCCTGCCCTGCAAGAGTTTCTGGTCTTGTTCTAATAGAAAGAGAAAGAAACCAACATTTATTGAGGGCCCGTTGTGTTCTGGTACTTTGTTCATGAGCTAACAAGATATTATTTAAATTTCATGGTAACTGTAAAGGAAAATAATTTAGAATTCAAACCCAGTCTGATTATAGGGCTGATATTCTTGATACTACATCCTTGTGCATTGGTGAGTTTCATACTTTGATTGCCAGGTTCTAAATTTTGGTTAAAAAGACATTTTTTTCTTTTTCTTCTGGGCCCTTCAGAAGCTTGAAAATGCATACGTATAATATATATTTGTAAATGAAGATCAGATACACCCATGTATGTATGCATACACATACATGAGAACATATGGTAATCATGGACTCAAGTGAAATTATTCATATGTTCAGTTAATTATTTGTAATTGTTATAGCATAATATATAAGTAGTAGAATTATTTTATTGTTCAACATATAAATTAGGGCATCTGGGTGGCTCAGTCAGTTGGTGCCTGCGTTGGGCTCGGATCATGATCTTGGAGTCCTGGGAGATCAAGCCCCACATGGGGTTCCCTGCTTAGCAGGGAGTCTACTTCTCCATTTCCCTCTGCCCCTCCCTACTGCTCATGCACTCTCTCTCTCAAATAGGTAAAATCTTTAAAATATGTATACTAATAAAGATTAATATGTATATTAATGATGTAATGTAAAGCTCTCTCTGTATTGTTTTTATTGTTTTGTATCTTTTTTATTGGAGTTCGATTTGCCAACATATAGCATATCACCCAGTGCTCATCCCATCAAGTGCCCTCCTCTCAGTGTCCATCACCCAGTCACCCCAACCCCCCGCCCACCTTCCCTTCCACTACCCCTTGTTCGTTTCCCAGAGTTAGTAGTCTCTTATGCTCTGTCATCCTCACTGATATTTCCCACTCATTTTCCCTCCTTTCCCCTTTATTCCCTTTCACTATTTTTTATATTCCCCAAATGAAGGAGACCATATAATGTTTGTCCTTCTCTGATTGACTTACTTCACTCAGCATAATACCCTCCAGTTCCATCCACGTCGAAGCAAATGGTGGGTATTCGTCGTTTCTGATGGCTGAGGAATATTCCATTGTATACATAAACCATATCTTCTTTATCCATTCATCTTTCGATGGACACCAAGGCTCCTTCCACAGTTTGGCTATTGTGGATATTGCTGCTATAAACATTGGGGTGCAGGTGTCCTGCTGTTTCCCTGCATCTGTATCTTTGGGGTAAATCCCCAGTAGTGCGATTGCTGGGTTGTAGGGCAGTTCTATTTTGAACTCTTTGAGGAACCACCACACAGTTTTCCAGAGTGGCTGCACCAGTTCACATTCCCACCAACAGTGCAAGAGGGTTCCCCTTCTCCACATCCTCTCCAGCATTTGTTGTTTCCTGTCTTGTTAATTTTCCCCATTCTCACTGGTGTGAGGTGGTATAAGTTTTTAATTCCAGTACAGTTAACATATAATGTTATATTGGTTTCAGATGTACAATATAGTGATTCAATACTTCCATACATGACCCGGTGCTCATCACAAGTGCCCCCCTTAATCCCTAGCAACTACTTCATCCACCTCCCCTCTCTGGTACCATCAATTTGTTCTCTATAGTTAAGAGTCTGTTTCTTGGTTTGTCTCCCTCTCTCATGCAGGCACTCTTTTTTTTTTTCCTTTCTTTAGTTTCTTAAATTCCACATATAAGTAAAATCATATGGTGTTTGTTTTTCTCTGACTGACTTATTTCATTTAGCACTATACTCTCTAGCTCAATCTATGTGTTTGCAAATGGCAAGATTTCATTCTTTTTTATGACTGAATAATATTCCAGTGTGTGTGTGTGTGTGTGTCACTTCTTTATCCATTCATCTATTGATGGACATTTGGCTGTTTCTATAATTTAGCTATTATAAATACTTCTGCTATAAACACAAGGGTGCATACATGCCTTTGAATTAGTGTTTTTATATTTTTGGGGTAAATACCCAGAAGTGGGATTACAGGATCTTAGAATTCTATTTTTAATTTTCTTAGGAACTTCCATACTGTTTTTCACAGTGTGTGCACCAGTTTTCAATCCCACTAACAGTGCATAGGGTTCCTTTTTCTTCATATCCTCATCAACACTTGTTGCTTCTTGAGTTTTTAACTTTAGCCGTCTGACATGTGTGAGGTGATAGCTCATTTTAGTTTTGATTTGCATTTCCCTGATGATGAGTGATGTTGAGCATATTTTCATGTGTCTGTTGGTCATCTGTATGTCTTCTTTGAAGAAATGTCTATTCATGTCTTCCGCCCATTTTTAATGTGATCATTTGTTTTTTGGGGGTGTTGAGTTATATCAGTTCTTTATATATTTGGATACTAGCTCCTTATCAGATATATCATTTGCAAATATCTTCTCCTATTCCATAGGTTGCCTTTTAGTTTTGTTGCTTGTTTCTTTTGCTGTGCAGAAGCTTTTTATTTTGATATAGTCCCAATAGTTTATTTTTATTTCCCTTACCTCAGGAGATGTAGAAAAATATTCCTATAGCCAAAGTCAGAGGAATTATTGCCTGTGCTCTCTTCTAAGATTCTTATGGTTTCAGGTCTCACATTTAGGTCTTTAATCCAGTTAGAATTTATTTTTGTGTATGATGTAAGAAAGTGGTCCAATTTCACTCGTTTGAATGTAGCTGTCAAGTTTTCGCAACACTATCTGTTAAAGACACTACTGTCTTTTTCCCATTACATATTCTTTCATCCTTTGTCAAAGAATAATTGATGATAATTGTGGGTTTATCTCTGGACTTTCTATTCTGTTCCGTTGATCTATGTATCTATTTTTGTGTCAGTACTATACTACTTTGATTACTATAGCTTTGTAATACAACTTAAAATCTGAAATTGTGATACTCCGATTTTGTCTTCTTTTTTCAAGATTGCTTTGGCTATACGAGTTCTTTTGTGGCTCTATACAAATTTTAGGATCATTTGTTCTAGTTCTGTGAAAAATAATGTTGGTATTTTGATAGGGACTGCATTAAATGTGTAGATTGCTTTGGGTAGTATAGACATTTTACCAATATTTCTTTTTCCAATCCATAAGCATAGACTTTCTATTTCTTTGTGGCATCTTTAATTTCTTTCATGATTGTTTTATAGTTTTCAGAGTGCAGATCTGTTACCTCTTTCATTAAGTTTATTCCTAGGTACTTTATCATTTTTGGTGCAATTATATATGGGATTATTTTCTTGATTTCTCTTTCTACCACTTCATTATTAGTATATAGGAATGCAACAGATTTCTGTACATTGATTTTGTATCCTGAGACATTACTGGATTTAGTTTTAGTAGTTTTTTTGGTGGAGTCTCTGGGTTTTCTATATATAGTATCATGTCATCAGCAAATAGTGAAAGTTTTACCTCTTCCTTACCAATTTGAAGGTGGTTTTTATCCTTTCTTTTATTGTGTGTTGTATCATATTGATTGATTTGCAAATATTCAACCTATGTAAACCTTTTTCTGTTATGTGCTTGTTATATTTGGGGGAACTATTTGGATCTGTATAATTATGGAAGCAGTGAAGTTGTCAGCTGTATGGGCTTATTGTACTTAATGCTACTTGAAATGTCATAAGGGAGACAAGTTTTATGCTTAAAACATCTGCTAACTGATTAAAATGAAGGTTAAAATTAACTGCTAAGCCACTAGATGAAGGCTATATATAAGTTTTATATTATTTGATTGGTTGCTAGTAGCTGTCTGGAATAGGGACATTTTAAATGTATTTTATTTTATGTTTTCAGAAGGAATTTGAAGCCTTCTCTTGCTCAGAAGGAGAAAGTATACTGGAAGATTAGTCAAATATTTTCCCTCACTGACCTTGATAAAATTACTAGTTAAAAAAATCTATAAATGTTTCCTTAAGAACTTTTTTTTTCCTTAAGAACTTTTTAACTATTTAGAATGAGCAAGCCAATCCATATATCTAAATTTCAAGTGCCATTATAGAAGGAAAATATCTAAAGCAAAAATGACATTCCTAAATGTGAAGAAGGATTGGGATAATAATCTTGTTGATAAAATGTACCCTTATGATTGAAAAGCCAAATTTTTATATTTATTGATGATAATCCTGCAACAAAAGAACAGTTAAAGCAAATAAGTGTCTTTGTATCAGACTTTGATTTTAAAAAATCACCAGTATTGCAAACCATTTGATACTGATATAAATGTTTTAAATTTTTTCTTAAGATTTCACTTATTTATTTAAGAGTGAGAGAGAACACTAGAGAGAGAGAGAAGGAGAAGCAGGCTCCCCACTGAACAGGGAACCCAATGTGGGACTTGATCCCAGGATCCCGGGATCATGGCCTGAGCCAAAGGCAGACGCTTAACTGACTGAGCCACTCAGGTGCCCCATAAATGCTTTAAAATTTAAATGCTAAGGTAATAAATTAATTGCTGTGTTATTTTCTTACTAACACATCTCCTCCACAAGTCTTCTTTGAATATCAATTACGAGTGCACTCAGTGTCTCAGAACAAAAATCTGATTTTTTTTTTTTTTTGGTGGCTTGAATAAGCAAAAGTTAATTTTATTCATTTAGTGGGAAGCTGGTAAGTAAGGGTTGCCCCAGTCTGTTCTGCTACTCAACAGTGCTCTCAAGGACCTTGTTCTTCCTAGTGTTATGCTCTGTCATCCAGAATATATTGGCTTTTACTCTCATGATAATCCCCAGATGGCTGTGACAAACCAAGACATCATCTCCACATTCCAAAGAATGATTAAAAGGGCAACTTCTCCTAAGAAGGTTTAGTCTTCTTATTTAGGATGAGCTGCCTCTTCTACAGAGATATCAGGAACTGGATCACTTGTCCATTCTGGGCCTATTATTGGCAAAGGAATTATCATAGTTTTATTTCCTGAGGCTACAGAGGCTTCCATTTCCCAGCAATCAAGAACTCTCCACCTACTCCATCAACAAAAAAGTGGCACAGTGGCTGTGAGCAATAGACATAGTCATCCACAAAGGGCAAAAATATTTTAGAGCATTCAGAATAATAACTTTTGAGTCAGAGCATAATTTCCCTATTGAAATTGCTTGAGATAAATATTGCCAAGTTCCTGAAGTTTGAATATAGGTGTATGTGTTTCTTACAAACAAACAAACAAACAAACAAAAAACCCAGAATGTCTTATTAAGCTATTGTTAAAAAAGATATATCATTAGCCTCTATCATCTAAGAAATCCTGAACTAAGTCTAAATAAAGCCAAGCTAAAGCAAAATTGGTCAGTTTCCACATAAAAAATCTGAAATAAACTCTTGGTTATTTTTGATAAGTATATTTTTCTCATAGTACAAGACACTGTTTAAAAATTCAGACTATATTTCACTTCAGTGCATAACACAAAGGGGTACTTGGCAGTGCCGTGTTTGTGGGAGAATGCGCCAGAATGTTCCCTAATCACTTTCTTAGAATTTTGAAAACTCAGTGTTAAGTCTGAAACTGTGAAACATCTGAGATTTTACCCTAATTGCAAACTAACAAGTTAGCGTGCCACGATTTTATGTACATATACTGCAGAAGACACCAGACTCTCGGTTAGTCAGAGGCAAAGATGGTTTATCATTCTCATGTAGCCAGGGCAGCATCTTGTGTCAGTTCCCCATGCCCTAGTTCATGAGAGATGATGTGATGGATATCTCTACATGCAGTGATGGAAGAGGAGATAAGCCCACAAACTAGGAGACTTGAAACTTTTATGGACTGTGGGCACATCTACCTGTCTTCCCCTTTGGAGAAAAAGATTACTAATTACCATGGAACTTAAGCAAATATCTCCAGGGAGGGAAGTAAAGCAATAAATCTCTACTATCCTTGGATGTCTTCAAATCTCTCCAGAAGAACACATTATCTCTGGCTTCCCAGGCTATTTGATGTACAAACATATCCTTCTAACCAAAGGATATGTTTGGCTCAGACCACAAAGGAATATAAGAAATCAGTGGAGAATTGTTTGGTAACACTGAGCTGATATTCTGGAATCACATTCTTAACAGAAGTCAGTAACTACCACAGACTAATGGGATTTAATATTGAAACCAAATAATAAAAAAAGTAAACAGTTTGTTAGTCATTGTATATAGTAAGATACATTAAATTTCTATCAAAACTTTTTCTTGAATCAATGGGGAATTCCCTTCCACATCTCTGCCAACCCATTTCAGAGCCCATGCCACTGAGGTGACCCTGAAGAAAGGAAGGGAAACAGAGAGGAGAACAAATTATGTAGTTCAGATTTATCTTACACGATGGACATTCAGTTAATAACTTTTTAAAAATCTGAATAGCACTTGAGAATTTTAGACTACTTGTATTAGTTAGGCTGCTATTATAAAATATCATAGATTAGCTGGCAACACGTTTATTTCCTCACAGTTCTAGAGGTTGGGAAGTCCAAGATCAAGATCATGACAGATTTGCTGTTGGGTGTGTACCCTCCTCTCAGTTTACAGACAGCTACCTACTTGCTGTATCACCACATTGAAGCTGGAGTATGTGAGCCAGTGAGTTTATTAGGCTCTTCTTCTTATAAGGGCACTAATCCCATCATAGCAGCTCCACCCTCACGACCTCACCAAACCTACTCACCTCCCAAAGGCCCCACCTCCACATACCATCATATCAGATTAGAGCTACAACTAATTTGGGGAGGGCACATCTAGTCCATAGCGCTGTTCTTTGAATAATGACTACTATTTTATTTTATTTTATTTTATTTTATTTATTTTATTTATTTTATTTTATATACAAATTATTTTCAACCAAAGCCACACCAAATGGGTATGATATATCAAATAATATTTCATCATTAGAGTTTCTGGCACAGAAAGTCTCACCAATTTTCTTGACTGAACAATTTCATGACAGAAACTATCAAATGAAGCTAACTGAATTATCTACTATCTTTGGACCCCAAACATTTTGATTTATATTTAAATTTATATGCCAGGCAAGAAGGATGAAGGGGTAGCATCTTCTATTCCTCTTCAAGTTCTTGTCCATGAGTGCCATTTCCCCAGAAGTCAAAGCTTTCTTGTGTTTAGCCTACATTTGACTGCAAAGGTGATTATCTGTGATGGAACATTATTTTTAAATTATTTTGAGTTCAGGATTAATATGAGCAAGCAAAAAGCTGAAAACTTCATGAAGAAACCATTGCCAAAAAAGAGGCAATAAACTTTTATCATATCACTTTTTTGTACAAAATTTATTTGCTTATTTTTGACCTATATTGTCTTGTTTTCATTGTTTAATTTTCATATTTTACTCTCTCTGAAATTACTTGGGTATAATGGAACATGTCATGGAACATGACATGTCATGCTTGTCTCCTATGGAACATGTCATGCTTGTCTCCTATGAAAATTTAACAGTTTTTTACTTAAGGGCAAGGTTATCAGAAATGAATTAAAGCAATTAAGCATAAAATGGGCTTATTTATCAGTTTGTGAAACTGTAGCTCTATGAAATCTCCCCCATCTCTTTCTCTCCCAGCCAGATCTGAGGGTATAAGGGAGATGGTCCCCAACTCTAGAATTATTATTGGGTTATCTCTTTAACACCCCTCCCTGATAAAAATTCTTTTTTTTTTTTTAATTAATTAATTTATTTATTTATGATAGTCACACAGAGAGAGAGAGAGAGGCAGAGACACAGGCAGAGGGAGAAGCAGGCTCCATGCCGGGAGCCCGACGTGGGATTCTATCCCGGGTCTCCAGGATCACGCCCTGGGCCAAAGGCAGGCGCCAAACCGCTGCGCCACCCAGGGATCCCTCTGATAAAAATTCTTTCAAGACACTGCAATTGTCTTGCCATCAGTGGGCATGATTTTGATGATGATACCAGCAGTGGAAAATTCAGGACCTAAATTACAAGGAGGACTAGTCTGTTATAGCAAAGGCTTTTCTGTTTTATTTTAGAAAAAAAAAATACTCATTCAGGTCTAAAAGATATGTGGGATCTCTGGATAGACTAATAGCTTTGATGCCTAATTATCATATTCATGCTATTTATTTTTCAAGTTTTATTAAAGATTGCAAGGGGAGGAGAAGGTTGGGGGTTGCGGGAAAGGCCCCCTAGTGTCTACCCTCCTCATCTCTTCCATTGGCCACAGCCATTCAGCTCTGGCCTCAAACTTGGACTTAGCAGTATTAGAGTCCTGCCATTCACCAGATCCAGCCTCCCAAAAAGGGAGTTTGGGGCTCATCCATTGTTAACTGAGTCTGACATTGTTAAACTGAGTCTGATATCAGCTCTCACCATAGCCTCTTATCCAACCATCTCTTTCAATCACTCACAATGTTCTCCCTGAGAGGATTCTGTAAATGAGATTTTCTCTATCTTGTCATGTTTTGAGCGTCTTATAAAGATTGGCTCTCCATGCAAATGCCAAATTGACCCACCTCTTAATCTATCACTGGAGTCACTCAACAAACTCTTTTAAAGTCCCAACTCTATGCCACACATTCTGATAGGTACCAAGGTGTAGCCATAGCCCATCTTCCCACAGAACATAAAATCTGGTAAGGAAGGCCCTTGGGGCATGTTTCACTCTAGACATAGGCAGGTTTCACTATGACATATTAGACATAAGGCAGGTTTCACTCTATGATGTCTGGGAGCACATGACCTGGCCTGAGGAAGGTAGAGACAAGCTTGTCTCTCTCCAAAGGCTGAGAACCTGCAGAAGTTATGGTCCAGTTACAGAGACTAAAGAGGGTCAGATTGATTCAGATGGAGGAAATAGCCTCTTTGAAGGACCAGAGACCAGAGAGAGCCTGGAGAGGGAGTACCCAGAGAACTGAAAAGTCCAACAGGACTGAAATGTGGGAAGAAATAAAAGTGAAGGGTTATGTAGGGCAAGATCATAAAGGAACTCATGCTCAGGATTAAAGTGTCAGGGGGCACGTGGCAGGACTCAGTCTGTTAAGCATCTGACTCTTGATTTCTGCTCAGGTCATGATCTCAGGATCATGAGATTGACTCCTGCATCAGCTCCACACTGGGCATGGAGCCTGCTTAAGATTTTCTCTTTCTGTCTGCCCCCCTCCTCCCCTACCCCACTCTCCCCTCTTAAAAAAAAAAAAAAGATTAAAGTGTCAGAATGTCTATAAGAACAATGGAGCATCCTTGAAAGTTTTGAAGCAGATCCATGTCGTGAGCAGACTTGGATTTTTGAAGGGTTACTTTTGTTACAGGCACAGTTACTCTTGTTCCCTTGAACAAGAAAACCTGAAGGGTAATATTAGAGACATGGAAACCTTTTTGATGGTGTCTTAGGACTCCCCCACCCCCCGAAGCTGGCTCAAAGATGAATATTTTTGTATAAATGACGAAGTAAGTGCTTCCCAAGGATTCCTCTGAGGAGGTAGAAGAAGTAAGCCCTGGGAGGGAGGAGGCCATGCAAGGGTACAGCCTCTGCCTGAGTCCCAGTGGCAGCCTGATCCTGATGGGAGCCTTTAAGAGGAAATTGCACTTAGGCCTTTGACCAGCCTCAAAGTAAGGCAGCTGGGTTTTAATGCTTCCACTGGCTGGTCATTGGCTGTGGCTCCTTGCCCAGGGAAGTGTAGCCCCCAGGCCCTGCCAACTCTCCTCCTTTGTGGGTGATACTGCTCCAGGAGGCCAACCGCAGTCCTCTGAAGACAGCTCACAAGCGGAAGCCATAAGAAAGCACACAAAAGCTGGAGAGAGATAGCCAGAGTGGAAGTAAGTGTGAGCAAGGGGGTGGGGGGAATGGCAGTGGGGAGAAAGAGAAAACAGTGTGTGGGGGGGGAGAGAAACAGGCACATTTAAAAGATAAGATGTGTGGGAGACGTCAGAACATAGGGGTTCTGTTAGTAATCAAATACTTCATACATTTTTAAACTTTTATTAACAAGTATTACATACTCTTTTCTAAATGGTAATAAGATTGTAAAATAATAAATATGTAACAATTTATGTTTAAATACTTGAGAACAATATTTATGAGAGAATTGGCTGTAGTGATCAGAATCTGAGGTCTCTTTATAAGAATTAAAAAAAAATACTGGTAGCACTAGCCAGTTTTTTGAGGGTGATGTACAGACCAGATATAAATACTTACCAGTTCAAAGAAAGGGAGGAAACCAAGGCTGTAAACCTTACTGAGAGCAAATCAGTGCTAAAGAGAGGAACATATAAATTGCCATCTTCCCCAGGATTCTGCATGTATCCTCATCAGGCTGCTGCTTTTTTGATGAGCCCTAAACAGTGGATTCATGCCGAAATGCCCAGAAGGATTTAAATGGTGGAGCTGGACATCTCTTCCACATGCATTTGGCCATTATCTCAGAGTTGATTTAATAAAAGGAAGACAACATACTAATTTTTTTCTGAAAGGTTTGGTTGGATGCCCTTGGAAAAAGCAAACAGATGAATTGAGAAATTAGTTTCATTAGCTGATATTAAAACTCTGCTATCTCATTGAAATATTTCATTGGCTTTCAAGTCAATTTCACTAATGGAGAGACCGGCTAGCAAAATATGCAGGAAAACACAGTGTACTGATATAATTCAGTAATTTCCTACAACTCCTTAGAGAAATCCATATATAGAAAATGGAAGTCTTATTTAACAATCTTAAAATAGCATTCAAATAACTTCAGAAACAGTTTTTTTTTTTTTAAGATTTATTTATTTATTCATGATAGACAGAGAGAGAGTGAGGCAGAGACATAGGGGGAGGGAGAAGCAGGCTCCACGCCAGGAGCCCAACGTGGGACTCGATCCCGGGACTCCAGGATCGTGCCCTGGGCCAAAGGCAGGCGTCAAACCGCTGAACCACCCAGGAATCCCTCAAAAAAGAGTTTGATCAATGGACTCTTTGCCTAACGTATATTTTACAAACATAGGCAGCATTGTCACTCTGGGAAGAAAAAAATCCTATATTTTTAGGAACTGGTAGCATTCCTCTAAAAAGAGGAAATCAAGTTCCAGGAGGAGCTAGTTTGATAATTAGGTACTTAGGAGGAAGTCCATGTTGCCTAGTAAAAGGACATACAGGTTTGAATGAGATCTTTCTATTTATCCATGACACGCAGACATATCATTAATTTCTTTTAGGCTTAACTTCACTTGTGGGGCAAAAAGCACTAACAAAATCTAACATCCTAAGTTTTGGTTAACCTTCCTTGGGAATGGGGAGACACTCCCTGGTGTAGGATATAATTGGGCTGTTGCTTACAGCTGTGTAGGCTCTAACAGACCCTGCATGAGTGGCCTTGAGTCTCCTCGTGAACAATGGCTGGATTTAAAATTTTATAGTTTAGCCAATGACCTGTGAAGTGGAGGTAGGTGGTGGTGGTGTGTGTGGAGGGGGGGGGGGGGCGGGTGGTTAAGGCCCCTTGGAATAAATTCAATGGTACAGGGGAAGAAAGGACAAAAGAGGGTAAACAATTGTTAACAGCAGTCTTAGCTCATATCGCAGGCTTTTGTTTTGTTTTCTTTCCCAGCCTCTCTCTGGTTCTCTACGATTTATTTAGAGAAGATCCATGAATAGAACATTAATTTGCTTTAGTTCCCTGAGAAAAAAAAATTAGGTGTATCTGTACCATGAAAACCCACTGGCTCTGGAATGTAAAAAATCAGCTACCTAATACTTTTGTCTCCTAGACACTAAACACTCTGTTTTTTAAAAAATAAATAGCTGATTGTTTGGGTGTCAACTACCATAGGCTCAAGGTGCTACCATTCGAAAGGCAGTTTTATCTTAAATTTGTATTAAGCAACCTTATGTAAAAATTCTTGGTGATTTACCTGAACAGAAACTTTATTGACACCTGTACGTCCCCCTTATTTGTTCTCTGCCAGCCACTTGTTCCATTTCCCTTAATTATCAAATGACAAAATTAACTCATTCCTTTTAAACCACTGATTTAACCATCACTCACCTGTGCATCAGGATTTGCTACGAGTCACAGGCCATCACATGTGACCTTCTCTTCCTGCCCTGTGCTACTTATTTTTCTATATACACACTCACCTTTACCTCCTTTAATCCAGGTTCAAAGGATGAAAGACTAGCTCCTTCTTCTCAAGCACTTCTATACATCATCAACCCTCTGCCCCATAGGATTGGAGGAAAATGTGGTTAGAAAGTCTTACACAAGGGCACCTGGGTGGTTCAGTCATTGAGTATCGACCTTTAACTCAGGGCTTGATTCCGGGTCCTGAGATTGAGTCCCACATAGGTCTCCCTGCAGGGAGCCTGCTTCTCCCTCTGCCTCTCTGTCTCTGCCTTTCTGTGTCTTTCATGAATAAGTAAATAAAATCTTAAAAAAAAAAAAAAAAGGCTTACACATCATTTCTTTTAAATATTTTAAATTCATACACTGCTCCATTTTAGGCAAAAAAATTTCTCTAAATAAATCAAGATTAATCTCTTCTTGAATAGTACTGGAGACCTCCAGAATTATTCTAACCCTAATTTTTCTATGTGCCACGTTTCTGCATTGGTCATTCTAAGAATTCTCTTTGTGTCATTTTTTCCATAGCAGATTATGTTTTCCATGTTACAAGTGAGGTTTCATTTGCTATATTTCATTTAATTTAGATGTTCCCCAGGGACACAGAGAGATAACAGAAGTCTATTAATCTCATTGGCTGTTGGATATCCTCAAGGTTTAGGACTAGAATGTCTCCCTTTCTTGCCTAGATCTGCTTCTGAGGCCCCCTCATTGACATTCACTGACTCAGTTACTGTCTGCCCATTGCCCAGAGATTTTTATCTCCAGCCTCAGACTCTCTTCTGAACTCCTCTTTATATACCCAATGGTTATTTACATATGCACTGGCTTATTCGATACCTAATTTGTTATCCATAAGTGTTCGAATAAATGAACGAATCAGTTGGATGTTTCTAAATTTCACCGGAGGAGGTGGGGCAAGAGAAAGAACATTCTATGTACTCAAAATCCAGGGCCTAGCTCATCTTCTGACTGAAGTTATATCATTTTTATTTTTATTTTGAGGTTTGTTATTTCCACAGATTCAAAAATGTTTCCCTCCAAAACAGTTTTTCACTGTAGATTTTATGTGCTATGTTTTTCACTATTGAGCCCTTTCTGCTATGAAGTGAAACAAAATCTCATTGTGGCTTTAGATTTGCCTTTCCTCCTGCCATACTTCCAGCATCACTATCCATGGACTCTCTGAATACTTACAGACTCATGATATTTCACAACCTTCCAAATGAGAAATTGCCGTATAGTGAGACATGTAAAGCAATGAGTTGATGTACATAGGATTCACTAGTCTGACTATGCACTCTAATTTCCATATGGAAAATGTACCCTTTATAGATGGTGGCATAGTTTATTGAGAACTTTGATACAGCATCAGCTAGGAGAGACCACACATTAATGAGATTTGGGTGCTGTCTTGTAAGATGTATATGTATGAGGGTTTTTTTTTTTTTTTTCTTTCCTAGCTACATGTGGTCTTGAGAACCAAGTAATGTGAGGATGTGCCTGTTATTATTTTTTTTAATAAATCAATTGGAAAAACGTGCCTTCTTTCCCTATGACTAGCAGCTGCTGGTTTAGAAAGGAAGGCTTTTACCTACAAATTGCTTTCCTTGAATTGTAAGCTGAGACTGCCACTGGGCTGTTTTGGGTTTCTGTGGCCTTTGGGTGAAGAGGTCAAAGTGGGTTTCAGTGTTGGCTTTCACAATTGATGGTGTCAAGGAGATAGGGCTGCCAGTAGACTGTGGAGAAGAAGTGAGTGTGGTACTGGAGTGTTCCCTGTGATGGTCAGAGCCCTCAGAGATAGACCATCTCACCAGGTAAGGAACCCAGATCAGCTGACATCATAATAATTTGGAATGAGGACCAGCAGAAAGGAGTCATAAGTAGCAACCATTGCCAAGGGACTAGTGGTAAAAATGAGGATCACAACCCTATGATTTGTACCATACTCCCTTCCTTGCAGTAATTTGTGTATTTACTTAGGCTAACTTTTAAATTCATCTATTAAGTTAATTCTCTCCTTTTCCTATATGTTATTGTGCTGTATACGGTGTGTTGGAAATGGTTAACTATCTCGTTGAGTCCAAAGGAGAATATGGAGACAGGATCATGATAAAACTACAATAATTGATCTCAACTAGATTGGGATGTAGTAAATAATGAGATTTTAACCTTTCTTCCTTTGGGAAGTGTACATTTTTGGAAATAAGGGGTGATTCTGTTGTACCACCTAGTAGCAATGGTTTGGGATGGGAAGTAGTGGAGTGTGGAGGATATCTGTACTTTTTATTTGTTATTCAGCATCCAAACCCATGCTTCTATGTTTGGGATGTCTCCTTTTATGAGTCTTGGTAGGAGGCAGAGTCTATTTCTACTTAGAATCTTTTTCAAGTTTTTATTTAAATTCCATCTAGTTAACACTCAGTTTAGCATTAGTTTCAGGTATAGAATTTAGTGATTTATCACTTACAACATCCAGTGCTCAACACAAGTGCCTTCTTTAACCCCATCACCCATTCAACCCACCTCCCCACCCACATCCCCTCTACTAACCCTTATCTTATTTTCTATGGTTTAGGGTCTGTTTTCTGGTTTGCCTCTCTCTTTTTCCCCCTTATGTTCATCTGTTTTGTTTTTGAAATTCCACATATGAAACTGGACCACTTTCTTATACACAAAAAATAAATTCCAGCGATCCCTGGGTGGCGCAGCGGTTTGGCGCCTGCCTTTGGCCCAGGGCGCGATCCTGGAGACCCGGGATCGAATCCCACGTCGGGCTCCCGGTGCATGGAGCCTGCTTCTCCCTCTGCCTGTGTCTCTGCCTCTCTCTCTCTCTCTGTGACTATCATAAATAAATAAAAATTAAAAAAAAAAAGATTTAAAAAATAAATAAATAAATTCCAATGGATGAAAGACCTAAATGTGAAACCATCAAAATCCTAGAGGATAATATAGGCAGTAACTTTTTTGACATTGGTCATAGCTACTTCTTGCTAGACACATCTTCAGAGGTAAGAGAAACAAAAGCAAAACTATTGGGACTTTATCAAGATAAACAGCTTCTGCACAGCAAAGGAAATAATGAACAAACTAAAAGGCAACCCTTGGAATGGAATGGGAAAAGATATTTGCAAACAACATATATGATAAAGGGTTAGTATTCCAAAATCTATAAATAACTTATCAAACTCAATACCCAAAAAACGACTTATTTTTCCTTAGAATTAAAAAAGGCCTGATGCTCAGTTACACAGCATTCTTGGCAGCTGAAAAGCATTTACCTCACTTAGGCCAATCACATTTGTTTGGTGTACATTCGAGTCTGGTGGTAGAGATGTAAAGCCACTACCACCTGCAAAGAATACATTTTGCAGCCTGAGTAGTGTTCCATCTTTAAAGGCTACCATAGTACTTTTAGTGGAAGTAAAAGTGCTATTCCTTCTAGATGGATCTGTGCCAAGGTGTGGCACTGCCTGCCCTCATTTTCTGCTGTTTTCTGAGCTCACTTCCCTGGCCCTCATGACAATTCTGGAAGCTATCTAATATAGTTTTTTCAATAAATTGTTTTTCTGCTTACATCATTCAGGGTCACTTTCTGTTTCTTCCAGCTGAGAAGCCTGTGTTGTGTACTGAGGGTACCCACAAGCAGTGCATGAAAGAAACCTTCTCTGAGAGTTGAACATTCTAAACCCACACGGGTGTGGGATGTAGGTTATGTCTCCAAAGGATCCCTGGGATCCAACTCACTAAAAAACCTCCAGCAAGACTCCCTTAGTTGCGTATAAATACCATCTATAAACAGCTGTTTATCCTCCTTGGTGGAGTGAGGTTAATCCTGTGGTCATCTTGACTACATGATTCACAAGGACTGTCTCAATGTTCTGAATCATAGGAAACCTCAGGTGGTCTGTGAAGGCCCAGGAAATGTTTGTGGTATTTTCATCCTGATGTTGCAATACGGGTATGATCTACAAATTTTGCCTGCTGGCCTCAAAATGCTGAAAAGGCATTAACAAAAAGTTTTTAAAAAACAAATGAGTGAACTAAAGAGGGGGTCAGTAGAAGGAAGTGGGATCCAAAAATATGTGGTTGTTATTTCATTGACAAAGGTAAAAATGATTGAAAGGTGGGTAGGAGTTTTTTGATAGCTTAGAGTGGAAATCAACAAGGAGCTTATTATACAAAAAAGAAGAGAAAAGGCAAGTTTCCAAAACAACAACAAAAAAAAGGATGAATTTTTTTTTTTTCTGAGCAGTTTGTGAGATCATTAGCTAATCACAGGGCATAGCTAAAATGGACAATTTAAATTATCTAGTTGCTTATTAGAAAAAGAAAAGGTAGTATGCTTATCTTTTTTTCACTTAATAGGAAAATCATGTGACTATTCAGAATTCTCATGAGTAGGGAAGAACTACCAGAAAAATGTAACCATGGGAGGCAAATCAGATAACAGAGGTGAAAATGAGGAGTGTTTATGATCTGAAGAAGATGAACGAAAGCAATTTTAGATTGAATTGAACCTTGAGGTTACAGAAGTTCTAGCATTGAAAGGAGAATTTTGTAGCATAGCCAAAGAGAAAAGCCCAGAACTTTATATGTAAAGATATATTGTGAAATACTATATAAAGGTATTTTCACCAAAGCAAGACTCTTTTTGGCTGCGGAAATGCAGAAGGTAATTACTATGGATGAGCATAATACTTTATGAGAGTGCTTTATAATACTTTCAAAATCACTTATAAAATAATTTACAGTTTCCAGGATTAAGGTTGTTCTGTGATTCAGTAAGCAAAGTTTTGAAATTTTCCAGGTCTAGATTCAAATCCTGACTCTGTCCCTGTATATTTGCTGGGGCTACCAGAACAAAGTGCCACGGTGGCAAGGTGGCAAACAACAGAAATCTACTTCTCACAGTTCTGGAGGCTGGGAATCTGAGATTTAAGTGTTGGTTGACAGGGTTGGGTCATTCTGAGGGCCATGAGAGAGGTTCTGTTCCAGGCCTTTCTCCTTGGCTTGTAGATGGCTGTGTTCCCCCCATGTCTTCACATCGTCTTCTGTTTGCATGACTGTGTCCAAATTTCCTCTTCTTATTAGGACACCAGTCTGACTGGATTAGGACTCCCATAATGACTTCATTTTAATTGAATTACCTTTTTAAAAACCCTACCTCTAAATAGCAGTCACATTCTGAGATGGAATTAGGGAGGTAGGACTTTGACATACACATTTTAGAGGAGACACAATTCAGCCTGTAACAGCCACTTACTATCTTACTATGCTTTCTTAGATAAGTCAATTCTTCTGAGACATTTTCCTTATCTTTAAAATGGGGGCAATTGTAAGATGAGAGGTGAAGCACCAACAGCCAAAGCTGGCACATAACAAGAATTAAGGATTTTTTTTAAGTCAACAGATATTATTGCAATTGTTGTGATAAAGTACAGCATGAGCACAGAAAAGGAAACCCTCAAAATTAAAAAATTCCATTACTCCAGCCTGTCAGTGAGTTCAGAAAGATCTCTGTGCTCCACAGAACTCTTCTCTGACCCTCCCAGTCAGGGGTGTCTCTGAACACACATCAGCATCTTTCTCCTCTTTCCTGACCCACACAGTTTGTCAGTATCTCTTACTTAGCCAAGAAAATAGGCAGCTGGCTAGGAAAAAAAAAATCTAGTTTCCTGCTCAGATACTATTTCAGGTGAAAAAAACAAACAAAAAAAAGGAACTAAAAAAGGAGAGTTAGAATATATTAGATTTTTTGGATACCTGCAACCTACTTTTCTAATCGCTTTTAAACCAGCTTTCAGATGGTCTGGCCTGTTGGAGGTGAAGCTGAGAGAAGCCAGCAGAGGGCAGCAAAGTGCCAGGTAATCAGGCCTGTAGAGCCACTCTAAGGTACAGGAGGTGTGGGGGCCATCCTGGCAGGTGGGTGTCCCTCTAGGGTAGTGGTTCACAAATTTTGTTGTATTAGAGCCACCCAGGGAGCTTTAACACATTCTGATATCTCAGGTAAGTCCAGACTGACCAATTAAATCAGAATTTCTGGGGCCTGAAATCAAGCATTGGTATTCTTTGAAGGACTTTAGTTGTCCTAAGGTGTAGCCAAGTGTAGCTAAGTTTCAGAATTACCCATTAGCTTTGGTAGAGCTAAAGAGGTAGAGCTAGAAATTGTACTGAAAGGAATGTTGGGGCATAGGTGCCAGTCCATTAGAAGGCCAAAGGGCCAAATTTGGGATTTGAGAAAAGATGGGGACAGAGATGAGTAAAAACCAGCCAGGGTCATTACTCAGATTATAGTCCTCATCCTAGGGAAGTGGGTTTTGACAGTTTCTAAATTGTGGCCAAATCACAAGGTATTAGTAGTGCTTTGAAGGTAGACATTCAAATACATTGGAATTGTTGGAGTTGCTAATAACGAGATAACATTCAATAGGGTTACTTGATGAAATATGGCAAATGCAAAATGGAAACAGACCAAGTTAATAAGAATACGTTGAAAGAAACAGAGATGAATGTTACCCACCAAACAGGAGAAGGCAGGAAGTAGTAAGAAATTCCTACCCGGAGCCCTACATGAGTGACCAAGGAACCCTCCCTGCTGACTAGGTCCAGGCTCACGTTTGGCATGTAAATCACTTGTATGAAGGAGAAATGTAAAGAAGGTTCAAAGCAGTACTGTGAACCCTGAGGTCTAAAGAAAGTACGAAGGGAAATTGGTAAAGAGTTTTTGTGGGAGGAGAATTTATAGATCATAGAATTAATAGAATACAGAGGGAGGAAAAACCCTGACTTTATTCACATATGTTCTGCTCTTGATATGAGTCAGAATATGGACCAGGGGAGTTTAACATGTATATAAGGAAAGACAATTGTGACAATTACATCTCTTTGTTCAAAGTGTGATTGCTACTTGAGTAGGTAGTTTGAGGTGGAGGTGGTGAGAACCTGTTTGTCAACCACTTGAAGAAAATGATTTTGTGTGTGTGTGTGTGTGTATGTGTGTGTGTGTGTGTGCATGCTATGACTTAAGTAACATCAGCCTTTTCAAACTGCGTTATCCTAGAATTTTAATAATCAGCTTTGAAATCCTGACAGAACACAAACGTGTTTCCTTAAACAGTGACTCTCAAAATCAGTGTGCATCAGGATTGTCAGAAAACAGCTGGGGGCAACCCCGGGGTGGTTCAGCGGTTTAGCTGCTGCCTCTAGCCCAGAGCATGATCCTGGAGACCTGGATGGAGTCCCACATTGGGCTCCCGGCATGGAGCCTGCTTCTTCCTCTGCCTGTGTCTCTGCCTCTCTCTCTGTGTGTCTCTCATGAATAAATAAATAAAATCTTAAAAAAAATAATAAAGAATGCTCACCTTTACTTAGCTCTGTGATTTCAACTTTGTATAGGGAGTCATCTTGGAGAGTGTTAAAAATACTCCACCCCAGAGAGTATGTTATGCTTGACCTGGCAAGTGGTCTGGGCATCAGCATTTTTAAATCCACAGGCGTTCAAATTGGCAGGATTGAGAGCCATGAGCTAGTGCGTCAGCATCCCCCTCTAGTTGGTCTTGTGTCTCTGGATAGTCTCAGAATTTAGGCAGTCAAGACAATTAATAATCCCAGTTGACATTTTGTCAAGTGCTTTGTATGGGTCTGCATAGTTGGAAGCTTTTCATGTGGATTATCTCATTTAAACCTCACAACAAGAAATGTATTATCTGTTACCCCTACAGGAACAGTGTTTAGGGCTTATGGCTCTGCAACAAATTATAAAAATGGTTGAGACTTGGCAAAAATATATTGGTCCAAAACACAAAAGGAAAACTGCAAAAGTGAAATTAATATTAACCATTTTTAAAACGTTTTATTTATTTATTCATGAGAGACACACAGAGAGAGGCAGAGACCTAGGCAGAGGGAGCCTGCTTCTATGGCAGGGAGCCTGATGCAGGACTTGATCCCAAGGCTCCAGGATCACGACCTGAGCCAAAGGCAGATGCTCAACCACTGAGCCGCATAGGTACCCCAATATTAACCATTTTTTAGTAAAAGAGTACAATTCTCTTGAATATTTTTAAAACAATGTCTTGTATTTAATAAGGTGTATAAGTGTCTTCTAAATATGCTTATTATTTTGTAAGGTAGGACTTGTAAAATACCTAGTGCCTATAAATGTCTGCAAATGGCCCTGCTCACCATAACTTGACACAATAGATATTAACTCTATAGATGGGAAATTTGAGGCACAACAGATTTAAATGGCTGATTTAAGTCACACAGTCAAGTAAGGGATAAAAAAAAATAGTTTAAAGCAGAGTCTCTGTGAGTCATTGAAATGACATGTATTGTATATATACACACATCTCCCATACACACATGACTTTTGAAAAAATTCCCCAAGGGAGTTGTAAAGAAATTTCGATTTGAGCCTTTTAAATCCCTTTCAGAGAATCTAGGGATCCCTAATCCATTTAGTCTGAGTTCAACAGGGCAGCCACTTAGGGGGTTCCTTGGAGACTGTGTGGGAAAGGCACCCCAGGCATAGACACCACTGCAGTCCTGCATCAGGGCCGCTAATTCATGCATCATGATTAGAGCACAGGTCTCATTAAATATTTCTCGAAAAGAAGAGAAAGTTAAAAAAGTATTCAGAAGACATACTTGGTTCACTTTAAAACCGTATGCTCTTGTCATTAGGTAGTACTTGATGCCTTTCATTTTAAAATAGAAGTGGGGTGCCTGAGTGGGTCACTCAGTTAAGTGTCTGACTCGTGATCTCAGCGTAGGTCTTGATCTCATAGTCTGAGTTCAAGCTCCATGGTGGGCTCCACACCCAGTGTGGAGCCTGCCTACTTACTTACTTAATTAATAAAAAATAAAGATAGAAATAAATAGAAATAAAAAAGATATGGAGACTGAACCCCAGTGACTGTCCCTCACTGCACCAGTTAATGGTGGAACCAAGGCTGGAGTGCAGACACCAAAAGTCCCCAGGACTAGCAGGTATTTTACTGGCATTTTCCACAAGCCAAATTTCAGTTAAGAAATGTGTCATGTTTCCACTATAAAGGCCTTTGCAAAATGCCCTGAACTCTTGACTTACTGTCAGAGACTTCCTATGTCTTCACAATAGGTAGAGAGAAGGAGATACTAGGCTGACAGCTTGGCAGACAAATGATTAAAAAATTGTCACACTCTAGCATGGAAGCTGATCAGCTCTTAGAGTTTGGAATTTTTTCTCCTCTCCTGCCATCTGCTGGTGCTTCTGAGACACATTTTCATTCATCTGTCTTTGATCCCAAGTCATTCCTATAATACTTGTTTAGTTGTCGAGGTCATTACTGATCAAATCATCAAGTCACATTCTTAGGAAATTCAAAAATGTTTATTTGATGTTCAGGACAAAGCTATGACTTATGATTCATTTTTATACCAGAATATTTTATTTCTGCTAAATATTTTGCTCTTCAAATTTGAGCTGATTATGTGACAATGTCAAATCATGTGACTGTGAATATATATATACATCTACACTTTAAAGAGAAGGGAAAATAAAGACATGCAATTCTATTACATTGGATATTTACTTAAACATATTAAGCACTAGTTGTCGTGGTATCAAATATTGATGGAAAAAAATGCTGTTTAAAAAATTTCCCTTTGAAATTGTAGGGGCCCTAAGGCAGGCTGCCCCAAGCCATACCACTTAGTCATGAAGATCATTTCAGAGGAAGACAAACCATGAGAGACTCCTAACTCTGAGAAACAAAGGGTTGCGGAAGGGGAGGAGTGTGGGAGGTTGGGGTAACTGGGTGATGGGCACTAAGGGGGGCACTTGATGGGATGAGTACTAGGTGTTATATGTTGGCAAATTGAGTTTAAATAAACATTTTTTTAAAAAAGATTATTTCAAGCTAAAATAACGAGGCCCAAAACACTGGGAAGAAACTTTCATCTTCCCCCTAATGGTTTAAAATAATTTAGATAGAGCACCTGCTCCAGAAAATGGTCACCACAAATAACTACAATATAAGGTGAACTTGGTGTGGTAGGCCCAGAGGAATTTAGCAAAGTGTTTGTTAAAATTCCTCTCTCTGTCCCATTGTTTCTGAATGGCCTTGGCAAACATTTGTTGGCCAATCATATCGTCTTTTTCATCTTCCTGAATTGCTTTCCTTTCTTTTGAAGTAGTAGACTCCTACTCCCTTCTCCTTAGTTTGAGATGACATATAAACCTCAGTTTGCCTGTCTTTGAAATCTCATGTCTGTGTGGTTTCCTGGTAAGTATGTAATTAAATTTGATTTTCTCCTGTTAATCTATTTCATGTCAATTTAATTCTTAGACCAGCCAGAAGAATCTTGAAGGGTAGAGTAAAAATTTTCCTTCCCAACAGAATGAATCCTTGACCCTAGCTATTGTTGCTGGATTTCTGGCATTAGGTTGTTGCCACTCTTATACCTGGAGTTAATGAAAATCCATTCGGGTTCACTCACATTGTTAAAAATTAAATCCATTTCTCAAGTTATCTGAGATTTTTTTTGCCCTTCCAACAGTCATGGAGATTTTATATAAAATCCCAGATCTCCAACATCTCTGAGGAAATTAAAAAATCTGGCTAACTTTGGCCTACTCCTGCAGTTGCCAACTTTCTGTAACCTGCTGTATCTATCTATTGGGCTTCCATTTTAGGATTTTGGAGAGGGGTCATCAGTATTCCTCATTAAACTCCAGATTAACAAATGCTTCCCCTCTGGCATCCCAATCAAGTCCACCAAGTAGTAGAGAAAATCTTCATCATAGAAAAATCAAACCCCAAATTATAATGAATGAGTAAAAAGGCTGAAAGAGACTCCAAATCATCATAGCCAATCTTCAAGTGAAACCAACAATTAAAAAAAATAAAGAACAGAAAAATAAAATGCATACTTTGGAAGAATTAACTGAATATTTTTATTTACCAAATGTCAACATGTAATTAATTTGTGTTTTTTCTCGATTCACAGTGGCAACCAATACACACAAGAAGCCTGAACATGATTTGTTTATTAAGGAATATGATGAACATTAAATGCTTGAAAATTAGGTTGAAAATTGTTAGTTGAAAAAATATTTTGAAATATTGATACCACTAGTTAAAAATTTGTTGAAATGCTTGACAATTATTTGTCTGCTAAAATAAAACTAAACATGATTTATTGATTAAATGACAATACTAAATGCTTGAAAATGATTGGTTTTACCTTATATGTACTATTTTTATCTACTCTAAATTTCCAGCTTGCTCTCTCAGTCCCATTTATATAGATAGAATGAAAAAATGAAATATCTGAAAGTCTTTTGTGAAATTATATTAATTAATTGGTACCAGTATGCTCGTTGTGCTAATGTACAATATACTTTTTGTAATGCCTTATTCCAAAGCTTCTTGTTTCTTAAGGAAAAGATATTTCTTCACATTTACAGCCAGGCTACTATTGTTCTCCTTCTCACTGTAATATAATTTTAGAATGAGAAACACCACATAGAAAAAAAAAAAGAGTGAGAGAGAAAGAAAATTCATTTACCCTATGACACGACTGCAGGAACAGAACATGGGCTTGATTTGCTCAAGATCAGACCTAGGAAAATGAATGAGATGAAGTCCCAGATTTCTGGCCTCTATGTCCTGTACCCTGCCCTTTGTAATTTAAAAGAACTCCAGGCATAATCAACAAATTGCAAATATAAAATGAAATCAACATTTTATAATAGTACTTCCCAAACTGATCAGTTTTCTCATGAAGTCCCTTGAGTGGACACATTTTGCTGTGATTCATAAACTGGTTCAGTGACATAACAGCATTGGCAGGTTAGGAAAATGGCAGAAACACAGCTCCACATGAATTCTCCTCTATAAGGGTGATTACAAAATTGCATACCCTTGATGTCTTTGTCAGTACTCTACCAGATGCAGAAATCCAGATACCTACCTGATAAATTCCCAAAGGGGTTGTAGCCTCTTAGATCACCCAGAGAAGGCACCAGACTGAAAGCATATACTAAGTGGAACATTCTTGAACCCATGGCAAGGAGTCTGGGACGGGGAACTTACGTGGCTCTGAGACCCCAATATGATCCACGGCTTTGCAGACAAAAGATGATACGGTACATGAGGTATTTTTTCAGTTTTTAATTTTTTTTTATTTTAGAATTGTGGGGTTTTTTGTTTGTTTTTTGTCTTTTGGCTGGAACAGTTTCAGGCAAGGATGTTCCAAGTTTTTGGGCTGTGGATGAGATCAAGGACAGTGTAAGCTTCACCAAAGCTTCCTACGCTTGGTTCCTATAGGTATTTTTGACACCATGTTCAGAAATCATGTTTTAAAAAATAAAACACCAAGTCACTTGCCCGCTTTCTAATCAGCTTATTGTTTTTCAGCAGATAACTTTAGCTTTTAGATGTGAATTCAATGTATTTGAGAATATAAAGTAATCCTTTAGAAAATACACATAGCTCAGTCAAGAGTACATTTGCTCATAAAAACTTCTGGCTCTTCAATAAGCACTGAACCAGAGATAGGTATATTCTCAGTGCATGTCACTAAAAATACTCATATAAAACCCCCTCCAGCCATTCAAGTTTAGACCTGTGTACAATATGGCTTTTGTTCAGCAGTTTTATTTTAATCTGAATGTGCAAAGACTTTCAGCAATTGTTCTTTATGGGCCTACATGCCACATAATGTTGACAAGCGAGCATTTTATTGATGCGTAAAAGCCTTTCTCGTCAAACGAGTAGGCATAGCTATCTATTTTTCCTCTTAATATGAATATGAATCTTATGCTTCCTGGTGCAGGTGTTTTGGAGCCCTAGAGAGGGGTGGATTATCTTGTGTCTTCTAGAAAATGTACCCAGTTTGATGCTGTAGCTAACCTTCTGCAGAGTCCCACATTTGTTGCAAGATTACATTCATCCTCATGCCTTTTAATTCCCCACCTCTACCCTCTCCCTTCCTTTTTTATCAAAACCATCTCTTGTTTAGGGACAATTGGGTTTTACTGCCCTAGATCTAGACACACTCAAAGGACTCTGGTGGAGGCCCACTGTGACCAACCAGCATACTAGAGAGGACATGTGTAGGTACTCTAGTTAACAGCCCAGCTCAATACCAGCCAATAGCCAGAATAAACTTCCAGTCCTGTGAGTGTGCCATCTTGGATTTCCAGCTTAATCAAGCCCTAAAGTGACTCCAGTTTCAGCAGTTATCTGACTGCAATCTCAAGTGAGATTTGCTCAACTCAGCATTTTGCCCAGAAAGAATTTTGTAGGGCTCCCAGAGAGAATTTTGGACAGGATAGTTATTAAAAAATTGGAGAAGGACCCAGGGAGAGCTTCTGTTAGTGGTAGGAATATTTGTATCATATAAACCTGTAGTAATCTCAGACATAGCTTTTACATTTCTGTCTTTCTAGATAAAATCAGTGGGACTCTCTCATCCCTCTATCTTTTCTCTCTACCTCTTTTTTCTTCACATGTAATCTCTATCGGTGTGTCTGTTGCCATTTTGTGACAGGTTTGTGTGTGTGTGTGTGTTTTGTTTTAGTTTTTTTTTTTTTAAAGAGGCCTCACTCTCACTGAATTGTCATGTGAATGTTTGCAGTTTCTCTCTCTGTCCCTGAACAACCTTGGAACTGATGCCATTTTTTCTCTCTGCAATTCTCTTTCGTTTGCCTTCTTTGCTGAGTTCAAATCTATCCCATTTCTTCTTGCTGTTCAGTGATCTTTTTTCTTCTCCTAATTCTTTGCCAAGCTTATTTTTCTTTCTTCTAAATGCTACCAGTCCCCATCCACCCCCTGGTATAAGCTACATTATAAGCAATTATGGACATTTTCTTTAGAACAAATTTACAGAATGATAATTATGGAGAAAATCTGAGAAAAGGGAAAGAACTTACAGTTATTTAGTCTGGAGAAAGTATTGTTTAGAGAGTTTCACATATGTGAACTAGAAAAGCAATAGAATTTAGTTATGTAATGAGAGGATGTGGCTAAGCGTGGATAAGACATGGGAGGTGATTAATCCCACCAGGAAGGCTTCTTCAGGTTCCCTACAGTTGGATGGAAGTCTTCTCTTTGTTCTTCATATGTCTTATAATGTGTCTTGTTTATCCTCACTTTGGAAATCTCAATTTAAAGTTACTGTGTCTACAGTAGGCCTTCTTCCTTAAAAAAAAAAAATCTTTGCAATCTGTTTCCCTCATAGCACTGATTGCAATTTTGTAAGCACTGCAATTTAAAAACTTCTGTGGTTTCATAATTACTGTTGTTTATTTGGTTACTTATGGGCTTTCTCTCCCACTGGAATGCAAGCTCCTTGCAGAGGTGGGACACCTCTGCTATCATTGATGCTGATTCACACACATCAAGGATAGTATCAGGCATACATAGTAGGTGCTCAATGAAGATTCATCAACCAAACGTTAAACCATTGTAACATCCTCAAAGCTGCAGTAATGGTACATGCTATTGCTGCAGAAATTGAAGGTATAATAATGCCAGACCACTAGAGTTATATCGCTGGTATTATTTAGATAAACATGGAAAAGATTATCGTAGGTAAGTTTATCAAGAATACAGAGCTTGGCTATGATGATTTCCCCTACTGGGTTTCTTCTTTCTCATTTATAGACACACTAGAAATATTGGAAATTTAATAAAGATAACTTTTTAAAATATAGATAACTCTCAAAGCCTTCCTTCTTGCCCCCACAAAAAGCCTTTATGATCCCGAGAAATGGATTGAGTTTGCATGTATTTGGGTGTATTTAGGATGTCATGATAGGCAGGGGGCGGCAAGGAGTTGGGAGGAACAATTTTTAGATGATGCAACTTTCTAGCATCCATCATTTACCACACATTGAATACTAACCTCTCTGTCGATGCATATTATCATATTGAGGAAGTGATTTGGGTTTCAAAAGGAGGAAGGGTGAATGTTTTAAGCAAGTGTGCCTGACTCCATTTTTTACTCCGATTTTACCGGAAGTGGGATCAATGCCATGTGAATGGATTCCAAAAATGCAAAACTATGGAGTGGAGAGAGCAGGAGAATAAATGACCTGGAGGCTGTCAGTCTGGAGTTCATTTGCTCTTGTGCCACCCACCAAATCAGTGACCTCATTCAACCATTATAAGGCTCATGTTTTTTACCTTTATTTTTTAAATTAATTTTTAAAAATAACACATCTTAATTGAAAGGTTTTTTGGTGCAAAATACCACCACACTGTATGAAGCTGATATATGCCATTTGCCTGATGAATAACCCAAGAAATCCTGAAATCCTAAGATTCTGTGATTATTATGAACCAAATACAAGCATTTACCCTAAAGTTTTACATACAGCTTGTTATTTCCCTTAAATTAGTAAGCTATGGATAGCATGAAATATAAGGATAGATGAACTCCCCAATTATTTTATTCCCTTTTTACTTTCATTTGAGGTGTAGTTTACATGCAATAAAAGTGCACAGATCTTAGGTTTATAGCTTGATGAATTATTTTCTAATGTGTAAATCCAGGTAACCACGACACATATCAAAATAATTTCCTGCACCACAGATGGCTCCCTCAAGCCCCTCTCAGTCAATACTTCCCTCCAAAAATAACCACTATTGAGGTGCCTGGGGGGCTCAGTCTGTTAAATATCTAACTCTTAATTTCAGCTCAGGTCATGATCTCAGGGGGTTGTGAGATTGAGCCCTGTGTTGGGCTCCACTCTTATTGTGGAGTCTGCTTAAGATTCTCTTTATCCTCTCCCTCAGCCCCTCCCTACTCAAACTCTCTAAAAAAATAGAAAAGAAAAAGCACATCTACTCCACTGAAATATTTTATTGGATTTTAAATTTCACATAAATGGAATAATACTGTCTGTTTCATCATAACATATCTATGAAATTTATCCATGTTTTTATATGATTAATGACATTATTTTAAAGAGCAGTCTTGAACTCATCAAGGAAAGAGTCATTTTCAGAAATACAAATTATTCTCATCCTCTCTCAAAATTATTTATCCATTTAGTTTTCCCCAAATATATGCTACATGAATTCACTGTCCTTCATGTCCTCTCTGAATAATCTAATTCTTTCTTTACATCTGTGCTCCACTCCTCTTCATTTCTGCCATTTGGATAACCTGCCCATCATATCTAATTACGTAATCGAAGTCTGACTCCATTTTTTGGAGTGCTATCAGATAAACAGTGATGCTTCAGATTTTAGCAGTCAAGCATAAAAGATACAGTGGACTGATATTTTCACAAGTCCAGTGGCCAGGGCTTCCTGGTATCTCAAGGGTGATTCATTTATTTCTGCATTGCTGGTTTCATCATTCAGTTTGGTTTATCTAGGAGGAACAGTGTATTAAACATACCTCAGGATCAGATTTTGGAGTATTTTTACTTTAATTACTTACAATTAAGTAATTGTAAGAAGAAAGGTATGAGAAAGCCAAAAATACAGGAGAACTAAATTTAACTGCTTTATAACATATTGAACGTGACCCTTATTATATTAAAGACCTGGCACTAATCTGGGCCTGGGTATTGGGCTTGATGTTATTAATTATTCAAATTATACTACCAGTTATTTCTATACTAAGCAAGACCTTTCTGATTATATATTAGCAGCTTACAAGTTTTACATTGACAAATATACAGCTCATTGCAAATTAATGTATCAGTATGGCAATTGTAAATAATAATCTTTCAGAGCCTTGCCAAGTTGAGTCCATATCCTTGGTCAGCACAAACCTTGTTGCACTGGAGTTTCCAAGTCTGGTAGGCTGAAGGTCTATCACCAAGATAAAGGTGTGCAGTTAACTTTTTTCCAGGTAACATTTTGAGGATGCTGTGCTGCATTGCCTATCAGAACTGAAAGATTTATTCACCCAGCTGTTGGGGGCAGAGGGATTGTCTGCTGTTACTTTTCTTTCTTTTGGAATTGTCTCTGCTGAGGAGTCAACTTGTCTAAGACCTTGTTCTTTCCTAGGGCAGCTCACATGCAGTGACTGGACATTGTAGAACAATGTTGTCTTGTCCTATTTGGGGGTAGCTCTGAAGAGCCATCTATTTACAGAGTTCCCCATGGAGTCAGCTGTGGGCTTTCTTGAGACTGCATCACAGCTCAGTTTCTCTGGCACAATCCTTCTTCTTCTGCTTTCCATACTTGTTGATCCCAAGAGCACTTCCTAACAGATGTCTTGTATACCATATCAGATCTATTTCTGGAGAATTTTAAACTTCAACTCATCCCTTCTACAATGGACTGAATTGTGTTTCCTCCAAAATTCATCTGTTGAAGCCCTAACCTTCAATGTGACTATAGTTGGAGATAGGGCTTTTAACAAATATTGTGGTTAAATGAGGTCACAAGAGTGGGATCCCAATGCTATATGATTTGACCTTCTAAGAAGAGGAAGAGAGAGAGAGAGAGAAATCCCAAGAAAGGCCATAAGTATCAACAAAAAAGCAGCTATCTACAATCTAGAATAAGGGTTCTTGCCAGAACCCAACCATGCTGGTGCTCTGATCTCACACTTTCAGTCTCCAGAATTGTAAGAAAATAAATTTCTGTTGTTCAAGACCCCCTAGTGCATGGTATTTTGTTACAGTAGTCCAAGCTAACAAATATACCCTCTGTCTGATTTCATGTCTTCTAACTTTGAGAGCAATTAAAAATCATGTTCTTAGAGCTTTGTTACTTGTTAATAAGCAAGCTATTTATTGAAACTTAATATACATACAGAAAAGCACACAAATCATTAGAATACACTTCAATGATTTTTTTTAAAAAGGAACACAGCCATAAAACTAGCACATAGACCAAGAGATACATCATTCTTTCATTCCTAATATTGGTAATTTGTATTCTCCTTATTCCTAGGTAGTGGCTTATTAATTTTTTTTCATTTCTTAGAAGAACCAAGTCTTGACTCTGTTAATTTGTCCTGTTGTCTCTTTTTTATTTCATTTAATTATACTATTTTCTTTACCATTTTCTTCTACTTTAGGTATACTTCACTCTTCTTTTTTTGTAGCTCCTTAAGGTAGAACTTCACATCATTGATTTTAGATTTAAAATAAACATTCATGGGGATCCCTGGGTGGCTCAGGGGCTCAGCACCTGCCTTTGGCCCGTGGCGTGGTCCTGGAGTCCCAGGATCGAGTTCCGCGTCAGGCTCCCGGCATGGAGCCTGCTTCTCCCTCTGCTTGTCTCTCTCTCTCTGTCTATCATGAATAAATAAACAAAATTTAAAATAATAAAATAAAATAAATAATACAATACAATAAATAAAATAAAATAAAATAAAATAAAATAAAATAAAATAAAATAAAATAAAATAAATAAACATTCATGGGGATCCCTGGGTGGCTCAGGAGTTCAGCGTCTGCCTTTGGCCCAGGGCGTGGTTCTGTAGTCCCGCAATCGAGTCCTGCATCGGGCTCCCTGCGTGGAACCTACTTCTCACTCTGCCTGTGTCTCTGCCTCTCTCTCTCTCTCCCTGTGTGTTTCTCATGAATAAATAAATAAAATATTTAAAAAATAAAAATAAAAAAATAAACATTCACTGGGGTGCCTGGGTGGCTCAGTTAGTTGAGCATACAAATCTTGATTTCAGCTCAAGTCATGATCTCAGGGTGGTGGGATCATGCCCCGTGTAGGGCTCTGCACTCAGTGTGGAGTCTGCATGTCCGTTTATCTCTGCTTCTCCCCATCCCCCTACCCCCCCCAAGTAAATAAATACAATCTTTAAAAAAATAAGCATTGACTGCTATAAATTTCCCTCTGAGCACCGAAATGCATTCCTCTTATTTGATATGTATTATTTTAATTATATCCAATTTGAAGTATTTCTAATTTCCCTCATATTTTTTGACCCAAGAATTATTTAGAAATATGTGGTCTAGGGATCCCTGGGTGGCGCAGCGGTTTGGCTCCTGCCTTTGGCCCAGGGCGCGATCCTGGAGACCCGGGATCGAATCCCATGTCGGGCTCCCGGTGCATGGAGCCTGCTTCTCCCTCTGCCTGTGTCTGCCTCTTTCTCTCTCTCTGTGTGACTATCATAAAAAAAAAAAAAAAAATGTGGTCTAATTTTCAAATATTTGGAATTTTTGTATGTATCTTGTTATTCATTTCTAGTTTATTATTTGTTTTAACTTTAGCAGTTTGTTACTTTGTCAGAAAACACAATCATTATGATTTTGGTCTTCTGAAATTCATTGAGATATTTTAGTGGTATAGAAGGTGATCAATCTCACTAAATATATCATGTATATTTTGTGGATTCTACAATTTTTGGATGTGGTGTTTTATCAATACCAATTAGGACAAAGTGGTTAGCAGAGTTTTTCAGATCTTCTCTCTTTTTTTCTAATATTTTTATCTGGTTCTATTAATTTTTGAGAGGGGTATTATAATCTCATGACAATAGAATTGTCTATTTCTCACTTTTATTCTGTCAGTTTTTCTTCATGGATTTTAAAACAGTTCTGTTGGGAATGTACATACTTAGGATTGTTATGTCTTTCTTATTAATAACACTTTTACCATTATTTCTCTTCTTTGTCATGAAGTTTTATTTATCTGATATTAACACAATCACTTTACCTTCTTAAGCTTACTGTATTTGTGGTATTTGTTTTTCTATCTTTTTTACTTTTTACCTGCTTTAAGAAGGGTACATAACTGGTTTTGCTATTTAAATTTATTTGAATTTTCTCTCTTTAAATGTTTATTCTGTTAATATATTAAGCTAATTATTAACATGGCTAAATTTAAGTCTGCTAACTTATAACAAAATTTTTATCTTCTCTACTTTTTGTTTCTATTTCTCCTTTTGTGTTTTCATTTACATTCATTGAATATTTTTATAACTTCCTTTTAATTTAGTCATTGATTTTAACTATAGCTATCTGAATTTTATTTTATTGGTTGTTCTTAGGATTATATACCCATCTTTAACTTGTCACAATTTTGGGTTGATACTGTACCAGTTTATGTGAAATTCTAAAAACCTTATAATCATTTATATCCATTTACTTTCCCCCCATTAGTTATGGTATGATTTGTATGTATCACATCAGATTATGCCAAAATCCCACTATAGAGATAGAGATGTTTTTAAACTGTCATATGCATTTATTGTGTATTTATCTAGTTATTAAGAGGGCATTGTTTTTGTAATCAGTCATACGTTTACTACTTACAGTGCTCTTCATTCTTTTCTGAAAATCTACATTTGTATTTGGTATCATTTGCATTCTGCCTGAAGAACTTTCACTAGATTTGCTAGTGAAAAAGCTTAGTTTTCTTTCATTTGGAGATATCTTTAGTTTACATTCGTTCTTGAAGGATATTTTTGCTGGATATAGGGTTCTGGATTGACAGTTTATATATTCTTCTAGAGCTTAAAGAGTTTATTCCACTCTTTTCTGACTTCAGTTGTTTCTGATAAAAAGGCAACAATATTTTGAATTGTTCTTTGTATGTAATGCCACTTTTCTCTGGCTAGTTTTAAGATTTTCTCTTTACCTTTAGAATTTGACAGTTTGACCAAGATGTACTCTGGTGGGTTTTTTGTTTTTGTTTTTGTTTTTGTTTTTTTTTACTTTTTGTATTCTTCTTGTTTGACCTTGCTAAACTTCTTGAATTTATATGTTTATGTGTTTCACCAAATTTGGAAATATGTTAGCTATCTTTCTTCAATTATACTTTTTTCTGCTTTAATTTTCTGTTCTCTAGGGTCCAACTATAAGAAACTACATATTTGATGTGTAGTCTTGAAATGTAATTTTTAAAAAAATTGATCCTCTAATATTACTTAAAATGCTGACATTTGAGTCAGTATACAATTAATTTATTTTTTCAAAGAGTTAATGTTCTTAAGCATTGTAAACTGAGTGACTATAATATCTATTTTTATGCATATTGGTAATTCTTTTAACGGGGTTTCCTGTCTTCTTCACAAATAATTATCTTACCTTTGGGCATTTTCCATGTGATTATAAGATTTTCAGTTCTTCCGGGAATCCTCATATATAGGCAGATGCGTTAGCAAAAGTCATTACCAGGAGATTAAACAGGTGTAATCTGAAACCAGTAGCAGATTTTGATGACACTTTTGTTGTTTAACTCACTCATAAAACTGGTGAAAGCTGCTCAGACTAGAGGAAATTCTACTGTTATTTGTTTAGGGAGGTGGGGCATCTGATAGTTCATCTCTTCTTCATAAGGCAATGCTATCCTATTTCAGTGTAATATTTTCATTTCTGGTCAAGGTTAAATAAATCAACAGCTGACTGCAGTACCATTAGGTTTATGGTGATATTAAACCAAATGAACACAGAAAGATTCATAGAATTTTGGAACTGTTAGGCATTCTGCATTATCCTACTGCTTGAGTATCAAACCATGAAGAAATATATGGACCTAACTAATTTTATTAATTTTTTTAGAGGAAATTTCATTTATCAGTATTTTTTAGGATGTTTTTCTCAGTATTTAACAGGATGTCTCCAGCTGCTGTATATAGGTATACATAAAATCTATTTTACCCCAAAGATGACAAATAACAGCTTTTGATGATGTGGGAAAGATGTATGTTTACAATTTACCATAGGTTTTATTTTTAAATAAGCAGTTTCCTAGGGAAAAAATTAATACTGGTACAAATCATCAAGAAATAAAACTGCTGTATTGCAAAATACTGATGATTGGAACTTCAGAATAATCAGTACCATAAGGTATGCACTGTAATTTGGGAATGCACAGTTGCCTCCATAATTGGACAGTATGCCCCTTCCTTTTTGGTCATAGCCTCTCCTGAGACCAAAGCAGAGGCTAGACCCAGAGAGACAAAAAGGAGGAAAATATGGTTAATATTATACTCCTATGACATCAGACCTACAACTCCATCCGGCAGTGGAGGAATTAGGCGAAGAAGGAAAGGAGCAAGTAATTAGGATTGGATTTCTGACCTATTTCTGATTCCTTTGTAATATTTGAAGGTAGGATAGAGTTGAAATAGCTTAAGAAATAGGCAATAACAGGAGAGCCTGGGTGGCTCAGTCAGTTAAGCAGCTGTCTTCAGCTCAGGTCATGACTGGGTCCTGGGACTGAACCCAGCATAGTTGTTCTCATCTCTCAGCAGGCAATCAGCTTCTCCCTCTCCCTTTCCCCCTCCTCCTGCTTGTGGTCTCTCTCTATTTCTCAAATAAATAAATAAATAAAATACTTAAAAAAATAAAGAAATAGGCAATAACATACTGCTTTAATATATATAGTAATTTGGGGGTGATTTTTCACCAAATAATTTATATTTACTGTTTCTTAATTACTACACACTATTGATCACTTTTACCATATGAGCATATTAAAATGGTGAGTACACCTTAAATTACTGGATATGACTTTACATTTATATAAAATCCATCAAAGCACACTTTGACTCATATTTTGCAACCATGATTTTGTATACTCTACATCTTTTAACTCTTATTATGCTATTTGAGAATTAGCTGTGCTACTTTTGGTCCGTTCTCACCAAATCCTAGAGAATTATTAACCATCACCTTGTTACAAAGACATAGTAACTATGGTCCCTCACTCATAGGGTTTGCAATCCAGTTGAATAGACAGATAAAGTAGAATATTCTATACATCATACACAAGAATCATTTGTTTTATTAGTTTTGATTCTAAGGAACTCCAACCAAGGATAGGCTCTTGTACCTTTAATATTCTACGTGGTCTAGGGCAGGGTTTCTTAACCTCTACACTATTTATCTTTTGGATCAGGTAATTCTTTGTTGGGGGTTGATGTTCTGTGAAGGATGTTTAATAGCAGCCCTGTCTTCTACCCAGTAGATGCCAACAGAACCCATCCCCCTTTGTGACAACAAAAAAATGTTTATAGATATCCTTTGTGGGGCAACATTGACAGATATCCTCTGGAGCCAATACTGGTCCTAGTTGAGATTTACTTCTCTAGGGCCTCAGCAACTATCAGAAAATACTTTGAATTATAACCATATGTCAAGATAAAACAAGTGTTTTCAATCCAAAGGCAAGCAATGGCAGCATTCTTTTGAATAAGAGGACATATCATATGTTTAAGTTTCTGAAGTCAAATGATAATAACCCTTTCAAGAAACCATTTTATTGGACTTTCAATGAAATAAATACCGTATCATTAATAGTGAACAGCAAAAAGATCTTTCACCTGCCTGTACCCACAGGTATCTGTTTCAGTTTGGCAAACACTTTTGCTGTTCCTCCAAAAGTTTTGGATTATTCACTCAGAAGTTTGAGCCCTCTAATTCAATCCAGTCCTGTCCTATTAAGGCCAAGCTCTATTGCCAGATGAATGTTGCCAGATTGGTAACATTCCAAAAGCCCTTTCTAGTTCTAATGAAATTGTATGAACTTTTAAAAGAATAACAAGTTGAATGCGGCTATCACAAGAGAAGAATTTTATGGAATAAACACAGAAGAGACATTTCCAATGTTCAGAAGTCATCAGCAAAGGGGAGAACAAATAATTGGTAGGGGAGAATGGAACTATATATAAGTGGTATTTCTTGGTATTTAAAGAGGCTTAAATTCCACCATCATCATCTAACTGCATCAGTATCATTTAAATAAAATTGCTCATATATAATCAGGGCCAGAAGCTGTCTTTGGAGGCTCTAGCTTTCCACTTTTCATGTTTTTTCCTGAATTTTCAATGATACCCCATGGTCTCAAGCAATCTTCTACAACCAATGAGTCAAAAGATCTTTTTAGATCCTTATTTAACCTTTCATTTGCATCAAAGAGACAGCACATGCTACTAAGGTATTTGTATGAAGCCAAAGTCAAAGTTTCTGCACTCAATTCTACCAACGGAGGAGGAGTACAGGGGTGGTGGAGTCTTCCCACACCAACAAGCTGTTCTCAGACACCAGCAGAGTTTAAAATTCGACTTAATTCTGACACTATCTACCCAGAGATAGCGTCAGATTCCACAGGTTAGGGACTCACCTCCTACCCGCAAAGACAGGCCATTCAAAGGCCCAGGTTGTCGGAAGCCCAGGTTGTCACCTGTGCTTCTGACTAATCCATTATAGACTAGAAGTTCCAATGACCACATCCTTAGGTTTGATTAATTTGCTACAGTAGCACACAGAACTCAGAGAAATACTTAATTTTCTAGGTTAATAGTTTATTTTTATTATTATTTTGTGTATTTTTTATTGGAATTCGATTTGCCAACATATAACATAACAGTGCTCATCCTGTCAAGTGCCCCCCTCAGTGCCCGTCACTGAGTCACCCCATCCCCCCGCCCACCTCCCATTCCACTAACCCTTGTTCCTTTCCCAGAGTTAGAGGTCTCTCATGTTCTGTCACCCTCTCTGATTTTTGCCACTCATTTTCTCTCCTTTTCCTTTTAATCCCTTTACTATTTTTTATATTCCCTGAATGAGTGAAACCATATAATGATTGTCCTTCTCTGACTGACTTACTTCACTCAGCATAATACCCTCCAGTTCCAACCATGTCGAAGCAAATGGTGGGTATTCATCCTTTCTGATGGCTGAGTAATATTCCATTGTATATATAGACCACATCTTCTTTATCCATTCTTCTTTTGATGGACACCAAGGCTCCTTGGTTTTGCTATTGTGGACACTGCTGCTACGAACCTTGGGGTGCAGGTGCCCTACCATTTCCCTGCATCTGTATCTTTGGGGTAAATCCCCAGCAGTGCAATTGCTGGGTCATAGGATAGTTCTATTTTTAACTCTTTGAGGAACCTCCACACAGTTTTCCAGAGTGGCTGCACCAGTTCACATTCCCGCCAACTTGCAAGAGGGCTCCCCTTTCTCCACATCTTCTCCATTTGTTGTTTCCTGTCTTGTTAATTTTCACCATTCTCACTGGTGTGAGGTGGTATCTCATTGTTGTTTTGATGTGTATTTCCCTGATGGAGAGTGATGCAGAGCATTTTCTCATGTGTTTGTTGGCCATGTGTATGTCTTCTTTGGAGAAATTTCTGTTCATGTCTTTTGCCCATTTCATGATTGGATTATTGGTTTCTTTGCTGTTAGTTTAATAAGTTCTTTATAGATCTTGGATACTAGCCCTTTATCTGATGTCATTTGCAAATATCTTCTCCCATTCTGTAGGTTGTCTTTTAGTTTTGTTGACTGTTTCTTTTGCTGTGCAGAAACTTTTTATCTTGATTAAGTCCTAATAGTTCATTTTTGCTTTTGTTTCTCTTGCCTTCATAGATATATCTTGCAAGAAGTTGCTGTGGCCAAGTTCAAAAACTGTGTTTTTGTGTGGCCTGTGTTTTCTAGGATTTTGATGAATTCTTGTCTCACATTTAGATATTTCATCCATTTTGAGTTTATCTTTGTGTATGGTGTAAGAGAATGGTCTAGTTTCATTCTTCTGGACATGGTTGTCCAATTTTCCCAGCACCATTTATTGAAGAGACTGTCTTTCTTCCAATGGATAGTCTTTCCTCCTTTATCGAATATTAGTTGCCCATAAAGTTCAGGGTCCACTTCTGGGTTCTCTATTCTGTTCCATTGATCTATGTGTCTGTTTTTGTGCCAGTACCACACTGTCTTGACAACCACAGCTTTGTAGTACAACTTGAAATCTGGCATTGTGATGCCCCAGCTCTGGTTTTCTTTTTCAATATTCCCCTGGCTATTCGGGGTCTTTTCTGATTCCACACAAATCTTAAGATGATTTGTTCCAACTCTCTAAAGAAAGTCCATGGTATTTTGATAGGATTGCATTAAATGTGTAAATTGCCCTGGGTAGCATTGACATTTTCACAATATTAATTCTTCCAATCCATGAGCATGGAATATTTTTCCATGTCTTTCTGTCTTCCTTAATTTCTTTCAGAAGTGTTCTGTAGTTTTTAGGGTATAGATCCTTTATCTCTTTGGTTAGGTTTATTCCTAGGTATCTTATGCTTTTGGGTGCAATTGTAAATGGGATTGACTCCTTAATTTCTCTTTCTTCAGTCTCATTGTTAGTGTATAGAAATGCCATTGATTTCTGGGCATTGATTTTGTATCCTGCCACACTGCCGAATTTCTGTATGAGTTCTAGCAATCCTGGGGTGGAGTCTTTTGGGTTTTCTATGTACAGTATCATGTCATCGGCGAAGAGGGAGAGTTTGACTTCTTCTTTGCCAATTAGAATGCCTTTTATTTTTTTTATTTTATTTTATTTTATTTTATTTTATTTTATTTTATTTTATTTTATTTTATTATTTTATTATTTTTGGTGCCTGATTGCTGAGGCTAGGACTTCTAGTACTATATTGAATAGCAGTGGTGAGAGTGGACATCCCTCTCGTGTTTCTCTCTCGAGTGGATCGTGTTTCTGATCTTAGGGGAAAGGCTCCCAGTGTTTCCCCATTGAGAATGATATTTGCTGTGGGCTTTTAATAGATGGCTTTTAAGATGCTGAGGAATGTTCCCTCTATTCCTACACTCTGAAGAGTTTTGATCTGGAATGGATGCTGTATTTTGCCAAATGCTTTCTCTGTGTCTATTGAGAGGATCATATGGTTCTTGTTTTATCTCTTTTTGATATGATCTATCATGTTGATTGCTTTACAAGTGTTGAACCAGCCTTGCATCCCAGGGATAAATCCCACTTGGTCATGGTGAAAAATTTTTTCAGTTTTTTCAAGGATCAATTGTTGGATCCTATTGGCTAGTATCTTGTTGAGAATTTTTGTATCCATGTTCGTCAGGGATATTGGTCTATAATTATCCTTTTTGGTGGGGTCTTTGTCTGGTTTTGGAATTAAGGTGATGCTGGCCTTTTAAAATGAGTTTGGAAGTATTCCATCCCTTTCTATCTTTTGGAACAGCTTTAGTAGAATAGGTATTGTTTCTTCTTTAATTGTTTGATAAAATTCCCATGGGAAGTGATCTGGCCCTGGACTTTTGTGTCTTGGGAGGTTTTTTTTTTTTCTTTTTTTTTTTTTAAACAAATAACTTAAGTATTTTATTTGTTTGCAACTAAGCTTGTTAACACTATATAATGAAAATGTACAAAGAATAATGTTGCAGTTTTTGGTTAGATTTAAGTCAAAGACGTTCATGAATAAGGAATCTTCAAATATGAATATTTAAGCCATCTGATCAGAACTGTCTCTGAATATTACCTTACTTTGGAAGGTACTGGCATACATTTGAATTAAACTCAGAATTTTTCAAAATAAGCCCTAATTAATAAAACTATTCTATATTCAAACTAAAACAATTTTAATAGAATTTTCCTTTCCAGAAACAATAATAAAGGAAACAAGGAATTTTGTAAAATGTGGTCCTGAGCAAATTACAGTGAAAAATAAATGTATACTTAAACTTCTACCTCCTCAAAACAGAGACTACTTTCTGTTCCACAGTCTTGGAACATTTGGTATCCAGATATGCAAGAAAGAAACAGTCTGTAAGCAACTTTGGGCAGGGTGTTGCCAAAACAAAGCTTAAGCAGTTGAACAGTTAAAAGTTGGTCACTTTTTAAAAAGAATTTGGGGGAGCCTGACCAAAGGATCCAAATTCTGTTTTTAATAACCCATACAAAGGTGAAGTGGCTCCTCACAAGTAGCAGTGCCACCAGGGGCTGGCCCCGCCCCTTGCTCACCTATGTTGTGCTCCCAAGTAAACCCTCATGCTCCTGCTCCAGGGGAGACTTTTCTTTTTAGAGGTTCAGTGTCCAGGGAGCTCTCTGTGTGAATGAGGTGAGCACAGACTCCACATGGGTATTTTAAGGCTTGGAGTCAAAGTAGTTTTCAACACGGCTAGGCAGTTCATGTGTCAAACGGCCCATCTCCAGTTTGTCCTAATTCCTCACCACACATTTGTAGACCTAGGACCACAGACCTTTGCTATGTCATCATAATCACATCTAATGTCCATTCTAACTTATGATTCATATTCTGTGCCTGGAAACAGTCCCTGTATTTAACAATAATACCTACACATAAAACAATCCACAGTCGCAACTTATATGGTCACAAAACATTAATGATCTTCTGTAGAGCAAGCAAATGTTTTTAACCATAATTGTTGTGCATCAAATTCACAGCCAAAATCCTCAAGATCAAAAAAATTTGCACAATACAAATAATAACTTAAAACACACACACATATACACACACTCTCACACACACTTCTTACAGAACTGTGCTTGGGGAAACTCCATGTGTTGAGTGCCACTGAGGGCATATTTTACTAAACTGCTGCTCCAGGTATTTTTGTTTGGAAAATCCATCACAGTAGGGTACAGCCGTTTATTGGATGAGCAGAAAAGAAAGATATGCTTGTGGCAACCAGAAAGTTTTAAGGTCTTTCAAGTTGTATAAAATGGACCTGCAGAAATGTTTAAGTGTTCTCAGGATGCAAAGTTGGAGCTGAAATGTGATATCAAACCAGTTGCAAAAAGTGTACAGCAGCCATCTCTTGAGGTCAAACCTGGTATCCAGATATGCAAGAAAGCTTCAGGACACATAGCTTGTTGGCCTTGTCCCATACTGTCGCATAATCTGATCATGTGTGAATTTCACAAAAGATTCATATCGTTCTGCTAGTTTGGTATTGAATATTTGCTCATACTCCTCCGGAATTTTATCTTCATAGTCTTTTAAGAGACGCTCACATGTTATTCCAACTTGTCGGAGGGTAAAGGTGGGCTGGTCCTTCTTCATCCGGGAGGAACCTGGAGAACTGGGTGCTGTGAGTGCTGAGGAATGAGGCTGACTTTCTGAAGTACAAGCTTCACTCTGATTAAGAACAACTTCTAAATGTCTCCACCTCTGCTAACAACTGTATTCTTGTTTTATGTTCTGAAAGATTTGTTCCGGGGTTGGAAGGCGCCGCTCACTGCCTTGCAGGGCGGGCCAGACGCGGAGGCAGCCCCGGCCCAACCTCCGGCTCCTCAGCGGAGCTCCCGAGCCAAGCCCTCTTGGGAGGTTATTGATGACTGCTTCAATTTCCTCCCTGGTTATTGGCCTGTTCAGGTTTTCTGGTTCTTCCTGTTCCCGTTTTGGTAGTTTGTGGTTTTCCAGATATGCGTGCATTTCTTCTAGATTGCCTAATTCATTAGCATATAGCTGCTCATAATATGTTTTTTAAATCGTTTGTATTTCCTTGGTATTGGTTGTGATCGCTCCTTTTTCATTCGTGATTTTATGAACTTGAGTCTTTTTTGTTTTTAATAAGGCTGGCTAATGGGTCATCTATCTCATTAATCTTTCAAAGAACCAACTCCTGTCCTTAGGTCTAAAATGAGTCTCTTGTAGACAGCAAATAGATGGGTCTTGCTCTTTTATCCAGTCTGAAACCCTGCACCTTTTGATGGGGTCATTAAGCCCGTTCACGTTCAGAGTTACTATTAAAATATATGAATTTAGTGTCATCGTAATACCTAATCAGACCCTGTTTTTGTGGATTATTTCTTTGGGCTTCCTCTTTCTTTTACAGAGTCCCCCTTAATATTTCTTGCAGAGCTGGTTTGGAGGTCACATATTCTTTCAGTTCCTGCCTGTCTTGGAAGCTCTTTATCTCTCCTAATCTGAATGAGAGCCTTGTTGGATATAGTATTCTTGGCTGCATGTTCTTCTCATTTAGGACCCTGAATACATCCTGCCAGCCCTTTCTGGCCTGCCAGGTCTCTGTGGAAAGGTCTGCTGTTAATCTAATATTTCTCCCCATATAAGTTAGGGATCTTTTGTCTCTTGCTGCTTTAAGGATTTTCTCTTTATCTTTGGAATTTGCAAGTTTCACTATTAAATGTTGAGGTGTTGAACGGCTTTTATGGATTTTGCGGGGAGGAACCTCTCTATCTCCTGGATCTGAATGCCTGTTTTCCTCCCCAAATTAGGGAAGTTCTCAGCTATGATTTGTTCAAATATGCCTTCTGTCCTGCTGTCCCTCTGGGTGCCTCTGGCCCAGGGTGTGATCCTGGAGTCCCAGGATTGAGTCCCACATCAGGCTCCCTGCATGGAGCCTGCTTCTCCCTCTGCCTGTGTCTCTGCCTCTCTCTCTCTCCTTCCCCACCCCTCTGTGTGTGTGTCTCATGAATAAATAAAATCTTTATAAATAAATAAATAAATAAATAAATAAATAATAAATAAAACAAACTCATTAAAGAAGAAATAGAGAAGGACAGAATGGGAATGAGGAATCTCACAGAATGAACTAGCACAGTATACCACTTGGTTCTGGGTGCCTGCTGGTCGTGTTTTAGAAGGTATTAACTTCTGACATTGTAGAACAAAATGAGGCAGAGAAAACAAAAAACACAAAACAAACAAAAAAACATATCTTGTATATCTCCCAAAGTTAAGTTGAGTATGTTGAAAGAATCTAGAAGTGGAAAATATATCTAGGACCTGTAATTGTAGAAATATTAAAGTCAAAAAGGACAAATTTTAAAAATGAAGAGCTGTTAAAATATAGTAGTTAAGGTGGGAAAAAAGAAAAAAATTGGAAATTTATAGTCTGATATAAAAAGGAGTTGTACTGGAAAAAGGAAGCAAAAAAATAGGAGAGGTATCCTCTGGTTCTATATACTGGAAATCCCTCGACTTCCCCTGGAGCTTTCCAGTGCTGCTCGGTCAAGCACATGCCCTCCCCTGTCCTTCCAGCTGGCCTTCTGGGGGAGGGGCTGCTGTGCTGATTCTCAGGTGTGTGCACCTGGGGGAGCTGCCCCCACCCCACCAGGTGCTGGGCTCAGGTGAGCTGTTTACCTGGTGAGGCTCCTGTTCCCTGGCAGCCCCACCCCATCCCAGGCACAGGGTAACACCAGGAGGAACAACCCCACTGGTGGCGGCCAGCTCTCCAGCCCTGGAGTCGGCTCCCGCAGTAACTGCCACAGCTCCCAGTGGGCACTGGCCTAGGCATCTAGGGCGCCCGGTGGCAGGACCGTCCTCGCTGTCCTGTGCCCTCCGTGCCTCCGCCCATTCTGGGGACCACAGGATCCTGGGCTGTGTCCCCGGCGCCCTGGGATCCAGGGCCTGCGCCGCTGGAATCACGCCCCCGGGTCCGGGCTCCCGAAGGCATCAGGGCGCAGCCCCCTCCGCCCGGAGCCCCCGCCTGACCCACCGGCTTCTCCCGAGGCCCCGCCGGGCGCTCCAGCCCTTTACCGAGATCCCCGGGTGTGTGGGGCGCTCTCCCCGGGGCCCTCCTCTGCCAGTGACCCCGGGATCCTGGAGGCTCCGCTGCCCTCCTGCGGCTCTGCCCGGGTTCCCTGCTGAGCGCCTCTCCCTCCTGAAGGATCCGGTGCGGATTCTCAAAGTTCCTGCTTCTCCCGGGGGCTCTCCTGTCCCGAGGCTCTCGTCGCCTCCTCGCGGGGCCCCTCCCCACTTGATTCTTTTTTTATTTTTATTTTTCTCTACCTCCCTACCTTGTTAGAAGCAAAAACCCTTGTCTCTGTAGCATTCTCTCTTTAAATCTCAGGTCGAATTCATAGGTTTTCAGGATGATCTGAAAGTAATCTAGGTAAGTTGGTGGGGCCAGGTGAGGTGAGGCCCCTACTCCTCCACTATCTTGCTCTACAGCCGGTTAAAAGTTAATTGTAAAGGGATCCCTGGGTGGCACAGCGGTTTGGCGCCTGCCTTTGGCCCAGGGCATGATCCTGGAGACCTGGGATCAAGTCCCACGCCGGGCTCCCGGTGTGTGGAGCCTGCTTCTCCCTCTGCCTGTGTCTCTGCTATTCTCTCTCTCTCTGTGACTATCATAAATAAATAAAAATTAAAAAAAAAAAGTTAATTATAAAAAGGATATAACCCAGGAACAGCCTAATGGAAGAGATGCATGGGATAGGATGAGGAGATTCTATGCCCTTTCCAGGTATGCCAACTCTCTTTAATCTCCATGTGTTCATTAACCCTGAAGCTCTCAGAACACTGCCCCTCCCCCACCTTAGAGGTTTTATATGGAGGCTTTTTATGTTGGCTTCATCATGTAGGCACGATTGATGAAATCATTGGTTATTGGCCATGGATTCAACTAACCTCCAGCCTCTCTCCCCTCCATGAATGTCAGGGGAGGACTGAAAGTTCCAGCTTTCTAATCAAGTGGTTGGTTCCCCTGGCAAAAAGCCCCAATCTTTAGGTGGTGCATAAAAGTCACCTCATTAACATAACAAAAGATGCCTTTGTTGCTGTGCTCACTTAGGAGATTCCAAGGGTTTTAGGAGCTAGTGCCAGAAATGGGAAGAAGGCCAAATACATATTTCTTATTATAAATCAGACTATCACACAGGTTGGAGAAAGAATTGGGGATAGGAGGGCCTCCCTGAAAACTACAGCATCTTAGGTACACGGGAGTTATAAAAACTTAAAAACACAAGCATTAGCATGAAAGATGTCCAGATGAATATGAGGAAAGTTTAAAATTTGTGCAGAATGGAAGAAGGCAAACAGATAATGCCTACCTAGCATTCTAAGGCTAGCTGAACATGTAAACACAGTGGTATTAAGCCAGGCCTTAAAGCAGCCAGTGCAATTAGGATGTGTTTGAACGTTAAAGAAAGGGCAAAGTAACCAGAAAACGGATGCCTGACAGATTTTGAAGATTGGATCTGCAGAGGCAAAGTCTCTAGTAAACAAGGTCAAAATATGGAGTGTTACTAAAATGTTCAGATATTTCAGGAAACAGTGGTCTCTTGAATATCAATAACTCAGACACTTCTTTTGTTGCCTTTCAGTTGAAATCCATGTACAATAGTTGCACATAATGATAATGGTTCATCTGTGTTACATCCTTATTATATGCTAGAAAATTATACAATCCTTGCAACCATACTCTAAGGTAGGTGCTTTTATCACCTTCATTTCACAGATGAGGAAGTTGAGACTGAGAGGTGAAGTAACTTGCCAGAGGTCACACAGCAACAGCCTGACAAGACTCCACTACTAAAGTATTTATCTACTCAAAATTGTGGTTCTTTAGCAGCAATGAATTAGGTACTTCCAGGACCAAATGAGGAGCCCAACCACACAGGGTTCTTCTCGGTAGACCCACTTCACCCTTCTTTCTGTACACCCAGGACCACAGATGGCTCTCATAAGATTTGTCTTGAATATATGAAAATCATTGAACTTGATGTCTGCTAAATTCGTGCTAGTTGTCTCGTTGAAGCCAGAGCATGGTAGGAGTTGCAATGGGAGCAGTGGGGATAAGGCAGAAAGAACTTGTACCTAAGTGTGCTTGGTACAATTCTGACAATCATTGGGTGGTGGAGATATCTTAGGAATTCTGTCAGTGTGGGTAGAACCAGTCTATCCAACAGGGATCCTGAATGATAGTGGAAACAGCCCTAGGCAGCTGACTAGGAGGGTGGAGAATTCCAGACCTCCTTCCTTTTTTTCTCTACCTTGTCGCCTCTAACAGCCAATTTTATTTTCCTTCTCTAGGTCCCCTCATGGCATATGAAGTGACTGGGTAAGGATATAACCTCTAAAAGCCTCCAAGAAATTCCTGATTCTGTGAAAGTACAAGTAGGATGAGACGTTATTGAGAGAGGAGCTGTGTTATTCAAAGTGAATGTTCACGGGTCAGTGTCAGCAAATGATGTCTGTAACATGTTGCTAATGCAGGTAAGGAAACATACTGATTCCCTTCCCATCTTTGTCCCCCTACATCTTGCATGTGGAACTGTAGGGCTCCAGAAATTAAGAATCTCCTTATAAACTGTGTGTTCTAACAGTTTTCATGGATTGATTTGCCTTTCTTATTTTTTTTTCCCCATGTGGGTGTCTGTTGGGTAATGGCTAGAACATGACATCTGTAGCCATGTGAACTGAGTTCTAGTTCTTGGTTCTGTGTGACCTTGGGAGAGTTCATATAGTGGGAGATAGTCCCTTTGTGCCAATTGAGAAATCTCTAAATCAGAAAGTCGATATCTGTTACTTGAAAATGTTAATTAAATATGATATTGTACACTGCATTAATTAGGATATTTCAGTTGAAAATGGCAGAAGCTGAGCTCAAACCGATTTAAGCAAGAAAGAGAATTTTATTACCTTTTGTAAATTAAATGTTTAAGACCAGTCTCAATTCAAGCATAGATGGATCCCCGTGCTCAATGGATTTCATCAGAATCTTTTCCCAGTTTCAGGGTTGCTTTTTTACTCATAATTTCCAGATAAGCTCTTCCCAAGGAGAAACAAGGATGGCCAGTGGGTTTCTTGATGTCTTGCCTTAGGTCTCATTTCCATTCCTGATCCACTTATTGTGGTTAGGATTGGGCTCAACAATTGGCCAAGTGTGCCAGGACATTCTTAGACAATTTTGCTGAAGAGACCTTAAAGATGATTCTTCTTGGGCAAAAATTGGAAAGACTTCTGTTGAAAAATCCCTTTGAGCTATTTCAGAGTTCTGATTTCTCACTTAGCTATTTCATGAGGAACAATTTCATTAATTAGAGCAGGCAGAAACTTTATTCTGAATCTTGGTCAAAGAGCTTAAAATACCAGGCTTTGGTTACATGCTGCTCCTAGGAGCCTGGTGTGAGGTCTGACCTCAAAGGACATTAATTAAAGGTATGGGAAAAGTGATTTCACCAAAGGAATACAAGAGTGCATTTACCAGAAGAAGTGGGAAATGGGTGCTGGGAAGGCAAAACTAAGCTGTACCTAGTGGTTACCAAACCACCAGACACACAGAATATGATAAACTGTATATCTACACAATGTTTGAGAAATGTTTTTGAATACCTACAGTAGATAAGGCATTGTCCTATACCAGAGATATAATAACAGAGAGTACTCAAGAAGTTTAGGGTTTAGTGGAGAGAGGAGAGAATACAGAAAGTAGACAGGTAATTTTACTTTTGTTAAGCAGTCTGTAATTGGAGCAGAAGCAGTTGCTATGGGAACCATGGTAGGGCAATAATGTTCGTGTTGAGACAGTAACTAACTTCCCGGAAGAGGAGCCATCTATACTGAGACCTCAGGGGGATGGTATGAGTTAGTCAGATGAAAGTGGGTACTCCTCTAAGTCTGTGTCCACAATCTACCTGAGGTTGAAATTTACCATCTTGTAAGACTAGCAAAGATTAGACATCTTCAACCCAACTTGAGGGCTGTTGAATTCAAAAGAGAAAAATAGAATAGCTGACTGAAGTATCTTCTCAAATTTTCAAAAATCTTGTCCCAGTAGGATAGAGAAATGTCCTGGGTATGAGTATTCATTTCAGGGACACCATGCAAAGAACATTTTTAAGACCATCATCATAGTTTAGTATCCCAAATAATATTTACTTTGGATGTTAAACAAAATAAAGATTTAAATAAATAAGCAGAGATAAGAAAACATAAAACTGCCTGGAACAATGGGTATAGCTAAGGCTCTTACCATCTATGTGGAACCCGGTGTTGGTGATTATGAAAGTAGGACCTGGCTCAGTTAGCAGGTATTTGGAGCAGGAGAAATTTAGACAGACCTGGTGTAGAGTGTGAGGACCACGGACAACTCCCGAGCCTAAGCCAGGGCAGGTGGGAAGTCAGAAAGGGAAGAGTGAACATCAGAGTTCATCCATGCTTCTGTGGACCTTAGCAGAAATAAGTATTGGATTAGCCAAGAGAATTCAAACCAATGTGTCCTAGCATGCTTTAGAAAATCCACCCATGATTCCAAAAATTTATTATAAGTTATAGAATCTGACTTAATGTGTCTACTGGAACTTAAACAGGAAAACTGATTTGTTAGAGGGATTCCAGATAGTTTCAGATTGAGGAACACACCGGAAAACCAGACCTCAACAAAAGAAAAGATCCAGGATGGTACTGGAAGTTAGTAGTTCTCAAAGTGAAGTTTATAAATCAGCAACATCAATATCACTTTGGAACTTGATAGAATTGCAAATTCTCTTCCTTACAACAAATCTCCTGAACCAGATGCTCTAGGAGCAGGGACCAGAGATCCATGTTATAATAAGTCTCTATGTGATTCTGACATAAGTTCAAACTGGAAAACCACTGTCTGGAATATTAGAACTGGAACATCCTTATATACCTCTCTAGTACTGCCCTTGGATGAATCATCTCTAAACCATTTCTGTCTTTCCGTGTCTCTAAGGAGCAAACCTTAAAAAGTAGAATGTCCAAAGAATATTTTTAAGGCCACCATGATAATTTAATATCCAAAATAATATTTATTTGGGATAAATAAAACATAATTTAACATCCCAAATAAATAATAAATAAATTAATAAATAAATATTATTTGTGATGTTAAGCAAAATAAAGATTTAAATAAATAAGCAGAGGTAATAAGAAAACATGAAACTTCTGGTTATGTGTCCACTCCTATGTCTGGTAGTGCACCTTGGTGGTATGCTTGGCAACTCCCCTCCCCAAACTAGTAGAACCACATGAAATGAGAAAGGGAAATTTCCACAAGGAAGTATGAAAAGAGGTGTTTTAACAAGAAAAGGATCCACATACATAAAAATACATAATCCAATTAAAATGAGAAGACAGGAACAGACATTTTCTAAGAAGACATACAGATGGCCAACAGAGAAATGAAAAGATACTCAACATCACTCATTATCAAGGAAATACAAATCAAAACTACAATGAGATATCACTTCACACCTGTCAGAATGGCTAAAATCAAAACACAAGAAACAAGTGTTGGAAAGAATAGAGAAAAAGGAACCCTTATGCACTATTTGTGAGAATGAAACCGGTACAACCACTGTGGAAAATAGTATGGTGTTTTCTCAAACACTTAAAAATAGGATTGTCATATGATCCATTGATTCCACTACTGAATATCTACCTAAAGAATATGAAAAAGTAATTTGAAAAGATATATCCACTTCTATGTTTATTGCAACATATTTACAATAGTTAAGATTCAGAAGCAATTCAAGTGTCCATTGCTAGATGAATGGATAAAAAAGAGGCAGTATGCATATACAATGGAATATTACTCAGCCATAAAAATGAATGAAATATTGCCATTTGAAATAAGTCAGTCAGAGAAAGACAAATACCATATGATCTCACTCATATGTAGAGTTTAAGAAACAAATGAACAAAGGAAAAAAAAAGAAATAAAGAAACAGATTCTTAACTATAGAGAACAAATTGATGGTTGCCAGAAGGAATGAGTGAGGGTGGGGATGGGTGAAATAGATGAAGGAGATTAAAAGTACACTTACCGTGATGAGCACTGAGTAATGTATAGAATTGTTGATTCACTATATCGTATACCTGCAACTAATATAGCACCATATATTAACTATACTGGAATTAAATTTTTAAAAAATAAACAAGAAATTCTGGCCAATCAATAGATACATCAGAAGAGGAATTTTGAGGGGTGGAATATGGGGTAGAATTAGTTTCTTGCTAAAGAGATTTTTCAGCTATATAACAAGATAAATTATAAAATGAAGAACTTCACAGAGAACAGGGATTTAGCACTTCTTTTTTTCTCTCACTATAAATATTCCATGTGCTTAATGTGACTAATATTTTTGGCAATATTAATAAGTCAGGTTTTCCAAGCATTTTTTTTTTCCAAGTTGAAAAAAGAAAATAGTAGAAAGAGCCACTGCCCACAGACTGAGCTTTGAAATGTATTTCTCATCATCAAGCATGGTCTTGTACTTAGAAGTGCATATCATAAAAAAAAAAAAAAAGAAGTGCATATCATAGAACCCTACGGTATAAGAGATGGACAAAAACTAGGAACCACCTAGAGCAGCTGTCCCATTTTTGGGATGAAAATGCTGATGCCAAGGAGTTTGATAGACTTCTAGGGTGCTGTGAATATTTGTTTGGAAGTGAATCCAATGTCTATTTTCCTATTTATGGCCAACTAAGAGAAAACTAATCATCTATTGGCAATATCTCTTAAGGGACCTGGCTTTGGGGAATCTTGCCCTTTTTCCTCCTTTCAGTATCCTTCATTTATCCAGCCAGCCAGCTAGTAAGCTAACCTGCCAGCAAATAGTCAGCCATCTACCTGTTTAGTATTAAATTAATGCTTCCTTAGGAGCTAATCATACAAAGACAAATAAGACATAGACCTTGCTCTTTGGCTTGGATCTAGTCTTAGAACCCATGTTTTCTGGTTTCTAATTTAGGGACCACATTTCTTATGCATTAAACAAATAGACACTGACTGTAGAAATGTCATGAAGACATTTCATGACATGAGCCAAAAGCCTGACTTTGCCTTGATCTGGCCTTCTGCCTCTTGCAGTTTCTGTTTCAATTTTAATTGTGCCTACTGCAATGAGCTAGGATTTTTTTGTACTTTGAGTTACTGGAATGAAAATTTTTGTGAAGACAGATCAAAAAATAATAAAATGAAACTACTTAGGAAAATTCTACAGTTCTGCCCTAGAAAGAAAACCCTGTGGTAATTGGGGAAAGGATGGAAGTGATCTATTTTAGAAATACTGCTTAATGTTTTCTGCAATAACAAATGTTCTATCTTATATTACATCTGAAAATCCAACCCTGAATGTCTCTATAGATTTTGTTAGATGGGAAACCTTGGGAGTTCTTTGTGGAAGCAGTTGTATTATTTTTGATCATAGCAAAAGGATAGACTGAGTTTTGGTCTCTAAACTCTTAGATCTATAGCTGTTGTACTTCCACTCTCAAGTTCTTCATCCTGATCTCCTCTACCAGACAGATCTATGGAAGTGGATCTTGCTCTATGGAGGAAGACAGAACAGCCACACGGTCTTTTGTCCATTGTTTGAAAATAATAAAGTCATAGTTCCTGCTTCAGTGACTTTGCATGTGCTATTCTCTCTGCCTGCTAGACTCTTAAGTCTTCACAAGGCCAGCTCATTTTTAACTCAAAGGACACCCACTCAAAGAGGATTCTCTGATTGCTGCCATTAAAGTGGCCATTAAACTCACTGGCATGGATTGATTTCAAATATGAAAGCAATTTTTCATACCTTTCTGTGTCCAAACCCCTTAACTTTTCAACTCCTCCCATTAAGAGGTGGAATCTTACAGATTTAATTTGGCCAATTGAATGAAAGTGAAGTCCTGCTGAAGGGTGCCAGCCCATATGGAATAGACTCAAGTTGTCTCAGTGTAGATCTCTATACATGTAAGAGACTCAAGCCAAGATCTGTAGAGCCATTGAGCCAACATGCAGATGACCACTGATAAATGAGTGAGACTGGCTGAGTCTAGAAGAACTATATAACTAGTCTGCAGCAATAATAAATTCTTGTCTTTTTAAGTCACTGAATTTTGAAATAATTAGTTACATAGTAACAGCTAACTGGTATATTCACCACTTTTTAGTTCTTATCACTATCTAAATGATCTCATATATTCATTTTTTGACTTCACCACTAAAAAGTAAACTCTTGGCTGGCCCCAATAACCCAACACTTAAATTAATATGTAATAATTGTTCAATATTCATTAACTGGGTAAATAAAAGAGAAGTAACATTCAAGCACCACTGTATATAAAGCTCTTTATTTCTCACTCTTATTTTAATATTCCCAGGAGCCCTGTGAAGAAGGTATTATTATTCCTAGTTTTCAAATGAAAAGTGAAAAAGTCATGTAACATGTATGAATCGAATAGTTATTTAAAAAAACCAGAGTTTACTACATGTATGTATAACATATAACATCCATGGACTGATCAAATGGTTATTGGCACTAGAAAACATACATTGTTCAGGGACACTCTAATATTTTCTGTTGCTATTAAGTAGTATATAAATATAATAAATATCTTGTTCTGAAAGATACTTAAGAACTAAATGCTGCAAACTAAAAAAGAGTCATAAATGCAAATTATTTGTATGAACCAACACTTTACATTTACTGACTCAATTAACAAGTGCATATTTTGACATGTTAACTGTGTCCACTAACAAGCAGTACAACCCATAGTGGGCCCCAGGAGCACTGAGTTTTCTATTAGAAGACACCATCACAGGGGAAGCTCTCAGAGTCCTTGTGTCCTGCTGCAGGCTGGAACTTAGGCCCTCTCTGTGTCAGGCAAAATTCAGCTTTTCTACTCTTATAGATATGAACCAGGAGGGTCAGGTCAATCCTTAGGAGAAAGAATAATCTCCATAACACTTAAAGACCAGTTTTCTCTAGCCTCATCAGGTATTAGAATTGTGTGGGGTATTTTAGAGACAGAAATGTACCAAGTTATGGAGTCCTTTATTTATTTATTTATTTTTTTATTTTTTACAATGGTATATAATTTACACACTAAATGGAAGGCCCTTGAGAGGTAGTTGCTACAACAAGCAAGGAACTAAGTTGCTATGGGCCAGACAGAGAACTGGGTGCTTGAATTTGGGGATCTTGTTTAACCTCCACTAAGTCCCTGTCAACCCTGCCACTGTAACTGTACATTTTACACTGCAGTAAATGGAGGCTCAGAGAGCTTCTTGGCCCAAGGTTATATAGCCTTGCCAACATCAACCTGATAATTCCTTCTTCCTTATCTCAAATGGGTACTGCAGGATTTGCAACACTTTTATATGGTTCTCCAAAATACTCAAATTCTTTGACATTGTACGTGTAGTTTTTTTTTAATGCCCATCTGCAACAATAAGGCATTTTCACTTTATGATGGCTACTTACCATATGAATAATAGAATTTATACTAATTTTGAGTTAGAATGTGTGTCTAGCAATATAGAATACAAAATGTGATGCTAATAAAATAAATATTCATCAAAAGTAGCACCTAAGACATGTTGTCTACTAGAAAATGTCCCCTCTGGGGCAAAAATAATGCCCTCATTGGCTCTCATATGATTCTCATATTCAAATAAATCTGACTTTGCTATATAGTTTTTATTTAAAGTTGCTTTATCCTATTTAAAAACATAGCCATTCATTTCTCAGTTTGCCCAGGAGGAAATAGAAAGAAGAGACAAATATCAAATCAAACAAACATTTTTGGGGGGCCATATGGTTATTTTAAATAAATATTTGGTTTGAGGAATGGGTAGCATTTGAATCCATTCCTATTTTTCCTCTAACTGCTTTTCCTTGCCAAGAGAGTAGAATTAAACTTGACTTGCTCATATTTATCCTCCAGCCCTGATAATTTCTTAGAGTATTTGCTGTTTGTGCCTTTGATGGCATAGTCTGCAGCCCCAGGATGTACTGTTGCAGAGAAGAGAGCTAGGGTTTAAGTAAGTTTGATGTGAGGTTTCTGTTTGTCTAATTCAGTGAGTCATTAGCCAAGAGTTTTTCCCTGAGTAATTAGCTATTCTTTCAGTTTCTCTCTTGGTGATCACTACTGTTTTCCAGTGGCCATAGACCAAAGGATCATTTAATGTAAAATAACTAGGGAGAAGAATGAGTGTGTCTGCTTGTATCAGCTTCAAGAATGACCCTTTCTTGTCAGTGGAATGTGGGTTGGAATGAGTAAGATTGAATCCAATTTTTCCTTTAATTCTGATAAAATCAAGCAAACTTTAAACCAAAGAATTGGTTTAAAGGATGGAGGTTTAAAGGTTTAAGGTTTACATGATGGAGAGAAATACATTAGTGCTTTTGTGAAATCAGGTCAAAATACAGCATTGTTGCAAACAAAGAGAGCAAATATGGACAAGTTGGCCTCACATGTCTCCATGAGATTGTAAACATCAGTAACAGGGAGTCAGACAAACAGAGCAATTGGAACTATGGAAACATTACTGTTCCCAAACAAACTCTGTGAAATTACAAGCCCAGAGAACACCCACGGAGCTCTCAAACAGGGTACCAAAGAAGACGAGACTACTAACTTCTAAGGAAGCAACAATAGGAAAGGAAAAACCCAGCTGGGCTGAGCTTGCCCTTCTCAGCTGGCACTAGAATAATACTGCTTGAAGAAAACAACGTGAAGTCTGGGAGTCAGAGAGCCACAATAAAAGCTGTATTATAGCAAGGAGTGGGGAAAAGGTATAGTCTTTATTTCCTAAAGAAATTACTGTGTTTAGAATGTTGTTAATGGTATGTATTATGTCAAAACAATCTCTGGCTAGTGGGTGCAAAAGTAGATGCTGTATCTGGGCAAATGGTAAGATATTCTCTAAAGCACTGGCATTTATTGGTAGGCTAATACCTGCAGCTGAGGATTTACATGTAGGCTTAGATGTATGAGGCCATTTCAAGATGTTGCTGATTTCCTGAGTCCTAGAGCAGAGCTTCTCAAACTTTATAATGTGCATGATACAATCACCTGGGGACATGTTAAAATGCAAGGTCTGTGTGCCCTCTGCTGTTTTGTCTTGGCTGCTCTATCCTTTAGGCCAGTCATCTGCAGAGGCACTCCTCCTGCTGTGGGCAGTGTTTGGTCCCTGGCCTCAATGTGGTGAGTTTTAACTAGATGTGCTCTGGTCTGCTTGTGAAATGAGACCTGACACCAACTCTACCAGAACTGAGGCCCTGAAACACTCTGTTCTAGAGACATGGTGGGAGCAGGGGTTGTGCTGGTCTTTTGGGGGAGGGTATCACTACACTGGGACTGAGACAACTTGACTGAGAAGGGCAGGCCTGCCAGAGCACAAGGGTGTGGGATTTGGTGTAAGCAAGTTAGGCAGCCTATGTCTGCACTGTGCTGCTTCCCTCAGGTGGCTCTGTGTTTGTGCTGAGGGGAGGGTGCCAGCCAGATCCTTTGTTCCCAGAGAGGCATCACTATGAATGCTGTCTCTCAGGGAAGCTCTCCAAAAAAAGTGAATAATCTCACCATGTGCCCCAGGTGTTCTTCAAATTGCTGTTTCCACACTGTCCCCAGGTTGTTTGACAGCTTGTCTTCAGTAGCAGTGCAGTGCCCTACAGGCTCTATCCCAGCCAAGCCTAGTGATCTTTAAAACTCCAAGCATTAAGCCCCACTGGTTGCGAGAACTCGTGAAATTTAGCCTTTCTCATTTTCTAAGCCAATAGCTTTGGGGAAATGTTCTCCTTGTGCATTCCCCTGTGTGCTGTTCTGTGACCACAGTTCTCTTCCCTCTGCAGCACCTGCAATCCCTTTCTCCCCTAAATTACATCTCTGCACTTCCTACCTTCTTTGAGGTGGCTTTTTCTCTTTCTTTAGTTGTAGAGTGTTTTCTATCTTCAGGTCTATTTAGGATGATCTGATAGTTATCTAGTTGTATTCATGTGATGAGACCAGCCTAGGGTCCTCCTACTCCATTGTATGCAGCACACCCAGAGACACTCCCTGAAGCATCAGGCCCTGAGCACTACATTCTAAAGCTATTACTTCAGAAGCAGGAGACATAATTAGCTTTTCTATAGAGAAGAAGGCAGACACTTAGACAAAATGCCAAGATGGATGGATTTCTCCCAAATGAAAAAATAAGATAAGATCACTACCAGACAACTAAATGAAACAGAGATAAGTAGCATACCTGATGGAGAATTTAAAGCAGCAATCAAAAGGGCACTCATTGGAGTCACCTGGGTGGCTCAGTGGTTGAGTATCTGCCTTTGCCTCAGGTCATGATCCCAGGATCCTGGAATCAAGCCCTACACTAGGCTCTGCATGAGGAACCTGCTTCTCCCTCTGCCTATGTCTATGTCTCTCTGTGTCTATCATGAATAAATAAATAAAATATTTTTTAAAGGGTACTCATTGGGCTTTAGAAAAGAATAAAAGACATCAGTGGTACCATTATCCTGGAAATCAAAGAGTTTAAAAAGAATCAGACATGCAGAATGCAATAAAGAAGATTGGAAACAGGCTTGATGTAATGAACAGCTACAGCTTGCTGAAAGAACAAGAGGAATGAATTAGTGACCTAGAAGACAAAATAATGGAAAATAAGCTGAATGCAAGAGAGAAAGAAGAATTATGTAACACGAGAAAGGACTTAGGAAGCTCAGTGACAACATCAAACATAATAACATTCATATGGTAGGAATCTTAGAAGAAGAGGAGTAAAGGGGGCAGAAAATTTATTTCAAGAAATAATAGCAGAAAATTTCCCTAATCTGGGGAAGAAAAAACAACATTTAAATTCCAGAGGCACAGAGAATTTGCATCAAAATCAACAAAAACAAGCCAACACCAAAGCAGGACAACACTAAGACATGTTGTAATTAAATTTGCTAGATACAGTGATAAAGAAAAAATCTTAAAAGCAAGACAAAAAGAAGACTTTAACTTACAAGGAAAACCCATAAAGCTAGCTGGATATTTCTCAACAGAAACTTGGCAAGCCAGAAGAGAGTGGCATGATATATTCAAAGTGCAAAGTGCTGAATGAAAGATCTGCAGCCAAGAATACTCTATCCAGCAAGGATATCATTCAGAATAGGAGAGGTAGTTTTAGACTAGTAAAAACTAAAGGAATTTGTGACCACTAAACTAGTCCTGCAAGAAATATTAAAGGAGACTCTGATTACAAAGGAGAGACCAAAAGTGACAAAGAAGGGATCAGAGGAAATCTCCAGAAACAATGACAAAATAAGTAATTAAAAAGACTCTAAGTACATATCTATCAATAATTACTTTGAGTGTAAATGGATTAACTGTTCCAATCAAAACATAGAGTGTCAGAATGGATTAAAAAAAAAACCCATCTATATGCTGCCTACAAAAGACTCATTTTAGACTTGAAGATGACTGTAGATTAAAAGTGAGGGGTTGAGAAATATTTATCACTCCAATGAATATCAAAGGAAAGCTGGAGTAGCAATACTTATATTGGACAAATTAGACTTTAAAATAAAGACTGCAACAAGAGACACAAAAGGGAATTATAATCATAAAGAGGACAATCTAAGAAGAAAATGTAACAATTTTAAATATTTATGCACCCAACATGGGAGCACCAAATCTATAAAACACTTACTAACAAACATAAAGGAGCTGATCAATAATAATACAATAATATTAGAGGACTTTAACACCCCATTTACATCAATGGACAGATCTACTAAACATAATGTAAACAAGGAAACAATATCTTTGAATGACACACTGGACCAGATGGATTTAACAGATATATTCAGAACATTCCATCCTCAAAAACAGACTACAACAGCAGAATTCTTGACAAGTGCACATAGAACATTCTCCAGAATAGACCACTTATTAGGTCACAAAACAGGCTTTAACAAATATAAAAAGATTAAAATTGTACAATGCACCTGTTCTGACCACAACAGTACAAAACTAGAAATCAACCACAAGAAAAAATTGGGAAAGATCAAAAATACATGGAGGTTAAACAGCATGCTACTGAACGATGAATGGGTCAACCAGGAAATCAAAGAAGAAATAAAAAAAGTATATGGAATTAAAATGAAAGCACAATAGTACAAAATCTTTGGGGTGCAGCAAAAGCAGTCCTAAGAGGGAAGCAGTGAGCAATACAAGCCTACCTTAAGAAGCAAGAAAAATCTCAAATATACAACCTAATCTTATAGGAGTTAGAAAAAGAATAACAAAGTCTAAAGCCAGAAGAAGGAAGGAAATAAAGATTAGAACAGAAAAAAATGATAAAGTCTAAAAAAATAGAATGGATCAATGAAACCAGGAGCCAGTTCTTTTAAAAAATTAATACAATTTGATAAACTTCTATCCAGACTTATCAGAAAGAGAAAGGACCCAATCACAAATGAGAGAAGAGAAAATCCAACATCACAGAAATTCAAACAATTATAAGAGAATATTATTTAAAAAATATGCCAACAAATTAGATAACCTGAAAGAAATTGATAAATTCTTAGGCACATATAAACCACCAAAACTGAAATAGGAAGAAATAGAAAATTTGGACAGACCCAAAAACCAACAAAGAAATTGTATCAGTAATCAAAAATTTCCCAAAAAACAAAAGTCCAGGGCCAGATGGCTTCACAGGTAAATTCTACCAAACATTTAAAAAAGAGTTAATACCTATTCTTCTCCAACTATTCTAAAAAAATAGAAAAGGAAGGAAAACTTGCAAATTCATTCTATGAGGTTAGCATTACTGTGATACCAAAACCAGATAAAGACTCCTCTAAGGGGCACCTGGATGGCTCAGTGGTTGAGCATCTGCCTTTGGCTCAGATCGTGATCCTGGGATCAAGTCTCATATCGGGATCCCTGCGAGGAGCCTGCTTCTCCCTCTGCCCATGTCTCTGCCTCTCTCTGGGTGTCTCTCGTGAATAAATAAATAAAATCTTAAAAAAAAAAAAGAGACTCCTAACTAACTGCAGGTCAATATCCCTGATGAACATGTATGCAAAAATTCTCAATAAAATACTAGCAAACTGAATCTAACAATACATGAAAAAAATCATTCACCACAATTAAGTGGAATTTATTCCTGGGCGGCAAGGGTGGTTTAACACTCACAAACCAATCAATGTGATACATCACATTAATAAAAGAAAGAATAAAGTTTATATGATCATTTTAATAGATGTAGAGAGAGCATTTGACAAAGTACACCATCCATTCATGATAAAAACCCTCACCAAAGTAAGTTTAGAGGGTATGTACCTTGACATAATAAAGGCCATATATGAAAAGCCCATAGCTAATATCATTCTATATGATAGAATAAGCTGAGGGACCTTATCATTGAATGTGCCTATTGTAATATGAGATAGAAAAGCCATGGGCTTACTTGTAGGAAATATTTTTTCATTGAGCATATAAATTACTGAAATTTTGATTTCAGTCCAGAAATAAGGATTTTGGAATTCCAGCCTACATACTGTAAGAGGATACATTTTTGTTGGTTTAAACCAACATGTTTGTGATCATTTGTTATAGCAGCCACAGGAAACTAATATATGTGATGGGAGAAAGTTTGCTAATCAATCCTGAACATGAAGTGGAGACCCTTTGGGCTCTGCAGAAGCAACACTAGGTGGGAAGGCTTACTCAATTTCTGAGGTCTCTGCTGACATAAAGATACCAGCATATAACCAAATTCTGCCATTCTCTTATGAAGACACTTGCTTTTAGGGATTCCCTAGTTATTCACAATGGTCTCCTCACCTGAAGACTCTTAATCTATCTGCAAAGACCCTTTTTTTCAAACAGGGTAACATTTACAAGTTCCAGGGATTAGGACCCAATATCTTTGGGGGCGTTTACTCAGTCTGTCACACACAGCCAACTACTGCATGACTCATCAGGTGTGCTCAGAAAGATTTAGTGACATGGCAAGGGCAGGATTAAAACAAGTGATCCCAAGACAATTGTCAGTTGAAATACTGAATGTCATTCACGCACTGGGTATCAGTGCAGATCAATTTCTTAGATACACATGAAGACTTTCTCCATTTGTAAGACATTTATAGATGGCATCATGTGCAATGGAATTTAGGTTGTTGGGCACTAACGTCTACACAGCTTGCCTCTTAGATCCCAGCTAAAGAGCAGCATCCTATCTTGCAAACTAAAAGCTTTTCCTATAGGACAGGAAAAACCTTTGTTGTTATTGTTTAAACTTTTAAAAATGCTTATTTTGAAAAATCATAGGTACACATGAAATTGAAAAGTACACAAAGATCTCTAGTACTCAGCCTGCCTCAGTGTTAACATCTTGCATCATTATAGTCCAATATTAAAACTAGGAAATTGACATTGATATAATTTACATAGTTTATTTAGAAGCTCCCTACTTTTAACTGACTAAATACTAGCAGATAATTATTATAATTATCTATATAATCTACCTATAATTATTTAATAATTATTAAATAATATTTGAATATTACATAATTAATAATCATTAATAATATGATTAAATATGATTATTTAATCATAGCAGAGGACTTTTTAATTTTTTATGTTTACCTTAGAAATAAGTGGCCAGATGTCATTATTACAGCCTGTTCCAGCAACACATTCAAAGATGAAATGCATGCTCCAGTTTAGAGGTACGGAAAAGCTCTCGCCAGGAGATGGCACCTTAAATGTATGTTATAAAGCTCATGAGCTAGGAATCTAGTACACTTGCTTCTCATTCCTGCTTCCCAGCATTTCATTTGCTACAATATAGCAAGTAATGAAATAAATTTAAAGGCATGAATCCAATATTATATTCCACTTAGAGTTGTTTAGTTGTTTACACATGCAGTTAGAACTGTAACGTGACAGGGTTGTGATTTTCATAGTTGGAGCTTCATGAATTGTAATGAATTGTAAAATATTTTTAGGGCAGGTTATTATTTTCTCTGAAAGTAATATTATGCTTTCAGTGTTAAGGTCTATGCACTTTTCTTTGTGTCACATTTTCTACCTGTGGCGTTGTCAGCCTGAGGACAGGAGAAGGTGTCCAGGTAGAAGGTCAAAATGAGGCAGCCCAGTAGGCGAGGGCTCTGGAGTCAGCACACTCTCCATGAGGGGTCAAAAACTGTGGGGATTTCTGGGGGCTGTTATGGCAGCTAAGGTCAAATCTCTCCAAGCATCCTCATAATTTTACAGACCAACAAGAAAAATAAGATTACATAAATCTAATGCCTCTGACAGAATAAAGTCCACATTACCTGAAGGTGGAAAAACAGAAACTTTTCCTCAAGCCAGGTCAGAGGGTGGCTGGGTGTCCTACTGCGTGAAAGGAATAAGAGGAGATTGAACTAAAATCAGCACTAGAAGAAAGACAGACTATAGGAAGTACAATAGTAAAAAATAAATAAATTCTTTAGTCTTGGCAGATCAACATACTGATGGAAGGAAAAGTGCTGGGAGTGAGATGTGCCTCAGAAGACAGTCCTTCTAGAAAGGTGACACTTTTGGAGGGGTGTCCTGTGGAGATTGTGGGAATGGGAAAACAAGGTGTGTGGCGGGTGAGATGGGAGAGATGTAAATCCCGTGAGGAAAAAGAAAACCCCCCAACTCGAAAAGACAGAGGAGTCCTTCTCCCAACGCTTTAGGCCCCAGAGAGAGGGGAAACATCTAGAGGGGAGCTTTGGGGCAATGTGGAAAACATACTGGAACCTGAGGCAATTTCAGTAATATCGATGTCTATAAATTTTGATATTTTGATCATCATGGATTTTTGTGTTCATTCTGATTTTTTTTAATATTGCATTGAAATATTTATTTTGATTACCAAATTTTTGGTGTCTCCTTAGATTATATTCTTCCCTCACCTTCCCCTTGCTCTGGTCCTGACACTGGTGTGGGGGCTGGAGCTGTTATCAAGTGCTGCCCTGGGGTGAAGCACGTTTCCAGACTCCCAGCTCTCTGCAAATGTTAGTGAAGCAGTTCTGGGGGCCCCCAAAATCATCTGAGAAAGAACTGTAGGTACCGGCTTTTGGACGGGAGAGCCCACCAACAGTCTGGGAGGGAGGTGCCCAAAAATAGTAAAAAGGGATCAGTGGAGATCTGGGGCAGCACATGATTTGCTAGAGAGGTTCTCAAAAGCTCCTTAGCTCAGTGCCTGCACCAACCTCACTGTCCTCATCCTCCAGCAGTTCTTTTGACTCAGTGGCCTGTTATTCTAGCCATAGTGATAGATATTTACTGTCAACACGCTCACCCATAGGGTCCCCTGACTGGAAGGAACGGGTTATTCACATGCTGGGCTGACAAGGTGAGCTTTGGAGAGCTGAACTCTGGTCTGTTCGTCACTGACTTCATTGGAATCACTGACCTAGATGAGTTATAGATTCTTCTCTCTGTTCAGTGTTTATATAGAGAATCTGGCAGGGTCAAGAGGATGAATCAGCACAAATATAGGGCCATTATTGGAAAACACATTCAAAGTAAATAACAGACTGGAAGTAGATAAAAGGCATAATCTTTGCATTTGGAAATTGTCATGTATTTTCTATACAAACTCTCTATAGCTCTTCTCTGTAGGATAGAAGACTATGAATCAGTGAAGATAACCAGCAAAAAATCCCCTACCCTATGAACAACCATAGAATTTGAGGAGAAACACAGTCAGACATTTTTTTTTTTTTTCTAGGAGTAAATGGTGCTCTGGTATATGGCAAACCTTCAGAAATGTTTAAAAATTTTAAATGTTAACCTTAATACATTTTCACAAAATTACCCATGTGGCCAGCACTTAGATCAAGAACTAGCATCAGAAACCCCTCTTACCCCCACCCAGTAAGCAGCCTCCCCAGGCTATCATTCTCCTGACATCTAAGCTCATAGATTGTTAGCTTGGTTTTGTATTTTATATAAATGAAATTGGGCAATAGGTACTCTATTATATCTGGCTTCTTTTGCTCAAATATTGTGATTGTGATATTCATGTTGTTTGTGGCAATAAACTGTTTATTGTTATTGCTGTACAATATTCCCCTTTGTGAATATGCTCCAATTTTACGATTGTTTTACAGTTGTTGGACATTTGTTTGTTTTAGTTTGGGGCTGTTAGTTTAATATGGCTCCTATGACCTTCTTGTGCATGTACATTCTTGCCGTCTAGGACATGTCTGGAAACATATAGAGACATTCCTCTGAGTTATGTGTAGGAATTCAACTGATATGTTTCATAGGGCTTTTTCAAAGTTTGTATGCTTATGAGTAGAATTGTATATGTGCAACTCAGGAGACAGTTACTTGAGACAGGCAGGATGCCTCCTCCCATGGCATAAATGCATGACCATCACTGAATTTAAATTCCATTTTGAGGAGAGCATTTTCTAACATGGTAACCCCTCCTCCTAATCCAATTACAGGTATCCACTGTATCTAGTATATCTAGTATATCTAGCATTTCTCTTTTGGGTAGCTTAAAACTATTGCTTCTCACATACATGGACACATTAGGAACCCATTTTCAAAACTGAGGATAGCAGCATAATAGAGTAGCTTCTAATCTGTTTCTAACAGGCGTGCAGGTGATCCCCAAATCTTATCTTCCTGCATTAAATACTACATACTAGAAATTGTGCTAACCTATTGAGACCTCTCTACTCTTCATATTTTTAATCTAGTGTGAGGTCTGATATGTTGCACATCTTTTTTGAGTAGTTTTAACTTTTTTTTTTTTTTGCCTGATTATAAGACTCATCTGCAAAAAATTAAGAATAGATTCCTAATCCAACTAGATCAAGGAGAAACCTGGGAATGGATATTTTCCCAAACTGATTTTATGATCAGGTGCAAAAGAATAATACAAATTATTGCATGATTGGTATGTTCAAACAAATTGTGTGTATAAAGTCATGGTTTCTGAGGCTTCCTATAAAAAAAGAGAGACTTGGACATCCAATAAATTGTGTGCGTGTGTGTGTGTGTGTAATATATAATTAATTCTTTTATTTTATTCTGCTCTTTGATATTACTGGTCATTCAAGTAGTGTTTTCATTCATTTAACAGATATTTATTGAGTGCGCACAAATAACCCTATATTTTTAGTTATGTGTCAGATGATTTCCACCTGAAAGAATTCTAGCTATGACACTCAGAGAAATGACTTAATCATAAAGCATGGTGATGTCGTACAAAGTGCTATAGGAATGTTCAGAAGGAGAAAATAATTCCTAACCACTTTTTGCCTTTTCTGCTTCACTTCCGCCACTCCCCCATACACAGCAGAGTAACGATTGCTAGAGTTCACTGTGAACCATGTTTGTCATTACTGCTTATTAAAAATGTAGATCTAAATGGTGAGGTTAACATTTTATTTTATTCTTATTTTTTTAAAGATTTTACTTTATTTATTATGAGAGACAGAGAGAGAGAGAGAGAGAGAGGCAGAGACACAGGCAGAGGGAGAAGCAAGGCCCATGTAGGGAGCCTGACATAGGACTTGATCCTGGGACTCCAGGATCAGGCCCTGGGCCAAAGGTGGGCGCTAAACCACTGAGCTACCCAGGGATCCCTGAGGTTAACATTTTATACAGTTCAAAAATAGAAAACAGGAGTAAGAATAACAGCCTATTATTCTTAGGTGATTTCTCAGCTTCCTACTTAATTTTAAGCTTCTGCGAAACAACAAAGTGGTCTATTTATCCACTGTTCTTTCTCCAAATCCTGGAACAGTGCCTGGAACATAGTGGTTGATCAGTAAATATTTGCTGAATGAAGAGTGAAAAGATGTAGTAGAACTTAATTACATTATTGATGGAAAAGTACATTTATATGACTCAACAAATGAAAGTACTATATGACCCTGTAATTGCACCTTTGAGGAAGGAATCTGCTAGAAGAAAGTCATTATTTAGCATGTAGATAATGTGTGGCAATGCAGACATCTTTGGTAGTCAAAGTCAGTCTAATATAGAGTTTATCAGTTGTTTGGATTTAGACTCAGAGTCTGAAAGAACTTAGAATAACTCACCCTCCCACTTGCTAACTGAGTGAATTAAGGTTTTAGTTTCCTAATCTGTAAATAAGATTGACAATAATTCTTTCTATACTCATGGGATTGTTGAGAGGATTACATGAGGTTATATGGGAAAACCTCATTGAACAGAGCCTGATGCATGTTAGACTGGAGAAATAGGAGCAGCTCACCATTAGCCTAAATCCTATGAGTTAGGGAAAGCCAGTCCTTATGCAGATACATTCCTGGTGTCTGCGGAATGCTGGCATATATCTTATGATGACTAAAATGTCAGCAGTGGCCTCTAGAGCCATGTCACATTCAACCTACACAACCATAAATGGCAGCACAGACTGAGCCACCATAGTCACTATCATTATTATTATTAATATTGTTCTGTTTCTTCAAATAGTATCTTCAGAAGAAGAAAGTATCCCAATATACCAAAAAGCTAAGCTCTTTTTCACCTAAGACACGATTATCAATAAATTTTATTGAGAGAAACTTACCATAGAAATATTTATACTATACTATTCTATAGTATAAATTCTATGAATAGAACTCCAAATTGTACTTAAACTAGGTTGTAACTATTTATAAATAATAACATGGCTTGGAAAATAATCTTTGGAGTGATGACATGAAAATATAGACACTTGTTTCTAATTGAAAACTGTACAGTGATTCTTGTTATAATATTTATGTAATAAACACACATACTTAAATATTTATATCCATCAGCTATGAAGGAACTTTCAGCAGAAAGTCATTTAAAAATATGAGAGAGGGGGGCACCTGGGTGGCTCAGTGATTGAGCATCTGTCTTTGACTCAGGTCATGATCCCAGGGTCCTGGGATCGAGTTCCGCATCAGGCTTCCCACAGGGAGCCTGCTTCTCCCTCTGCCTAAGTCTCTGCCTCTCTCTGTCATGAATGAATAAATAAAAACTTTAAAAAAATATGGGAGAGAGCCTTTTTTGGAGAAAGGCTCTAGGAGAAAAGCAAGAAGGACATGGGGATATAATGGAAGGAAAATGAGAATTTAGGAGCAGTGGAGATAAATACACAAATAATAATGTGTTAAAAAGATTATTCTCTTTCAAGCCACTATTTTTTAATGTTCAAGTAATTATATGGTATAGAATCTTTCCACTGAATTTTCTTATGCTTTTATATTGCTAATCATCAATTTCTAATTTTCCAGGAAGGAAGGCCCAGTGGCTCTACGGACTACATGTGAGCTTAAGGAGATAGAAATAACCCATTTTCAGCTGCATGTTTTTACTGTCTTGACATGCTTCCTTGTAGTGCTAGAAGGAAGACAGGTGTCTTCCTCCATTCTTCCAATCAAGCCAGAGTTTGTGCTTGATTAACATAGTACTTCAATTCTATCTTGTTTTCCCCATTGCCATCATCTTTTTTTTTTCCATTGCCATCATCTAATAGTGTTTCTTGCATTTTGAAACAATTAAGCTTGTTTTACTAACATTTTGAGAAAAGCTTGCTATAGTTAATGTTCTCCATCATTAGATCTATTAATTCTTCTTAGTCACTGATGAAGGATTAATTTGGTTAGCCAGGGATGGACTCTGTGTTGTTTCCAAATTAGTGATCTCATTTTTATCCAGATGATGGAAAGCCACAGTGGTCCTGCTTTAAGAGTAGAACCATTGGTTCTAATAATTTTGTTTTGGAAGTCTGTGGCCATAAGAACCAAATGATCCCGATCCTCAGCTCTTGGCTTGAGCTGTTTGTAAAATTTGTCATCTGTATTAAATTATTCAGATGGAATAAATATTAGTAATACAAAAATGGTTCACCTTGTTCACATTAATGATGAAACAAACATGGTTACATCATTTGTGGCCTGTGGAATCCTCAGAGGACTTCTGCACATATTATACCCATGAGAACCCCCAACATGGTGAGGTTGGTATGTGATCCCCATTTTAATGGTGAGAAAGATGAAACTCAGAGACATCAGATGCCTTTTCAAGGATTGTGGTGCTAGTGAGCATTAGAAACTGGACTGGAGCCCAGATTTCCAGATTCTAAGCCTATAATGCCAAGGTCAGATGCTAAGTGATAAGAAATTAACAGATATAAGTAAACTATATTTTGGCCCATTTGGTTGAGACCTTGAACCATGACTTAAATTTACCTTCTTTCTCTATGAGGCATTTCCATCTCTCCCTGTCCCACTTTCTTGAGAATGTAAATTAATCTCTGCTAATCTTTCTCAATCAGCAGGCAGACTAAAATAATACCACTGGGAAGAAAGAACTTTCTTCATTTATCTTAATGGAGAATTAATTTTGAGACTTAATTATCAGAAACACTGTCCCTTTGCACTTGTGGTAACCTATGCAGAACTACTAAACATCATCAGTTGGTGTGATTTCATTCCATTTTTGTGCAGATATGGGATTTGCTACCTGGGAGAAAGTGCCCAGGGAAAGAAGTGTAGGCACTAGCTATTGCTCTCTGGATGAAGAGAACTTTTCTTCAGTTGCTTTTCTACATCCAGGGGTTGTAGAAAAGTTGATCCCCGACTCCTTACCCTCCTGACTACAAGAATAAAATTCTTCCAGATGTGCACACCTGATGTAAGTTGTTTGTACTGGGTCTCTTCAAAGCCTATCACAGAAAGTGTGTGAAGGTGGTAAGGGGATGTCATGTTCCTGAACAATCTTTGATGCTTTCTCCAAATAAGGATAACCAGATCATTTTATGTACAGTCGTAGAAAGTGTGGGTTTTAGAGTCGGACTGCCTCTTTCTGATTCTGGTTCTACCTCTTAGCACTGTGTGAGCTTTGGCAGCTCACAGAATCTTTGTTTGACACTGCATCCTTATCTGTGTAAGGGGGGTGACGATAACAAGTACCTGTGGATAACAAGTACCTTATTGTTGACGGTGCGGTGAAAACCTATCTTTTAAGCACTAGAAACAATAAGCACTGGCTATTACTATTTATATGTTAGAGTAAAGCGCACCACAATTTTTATAAATGTGATAGGGCATTTCGTCAAAATTTTCATATGTAGAAACCCTCAAGAAATGGAAATAGTCCCACTGTCTTGCTAAATAATTCCCTCTTTGAAACTTACTTGTGGACTCATGTCTAAATCTTTGCGATGAGCGTATAGATCTTCCAATTTAAAATCAAATAACACTCACAAAAGTGATGTAAGCATGGGAAATTTTAGTCATGGAGCTTATTCTAATACTCATGGTTAGGTCCTCGTCCTCATTCTACCAATGCCCTTTTATGGAGCCATTGATTCCCAAAGGAAAAAAAAATAAAATCCTGAGGTTCATTTCAGGTACTTCTTTGTCATGTTTTTCTCCACCATTCAGTTCACAGAGATGTTCTCCTTCCTCTGAATACCCACTGAGGTCCCCGACTTTTCCACCACTAATTTGGTATTTAGATATTTTACTATGCCTTTGGGCTTATGGTTATATACCTTTCCCCTTCATGAGATTTTAAGCTCTTTTAAGCTAAGAATTCTTTTGCAATCCCTGAATCAACTTATAACTCTGACTCCTGAGCCCAGAGGTGTAGCCTCTTTTTCACCCCTGTCGCTCCAGGGACAAAGTTCAGAAGCCCTGTGATATCCTAGGAGATCCACCTACAAAAGGCATTTCATGCGTTTCAGAACAGTTTACACATCATCTGGGGGAGGGATGATTGTGAATGGCCACACTACTGAGAATGTATACGCTGCATATCTCCTTTCTATTTTGCTGCCCTTACTAGAGTGCCCATCCAGAGTTCCAGATTCTGTTTTCTATATTTTCGGTCTTTTCCACATTCTTTCAGTGTCTTCAGGACAGCCAGTTCCTAATAAATAATTTGGGTAAAAACATTCTCTCCAGCTACTTACTCGTTTGCTTTTCCCAGAACAGCAGCTAGCATTTTTGTAATGCATTTACAATAAGCACTCAATAAATGTTTCCTGGTAAGCCAAATGCTTGATTATGATAGAAGAAACTGTGGTAACTGGGGGCACGTGGTGAGGATTTCTTGGATTATCTGGGAAGGGATTCTATTGGGTATGATATCATACCCCCCTTGTATGGATTCAATGTCTGTGTCCCCTTCAAATTTCATCTACTGAAATTCTAGCCATCAAGGTGTAATACACCTTGAGGTGGGACCTTTGAGAGGGGATTAGGTCATGAGGGGAGAGCCCTCACAAAAGGAATGAGTGCCCTTATAAAAGAGACCTTAGAGAGCTTCCTGGCCCCTTCTATCATGTGAGGTTACAGCAAGAATATGGCCATCTGTGAGGCAGTGGGCTCTTATAGACATGGAATCTGCTGGTGCCTTACTCTCAGACTTCCAGCCTCCAGGAACTCTGAGAAATAAATTTCTGTTGTTTATAAGCCACCCCAGTCTATCAGGCCAAGCAGACTAAGACACCTCCCTAGTAGGATTACATAAGAAAGGGATCTGTTTAAAAAAAAAAAAAAAAAGGCATCTGTTCTTATTAATAGTGCAAGCATTTTAGGGAGAGGTCTGTTCTTAAACTGGCCATGACCACTTCTTTTTTTTTTTCTTTAAACTTGATTAATTAACATATAGTATATTATTAGATTCAGAGGTAGAGTTCAGTGATTCATCAGTTGTATATAAAAACCATTGCTCATTACATCATACCCTCCTTAATGCCCATCACCCAGTTACCCCATCCCCCACCCTCCTCCCCTCCAGTGACCCCTCAGTTTCCTATGATTAAAAGTTTCTTGTGGTTTGTCTCCCTCTCTGAGTTCATCTTGTTTTATTTTTCCTTCCCTTCCCATATGCTCCTGTTTTGTTTTAGATTCCACATATAAGTGAGATCATATGTGGAGAAAGATCATTGTCTTTCTCTGATTGGCTTACTTAGCATAATACCCTCTAGTTCCATCCATGTTGTTGCAAATGGCAAGATTTATTTTTTGATGGCTGAGTAATATTCCATTGTATATATGTATATACCACATCTTCTTTACCCATTCATCTGTCAATGGACATCTGGGCTCTTTCCATAGTTTGGTTATTGTGGACATTGCTGCTATAAACATTGGGGAGCAGGTGGCCCTTTGGATCACTATGTTTGTATCCTTTGGGGTAAATCCCTAGTAGTGCAATTGCTGAGTTGTAGGGTAGCTCTGTTTTCAACTTTTTGAGGAACCTCCATACTGTTTTCCAGAGTGGCTGCACCAGCTTGCATTTCTACTAACAGTGTAAGGGGGTTCCTTTTCCTCTGCATCCTTTATCTAATAACCTCAGTTAGAACTAATAATCACTGGAAAGCTTATTACTCTAATTTCAAGCCTGGGAAATACCTGGAAGAGTGTGTTTCTCTTAACTCTTACTGACTGTGTGGAAGGGTCATGGGTGTCAAAAGAATACTGATGGTACACTCATATCCAAGCAGTCTGACTGCAGAATCAGGGATAAGCAAGAGCTAGCTAATACTTCCTGTATGTGGGAATCAGGTCATGTTTCTCCATCTTTTCCCCTGTGACAGGGCAAAGCAAAGGTTTCCAGAACCCATACGGCAAAGAGGGCCCATGTCCTTCACAAGAACAGCTGGTCAGAGATAAGTGCTTGCTGACTTCTAGAGAAGAAAGCCTAGAAAAGGAGGCTAGACCTCCAGGAAACAAGCCTGGAAAGGAGATGTTGTCTATTTATGGCTCAAGAGATTTAGGAGGTAAAACACTGTTGAGCTGGAGGGAGGACACACTGGCTCCTCCTACAAGAAACCGGACTTCAGGCTCAGGTTTGGACATGAACATTTAGCACATTGTAAGCAGAATTAAGAATGCATATATAGGCCTTCCAGTTAAGAGTTCAATACATTTTTTAAGTTGACACAAAAACCACATCATGGATGACAGAGAATAGAATAGACCAATATTACCCAAAGTGTGGACTACAATGTATTTTAGGTCGTATGTAGCTCATCTTTTAATTTTTTAATACACTTTCATTTACCAAAATATATGGAAAATAAAGAATTAGTACATCAAACTAGCAATTTCACACACAGATAACAATCCTCTTTAGCAAATAGCAGTAACAATAGATGATGTGTTCAAGCATGTCCAGAATTGTTTTGGGACTTTGATAACTGAAATTTTCACCCAAACCTTCTGTAATATAGACAGTACAGATGATATAGACTGCTAGTATGAATTTGTGTAGACTGAATTTCCATATTTACCAACACACGCTTTTCAGGGATACAAGAAAGGAAAGGGATTGGACTATTTAAATAATGTGATGGTGGTATGTGAATAGCCCAATTTAGGACAGTAGGTTAGACAACCACTTGGTGGAGATGTTGCAGAAGAGATTCAAGCAGTAAATGGGTAAAATGGACTGTGAGGTCCCTTTCCTGCTGGATAGTGTGTAACTCTTTTGGGACCCCAAGAAAGGAAGGAAGGAAGAGATAATGTAGCAGGCGTCAAAGGACACAGGACCTTCTTAACATTTTCATAATGACAAGGACTGACACTTGCTGGGCAGGGATTAGTTTTCTTTAGACATCTTGTACTGTGCAAGACGCCCCCACAATGAACAACTGTGCCACATCCACACAACTTTTGAATGTTTGGCTGGGTATTCCTTTGGGTGAAAATGCTCTTGATAATTATATAAACCTAAAAATTAACTGTGTTTGCTGTATTAACAGCATTTTTTCACAATTATAATATACACCTATTTTTCCAGATATACAACTGGGCCATTATTTTAACAGTGAAAATCCATTTTAGTTTATTATAAATTACCTTTATTCCTCTTAAGATCAGGACATTTGATTACTTTTTAAGACACTGTGTGTTTATTTGGGTTATATTATCTATCCATTTTTGTATCTGGTTCTGCTTAAAAATTGTTGAAGTTGTAGCTCCATACACATATTAATTTGTTATTAATAGGGCACCCATTTGCCAAAGATCAGGCCCTGTGATTTGGTAAGAGAATTGAATTCAGAACTTGTGTTATCAAAATTCTAAACACTGGGGTTTCTAGGACGCTTTTAATTAGAAGTTCCACAACAAACCCTGAAGATATCTGGATTTCTACACTATTTCAATCCCAGTAGACCTTACTTATTAGGTAAGTTTTTTTTTAAGTTAGATTAAAGAAATATCTCTATTCCACAAAAATATCTAGTCCAACTATTCATCTTTTTAGCTTAGCTATCCTCAGAATTCATTCAGTACACATTGAATCACCTTGGCCACTTGTAGAAAATGCAGGTTCCTGGGTCCCATCATTATAAACCTGCAATGTAAAGAAATGTCCCCCTATTTCTGATATAGGATGTTCTTGAGTCACAAATTTCAGAACACTGCTTGAAATTATATGGTTCCTGCTGAAGTAGAAGAGAAACAAACCAGATCTTGATATCTTGATAAAAGCATTTTGATGCTAAATGATGTACTTCATTAGGTCACTTAAGTTCAAGGCTATCATACACATCCTGGTTTATAAAATTGGTTAAGAGAAAAACAGATAAAATGAACTTTGGTTGATATTTATTTGAATCCATTAGGAAAGCTGTTCTGAGCCTCCTACTTTAAAAGAAATTCAATCACTTTTAGGCTATTGAATCTTAGATTCGGCAAAGGATGCACCAATGTTCACATGGCACTTCAGCTGCTACCTTTGCAAATAAACCTCTAAATGGCTTTGAAAATCAACATTAGAAAGGCTGAAAAATAATTAGCTGAATTTAGTTCAAATGTTGGTTACTGAGTGCCTTCACTTCAGAGGGATCTTCAGAGAAACAGAAACACTCTCTCTCTGTGTCATATATATATATATATGACACAGAGAGAGAGGCAGAGACATAGGCAGAGGGAGAAGCAGCTCCCTGCAGGGAGCCTGATTCGGGACTTGATCCCAGGACCCTGGGATCACAACTTGAGCCGAAGGCAGATGCTCAATCACTGAGCAACCCAGGTGCCCCTAGAGAGAAATTTTAAAGAATTTTTTCACGTAATCATAGGAGCTGGCAGGTATAAAATCTACATGGCAGGCTGGCAGACTGAAAATTACAGCAGGAATTGCTAGTTCAATCCTTACCTCAAAGGCAGTCTACAGACAGAATTCTTTCTTTTCCAGGGGACCTCAGTCTTTTCTTTTAAGGCCTCCAACTGAATGGATGAGACCCACCCACATACATTGTGGAGGGTAATGCTTTACTCAAAGTCTAATGATTTAATGATTTAGCTATTCATAACATCTAAAACAAAAACAAAAACCCACCTTTCCAGCAGCGCCTAAACTGGTGCCTGACTAAACAACTAGGCACTAAACAACTAGTCTAGCCAAGTTGACACATAAAATTAACCACCACAGTAAGCTAAATAAAAAACCAAAATGAATCATAATGGAAACCTTAAACATGAAATAATGGTGTCATCTTTGAAAGCTATGCCACAGTATTACCTAACCTAAGTGGTTTTCCTTCCCTCCATACCACCATAACATTGAAAATGCCTGTTTTAGGGGAAATCTTGGCCACTTTCTATGTCAAAAATTAATGAATAGGTTATATTTATAAAATGATGAAGAAAGGTTTAAACCTCTAGGAGGCTTAAAATCAGACAGAAGGGTTTTTCTACAGTCTTCCATACTCCCTCTCACCATTTTATTTTTTTTAAATTTATTTATGATAGTCACACAGAGAGAGAGAGAGAGAGGCAGAGGGAGAAGCAGGCTCCATGCACCGGGAGCCCGACGTGGGATTCGATCCCGGGTCTCCAGGATCGCGCCCTGGGCCAAAGGCAGGTGCTAAACCGCTGCGCCACCCAGGGATCCCCCTCTCACCATTTTAGCAGGAGTGGATAGAGTTTATCTAATGGTCCAACTCTGTGAACACAAGATGGACATCTCTCCCTCCCCTCCAGTGAAAAGACCCCCTGGAATTGTTTGTGCCAGTAATAATTGACCATCATGCCACACAATTACAAACTTTTTTCTTATCTCTTTGTAAAATATAAGCTTATAATTTAGTTCTTTTTTTTTATAATTTAGTTCTTATCACCCTCATCTTATAATATTAAGACCAAATTTCTAGTCATTAATTCAACTGCTGCTTTCTGTATCCTGCGGTTTATGACTCTAACTCTGAACCAAAACATCATTTTTCTACCTACAGGGGTATAGTTAGAAAAGAAAATACCTGGGACACTTGGGTGGCTCAGTTGATTAAGTGTCTGCCTTTGGCTCAAATCATGAAACCAGGGTCCTGGGATTGAGTCCTACATTGGGCTCCCTGCTCAATGTGGAACCTGCTTCTCCCTCTCCCTTTGCAGCTCTCCCGCTTGTTCTCTCTCTCTCTCTCTCTGTCAAATAAATAAATAAAATATTTAAAAAAGAAAAGAAAAGGAAATATGTGGTTTATGTTTCCAAATAACTCCATATTGGCCTTTCTACCTGGACTGGAGTGATCCCCAGGTAGAAATCTCTTCTTTGAGGAAGACCTTAGGAAATAGTAGATTCCAGCTTTCCAATTTCCAAATTTTCTGATCCATCCTCAGAATATTTGGGTGTCCTGAAATTCCCTTTAGTCAGCCCAACCCCACCCATTTAGCTGTGGCCTTTGAATGACTGCCCAGAAAGGCATGCAGACAGGTTTCTGTTTGGTCAAGGCTGATGCTTCTCTCATTTCTTCATTGCTGTCTTTTTTTTAAGAAATACCAGTCACACTTGAGTTGGATTTTTTGAAGCTAAAAGCCAACATTTCACTCCTTATTCCAAGAGGACCCTCTTTCCCCAGGCTCTGACACAAGCTCCTTGCCTTTTTGTCTCTGCCCCCTCCCCTGTGCCTAAGGAAGTACTGCTGTTTGTTTCCTCACCTCCACCTGCCAATCAGCAGCGTGAGGGGCGATGTCTGATGAGGTCCCCACTGATACCATTTTGCTGCCAGTCACAAACAAACACATTCCTTCTTGAGGAAACAATCTATGGCTTAGCTTTCACAATCTCAGCTTGCAGAAAGAAATCCAAGGGTAATAGTGTTATATTTGTGTCAAAGGCATTATTTATGTTCATTAGACATAGTGTGAAAACACAATGGCTTATATACATGCTGGTGCTTTGGCTATTACGCTTGCCACTTCATTGCTTTCTTTTTAGCTTTGCTTTCTTGTTAACCCATACCTACATAGTAATTGATTATTAAATATATATATATATATATCCAATTTTCTAATTAATGGAAAGATAGACAGGGTTTACATATTTATCAGGCTCTGAATGTGCTTTTACAGAAAGTAGACTGATAAATAAATAAATAAATAAATAAATAAATAAATAAATGTTAATAGGTTCATTATCTATCTATCTATCTATTTAAGTGGGGAGCAATAGGGAGGGACAGAGGAATAGAGACGATCTCAAGAAGGCTCCATGCTTAGCATGGAGTAGAACACAAGGCTTGATCTCATAACCCTGAGATCATGACCTGAGCCAAAATCAAGAATCAAACGCTTAACTGACTGAGCAACCCAGGCACCCCTAAAAACTAATTTATTGAACCAAATTAAAACTCTCTATATTTTACTGAGAAATGGCATCCATTGTTTTGGTATTTAAGATTGATTTTCTAAGAAAGCAGAAGAAAGATTCACATATGCATGAGAATGAGGAACCACATTGATTTTTTTCATTAAATAGCAATCACAGAATTAAATTGTTTCTTTATTCCAGATGTGTTTATTGAGGTCCATCTAATTGCCAGGCACTGAAGTAGGCTTTATAAATAGTGGGAAGTAAGCATGCAAGGTTGTAATTACTACAGAACTTCAATTACCATTTGTGGTATGAGTGGGATGAGAAATATTGAACAAATGAATCCTCCAAAAAGTCTATATACAGAAAGACTTCCACATAATGATAAAGAAGAACATAAAGGAGAAGATCAAGGTTTGTAGAAGAGAAAATGGAGGGGCCATTGTCATATCCGTAAGTATGCCAGACCCTGGAATAATAGAGGTACTATTCAAGACTGAAACACCAGATTTTTGCTCCAATTGGGGATACAACAGATGAACTAATGGGTAAAAATCCAGGTTGGTAGGTTCTGTGCTAACCCTCATGAATGAGGTCCTCTTGGGGCTCTAGAAAGCTTCAGTCTTTTTTGGAAGACTTAGAGAAGCCTCTTGAAGGAGGTAACAAATCACCTTGAAAGAACTCAGGTATTTTTTTGGTGCCTGGGTGGCTCAGTTAGCTAAGTGTCTGTCCCCAGACATTTGGCTCAGGTCGTGGCCCCAGGATCCTGGGATAGAGCCTCATCTGGGGGTGGAGGATGGTCTCTGCTCAGCAGGGAGCCTTCTTCTCCCTCTTCCTGCTGCCCCACCTGCTTATGCTCTCTCTCTGTGTCAAATAAATTGATAAAACCTTTTTTTAAAAAAGGATCTCGAGTGTTTCATTAATGACCACAATTCACTAAGCGCTTTTCTTGGGGTATAAATAACTTCTTTGCATAAGCTGTGAAAGGGAATGAAGCGCACATGGGTCTCAGCTGAGGGGAAAGCACTGGAAGAAAGAATTAAAGAGTGTCTGAATGTGGAAGTGAAGGCTTCTTGTTCCATTGCTTGTGGTAGAGTTTTGTGTAGTTGAACATTTCTTTGACTTTACAGAAAGGCAGTTATGTCAGAAAAAGGCCATTTACTGAAGGTATAAATCAAGGGGAAACAAATCCCTTTCTCTACAGCCACGGGTAGTGCAGTTGGGGCCTTCTGATCTGCATACTGCAGCTCCATCTGTCTTTGTACCTGCTGTTCATTCTTCATCCTGATGCCTCCTGTCTTTTCTCTACTTCACATTGGTAACTACTACCTGACCTTTGGGAATGTCTTTAAACAGCCCCTCCTTAGGACAGTTCTTCCCAAATCTTCAAGATAGAATTAACTTCTCCCTCAAGCAAGGGCTCCCACAATTTTGTCTATGTAATTCCTTGTTCCAGTTTTTTGCCACATTATGCCATGTTTGTTGTTTATTTAGTTGTCTCCACCAGTACACTTGATGAGATCTCTTAAGGAAATATATTGAACTGACTCTTCTTCTCTCATTATCAATTGCAGAGTCTAAGATCCAGCAGATGGTTAATAAATATTTGGTGAATTAAAGGAGGAATGAATAAATAAATGAATGAATCATCAGTAGGCTCATGGCCTTCTGGGAACACTCACAATATCTAGCATAATCAGTCTCTGAAAGATGACACTAGTTTCAAGGTAGATTCTTCCGTAGAATGATATCAGGACCATCCTATCCCAATCTACTATAGGTGCATGAGTTGCACTGATACATAATATATAACTCCATAAGTTAGGGCTTAAAACAACAAAAACAATTCATTATGTTGCAGTTTCTGTGAGTCAAAATTTTATGAGTCGCTCAGTTGAGGACAAGTTCTAGCTCAGGTTTCTTATGAACTTGTAGTCAGATACTAACTGAGGCTGCTGTCATCTGAAGGTTTGACTCTGGCCAGACAATACATTTCCCAAGTCACTCACTCAGGTTGCTGGTAAGTTGGTTCCTCTTAACTTGGGCCTCTTCCTGAAACTTGCTGAATATCCTAACCACATGGTAGCTAACTTCCTCAGAGTAAGCAATCCAAGAGACTAAAGTAGAAACTGCAATGCCTTCTATAACCTTACCTTGGAAGTCACACACTTTTGCCATATTCCGTTGGGTAAATAAGCTAGCTGTGATTCAGTATGGGAGGAAACAACACAAAGGAGTGTATACAAGGAGGTGAGGGTCAATGGGGCCATATTGGAAGCTTGTTATCACATTTGGCTATGTGAATCATCTTGGAATTCTAAGAGAGGAATCAAGGAATCTTCTTTACTAGGCCTTACCCCAGAAAGGTATTTGGGAAGTTCATGAAGAGAAGCTTAAATCCATGGGGAAGTACACATGAACCATACATGAATTGTTGACAGACAAAGAGTCTTGACTTATCTTCAACCTTTCACCTATGGTCCCCCATGCCTTTTGGTAACATAAATATATTCCCACAACATCCCTCTTCTGTGGGTGTCATTTTTCTTATTATAGATAAACTAGGGTCAAAATACAGTCACAGGAATTGCCCAAGGGTACACCATATGTCACCATATGTCAAAATAGGGATTACTACTCAAGGTACCTGAATTCCATGCTTATGTTTAGACTAGACCCCCTCCGGTACATGATGAGTTGTGGCATATGCTAACTTCTCTGAATTTCCTTTAAGTCTGCCTAACCCCAGATGAATCCATTCCTTTACCACCACTACACTCACTACCACCCCCAATCCATACATTTATTTTAAACATAGCACACACAAACACATACAGACAGACTTACTACACACACATACACACACACACAAACAAATCTTACTCTTTCCCCATATCTTCTGAAAACCCAAACATGACATCCTCTCTCTTGTGCCAATAGGGGGCCTCTAGGGGGTACTTTCAGAGTAAGAGCTGAGGCTCCCATGTTCAAAATGAGAAAGCTATAATTTTCATATTGTATCTCCTTGCCAATTGTAAATCAGTCATTTTAAGGATGCTTCCCATTCTTGTTTCCCTTCAGGCAGCTCTTATTCCTCTCCGGAAGAAGAAAAGATTTGCTTTATAGCTAACTGCAGGACTGAAATGACATATAAAATAGCAACAGCAGGGAACAAATGTGTCCCTAAAGTGGCAATATGGTGCCTTTTTGTGTGTTTTAAAGCTTTGGAGTGAGAGGCAATTTTTCTTTTCAGGCTTCTATTTGAATAGGTGTTGAAAATTTAGAAAACAACATTAGGTGTGTTCAGTAATGGGGCCTGACCTTAGCTGTTCTGTACTATCAGTGGTAGGGATGTGTATATATATATATATATATTAATATATTCTACTATTACTGCGGCCAGCTGCTCTGATGATATTTGCAGGGCAAAGCTATCAAGCTAATAACAAAGATTGTTCCATTATTAGGTTGGAGTTTTTGTTTATTATGTAATACTTTTCCCACCAAAATCATTGGTGTTCTGTACCATTAATTGAAGAACCAGAGAATAAAAACCTATTTTATTTTATTCCCTCCTTCATCTTTCCTTTTCTTTCCTTTCAATGTAAGAAATAGCCATTGTGACTGCCAAGCCTGTTTTCTTTTTTTTTCTTTTTGTCAAATAGGACAATTCCAACATTTCTTTTGAAACAAAGAGCCCAAAAGCCAAAGTAATGCCTATATTTCTCCAAACTCTCGGTAGTATCAATAAATCCAAAGGGCTGACAGCACAGGGAAAGTTCTATGCTGAGAAAAAGAGCAAATTGGATCAACAGTGTTGTTCATTATCCTCCATATTAGAAAACAATGCTGCTGAAGGTTATTTCCTGGAGGGGAGACCCCTGTGTGACCTGCCCTCCTCATACACTGCCTGTGCAAGGTCTTCGTCACAGCTGAGACTTGCAAGCATCACTGCAAACAAAGGAAGAACAGCCTGTTCTTTTTTCTTTTGCTTTGTGCCCCTCTCCTTTCCTCGTTTCATGTTGCTAAACCAGGGTCCTCCTTTGTCCCTTTAAACATTCATCACACGTAAGATTATGAATGACTTACTCCCCGAAGGTCACCGTTTTGCAACAATCGTTGGAAGAAGAGGGATGGCCGCACACTGAGCACTGCCCTATCCCCACACACGAGGTGGGGGAATTTCCCACAGCACCCAGCAACATGGCCATTGACTCCCATCTGATTCTTCATTTGCCACTGACAACCTGGGCAACCTTGGGCTTCTCTGCCTCACGTTCACATCTGGAAGATGGTTTGCCAATTCCTTTCCATCTCTAACAGCTTTTCTAACTGTAGGATGCCGAGCCCATGGGTGGCATTTCCAGACTGTGGGCTTGAGGAGTGGAGCCTCCTGGGATTGGTCACAACCCATGTGCACAATGGGCGTGGGATTGGAAAGAGGCAAAACAAAGCTTTACGACTGGCCTGTGTCGTAGCATAATCATGTGCTTTCCTCTTACAGGTTCTAAACCATATGAGAAGTAGATACAGGGGCCAGGAATCAAAACATCAGTCTGATTATTGGCAGCATTCGATTGGAAAACCTGGCTTGGACCTGAGGCTCAGCTGGGCTGTTCCTCCCCACTCCCTTCCCTGATTGCCCTCTGATGATCCCCATTTCGTAGGTGAGAACATGGAGCTGCAGGGAGGATAAGCAGGATGCGCCAGGTCCTATAGCTCTTGTGTGGCAGGATCAGCATACACAGCCTGCACTACCACTACACTGCTCTCAAGCAGACAAAGCCGCTAAAGAGGAGAACCAGCTTCTATACCAAACTGCTCAAGGCTTGCTGAGCAGGGAGGCGAATGCATGAGCATCTGGATGGGGGTCTAAGCAGGTGCCTTGAAGACCTTTCTCTACTCTCTAATTAGGTAAGTCTCTCTTCCTCTCTTGGGAAAAATGAGTGAGCAGGCAGGGATGTTCTTCCAAGAGGACAGATGTTTTTATTTTATGTGCTAAGGCAAGAATACAGGGAGAGGAGGAAATAGTTTGCTCTTCAGGGGCAGCATCACTTCAGAATGATATGAAAAGGTGGGCTAACATTGCACACTAGAGGCCAAGATATAACCATTTGATTGCTTTTGAGGGAATCCAGCCCCAGGATGGGGGCAAGCAGGACAGGCTACATGATCTCAGGAGCCCAGGACAAACTGAAAATACAGGGCTCCCTGCTTAAAATTATTAAGATTTTCAAGATGGTGACAACAGAGCATTAAACCAAGAAAAGGTTCCTTCTAAGCATGGGGTGTTTGTCGTGTGGTTGCACAGGTCACATGCTGAGGAAGCCAGCCCCCATGGTAAAACTAGAACTCTGGGATCTAGGACATGCTGAATGTGGAGATATCTCCTGGAATCGAAGACAGCAAGATCATCATACCACATTGATTAATGAGAAGCAGTAGCAGCTGCACAGTAGAATCACCTGGAGAGCTCTTAAAAAATACCGATGCCATGCAGACCCCACCTAACACCAACTCAACCAGAATTTCTGGGCATAGGATCTTTTAAAATTTCCCCATGAGGGCCCAATGTGCAACAGAGTGAGAGATAGTGGTTTATTCCATTTCTAACCAACTCAAGGGTCTTCAGGAAGACACCTTGGCCATGGTTCTAGAATTCTCCTTTTTGAGATCTTCAGGTCGGAGGCGCTACAAGGCAAATGCCTACACCTGGGCCTGGCAGGTTACAAATGAGTGGAGACTGCGGAGAACAAAAAATATATACATATATCCTTGGCATTTGTCTCAGGAGGCAGCAGGGAGCAATGGAGACCATGGAAAACTCTAGAGCCCAGGTGGCATCTAAAGAGACTGAAGCTCCTCATCTTTGATCTATTGTTGTCTAGAGGTAAGTGCCCCTGAGTGGCCAGATCTCATTATCCGTCAGAAGATGGACATCCAGATTGTTAAATGAAGCATCTCAATTTTCACATGTGCTGAGGGCTGATAGGCACTCAGATGGGAAAACACTCTCCTTTCATGGATGGGGAAATGAGGGCTCAGAGAAGGGGAGGGGACCCACGCAGCCACACTTTGAGCTTGCGGACAGGCCACGTGTGCAGCACAGGATTCCTGATCTGACTCCTCACTTCTTTGACACTGAGTCTTAATTGGAGAAGAAATGCAGACAGAAGCCAAGTGCAAGGCTTTCTCACAGAGTATTTGAACTTACATGATTAACCAGAAGTTCATCTCACATTAGATTCCTCGTTCTCCTGATCATCAGAATTACTGGACATGATTTGAATGAACACAGATCTCATATTTTTTGCTCCTTTATTAACAGTTGTATCCGTAGCACCTCCGGCAGATGCCCTTCTCATGGCAGATGCTCAGTAAATATTTGTTGAATGAAGGAGTGACTAAATCAGTGAATGTCACAAAGGGTACAGACTCTCTGGGTATTGGTGGTCTTTTTTTTTTTTTTTAACCCAGGCATTCCCTAATAATCATAATTACATTATTAGGTTACATTTTAAGCTGCCTGGTTGAATTCACTAAGGAAATAAATCAATGCTGTTTTTCCTGAGCCAAAAGGAATCACTCTTTGTAGAAATAGAAATATTGCTCTAATTTAAAAGTAGTCAATAACTATAACTTCCTTTTTTCTTAAAAGTTTTCATGAGCCAAACAGTGTAGCAACAGAAAGGCTGCCTGGCTGAGAAGGGGTATCCGGGCTCCCAGACTTTTCTCAAAACCTAGGTAGTTCCAGGACACTATCAAATGTGTGCTACCCTGACTTCTCGTCCTGCTTCAATGCTCGTTTGCTTTATATGTAAAGGACTTCTAAATTGGCATGCTAAAAATAAATCAGATTTCAAAGGTAATTTGAATCAAATGAATGAGGGCACAGGTTTCTCTAACATCTTATTTACTTGCACCGGGAGGGGTAATAATAAACTTTGCAGAGTGATTGTTTTCCAAAGCATTTTGCCTGTCACATGGGATCTGAACCTCACGACAGCTTTGTGAGGTCAGAATGCAGCATGCAGTATTGTTTCAGTGTCTCAGATAGGAGACCTGAGGCTCCAGGGATTTTCGATTGACTGAGGGTCACAATGCTGAAAAGTAGTGTTGTTAATTCCTGAAGTCCAGGGTGTATGATTTGAAAAGAATGACTCTAAACGCCACGAAGGAGAAAGAATCTGTATGCACCCTCTACCCAGATGGGCTAGTAAGGCAGGCCCAGCGTGCGTGGTCCTTCAGGGACACAGAGTAGGGGGCACATACATGCCAGGGAGGGTTTGTGTTTGGAGGAAGGGGCTTGCCTGCTGAGGTCTTTCTTCCTCCTGGGCTCTGTGATTCTCTGGAGGGAGTGTGATAACAGAAGGGAAACGTGATAGCCCAGAGACCTGGCTTGTGGGAGGTCCTGGGGGATGAAGGGGGTGTTAGGCAAATCCAGGCTGCACAGTTCATGGCTAATACAAAAGGAACTCCTGAAAGAGGAATACTAAAACAAACAAGTAATTTAAAAATAACAAACTTTTACTGACTTCCCCTGACTTCCCTGGTCTGGTGAGCCACAGGGCTCTGTTGGATTATTTTGTTAGTTCGGAAAATGGTCAAATATTGACCTCTCAAAATAGCAACTTCATAGTTTCCCTAATATTTTTAGCATACTGTGAATTTCATTATGGAGAACTGAAGTTGTTTTATGTTGTTGCTTTCTTTTTGAGCCCCTCTCTGAGAAAAAATAGTGAAGGGATTTATAGGTATTGGAGGGGAACCACTAGGCAGTAGCTTGAGGTAGGGGTGAGCCAGCAACCTTTGCCTGTAGGTAAGAGCCTGGGAAAGGAAGGCCTTTTTGTAGGAATTGAAAACTTCTTTACTGTATGCTGTGGTCCCCTACCTGGGTGAATAAACACACTGTCTGCTGGAGGCCTCTCTGGGAGGCCTCGACAGCATTCACTGGAACAATAATTATAGTGTGTGTGGACCCCGTGGAGTACCAGACACTCCACTAAGAGGGCTACATTCCTTATCTCATAGGCTCCTTCCAAAAACCCATAAGGTGGTTATTATCCCCATTTTACAGACAAAGCAGGCTCTGATAGGTTTAGTAACTTGCCCAAGGTTGCACAGTTCGTAAGTAAAAGGGTGGCATCTATTCAAATCTAGACAAGCTGCTTTTTCTTTTTTTAAAGATTTTTATTTACTTATTCATGAGAGACAGACAGAAGCAGAGACATAGGCAGAGAGAGAAGCAGGCTTCCCATGGGGAGCCTATTGCAGGACTTGATCCCAGGACCCTGGGATCACAACCTGAGGTGAAGACAGATGCTGAACCACTGAGCCAGCCAGGTGCCCCTAGACAGCCTGCTCTTCACCATTATACTATACAGACATCCAAAGGCAGCATTCGCACACACACTAAATGAGCCCCTCTGTGGACCAAACACTGTATTAGGTGCTAGAATGAGGCTGTTGTATTGATTTAAACCACTTGATGTTTTTTGTTTGTTTGTTTGTTTGTTTTTTTATCCTGTTGGTCAGTTAGTAAATGTGCCGTTGGTGGTGTATACATTCTGCTGTGTGCTTTTTGCTAAAGGGCATTGCATAGTGGGTAAACTTAGGCTTTTCAACCTAAACAGGGAGGCAGTGGTTAGGAAGCAAGACTTGTAGAGAAATGGGGAATATGAGAGAGGAAGTTCAGAGGCTTGCATTTTCCTGGGACTGCTACTTCTTTCGGGGTGGGAGAAGTTTGAAGAGACCCCCTGCCCACCCTCCCATCAGAGGATGTTGAAGGAGTCAGACAGATGGCACCCATGTGCAAATTATTAAGACCATAGGCGCAAGACCTGAGGCCTCTTCCAGAGTTGGATGTGGATTGGGAAATTAACAGGGCTTTTTACTAATTGAGCCATTTAATCCCTGGTGAAGTTCAATGCCAGTGTCATATTTAGACTTATGAGTGTCATAAGGCTGGTTGCCTTTTGATGATAATGATAATGAGTCAACATTAGATGCACACACACATTCCATTACTGAATCTCCAGTGGTCATCATAAAAGCTGGCATTTACTGAGTGTCCACTCATTTGCAAACCCTTTTGTTGTATGTCCCTGTGCCCCTGCCTGAAAAGAGGTATCACTATCCCTTTTTTAACCTGAAAAAAATGAAGTCACAGAAGTTTAGAAAAATTAAACGATTTGTTCATGGGGCAGGGTAGGCCTTTAAACCCATGTCCACCCAGCTCTCAGGCCTGTGTGTTTGCCCTACCACATCTCTGTCAAGGACTAACAGGGGTGGAAACAACAAACTGCTGCTCCAACTCCCCTTAATATTGGGCACATTCTGGGTATGCTAGCCCTCATGGTCCTTGAATTAGCCCTGTTCCCTCTTGCCTCAGGGCATTTGTAAGTAGGACTTCATTGGCCTGAGATGCTCTTTCTTTCTCTCTCTCTCTCTCAAATAGAGTTTTTTCAAGACAAAAAAAAACTTACTTTCTTGATCTCTAAGTTAGATAAATTCCCTTTCTAAGGTCTACTCCTTATAGCTTTTCTTCACAGCCTTTATCATAGTTTTTAAACATTTGTAAGATGATTTAATGCACATCTTTTCCCAACCAGACTGGGGTTTTTCTCAGCTAGACCAAATTTCTAATGTCTGGGCCTCTGTTTTTTCATGACTACATCCCTAACAACAATATGTGGCAGTGTTAGATATGTGTTTGTTGAATGAATGGTTGAATAAGGAACACTGTGTGTGGCACATAGAAAGAATCCAATAAATTAAGGTATTATTACTATTATTATATGAAGTATCAAGAATCAAATCAAGAGTTATATAAAAATACTAGTTGACAATACAAATGGTAGCATAAGGTACTGTATTAGTTATCTATTGCCACAGTAATGGTGACTGACAAACAACTACAAAATGCAGTGGCTCAAAACCATAGGCATTTAGTAAAAATCTGTGGTTTTTCTGGTCCCACTGAATATAACCATTGGCTTATAGTTTTGTTGACCTTGGCTGAGATTTCCCACATGCAGAGGAGTTGGCTGTCAGGGGTGGCACAGCTGAGACAACTGGGCAGCCTTTGTGTGTTCATCCTCCTGCTTGCTGTCCTGCATGTGTTCTCCTGGTGAAATCAAACTGTCCTGTGTTCCAGCACTGAAACGCATTGTGTTGACCTTAGAGAAAGGTTAGTGAAAAGGAAGAGGAGGAAATCTGATTGCAAACAGAAGCTTTCTTCCTTTACATTTGCATTTTAGGCCGTCGTTTCCTGCTGCTGATAATTGTAAACTCCTAATGATAAATGGCAATAAATTCTGACATACTGAAGAAGTGAAGATTTATTTTCTGATTTTCCTGGTAGCATTTTCCAACTGGTTAGCAACCCATCCACCACCCCTCACCCCCTGACCTTTTTTTTTTTGAAAAGTTTATTTATTAGTTTATTTATTTATTATTTATTTGTTTTTTATTTTTTTAGAGAGTGCATGTATGTGCATGCATACTCACAGCAGGGTGAGGGAGGGGCGGGGGGGGGGTAGAGAGAGAATCTTAAGTAGGCTCCATGCCCAGCATAGAGCCCACAGTGTTCAATCTCAAGATCTTGAGATCATGACCTGAGCTGAAATCAAGAATTGGTGGCTTAATTGACTGAGCCACCCAGGCGCCCCTATTTATTTAAGTAATCTCTACACTCAATGTGGGGCTTGACCCCAAGACCAAGAGTGGCATGCTCCTCCAACTGAGCCAGCCAGGTACCCTGCAAACCCCTGTCTGAATTAACAGGGAGCTACTGAGTAGAGAGCAGAAACAAGTCTTTTCAAGCTTCTGACACAGTCTGAGATATGATGGATACTTGGGTTTTAATGAAAACACTGAGGGTCAAATGGTCAGGGCTGTGTCAATGGGCAGTGGCCTCTTGGAGTCCACACTCAAGTTCAGCTGCTGTGTTGCCCTTGACGGATTGTAAGCTCTTTGTGATAGGCTTGTTGTCGTTTCACTTTGATTTTCTTTCTTTCTCTCTGTTTCCCTTCCTTTCTTCCTCCTTTCTTCCCCTCTTTCCTTCTTTGAATAATCATTCCTCAGACAATAGTTAAGAAGTTTCTATTTATTGCTAAGACAGTGGTTATTATTTGCCCCTTTCCTTTCTGTGCAAGTAGTTTCTCTCCACAGCATTCCTTAATGAATTCTTGTGTTCTGGAAATATTTACTCCATAGCTTTGGACATATTTCACTAAGGCAAGGTGGAAAATCATTGATCCCTGTTATCAGTTAATGACCCAGAGCTGGTTATTGTGAGAATAAGCATTAAATAGAACAATCTGCTGTCTTTCCCTTTGCAACTCTACTCCCATATTTAAATGTTTAAGAGATTCTTAGTCCCAAAAATTACAATGAAATTTACAAAATATCCAACTTTAAAGAACTCATATTTTACAAATGGAGGAAACTGAAGTTCCAAAAGACAGTAAGTGGTTAAAAGTGGATAAAAGATTTGTGTAGTTCATGACTATGTTGCAGTTTCATACCAAGGAGTCAGGCTCAAAAAATACTTTCATGTTCTTGCCACTTCTCATTGGGGTCAGTCTGTTTCAGGGTCAGTAATGACGAAGGTAATCAGAGTCCTGTTTCTCCCTCAGCCTAGCTGGTGGTGGCTGAGGCAAGTGACCTCTTATCTCAGCCATCCTGGTCACTTCTTTTTCCCAAATCCAGCTCTTTCCACTTTATTGATCAAATATGCAAACACTGATACTTTTAGTCCTCAAAGAAGCAACTAGACCACGAAGCGCACATTGTATTACAGAAATATCTGGATTGACAAACTCCACTGGAAGAAACTTCTACACACTCAGAGGAAAAATATAATCTAGTGGATACGGAAATCATTAATATAAGTGTATCTAAGCTTACAACAAACATCTTTTGACCTACAAATTTAAAATTGTGAATATAATTTCTAGATTAGACTTCGCTAAAATTCTTTAAAAATGTAGAGAAGAATCACCTAGAAAGTAGTTAAAATATACTTCTTAACTGAGGCCTGAGGGACTGTGAATTCATTAACTAAAGATTTCTTTTCTATCAAATATCCAAAGTAGTGTTCCCTACAAAGTAAAGGTTGCATTTATTTTGAAGCATAAAAATGAAGCTACTACCACAATAGCATCAATTAATTGAGATAACTCTTGGGTTATTGGATAAAGCCAGGCATTTCTAATTTAAAAAGAAAAGGAGACATCCCACCACACACAAAGTTCAGAATAATTTTTCTTGTAAGGTCCCAATTCATCTGCTCTCATGATACACAAATATCGTGATCATACTGCACCTTTTATTGCACTATTACTATTTTTGCACTAATTAGATTAATGATAATTGGCATAATGGTAAATGGGCAAAGATTTATTAAATAACCAAATGACTGAACAATTAAGCTTTTAAGACAATTGAATTAAGTGACCTGATTCTTTATTTATGTTCAGCTGACTGATTCTATTCAGCCAAATAGCCCACCCTAGAAACACCTATATCAGACATTGAGGAATAGGAAATATTGTCTGACACAGGTCCCCACTTCTGGGGCCCATGACCCATTCCTGGAGCCCTGGTTTGTGCAGAATCTTCTAAAGCCCAATTTTACTTTTTCTTTTACATTCATCCATTTTTTTTCTTCATAGAACAGAGATGATTTCCTGGTCTCCTTTCCAATAATCTTTGTTGCTACCCCCAGCCTCCTTGGGCCTGTCCCATGCAGTAATGCATATCACTGTCCAGTCCCATCCAAAAGGGTAGTCACATGTATAGCTTTTCTTTGCCTTGTTGGTTCTTCCTCTTTTTACTTGGTGACTGTAGGGCTGTTTGAGGCCTTAATACCTAGAGCAGTCTGTAGCAATGGCAACTAGTCAAGAGCTTGGAACTGCAATTCAGGTCCCTCTCAGATTCCCTAGCACTGTTCAGTTATTGGAACAGCCTGCTATTGCTCTCAGAAGAACTCTCTGAAGACACTATTTCCAATTACCACCTAATGGAAAAAACTGAATCCTATTCCTCGTGACTGATATGTCTGAATATATTCTTCTGTCTCTACTAGCTGGGCCTTCATCTAGCATCCTTTCCTAATAAGAGATCAAGATGCCTCTCACTTTGGCCAAATGACTATGATGAACAGGCTCTTTCCAGGACACTTTGTGGATCATGTTCATAAAGGCCATTAGTTTAGAGAATTGCAGATATCCTTTAAATGGCAAACACATCTGTGTTATTAATTATACCAAACTAACCTTTATCCTTTGAAAGCTAATATAGTCCCCATGACACAGCTGTTCTGCAAACAGATGTTCAATCCGGATATTTGCTTGATTTCTTAAATTAACTGTGCATTGATCTGATAAATTGTTAAAATCACAGTTTTATGATTTTTTTGGTTAGTTCATGAGTATGTGGATGTGAAGGAAAAATTAATGGAAAACATGCTATTTAAAAACCATTCTAATGAATATATTTTCTTCTTCTCCCCTCCTCCTCCTCTTCCTTCTTCTTTTTTTGAGGTATACTACATGATTACAAAAGAACTGTGAGACCCAAACAAGATCGCAGGTTACTACATATAAACTATCAAAATGAGGGATCCCTGGGTGGCGCAGTGGTTTGGCGCCTGCCTTTGGCCCAGGGCGCGATCCTGGAGACCCGGGATCGAATCCCACATCAGGCTCCCGGTGCATGGAGCCTGCTTCTCCCTCTGCCTGTGTCTCTGCCTCTCTCTCTCTCCCTCTGTAACTATCATAAATAAATAAAAATTTAAAAAAAAACTATCAAAATGAGATTTTGAGAAATTAAATTTCTAAGTTCGTCTACTTTCTGTCAGTTGCAGAGCTGGCATCAGACACTAACAGCTGTTTGACCATGGCATATAAATACATTTCAAATTTAACTGGCTAGTGATCTTTACTGTTTTAGAGTCATCCATCTGATTGTAGAGCTTCATGATGATATGCCTTGCAGTATATTCTTTTTTAAAGATTTTATTTATTTAATCATGGGAGACACAAAGAGAGAGGCAGAGACACAGGCACAGGAAGAAGCAGGCTCCTCACAGGGAGTCCAATGCAGGACTCGATCCCCAGACCCAGGATCACACCCTGAGCCGAAGGCAGACACTCAACTGCTGAGCCACCCAGGTGTCCCGCCTTTCAGTATATTCTAGATGAGAGTAAAAGCCAATAGTACTATGCTAAAACCCAAAAAACTGGGAATGCCAAGGTGTAAGGCACATGCGTTATTTGCCAATGCCATCATAGAATGTGTCTGTGCAGAACAGAGGCAAAATTTTAGATCTCTTGTCCTCTGGCACAATCCTTTGCGATAAATGCATTTTGAGAAGGGGGTGCTTAAAGCATTGGTTTGATTTATTTTCAAAAAGATAAATTAATAACCCATATCCCCACCTAAGGATGCTCAGTGATTTGATATGCATATACCTCTATCCCACCCGTTTACATAAAGAATCATCCACACATTAAGGTACACATGTCATCTGCCCATTAGTGAATCCTCACTGCATTAAGAAGCTTTCAATACCCAATCTTTCTAATGTCATTAGACAACCTTGACCTTCGATTTCTTGCAGTGTGAATAATATTGCATCATATCTACACAGAGCAGTGTAATCATCTTTTCTATTTGTGGCACTAAGACAGTCAACAGTATTTGATACAATCAGCATGTGTCTTGATACGGAAGGCACATGGTGACAAGCCTAACTGAATGTAGTTATTCGGCTGTCATGAAATGCACCTTATGGTGATAAACTTCCACCATAAAATTGGAAGACTATCACATAAACATGTTTCACAAAGAAATACACTAGCAGAATTCACTGCTGGGTTATTGTTGGAAAACAGTGTTCTATTTATTGTGCTGCGATTTTTACAGTATGTGTCAGTGTTTGGGTGCTCGTTACGTTTTACAATGAAGTAATTACTGGGTGGTGATTTCTTTATTCTGGACAACAATTCTATCTAATTAGTGAACAATAAATTGAAGTGGTTGGATTAGGGAAATCTGAATGGACATAGCAGGGCAGGCTGATTTTCAGTATCTTGGAAGCATTGTGTTGTTTTAAATTTAGACTCTCAAACTACATGCACATTTTTTAACTTCATGGGAAATTATTTCTTTCCAATCTGCCAGTTCTTTTTACCTCAATCTCTGCTTTTTCTGTTTCCTTCTCTTTGTCTAATATCACCTCATTATTAATAAAATAACATATTCATGGATTGATGAAGTATGTGAGATATGCCATTGAGGCTGGGGATATAATCATCATATATACCCACATAACTCCTAAACTGATAATATGCAATTTTTTAAAAGACATCTGTCCTTTAATTTTATTATGACCCTGGGAGTGACACTCATATTCCACTGCCAGCTCTCTGGGTAAGAAGGCTAGAGAAGGAGCTACTCACGGAACCTGCATGGTAGGAAACCAGCTTCACTGATTTTGCTGAGGAAAGGTCTTAAGAACTCATTTTCCCCTCACAGAGCTACAAACTGTCTATATTTATCTGGCACAAGCTTTATCCCATATCCTGGATGTTCAGTCTATATGTTTTATAGACTCCATGCCTTGAAAAATAGTCACAACCAACTTTGAATTTTATGTTCCATAAGGACAGATAAATGTTTGTTTTTAAGGAGAAAACTTAAAAATAGAGAAAACCATAGCCAGATACAAATGAAGACCCATAGGAATCAGACCCAGCCATTCCTCTGATGCTAGCCCAACCTGCCTGCTGGCAACATAACTGGGTCTTCTGAATTCCCACTAGCCTGTCAGATGGTAGCCCAAGATGCTAACGTAAGATCTGCTTCTTTGGGTCTGAGGGAGCAAGTGAAGGGATTTTCAAAAAACTGCTGCTCAGGTAGGAGTAAAGGCTGAAATCGAGGTGAGGGGTAAAGAAAATAGGAATAAAAGAAAAAAATACAATAGGCAAGTAATAATTGAAAGAATACCATTATAGCAATACTAACTCAGACAAAAATAGATTTTAAAGCAAAAACAATTGCTAGGAACAAAAAAGGGACACTAAGCAATAATAAAAAGAGCAATCTGAGAATATATTACAGTCATGTATATGAACCTCACAACACAGCCTTAAATATATATAAAACAAACACTGACGTGGTTATATGGAGAAAATGAAAAAGTTACAATCATTGTAGATTTTAATATTTGCCTATTGGAAAAGAGGATAGAAAGATATTGTAAGTATATAAGCAAACTCACAATTAATAAAATCTGGAGAGTTGACTTAAAGGGGGCAACCACTATTCAGCTTCAGAGTTCAGTTGCCAAAAGGAAATGCAGGTCTAGTGTTGCTTGGCCATCCAATCTTCCAAGAGACACTGGAACCAGAATTTTTAGGTAAGATCTTCTTGAAAATGTGACAGTTTAAGACTTCAGCATCTTCATGACACAGTGCAGGCAACACAAACCAGGTCCGTCGCCAGGGTCAGTATCTGAGTGAACTAATGTCTGCCTTTCCTTTCATACAGTTTTTGAGGTTCAAATCCTTGTTTCTCCACAGCTGTGTCTTCAATGGTATTTGAGGATTAAATGAGGAAAAAAATTAAATGTAATAATGATTTCATGAATTAATGATTTATTTTTATAACTTATTTCACAGAATGCTTTATATAGATGCATGTAGTAGAAATTTCTGGTAATCCAGGGGAGAAAAGTGATACTGAATACACCCTCTCCCCCTACTAGTCCCAGGCTGTCCTAAAGCATGGAGTAAATCTTATTCATTTGTGCTTCTCCAGTGCCTAGCTCATGAGTACATGAATAATGAATGATACAATGAATAATTGGAATGACTATGTTTATAATTCTTTTTTTTTTTAATTTATTTATGATAGTCACACAGAGAGAGAGAGAGAGGCAGAGACACAGGCAGAGGGAGAAGCAGGCTCCATGCACCGGGAGCCCGACGTGGGATTCGATCCCGGGTCTCCAGGATCGCGCCCTGGGCCAAAGGCAGGCGCTAAACCGCTGCGCCACCCAGGGATCCCTGTTTATAATTCTTTATAAATATTATAATTCTATTGACATTTACTCAGCACTTCCTAGTGTGTCAGACATTGCTTGCTTTTTACATTTAATTTATTAATTCCCATAACTACTACAATTATGTCCATCTTACAGATGAGGACATCTAGTTTTAGAACAGAAGCAAAGTTAAATAACTCACTGAAGCTCCCCCAGCTTGTAAGTAATGAAGCCAGGATGGGACCATTTCTCATAAAAGCTTTATAATACATCATGTATTTCATAAATACATGAAAAAGAAAGTGCTGCCTGCAGCAAATGTGAGAATTATAATCCTCTTTTTATAATCTCAACTACTTAACTGACATTCTCAGCAAGACTCACTTAAAATTTGGCAAATATTTATTAAGCACAAACTAAGTCTGGTGCTGTGGATCTAGCAGTGAACAAAGCAGAAAGAATCCCTGCCTTCATGGAGCTCATATTCTAGAGAAGAAAGAAAAAGTAAACAAATATGAATGATGAGTATGAAACATAGATAAATATATACAAATGCATGTATAATATGATTTTAAGTACTTCTAGGAGCTATGAATAACATAAGCCCAAGTCAAAAGGAAGAGAATAGCAGAGTGCTTCTTCAGCTAAGATAGTAAGGAAAATCTTTCATGGGAGTAGCAGGGGAAAGTGTCCCAGAGAAAGAGCTAAGCAATTACAAAAGCATAAGAAGGAGCATGCTTATTGGTTCAAGAACCAGGAGCCAATGTGGGCAAGGGAAGTGGGCAGGAGCCAGATCCTGTAAGAGCTTTTAGGTCAGAGAAATGATTTAGAATTGTTAATTTCGTGTGACGGTAAGCCACTAGAAGGTGGAGGGCAGGGGAGTGACCGGGTCCGATACAGGTTTTTGAAATTAACACTCTGGTTGCTATGTGGAGATGTGGAGTAGGGGGTTTACATGGAGTTCTTTGCAAAATTTGGGCTCATGTATATGAGTATATATTTTTTCCTTACCTACTAGCAAATCTGGGGAAAGAGTAGAAGCCAGAACACTAATAAGAAGTCTTGGGTAAATCCCTTAAGCACTCTGAACTTCTGTTTTTTCATCTATTATGTGGAGATAATGCTTACTCAGCCTTCTTACACAATAATAGTGTAAATTAAAGTAGGCAGGTACTACACACATGTAAGAGGTAATGCTTATTATTAAGATCATAGTGCTAGAGATTATAATAGCAAAAAAGATAAAAATCTGACATTAAAGTAGACTGTTTTTGGTTTCTCTGTGCACTCTATTTAGGTGTATAGAATGAATGCTGTACAATTAATAGTGGTAACTCCTTCTCTTATTGGAGAAAACAATACTTCTGATATCACATTACTCAGAAATACCTGCTTGGATTTTACTGACATAGTCCAAATATATGGGATATATTGTTAAATGTTAAGAAAATATTTTTAAAAAAAAAAACCTTCCATTCCTAAACTCTGAACACTTAGGAAAAGATTCATCAGATCACCTACATTTTTTTCTCTAGCAGTGGCCAACTCTTTTTTTTTTTTTTCTTTATTTCCTCCAACTGCTATTTTAACAGACATCTTACGTGAATGCTCTTGGTGTCAGGTAGACAAAAGCAGAGGCTGTAGTAGCTGAATTAGTGTTATGGCTACTGTTCCTGTACACTACCAGTTCAATCTGAGATGCTGTTTCCTGCCAGAAACTTGGCATGAGGGTCTGACATAGCCTAAGGAGTCCAGGTGGTATTTCAGAATAAGACCCAAAATTTAGAGGTGAACAGGACAAACGAGTTTAAATCCAAGTCAGTTTTGCTATATTTGTGACCTTGAACAAAATTTGGAAACTTCTTGAATCTCAATTTGCTTCTACATAAAATGGAAATAATAATGCTTGGCCTGAGCCTTAAATAAAATTAGTCCACAGAGCACCTGGCATATAGTAGACACACAAATCATAGCTTCTGCTCTTCTCTTTGGGGCAAATCTATTTCTCATAGTAGTGGGCTAGGGTGAGGGTGGAAGGTAACTGTGCTACTAGAATTAGTTCTGGGTTGGTTCTATAAGAGTAGGAACAAGGATTACAAGCCTGCTCCACATTATCTCTCTCACTAGCCAGTTTGGGTTCACTTTTCCACCCATGAAATAAATATCTTTAGAGCACTTTCAGAGGTTTAAAAATTAAGGCTAAGCAATTATTTCTGGAACACTACTGAAATGAAGGTAGACCTCTGTCATTAACTCATAAATAGGAATTTTTTTTTTTAAAGATTTGTTTTAGAGAGAGAGAGAGAATAAGCATGCACTCTCCGGGAATCCTCAAGCAGATTCCCTGCTGAACACCAAGCCAGACACAGGGCTCGAGCACAGGATCCTGAGATCATGACCTGAGCTGAAATCAGGAGCCAGCCACTTAACTGACTGAGCCACCCAGGAGTCCCCAAATTGACATTTATAGTGGGAAGTTAGGAGCACACAGAGCATCCCTTCGAAGACCCCATCTTGTGCCCTATGAAATCCTGGAATATTGCAATTAAAGCGCTTCTAAGAAGTCATCTCTTATCAATGGCTCCTAACTTGGTAGGGTGAAAAGCACTTGAAGCAATCTGTCAAGGTCAACTCATCTCTCCAGGAAATGTCTCCTTTACACTTACATACAAAACTTCATGTATGGTTTCAAGGTGTCCATAGTCCTTCTCATCCATGCATGAACCTCATGTTAAAAGCTCATGGCTCTCTCAGTATTGTTTTTATTTATTTTTGCCCCCTGATTGGAACATGAAACTGAGTCCTAGATTCACAGACTCCAGTTGGAGGTATAATTGCAGATTAGATTTCCCAGGAAAGAGACTGAGGTGGAGACTAGGAGCAGGATGTTTATCAGGGAATGCTCTTGGGATCAACACCTGTGTGAGGGAGAGGAAAGAAGCAGAACTGGGCAAAGGGAGAAGTTGAGATGAAATGCATTTTTTAAAGATTTTATTTATTTATTCATGAGAGACAGAGAGAGAGGCAGAGGCATAGGCAGTGGGAGAAGTAGGCTCCCTGCAGGATCTGGGACTCAATCTGATATGAGACTCAATCCTAGGACCCCAGGATCATGTCCTGAGCTGAAGGCAGATGCTCAACCACTAAGCCACGCAGGCATCCCAGAAGTTGAGATGCAATGCATTCTTAACAAAGGCCCCAGGTGACTTTTGAGGACCTCTGGAGGTAAAATGGCCTTTCTGAGCCATCTTAAGTTGGGGCAAGAGGTCCAGCTAGGCTTCTTCATAGATTAGTCATTAGATGTGGACTTCCCTGAGAGAAGCTGCACCCTTCAACTGAAGCAATCCTTGAAAGTGTTGACAATTGACAACTGAGGCTTTCTGCCTGGATTACTCCCCACAGTGGGGGAAATGTGTCCTTCAACCCTGAAGGGACAATCTGGGTAGTACATCACAGCACCCACCACATGAAGTGATTTGCCCAAGGTCACACATTATTTATCAGAGCAGCTGGCACATGGACCCAACTTCCAGGGTCTTAGCCAGTCATCTTACCATTCCCACTTTGCCTCTTTGTCCACTGCTTCTCGTGCATTTCATCCCCCCTGTCAAAACTTCTAAGCTCTTTGCCATTCTCCTTTGAAACAACTTTACTGCAGCCTGTTAGGAAGGAACATTTCCTTGAATATTATCTAAGCCTCTTTGTGTAGATTGTTAAGTGTCCCGCTACTCTTGTGTAAGACCAAATAACACCTGCACTTGGGGGGGGAAAAGAATCTAATATTAAATTCCATTACTCAGCTCAGGAGCACAAGAGACACAGAAAAGGTTCAAAAAGGGGCAATGAAAAAGAATTGAGTCATAACAGGAGTATATAGAGTAATGAGTTTAATTTCCCAAATTCTCAATTTCCACCCTCAGCTCCAAACATGTTTCTTCTTATGCAATTTAGCCATAATTTCAGAGTAGCCTTACAGTGTATTGACTAAGAACTAATTAGTGTGCTCAAGCCTTTAATGTGTCTGATTTGTGAATTGCAACTTTTGGAGTTTTCCTTTTTTTTTTTTTTTCAGTGTACTTTGACCAAAGCTAAATCATCTTTTAAAATGCTACCCTTGAGAGTAAAGTCTTTTGCTGCCAAAGGAAGTCCCACAGATATCTGATGGCAGCCAGGAAGCAAAACAAATGCATCTCTCTCCCTGATAATTTATTTTGTCTCTAAGAGTTAGGTCTCAAGAGGCACCCACTAACTAGGATGGAGATTGGACTAGGCCATATCCATGCCTCTCCTATGAGCATCTGGTCTATTTTCCTACCTGGTTTTCTTTGGCATCCTTAAGAAAAGATCTTCCATGTCACAATCAGAGACATCACAAATAATCTCTGCATTATAGAAGACTTTATTGTCAAAGACAGTATGCATTTGCGGTTAAGTACTACAATAGATGTTAGTAGGGTTCCCCAATTATGGCTTTTTCTTGTTCTCAGAATACTTATAGGTGAATGGGTCCATGTAACTATTTCTGGCCAATAAATTCTTAGCAGAAGTAATGCATTTCATTTCCAGTCTGTCAAGAAAAATGCCATGTATTATTCTATTTTCCTCTATTCTGGCAATAGCAAAGGAGGCCTTGTGTTGGAATAATGAAAGCCCTCTCCCATCCTCCAAGAAGAGGAAGCCATCTTGATCTTTGAGTTATCATTTGGAGAATGGCTTCTCCCGAGAATCATCACAGTGGACTTTGAATTCATTAAAAAAAAAAAAAATCATCACTTTGTAAAACCACTGAGATTATTGTTACTGCATCATAACATAACTTAGCAACTAATATAAGCACGTCCTCTTTTGCCTTATCTTTATCCAGCGCCAAATTTATTTAAGAAGTATTCATATTCCTAAACCCATTCTCTTTGGTCTATAACAGCCTAACAAAATTAGCTGTTGGATTCTCAAGAGTACACACATGGATCAGAGCCTTCATCACTGCCAGCCTATGAAGCAAGGCAATATTTCTTTACCCTTGTAATATCTGAACCAAGTATAAGCCCAGGCTAGAGTAAACATTCAATAGAAGTTTGCTGGACAAGAATTGATAAATGAATATTTCTTTTGGGGACAGTGCATATATGTTTTGCCTTCAGGCCTTTTCTAGTTGTTTTAATCCTCTACCAGTTCTAACTCAACCTTCTTTAAAAATCTTACAGAGAGGGCAAGAAAGGATGGGAACATACCTCAGAGGAAGTGAGGCAGGGGATGTGGAATCCATATTCTTTCTCATCATTTACTAGATCTGTGACCTTAAGCAAGTTTCCTGAGCTTCCTTAAACCTCATTTTTCTCATCTGGATAAGTTCAGGCTAATAAGGCTTCCTTCACAGGGTTGATATAAAAGTTACATGAGACAATGCATGGAGACAGCTTAGCATGATGCCGTGCACAAAATATGTGACATATAACAAATACAATCTACTGAATCTATTCAATACCTTTCCTTCCCTTTAGATTTCTTTCTCTCCTGTACCTCTGACCCTAACTTCCAGCTGCTACTTCATGTCCCCTCACTACCCAGAAATTTCCTCTCTATTTGGTGATACCTCATCATCTCAGCCTGTCTTCTTCAGACAGTGGCCTATGCAACAAGTCCAGTTTCTTCACTTTAAAAATTATAGAGGGCAGCCCGGGTGGCTTAGTGGTTTAGCGCCTGCCTTCAGCCTGGGGTGTGATCCTGGAGACCTAGGATCAAGTCCCACGTCGGGCTCCCTGCATGGAGCCTGCTTCTCCCTCTGCCTGTCTCTGCCTCTCTCTCTCTCTCTCTCTCTCTGTCTCTGTCTCTCTCTCTCTCTCTGTGTCTTTCATGAATAAAATCTTTTTAAAAAATTTAAAAAAATTATAGGTAGTTGCTTGGTTAAATAGGGTTAATAATCTAATTCCTATTATTCCTAATTAACTCAGTATGTTAATAACTACTCTGATATTGCTTTAAAAGAACACAAATTTTAAGAAGGGATACCAGCAAATCCAGGGCACCTGACACACAAGATGGTTCTATAATGGCAGAATTCTAGCTAAGAGTGACTGGCTTTGGGGAAACTGGGGCCAGTTGGCACTGAGGATGCTCATTCCTTGATTGAGTCACACCATGTAGTTTGTCACTGATTTGGTTTATGGCTGGAGTTGGTCCTGAGATCAGCATGTACCACCATAACCATTTCTAGGTATAAATGATGTAGAGGGACAATTGTTGTTTTTACATACATTTTTTACATACATTTTTTAAATTGTATTTGCATAATTGGCATATAGATCAACAGTGTCCATTCTTAGATAGTTTCCAAGCATTTGTTATTGCTACCTTTCAGCATGTCATTAAAAAAAATTCTTTCACGGTATCTACCTATTATCATTGATCCAGATTCTCAAAACCTTAATAGAACCTAAAGCAGAGAAGGTATAAGTCACTGGAGTCTTTATGGTCAGTAAATCTTTATTACATTGTACATGTGCCCAATAAAGCCGATATCAATTCCTTCAGCAGAAACAAAAGAAATTCTACTGTTCCATGCTCATTTCCAGCCTCCATGTGACCCTCTAGGCTGGATGTCTTCTGTGTGCCTCATGAAGCTCATCTCTTTTCCATCGTGCATTGTAGTCCATGAGGCAGACCCACATGGCACACAGTGGATTTCCTTGCCCTTTGGCCACAAGTTGAAGTGATGGGAAATACAGGCAGGATTTGGAATATGGGGAGTGAGTCAGGACCATTTACTTCCATAGATGCCTCCTTGTTAAGTGGCGATGGAGTGATTATGTCCCTCAGTGGAAGACCAGAGCTGCTTAATGGTCAGTTCCTTTTAATTGCCTCTTGGGTTTCTGTAACCACTCTCTTCCTTACCCCTTCAGGTGTGAAGTACTAATGGTTCCCCTGTAGATAGTTCCAGGATATTACACTACCCTGACTTGATTTCCCTAAATACCTTTGTAAATTGTAAGTTTTAATTAAATTCTGAAATACCCCATTCTTTCCTTTCAAGACATTGACATACATCCACCAACCTACTTTGTGTTTGGGTCCTGGTACTACATTGCACAGAGAAACATCTCAGATGAACTTAATCCTTTCCTTCTGAAATCATGAAAATTATGCATATATTGAAAATTCCTGGACCAAATGGAGTGATTTTTCCTAATTTTATGACATTATGCCATCTTTCTCCTCCCCCTCCCCCTTTAGGAGAGTGTTATCTGTAGAAGCTTTTGGCTTAGCCCAGGTCCAGAATTGGAGGCAGGCTTCCAGAAGGTATGACAAATGCTCAAGCATGTCAAGCTGTGACAGTCTCAATGGGCTGAGATTTCAAAAATCTTATGAAAAGGAGACTTTGAAGTGCTTTATTCAAAGGCAGCCAAAGCTTTTATCATCAGAGGAGGAGATTCTAATGTGGCCTGATAATTAGCGTAGAGTGGGGGCATCCACTCTCTCCTAAGGAATGAGATTCCATGGCTGGAATGTTCCCTGAACTGAAATCTGGCTGCACAAAGAAACTACGTCTCATTCCTGAAATTTATAACCATATTCACCATAGTTTTATGAGCCACGGCATCATTTTTTAAAAAGTCTTGAACCCTTATAGAGCTATTCAAATAGCCATTGAGCCATTGGGACTGAAATAGGAGTTAGTTCAAAGTGGCAGTTCATAAATTAGAGGTGCTGTTGTTTCAAGGAGAGTACATACGTGCGAAGCAAAGAGGCTGATGGACTAGTTGACTAAGTTATTGTTATGCTCATGACTGCATAGGAGTGTGGGGGTGTTGAACAAGCCGACTTTGACTTTTCATTTGACTTTGCATATAATTAGAGACCATGAGCCATCAGACACATAGAGAACACATTTCATGTTGTTTATTCATGTGTTTAACATACACATTTTTAGCTTAAACTATGTACATGGGGGGAAAATTGGTAAATAACTAGGTGGTTCATAAGGAATTTCTAGTTTAATAGAGAAGGCCTAAAAACCCAGAATTATGATGTAATGTACTAGCTAAGAGCTTTGCGGCAGAATGAGCAGAAAGGGAAATGTCGTGAAGATGGGCTGAGGGAGTTGACTTGGGCATAACCAGGGAAGACTTTGTCGGAAGAGGGTATGTATGAATTATTTCTTACTAGACCAGTTGTAGTGTCTCAGTTGGGTGAGGTCAGGTTGAACTTCTCAGCAGAGAGTTCAGGAAACTCAGCTGCTTAAGGAAGCAGAAAAAATTCAGAGAACTTCAGGTGATTCCATACCAGTTTAGAACATCTTATTTGTGGGATGGCATGCCAGAAAGTAGTGACTGAATCCAGGGGTTATTAAGTATTAAAGGATCTGGCTTTTTTTTTTAAGTTTGTTTGTTTGTTTATGAGAGAGAGAGAGAGAGAGAGAGCGAGCGCGCGCGCGAACATGTGCACCAGTGGTGAGCCGGGTAGAGGGAGACGGAGAGGGAGAAGCAGAGTCCCTGGAGGAAGTCTGATGCAGGGCTGGATCCTTGGACCCTGAGATCATGACTTGAGCCAAAGGCAGATGTTTAACCCACTGAGCCACTCAGGCACCCCAAGGGATCTGGCTTTAATCCAAAGGCTAGCAACCCATGTTTCAAAAGGCATTCATGTCACCTGGAGAACCTGTGAACATGTAAATTACTGGGGCCCTGTTCTTTGACATTCTGATTCAGTAGGTCTGGGATCTGCATTTTTAAAAGCAGCCTAGGGGCCATATTTTCAGAAATACTGCTACAGGAGATGGAAAGCCCTAGAAGAGTTAAATGGAGGATGCCCCACATAAGCATATCTATATGGACAATCATTCCTTTGCATTCATTTGACCCTTTTTCTTCTGATTTGACCCTTTTTTGTATATGTGAGACTGAAGGAAAGTCTAAGGATACTACTGAAATGATCCATGGATGAATATTTCCCTGGGTATGTGACACTCTCTAGTTAGTCACCTAAGAGCTACTTCATTTATCATTTTGCTATTTATAAAATTGATGTAGATCCCAAGCAACTCCAAAGTATAATTGAAGAGATTAGTAATATCAAACACAGTATGCAGTGGGGGAGTAAAATGGTTCATCTAAAGAACATGCACCAACCGAAGGAGAGAAGCTATTACCTGGGGACTCAGAAGCTTAGCTAGAAGAGACAAACTTTAAGCAGCTTTGGCTTTTCTGGTATCATAAGGAAAAGTAGGAAATATGTTGAATTACATGTTTTGCATTGTTTAAGAAAAATGGTATTCTGGGGCACCTGGGTGGCTCAGTGCTTGAGTACCTGCCTTTGGCTCAAGGCATGACCCTGGGGTCCTAGGATAAAGTTTTATATTGGGCTCCCCATGGGCAGCCTGCTTCTCCCTCTGCCTATGTCTCTGCCTCTCTATGTGTCTCTCATAAATAAATAAATAAAATCTTCAAAAAAAAAAAAGGAAAATGGTATTCATTTGTTGGAGACAAATACTTTACTGTTGAAGGTTCAAGGAGTGATTTGTATACAGTGATCAAGATCATTTATTGTTCCATAAAAACTAGACAATGTATCCTGGTAATAAGAATGTGACTTTTTTAAAAAAATTCCGGATACCTGACTGAAGAAAGATCAGGAAGTTTGTAATTGCACCTAAGTAATTTTTGATGACAGTACAAATAAAAGCCCAGAGAACATAGAATGTATAAGATTGCATACATATTGGACTTTCTATTTGTTCTTACAGACAATATTATATCTTTGTTGTTGTTATAAATTAAGTTACTCTATTCAGAACCTTAGTTCTGAAAAAGCAACAGAGGCAGTTGATAGGAGTAAGGATCAGTGTCTCAGTATCTTTGGCCTGATAAAATTCAATATCTAATACATAACACAAGTGACTCTTGAGAGCAGAGGATATGGAATAAAAACATGAATTTCAGCATGAAAAATTAACAAAAAGAAAAAGGAAAATGCAATGAAGATAGTAAAGAGATAAAAAAGAGAATTTTTTATGAATAAGCCTCTTATAATGAGCAAACATTGAGTATTACTATATTCTATCTGTCAAACAGTCACAAGTCCTGGCCCACAGTCAAGAGGGTAAAAAAAAAGGAGTCCACCCCTTGGTGCAGGTATAGAAATAATAAAATTGTGGCTACTTTTTAAATTTTTTAATCTTTGATTGTGGTAAAATACACTTAACAAAATTTGCCACCTATTTTAAGTGTGCAGTTCAGTGGTATTAAGTACATTTACGTTGTTACACAATCACTCTCCAGAACTTTTTCATCTTCCAAAATTGAAACTCTATACCTGTTAATTGACATCTCTCTATATCCTTTTCCCTCCGACATTCTACCTTCTGTTTCTAAGTTTGGCTGCTCTGCATACCTTGTATAAGTGGAATCATATAGTATTTGTCTTTTTTTTTTTTAAGATTTTATTTGAGAGAGATAGTGACAAAGATAGCAGCAGCTACAGCGACAGAGATAGTGACAGAGCACAAGCAGGGAGGAGAGGGAGAAGCAGACTTCCTGTTGATCAGAGACCCCGATGTGGTGCTTGATCCCAGAAACCTGGGATCATGACCTGAGCTGAAGGTAGACACTTAACCAACTGAGCCACCCAGGTGCCCCAGTATTTGTCTTTTTGTAAATGGTTTATTTCACTTAGCATAGTGTCTTCAAGGTTCACCCACCATGTAGTGTGTGTCAGAATTTCCCTACTTTTTAAGACTGGATAATATTCCATTGTATGAATGGATTACATTTCATTTGTCCATTCATTGATGGATATTTGGACTGCTTCCACCTTTTGGGTGCTGTGCATAATGCTTCTATGAGCATGAGTATATGAATATCTCTTTATGATCTTGCTTTCAGTTCTTTTGAGTATATACCCAGAGTTGGGATTGCTGGCTCATATTATATTAATTTATTTTTCATATGAATTTTCCACCTAACCTATTCTATTCTCTATCCTGATTTTTTGTTTGTTTGTTTAACGGTATAACCAAAACAGCTTTCTATGGAAGTGCTGCCATATACTTGTGGCTCTTTTTAATTCACCAAGAAGTGTATAGATCATCAGTTTGTTGTAAACATACATGCTTTGATAATTCTTTCTGTGGGTTGGTGTTTAGAATTCAGAGGACATTCCCCCAAAAAATCATTTTGCAAATGATATTTATAAATACAATTTTTCTATAAAGGGCGAAACATAAAAAGATCATGAGAAGAGGCTTTGACATCAGATAGTGTGACTTTGAGTCTCAAGTTGCATTTGAGTAAGTTAGTTGACCAGTCCAAGCCCTGATTTTATCATCTATACAACAGGAATGATAATAGTACTCATGACAGAGTTTTGAGGATTGAATGAGATGATATACCTAAAAAACTCTGCATAGAGCCTAACAACATAATAAATGCCCAAAAAATGTAGCTCTTATTGTTTTTACCCATTGAAGATTTCTAGTACTGGTAGGCATAACCCTCAAGCCTTAAACTTGTCTTAAATTGTAGCCCTCATCTCCTCAGAGCCCTACACTCAGGATCTAGTGAAGCAAGGTTAAAACGGTAAGAGATTTGGCTGATGATAATCCTTCCCACAACTGAGGAGAAACAGTGGACATCGTATATAATGGGTGTACACAAATGGATTGTGTGTGAACAGTAAACACCAGTCAGATCAGTGTTTCACAATCTCTTTTTCATTATCATCTCCCCCAAGGGGCCTATTTAGAAATTTTTTTCTAATTGTTCTCCCAAGAAATTTTAATATTTCAGGTGTATATCTGGTTATGTTCTGTGTGTGTGAATATGTGTGTGTGTGCGTGTGTGTGTGCGCTCATGCTTTATATATTAAAAGAATAAGATTATTTTATCTCCAGTCAAACTAAGTTTCCCCCATGAGGGCAATATTGCCTGCACATCGAGTACATGCCCTAGACTGTGCCACCTTAGAACATCTAAGGAGGATGAATAAGATCAACCTATCAGTCAATGCCCATTGTTGTCTTTATAACAGATAAAATTAATTAAATAACTCACTGCTATAATTATTGTCTATTATCTTTCTTACTCAGTTGCAAGCCTCTGTGATGGCCGAAGCATAGATTTCTTAGTCATTGTTGAATCGATTCTTTTTTTAAAAGATTTTATTTATTCATGAGAGATGATACAGAGAAAGAGGCAGAGACACAGGCAGAGGGAGAAGCAGGCTCCTTGCAGGGAGCCTGATGTGGGTCTCGATCCCAGGATCCCAGAATCATGCCCTGAACCAAAGGCAGATGCTCAACCACTGAGCCACCCAGACATCCCTTTTGAATGGATTCTAATACAAAATAGGCAACTGATACTTCTTAAATATATTGGTAAGGATTTTAATGTCTAGGAGGGAAATGAGAACAAGACATGTAAAAGTGAAAGTATTCATGAGCTCGTTTAGGGTCTTGTATGAGGAGTAGCAAGAGACAGAAGGAACTGAGGCATTTTCCCTTACCCAGTGCAGATTTAATCCTTCCCGTGAGGAGCTTCCCAGATGAAAGCTTGAGTATGGAACCATGTCTCATTCATTGTTAAACACTTTAGAGGTCTTTACACAATGTCTGCTAAATGGTGGTTGAATGTTGTTTCAATTATGAATTAATAGCTAAGATGGAAAGTCTTGAGAAGAAAGAGAGATATAAGGTCGCTTCCTTTTCTCTTTCCTATTTCATTTATTTAAAGATGAATTTAGATGTATCTGTATTTAGATCTTTTAAAAGAAGTTTTTCCAAAAAGAAACATTTTATATTTGAAGATAAAGAATCTTTGACACTAATATTTTCTTTAACTTAATATGCTAAATTGAACCTAGGTATTTTTTTTCCTCTTTTCAGTTCATCTAAAATATTACAATTCTTTTCCCTTTTTACTATAAAATAGATTCTAAAGAACCAATTATAACCCCCTTAAAAAGTAAAAGGACTGTAGGGAGATTTAAAAAAAAAAAAACTAGAATGAGTTGTATATGTCAGTTCTCTTTTTTGCTACATTTTTGTGACTACCATGGGAAGACTATAAAATCTTTAAGTCTGATTTTGGTGGAAAAATTCCCAACAAACTCCCCCCTCAAGGAGTGATCAGTATTATGGACAAAAGAGTGTATTTCTTCAATATGTCTATTTGATTTTATTTTGTGAGGCAACTACCTTTGTAAACCACACTAACATGTCAGAAATATGAAACTGTCTTCAGTTCACTGCCCTGTAAAAGATGTCTGGCAAAGAATAAAAATAAATAAATAAATAAAGCCAGGAATGCCTGAGTAAGTCATTTTATTTTTTATGATTCAAGCCCCCAAAAGGTCTTGAACTGTCAGATTTATTGTCTCTCCAATTTTATGACTTTTAGTTGTATTTATTCTTTGATGTTTACCATCAACTGTGCCTACGTGTGCCGTGGTCTGTGGGATTTCATATTGCTAAATCATTTTTTAAGCTTTAGTTGTAGCTTCTATTTAGCATCAATCCCCAGAGACATGCCATTAACATGAATCATTTTTGAAAGTATTTGGTGCAATATGAACTCCTTGTTGAGCCAATCACTCATTGCGATGGAAAGAAATGATGTGACCTTCTCAGAAATACCCATCACAGTTAAATAACCCAGGACAGGACTCAACAGTCAGGGACTTCGATTGGGGTACCCCCATCGGCTTAATCATCACCCCCCAAAGCAGGAGATGGGAGATCAGTGCAGCTTCAGGAGGGAAAAAGCAAAAGAAGGGGACAGGGAGAGAGACAAATGCTGACCCAAACCACAGTCACTTTTTTCCTATTTCTTTGAAGGTTATTCTCACAGCAGGTACTTCAGTGACTATCATCAACACTATCTGAATGTATTTTTTCCTAACATTCCATTTGAAACCTCCAACCATCTTTTCTTTTTCAAGACAAGAGTTTACCTTCTCTGATTTTTCTTCTCTGCTATGCCCCCCTCCCTACTTTTTTGTTTGTTTTCCTCAGTCCAAACTCTATATTTAGCTGCTCAACTCATTCAAGATCTGGAGAGTCTTATGATGGGCTAAAAAAATTTTCAAAGAATGGAGTATAATTAACATGAGCAGTAAATTATTTCCTTGGTTTATACCAAGTATTTAGATACTTTCAAATCATAAGCCAGTGTAATGACTTCTAGATTACTTCTATAGGTGGCCATTCTTTCTCTGCTTCTATTTAGTTAACTCTGGCCTCCAGACTTTCCCCTCACCTCAGGTTTTCTAGTTTCTTCCTTGGATGAATAAATACAAATACACTACATGCTATGATTAAGAAAAGACATATAGGTAATATCCTAAAGGAAGTGGCAGAAAATTACAGCCTACAGCCACAGCCTTGCCCGTTAATTTATATATTGTCTGTGGCAGCTTTCACTCTATGGCAACCATTGAGTAGTTGCAACAGACTTTATGGCCCTCAAAGACTAAAACATTTGCTATCTGGCCCTTTATAGAAAAATCTGCAATTTTAGGTTGTACCTATTCACTAATCCTATTTACTAAACAAACAGTAATGATGGTTTTATTTCCTGGGCTCATCTCAAACTCAAAGTTTAAACTGTTAACAAAAATACCAGAAAATGTTAGGAGAAAACTGAAGGAGATAATTTCTAATTTCATTTTGATTATCTGGCTCTATGCTTTTTTATATCTTTTTAGTTGTAATTTTGTTTTCTATTTAAATAGATTGTCACTAAATTGCAAAAGGAGATAATTTCTAACTTCATTTTGATTATCTGGTTCTATACTTTTTAGTACCCTTTTAGTTGTAATTTTGTTTTCTATTTAAATAGATTGTCACTAAATTGCAAAATATGAAATTTTGTCATGTATATAAAATTTGGGGGATAGTCCCAATTTCTTAGGTTTTGTCTAATTGCTCCTGTATGAACTGACAACATTCAATATTATTTAAAGTTTGTTGGTTAAGGAAAATGTCTGTTTTTGTTTTAATCTGCATTTTTTGATAAATTGTGAGGCTGAGGCTGAACAGTTTTTCCTGTTTATTAGTTACCTGTACTTATATTTTCTGAATTTTCCTTACATCTTCCATTTACTTTTCAAAATAGGCTTTTGCTGAAATTCTTGACTAAATTCATTATGCCCTTTATTTCTAGTATGAATATTCCAGTCATAATCTGTACCCCCACTAGCTTGACTTCTCATGTAAGAGGACACATAGAATGCCCTAAGCATATAGTTTAGTATCTTCTATGTACTTTATGATGTTAAAACATAAAGATGCACCTAAGACAATGGAAATTATCAAAGAGTAAGCATATTTAGGAAAGAAATGCTTGCTAAAAATTTGGATTTTATATACTAAAAGTGAATGTTTCTAATCACTGAAATTATAGCAAATCGTATTTCCTCTCAACCAAACAAGGAACTTATTATTTCCCATGGTTTGAACTTTCTTTCTTTTTTCTTAAGCTTAAACATTCTTTAGGGCTCATGTGATTATTTGGCATGATGCAGTATAATTGAATGAGATACTTACTTCCAGATGATAGATGCCTATGATTGAGAAGAAAGTGCTTTCTTTAAACTATATCTGACTTATGAAGATAAAAGGCTTGTTAGTGTAAGTAGCTTTAGATCTAGTCAATTCTAAAAAAAGGAAGACTAAAATATCTAGCCATTCTAGAATATTTGCATGACAAGTATGTGTGTATGTTTGTGTGGCATGGGAAAAGGAGAGACTGTATAACATACATGGACAAGTACATGCACGCACATACATACACACAAACACACACATACACACTGTAGAGAATGCAATGCTCCATGGTAGAAATACATACAGATACCCTACTGATATAATAGAGATTTTAGTTTTTAATAACCAAAAATAAAGCTAATGGGCAAAGGTAAAGTTCACTTTCTTTGCGAGAGAAAACCAGTAGTTAATAGTTTTAATTTATGGGAGTCACATAGAGAGTTATTTCATGTTTATGTGTCAGAGAACAGGGATATGTATAGCTAGTTTCCAATGGTGACCACCATCAATTGCTTCCTTCCCTGTATGTGCTTACTGTTCTTCTTGAATCCAAGCTGGCCTAAATGATTTTCTTGATCAATCAAATCCAGTGGGGATGACATTCTGAAACTTCCCAGGCTACATTATAACAGCCCTGTTAGCTTCCTCCTAAGTTCCTTGGAATGTTGATCCTTGGAATACTTTCTTCCAGAACCCATTTGTCATTTTGTGAGAAATGCAAGCTACATAGAGAAGCTATGTGTAGGTAGTGCTGGTTGGTAATCCCAGCCAACAGCCAACATCAATGCCAATCATGTGAAAGAGTCATAATCGATATCGTGTCTACTTCGGCCTTCTGTTCCTACTCAGCCTCCATCTAATTGTAGGTTCCTGAGAGCCTCCTAGCTAAGATAAGTCAACACATAGAATTAAAATACTAAATTGTTGTTTTAAGCCACTGTTTATTGGAGTGCTTTGTTACAGTGGCAAAAGATAACTGATACAGTATAAAACATTTTATGGTAACGATTTTATAGAAAATATGTCAGTAGGATAAGTAGGCTTCATATATCCCAGAGAGAAAATTTTTCTACTTTCCCAATGTCCACCAAAAAATACCTCCCAGACTTGAGGAACATCCTTCTAACTTTCTTAGTGAGTGAGGTCTGGGCCAGACACTATACGATAGAGCCTAGAATCTGGATTTCAGTGCCTCTCCAGGCATGCAATATTAGTCAAGTTAGTAAATAGTAAATGGAATATAAACTTCCAGGGTAATTCAGACATTTGAGGAACACAGCACTATAAAAGAGTAGTAAATCGAACAATTAGAAAAGATAAAACAAGGAACCAGTTTAAAATATATTTAAAACAAACATAATACTTAAAGAGAACAATAAAATGCCTAATTGAATATAAAAAGGATCCCCCAAATAGAGAAATGATATAAAGAGGGAGAAATGCATGCAAAAAAATCATTGAAGTTTTCCCAAAAGTAAAGGAAGATACTGGGCAGAAATGAACAGAATTCACAGGAACAATTAAAAATAAGTAACAAAATAATAAGACCCATATTATTAAAGGCAAAAAAAAAAAAAACGGGCACAATATATACACGAAACAAGTGTCAGACTAATATTAGAGTTCTCCATGGCAATCCTGGATTAAAAAAAAGAATGAAATTAGCAGAATGACAAAGGAGAAGACTATTTTATCTAGAGCTCATATCCAGATGATATTTCTTTTAAATGTAAAGTCTAAATAAAAATAGTCTTATTTGTAAAATGCCTCACAGAGTTTTCTATACAAAGACCTCCATTGAAGCGTTCTTTGAGGAAGCTTTCCAGAATATAGAGAAAAAGATTCAGGCAGATACTATGGAATATATGCAAAGTAAGAATAATAAAATAATTCAGAAAAGTTTACCATTTTCTAAAGAGTAAGCAACCGACAAAAATATATTCAAAACAATGCAGAATAAAAGTCTAGATCAGCACTATCCAAAAAATGTCTCTGAGATGATGAAATGTTCTATTTTTGTGCTCTATATATCTATGGAACACTTGAAAAGTAATTCATATGACTGGGAAACAATGTTTTTAATCTTATTTTAATTAACTTTATAACTAAATAGCCACATGTGGCTAATAGCTACTATATTAGTGAAGTTCTAGATGATATCAACATAGTGAGATTGGTAAAAATAGAGAGGGTGTTAGGTAAAAGAGACCTGTGGGGCTTAGAGCACACAAAGACACTTACCTAGTTTAGAAGAAAAATTGGAATCTGCTAAGATTAAGAAATGTATAAGAGTAAAATATAGGTATATCTTAATAAATCTTAATATCTTAACAGAAAACAGATGAAAACTAAAAAGATGTAACTTTCTAACCAGCAGTTTGAAGTTCAATCAGTTTATATAGAAGATAAAAAAGTAGAAATATAACAGCATAATAAATAGAAATACAGAATGTCAAAAAAAGTCCCACTATATCAAATTCCTATGAATACAATGTTATCATGAATATAAAGTTTAAACTCACCATTTAAAGAAATTTTCAGACTACATTAAAAAATTCACCAACATGTTACCTACAAGAGGCATATTTAAAACAATAATATTCAGAAAGTTTGAAACTACAATGATAGAGAATGCTAGATAAGTACAAATCTAATGTAATCTAGTTTAGCATTTTCTATATCACACAATATGGGATTTAAGGCTAAAACCATGTAAGTAAAAGAATAATATTATATTAGGGGAAAAACTGGTGTTTTTCATATATATATGAAATAAATATATATACTATATATAGTATACTACATATACTATATATAAATTGTATATATAAATATATATAAATATATATTATATAGTATATATATATAGTTTTTGTATATATATAAACTAGTGTATCAAGTGTTACAAATATATATAGTTTATATATATATAGTTTACATATATATATATAAACTAGTGTATCAAGATGTTACAAATAGTGTCAAGAATCAGAAAGAGGAAAGGATTGTCTCTTCAACAAAAGGTGCTGGAAATACTAAATATCAAAAGAATGAAATTGAACTTTTTCCTTAAATCATATACAAAAAATCAACTCAAATGGTTTGAAACTTCAACATAGACCCAAAAGTAAAACTTCCAGAAGATAACATAGGGGAAAAGCTTCATTACACTGGTGTTGGGAATGAATTAATAGCTATAACACTAAAAGCACAGCAACAACAGCAAAACTAGACAAGTGGGACTACATCAAACTAAATAACTTCTGCCTGGAGAAAGAAATAATCAACAGAGTAAAAAGGCAACATTTAGAACGGGAAGATATATTTGAAAAACTATATATTGGAAAGGGGGTTAATTTCCAAAATATATAGGAACTCAAAAGTAAAAATACAAACAACCTCATTTTTAAAATGGGCAAATGACTTGAACAGACATTTCTCCAAAGAAGACATACAAACAGCCAATACGTTTATTAAAAGATGCTCAAGGAGCACCTGGGTGGCTCAGTCATTTAAGCATCTGACTCTTGATTTTAGTTCGGGTCATGATCTCAAGGTCCTGGGATCAGGTCCTAGGAAAAAGCCCTCTGTTGGGCTCCATGCTCAGCAGGTAGTCTCCCTTTGCCACCCTCCTGCTCGTGAGTGCCCTCTTTCTCAAATAAATAAATAAATAAAATCTTTAAAAAAAGATGCTCAGTGTCACTAATCACCAGGGAAATGCAAATTGAAGCCACATGAAATGTCACCTCACACCTGTTTCAATGGCTCATATCAAAAAAAAGGCAACAAGTATCCATGAGGATGTGGAGAAAAGGGAACCCTTGTACACTGTGCATGTAAATGCAAAATGGTGCAGCCACTATGGATACCAGAATGAAAATTTGCCCAAAACTTGAAAATAGAACTATCATATGACTCAGCAATCCCACTTCTGGGTATTATCCAAAGGATTGAAAAAAATATCTGTAAGAGATATTAGCACTCCCATGTTAATGGCAGCACTATTCATAATAACCAAGATGTTGAAACAACCTAAATGTCAAGGACAGAGAAATGAATAAAGAAAATGTGATAGACATACAGTGGAATATTTTTCAGCTTTAAAAAAGAAAAAAATCCTGGGACGCCTGGCTGGCTCAATCAGTAGAGCACACAATTCTTAATTTATGGTCATGAGTTGGAGCCCCACAATGGATTGTAGAGATTACTTAAAAATAAAATCTTCAAAAAGAGAAATCCTGCAATATGTGAAAACATGGGTAAACATTTACAACATTGTATTAAGTGAGGTAAGGCAGTCACATTTAGATAAATACTGCATGACTCCTCTTATGAATTATCTAAAATAGTCAAATTCATAGAAGCAGAGACAAAGAAGAGGTTGCCAGGGAGAGGGTGAAATGGGGAGTTACTAATTGATGAGCATAAACTTTCAGTAATAAAAGATGAATTACTTCTAGGGATTTTCTGTACAACTTTGTTTGCCTGTAGTTAACAAAACTATATTGTACACTTAATAATCTGTTAAGAGAGTAGATCTTATGTTAAGTGTTCCCACCACAATAAAGTAAAAATAAAGTTGTGACAATCAACATAACCGTATATATAACTAAACTACAGCCTCAAAATACAAAAAGCAACAAATGATACAGCCCAGTAATAACCACAACTAAAGTGATCATATCTTGGTTTCTTTTTTTTTTTTTTTAAGAATTTATTTATTCATTAGAGAGAGAGCAAGAGCAGGGGGCAGAGACAGAGAGAGAAGTAGACTCCCCGTTAAGCAGGGAGCCTGACACAGGGTGGATCCCAGGACCCTAGGATCACAACCTGAGCCAAAGGCAGACGCTTAACCAACTGACCCACCCAGGTGCCCCCATATCTTGGCTTTTGATATCATTGTTCAATAAAAGGAGCCATGGCCTTTATAGAAACGATTTATTGTAGGGCTGGAGAAGGAAATATATAAGATGAGCCTAGAGCATGTGGAGGGCCACAAAATAAGAAAATGTTTTAAAATTTCCCCAAACGAAACAAACAAAACCCAACCCCCAACTGATGTGGGTTTATCAGGAGGCACAGGAGCCAACTGAAAGAGTATCTAATGGCCAAAGCTGGAACAACTAGAGCAACAGAAATAAAGTAATATTGGATTACTATGCAAAGTATAAAATAAATACCCATGAGTTTATACTGCGATAACTAAGTGATTGAACAAATAACAAAAGAAGAAGAGACATATTGTCCATGCAAAACAATCTCAAATAATTCCAAATAATTTATGTAGAAATTATGTAATGGTACAGTGGAGAAACCTGAGAAACTCTTCTTCAGCCAGGTGATCAAGGTCAATATCAGCAGTCATGAATCATGTTGATATGATGTGATGAAAATGTCACTTTATGCCATGATCTTCCTCCAAAAAATTCATAATGCCTGACTAATGAGACAAAATCCAACAGAGGGACACCAAAACTGTCAAGGTCATAAAAAACAAGGAAGTCTAAGAAACTGTTAGTCTGGAGAAGCCTAAGGAAACATGACAAAGAAATGCAATGTGGTGAGATAGGAAAAAAGACATTAAGAAAAACTAAGGAAAGCTATATGATTTAGTTAATAAATGTATCAATATTAGCTCATTAATTGTAACAAATGTACCATATTACTATACAGTGTTATAGTAGGGGAAACCATATGCAGGGGAATATAGGAGCTCTCTGTACTTTCTTCTCAATTTTTCTGTGAATCTAAAACTTTCCAAAACCAAGTTTATTAAGGAAAGCAGCAAATAACAGTTCAAATTGGTTATGCAAATATGTCAAACGTTTACTTTGGAAAAAAAATTACTTTGAATACTTTAACACATTCAAGGAACCTGTAGATCAAGCAGACAGATATTAACCAACATCCACATTCAGAATAAAAAGAGAATGTGCATTTTTGTGCATAAAGGGAATATTCATAAAAACTTGACCATATGCAAGGCCACAAAACTCAGTCTCTAAATCTGGCATAGCAGAACACTCACTTCCAGATCACCTCTTTCTTTGTGCTTACTCCTCTCTCATGTGACTGAGTTCTCACTTTTTAAAAAAAATATTTTATTTATTTATTTGACCGAGAGAGAGAGAGAGAGAGAGAGAACAAGCAGGGAGAGTGGCAGACAAAGAGGGAGAAGCAGGCTCCCCATTGAATGAGGAGCCAGATTTGCAGCTGGATCCCAGGACCCTGGGACCACGACCTGAGCCAAAGGCAGACACTTGGCCAACTGAGCCATCTAGTCACCCCTCTCATTGTCTTTCAGTACCAGCCATGTGCTGATGCTGTGCAATAGTCTCTCCCCTAAACCCCAGATTTGTATATCTGCAGCAGATTTAACATCCACTTTTATTTTTCTAATAGACTCTTGAAATTGGCATATCCCCAAACCAAACATATACTTTTCCTCCACAAGTTCATAAATGACACATAAATGACATAAACATCTCTCCAGGTGTTCAGGCAAAAAGCAAAACAAAATAAAGTACATGTAGGAATGAAAACCTCTTTACCTTACACCACGTAATACTGTTGGCCCTAATTTCAAATTATTAATGGCACACTGAAGATTGACAACCAAAGTAGATTATTTTTTAATATCCCCTATGTCTGACAATCATTTTCAATAATAGTCATTAAATAAAAAGATAATAACACTGAAGTAAAAAGAATAGTAGTAATGGTAAAAAAAAAAAAAAAGAAATGCACTGATTTTTTTCTTTCATTGAACTTTATATATAAACTTATGCCAAAAATAAATATTACAATTAAGAAGTAAAGAATAAAATACAAATTACATTATACAAAGGAAAAAATGGATTAATATTATTTGATTTACTAAAAAAAAAAAAAAGACAGAGAACTAGGGGCACCTGAGTGGCTCATTCAGTTAAGTGCTGACTCTTGGTTTCCTTCCAAGGTCATGATCTCAGGGTTGTGAGATCCAGCCATGAGTTGGTTCTGGGCTCAGCAAGGAGTCTGCTTTCCCTCTTCCTCTCCCTCTGCCCCTTCCCACTCCTGAGCACAGGTAGGTACTCTCTTCTCTCTCTCTCTCTAATCTTTAAAAAAGTTAAAAAGACAACTATATATATATTTCTTGCATTAATGAAGTTTTGTCTCAACTTTGGCAAATTTATCAGTGACTTCAACAAAGTTGATTTTCTTCATCCATTCATGGTTAGTATAGTAGAGCCAGATTTGTCAATCTTTATAGTTTAACAAAGAGCACTATAAATTTAAATTACAGGAATTAATAAGTGCATATATGACCACAAAAGTCTTAAAGATAGAATCCCATTTCACAATGAAACACAGGACTTTTAAATGCAAAAACTTCACATGCACACTGAATAGCAGAATTGAAGTCATTCAAGTTCTGCTCTTTCATCTGTTTTTTAAGATTTTAATTATTCATTTGAGAGAGAGAGCATGAGAGCACGCACAAGCGGGGGGTGGTGGGCAGCAGGCAGAGGGAGAGGGAGAAGCCAACTCCTTGCTGAGCAGAGAACCCTGATGCAGGGCTCAGTCCTAGGACCCTGGGATCATGACCTGAGCCAACGGCAGATGTTTCACTGACTGAGCCACCTTGGTGGCTGCTTTTTCATCTTTATAATCATTGCACTTTTCCTTATTTCAAATCTGTTGTTGAACTGCAGGAACAGGTGGTGCCTCTGCCCCACCCAGGGATGGAGACAGGAAGTGCTCCGAAGACAGCACAGGTGGTTCCCAAATCCTGTGTGCAACCGTGCTTTCAAAACCAGTGCAGGCGGCTGGGTCTATCCAAGTGTGTTGAAACCCAATTGTGTAACAGAGTTCTCTGAAATAACTTCCATCTGGCATATGATGTTTATTAAAGGATAAGAAATAAAAATATACTCAACTGGAGCTCCCAGGTATATTATTAAGGCTCTACTGAACTGCAGCAGTTGTTTAGAATTTGAAGTAATAAAAAATCCTTTCTCCAAAGAGTATTTTATCACTGCCATTGTTTAAAGTTGCAGGGCTATAGTGACAATAAAAAGCAGACTGAATTTTGGTCAGTTTTAAAGTCATTTCTGAGTTCTCAATAGATACTCCCCCACTTTATCGTCTGTATCTGGAGCAGATGGCTTCCACCACACCAGTCTTGGGATGCCAATACAGATTACATCTAGAATCCAACTATTCTCTACTCCTCATGCTACTGGCTCAGCCCAGGAAGCCATCATTTTTTGCCTGGATGATTGCAGCTGCATCCTAACTTTATAAATGGACTTGCTGAGGGATCCCTGGATGGCTCAGCAGTTTAGTGTCTGCCTTCGGCCCAGGCCGTGGTCCTGGAGACTCAGGATTGAGTCCCGCGTCGGGCTCCCTGCATGGAGCCTGCTTCTCTCTATGTCTCTGCCCCTCTCTCTGTGTGTGTCTCATGAATAAATAAATGAAATCTTAAAAGAAGAACTCTTATATAAATGAACTTGCTAATTAAGCTTTTCACTCTCTTTTATCCATTGAACACAGTTGCTGAGGTGATCTTCTAAATGGAAGTTAGATCAGCTACCCCTCTACTCAGAGCTGAAGTGGGATTGCATCTCATTCAGAGTAAAACCCAGTGAAAAGACAAGCCACAAACTAGGAGGACATGTTTTCATATCATATGTCAGATAAATGACTTGTATCCAGGATACATAAAGAATTCTCTGAATTTTGTCATAAGAAAACAATCCAGTAAAAAGAGGCAAAAGGCTTGGACAGTTCACCAAAGAAGATATAGAGATAGCAAATAAGCATATGAAAAGAAGCTCAAGATCATTCATCATTATAGAAATGAGAATTAAAACTGCAATATGATACCACTCAATACCCCTCAAAAATCTGGGTGGCCATCCACAGTGTCAGCAAAGGTATGGAACAATTGGAACTCTCATACACTGCTGGTAAGGGTGTAAACGGATACAGATTTTGAGAAATCATTGGGCAGTTTCTCCAAAAATTAAACTTGTATCTACGCTTTAAAATGTATGCCTACATGAAAACTTGTACATGAATGTTCATAGCAGCTTTATTTGTACTTGTGAAAACCTGGAGGCAACAAAAATATCTACCAAGAAGAGAATGGATAAACCAATTGCAGGTTATTCATGTTATAGATGCTACTTAGTGTCAACAAAAAAGAAACTATTGAAAGATATATAACAATATGGCTGAAATGCAAGATAGTTATGTTGGAAAAAAAACATACAAAAAAGAGATTGTATTGTATGATTTTATTTGTACTAATTATCAAAAGTGCAAATTAATCTATAGTGGCACAAAGTAAATCAATTGTTGCCTGGCTATGGGACAGGGCTCCCATACAGATCTCTTCTCTTTTCTGGGGCCCCAGAACCTGCCAGAACCACTGCCACGTGGTTGTTGCTGCTGCTGCCACCCATCTGGACCCAGCTGACTCTTGGGCTCTGCCACCCATCTGGACCCAGCTGACTCTTGGGCCACCAAACAGCCCGCACCATCCCACTCAAACTGCTAGGTTCATGCCATGAACATGGGCCTGAGTGCACACTTGTATGAGCTACTACTCCACCACTACTGAATGTCTCCAGTGCCGACTGCTGTTGGGTGTATCTCCTCTGCTCATATGCATGCTATGTTATCCCATCTGACTTCTCTTACGAAACACAAGTTCAATGATAAAATGTTTTCAAGATGGTGAGAGGAGAGCATTAAGTCCAGGATGGAGCCCTTCTTGACTATAGAAGTTGCACACCAATGAAGCCATTCTGGATTTTGTGATGTGAGGAAAATAGACTAATCATGCACTCTTGTATAAGAATCAACTAATGCACACATCCCAGAGCAAACCTGATATTATTTAGTCAGATGTACAGATTTAACTACCCAGTAGTCCTCCACTGCATATATAATCCAGAAAACATCTACTCTAGGTCCATAACACAATGTGCGTGAGGATGCTTATTAAAACATTACATATAGAAGTAGAGAATGGAAAGAAAGTGAGGCATCCATAACCAATGAATGAATGAATGAATGAATGAATGGCAGTGGAAGCATGCTATGGAGCGATGAAAGGAAATGAGCTAGATCAATGGTTCTTACCCTGGCTGCTCATTTGAGGAACTTTTAAAAATTCCTAATGCCTAAGCCCCTGTACCTAAATTAATTAGTCCCGGGTGGAGTTTGATATTTAAAAATTCCCCAGGTGATTTTAGAGTTGAAAACCATTGAATAAGATGGTCATAGAGCTATGTGCACACATATTTTAAAAATTAAAATACATCTTATTTATTTTACATTCTTTAAAAATTTAATGCAGGGTATTATAAATCAAGGACACAGATACAGATACAGACACAAACATATATATGTATATGTTTATGTGTGTGTATACACACTCACACACACATGCACACACATCCCAAAATATGTTTCTTTAGGATATACATATTAAGCAAGGTAGCATGATTGTCAGAGAGAGTGAGGATAATAAGGTCATGTCTAGTATCAACGAAGGGAGTAAATGAGAAAGTAGATTTCTCCAAATTGATGATAACGGAATTTAATTCTCTGAATCTAGGTATAAAATAGGTAATAATAGTTACTAAGGACTGGCCATGCTCAAGGAATTTTGCTCTCTAAATACCTTAATCATATTATTTCATTTACTCCTCATGTGACTCTGTAACATAGGTGCTGTTTTATCTCCATTTCACCGATGAGGAAATGCAAGGCCAGGAAATGAAATAATGCAGGAGGAATCACCAGGCTTCATGGCTGAGCTATGTGTGACCCCAGGCAGAGGGCGCTAGAGCTCTGCCCTTGACCATTGTGATTTACCCGTTTCCTAAGAAAGAAGGGAAAGAGAGGAAAGAGATTCCTCGTTTTTTATTTACTGTCAAGTAAATCTTGGACAAACCAAGGTTAGGAAGTTAGCAACTCAAGGGTGAAAGTTGAAAAGTACGTGTTTAGGACAAAGGAAAAATGATGAGAAAATGGCACTAATCTGAGCATAGAATTATGACTAGAAAGACTAAAAATCAAAGAAGGATAAAAAAGGTAGAAAGTAGGGCAGCCTGGGTGGCTCAGTGGTTCAGCGCCGCCTGCAGCCCAGGGCGTGATCCTGGAGACCAAGGATTGAGTCCCACGTTGGGCTCCCTGCGTGGAGCCTGCTTCTCCCTCTGCCTGTGTCTCTGCCTCTCTCTCTCCGTCTCTCATGAATAAATAAATTAATTAATTTTAAGAAAGGTAGAAAGTAGACAAACTTGTTTGATAAGAATGCCACAGAGATGATATGCCCTTCTCGGGTTATCATATAATGAAATGCATAATGTCAGTATGTTTTATTACTGGTGATGTGAGCCTTCCTCATTGGGGTCTGAGTAGTATCTGCTAGGTATCCCCACTGTAAAGTTTCTGTTTTGCCCTCTGTCTTTAATACTATTACTATTCCTAGGGAGACACATTACGATTTATGGAGATACCCTGCTTCTGATCAAATGTTCACCTGCTAATTTTAGTATTTGTCAGTGGACCTTGTCTATTACAATATTTTCAGCTTTCTTGATTCCTTCTAAACTTAGTGATTGGAATCTTCTGCAAAGAAGAGCTATTCCATTTATTTATTTATGTACGTACTTACTAGCTTACCTTCTGACATCAGTGTGGCCTTGTTGATATTTATTTTATTCTATAGGTTATATTACAATACTATCATTTTTTGTGGTTAAACTTTGCTCAAATTATTTCAGCCATGGCCTATGAGAGTTCTTGCTGTTGCTTCCTGGGCCTTTTCTACATGCCATATCTTTTTATAAGCAGTTCCTTAATTTCTGACAAAGGTATGCCAGGCTCTTCTAGTATTTTCTGAACTCCACACCTGGAATCAGCTACATACTAAGGTGTTCTTGGATCATTTTATTTAGAAACCAAGATCTGAGAGCTATATATGTTCATTACTACTGTGGTGTAGCTAGTCCTAGGTCCTCTCAGCAGACAGACCTAGAACACGTGTGTGTGTACATACTAATCCATGAGTACACACACATTTATATTAATTTCAGTACCTATCTGCATATATAATAATAATAATAATAATAATAATAAACATGAATTTATATGGATACTGCCCATTCTAATCCAGCAACACTGAGTTCACTTCAGCTTTCCCTGTTCCTAGTTTTAACTTCTTTCTCCAACAATAAGAAGCCTACAGTATTTTTAGTGATTTGTTCAACTCTGATATATTCATAAAGTAGTTCCAGAATTCTCAGCCCATATCCTAGTTAGGAAGAAAAAAAATACTACCTTGAATACAATAACCATGTTCAGTTCTTTTTGCATTTTACATTATAACATCTAGTTTGGCTTTTTTCACTTAGCACAATAGATTCAAGATTCATTCAGGCTGTTTCATGTATCAATAATTTATTACCTCTTATCGCTGTATATTGCTTATTCATTTTATGGATATACCATTCTGTTTATCCATTCATCACTTAAAGGATGTCAGGATTGTTTCTACTTTATGGCAATTATGAATAAAACTCCTGTAAACATTCACATATAAGTTTTTATGGAAAAGTATGTTTTTCTTTCTTTGGAGGAAGTATCTAGAAGTAGATCTATTGGACTATTGGTAAGTACATGCTTAACATTTTAAGATATGGCCAAATTGTTCTCTAAAGTAGCTGTGACAATTTGCTTTCTCATCAATAGTACATCAGGGTCTGACTTATTCTACATTCTCGCCAGCATTTGGTTTCATAATTATTTAAAATTCTAGCTACTTTAATATATATGTATCTCATTGTGATTTTTAATTTGCACTTCCCTAACATGATTAATGATATTAAGTATATTTTCATGTGTTTATGGCCCATTGTATATCTGAAGTCTGTCCAGACCTTTTGTCCATTTTAAGTAGATTGTTTGATTTCTTCTTGTTGAGTTAAAAAAAATTCTAGATGGAAGTTATTTGTCAGCAATGTGATTTGATTTGCAAATATTTTCTTTGTGATTTCTCTCTTCATTCTTTTAACAGTGCCTTTTGCTCAGCAAAACTATTGTTGATAAGTACAAATTATTGGTTTTCAAAAAAATTTTTGACTCATGCTTTTGGTGCTCTATCTAAAGATCTTTTTGGATAGCTCAATGTCAAAATTATTTTCTTATATGTATTCTTTAAGAAGTTTTTATAATTTTACTTTTCATATTTAGATCTATGACCTATTTTGAGTTAATGTTTTTTTAAGGAAAAAGGTATGGGTATAGGTTCATTTATTTGCATATGCATATCTACTTGATCCCATAATATTTGTTACAAAGATTATTTTCCCTACATTGAATTATCTTTGCACCTTTATAAAAAAAAAAAAAACAGTTGACTACATGGGTGTGGATTTATTTCTGGGCTCTCTGTTCTTTTATATTGATCTCATGTCTATTCCTCCTGTCAATACCACACTGTCTTGAACATTGTATATTTGTAAGTCTTAAATCAGATAGTGTGAGTCCTCCAAATTTCTTTTTCAGAATTGTTTTGACTATTCCATTATTGTCCAAGGACTTAATTTTGTATGATTTTAATTCCTTTAAATTTGTTAAGACTTGCTTATGACACAGAATATGGTCTGTCTTGAAGAATTGTTCATGTACACTTGAAAATAATGTACCTTCTGTTGTTGGATCAAGTGTTCTGTAAATATCAATTAGGTCAGATTGGCTTGTAGAGTTATTTGGCTCTTTACATCATTAAGTTTCTATCTACTTGTACTAAAAGAAGAGGGTTACAATATTTAATTATTATTGTGGGCTTGTATATTTTTACAAACCAGAAATTAAGAAATATTTTGCTTTATGCATGTTGAACTCTGTTGTTAAGGAATTGTTATGCTTTTTGGAGAACTGACTTCTTTATCCTTTTATAACATTTGCCCTGGATAATCTTACTTGTTTTGAAATATACTTTGTCTAATAGTAATGTAGCCACTGCAGCTTTCTTGTGATTAGCATTTGCATGTTTTATCTTTGCCCATACTTTTACTTTTAACTTATCTGTATCTTTAGAGTGGATTTCTTGAAACAGCATGCAGTTGGAACTTGCTTTTCTACCAATCTGACAATATCTTTTATTTAATGTATGTATTTAGACTATTAACATTTAATGTAATCATTAATGTGATTGGTTTAAAATCGATCTTCTTGATATCTGTTATTGATTTATTCCATCTGTTCTTTGTTTCTCTTTTTTTCTCCTATCTCTTTGCCTTTTCTTGGGTTAGGTAAGCATTTATTATTATTCTATCTCGTCCTAACTCTTAACTTACTATTTATACATTATGTTAAATATTTCAGGGGTTTCTGAAGGGTTTGCAAGGTACAACTTTAATCAGTATCTACCTTGAAATACCATTATACTACCTAATACTTAATTAAGGACTTTAAGATCCTTAAATAGTAGATTCCAAATTCCTCCCTCTCAAACTTTAAGACTTATGTTTGCTATAAACATGCAATACATTGCTATTTTGTTCATTTCATATTTTAAATGAGTGGACAAATTTAACAGAAGGCAAGTTCATTACATATTTCTAATCCTAAAATTCTTTTTTACTGGAGCAAATAACAACTAGTAAAATGGCTTACTATTAATGAAAACATTAGCAAACATTGTAAAATTGTAAATGGGAATCATATCTATTAATGATAATGGATTGAAGTAGGGTTAGAAAATATAAAATATAGAAGTTTTAGAAATTTTTAAAATTTATTTATGAATGCACATATTTTATAAATTTTATGTCAGTTATCTTTTATAATTACCTGAAGCTAATACATAAATTATATATGAAGAACCTGTTGAAAAATGGCCCGTTTTGACTTTTAATAATTATAAGACAGAAAATAAATTCCTAGACCCTTGTTTTTCATTTTTTTTAACAATTTTATTTTTTTATTCATGAGAGACAGAGAGAAGCAGAGACATAGGCAGAGAGAGAAGCAGGCTCCCTGTAGGGAACCCAATATGGGACACGATCTCAGAGTCCTAGGATCATGACCTGAGCCAAAGGCAGACACTCAACCACTGAGCCACCCAGGAGCTCTAGACCCTTGTTTTGAACTGAAGCATTAAGACCTAGTGATGCATTAAGAATTCTCCATTCTTGGGAAGTTAAATTTTCTATTGAGCAACATTCTCAATAGAAAATAGAATGAAGAGTAATAGAATGAAGTAGGGAGGGACAAGATTGAGAACAGCCCAAGGCTGGCTATAATTGTGGAAATAAGTAAATGATGGGAAATATTTTCATTTTTTAGTTCTTATCAGAGATTCATTGTATTTGGATATAAAACATGGTAACTATCCCATCATAAATTCAAAGCTATAGTTAGATCAACATATAAAAAACTACTTCAAAAAAATAAAAAAATAAAAACTATTCAAAATGAAATTATTTTATCATTTTGAGTTCTTTATTTCCTTTATAGAAAAATAAATGCCAGTTGGGCTGCAAAATATAGAGGATTATCTTTTCTCTTTATAAGAGGTAGCAATGTGATTATTATTTTATGGGGCATTTGATTTGGGGATTGAGAGAGTGGTCTTATTAATACCAGACTTCCCTGGCCAATAATCTTATGACTGTGGAATATATGCGGGTTTTTTTTTTTTTAAGATTTTATTTATTTATTTGAGAGAGAGAGAAAATGAGCATGAGTGGGTGAGGAGCAAAGGGAGAAGGAGAAGCAGACTCCCCACTAAGCAGGGAGCCCAACATGGGGCTTGATCCAGTGACTCCAGGATCATGATCTGAGCCAAAGGTAGCTGCCTAACCCACTGGACCACCCAAGTGTCCCTGGAATATATGTTTTATGTATTCCTATTGTTTTATGTATCCTTATATTTCAAAAGGATTTTATATATATTTTATATATTTATTTTTATATATTTATTCATTTATATACATATATATACATAAAATCCTTTTTTATTCATATTATTGAATGTTCTGTTCTTTTTCAAAATTTTTATTCTATTTTTATCTTTGTATTTTTTTCAGTTTGAAAAGCTTGGATAACTTGTAATGACATGTCTTCCACTGATTCTTTCACAGCCTATGTCAAGACTGCTCATGAACCTATTAGTTTCATTCTTCATCTCTGTTACTGTGCTTTTCATTACTAATATTTCCATTTAATAATATATTATAGTTTTTGAATCTCTATTGAAATTCCTCATCTGATCATGTATGTAGGTGTTCTTCCTATTCCATTATATCCTTCAGCAGACTAATCATAATTAATATTAATCATATTACTTGACATATTAATCATAAAGCCCACCTCTCAGTTTCAACATTAGTGTCATTTCTAAGTCTGGTTCTGTTGATTGCTTTGTCTCTTGGCAATGTGCTGTTTTGTCCTGCCCTCCACCCCTTTTTCTTTGCTTTGAAAATAGCACATCTTGTGGACAGTGGAGAAAGAGATAAATAGCTATTATACCTGCAATTGGGCATGATGCCTTTCCTTCTGCAAGGCCTTTTTTCTTTACCGTTCTAGTCCTTCATATCCATATTCAAATTAATCCAGCCAAGAGTTGAAATGTATTCCAGGTTTGTTACTATGGTTACCCACAGTGCTCCACTCCACAGTGCTTCAAATTCCTGTAGTGAGACTTTGTTTTAGGTAGGGGCTGGCTGGCCAGTAGGTTTTACTTAATACCTGCTTCATTCTCAGCTTCGGTTCTTCCTTTTGCATTGTGCCTCAGACAATGTCTGTCTCCATAATCTTTGAACTACTCCAACAGTATTCTTTTGTTGCTTTTTAACATATATTCGCTAGTCTCTGTTCTGGCTGAGTCTTGGTCATAGCAGGTGCTGTGTCTGCTGATCTCAGGTGGAGCCCTTGACTGTAGTTCTAGGTCCAGCTCCTATTTCTGATCATTCCCTAAGGGTAGAATGTTTTATTTTCTTTTCTTTTCCTAGGCTACAGTGGGTTTTCACCATTGCCCTCAGGGTGAGAGTGTTGGCTTTCCTTCACCTCATAGATTATAGGGTTTTTTTTTTCCACAGGAGATACAAGGAGAGGGTTTGGGCTAGACGTGTGCTTCTTCCACAATGACTGTTGTTTCCTCTCCTAGGCCTCTCTTGGGACTCTCCCAGTCCTTCTTGTGAGATCAAGATAGAGTCTACAGACGAAATCTTGAAAAAAGGAGAAACTCTTCTCCTTTATATCTCCATATTCTATGGCTCCACAGTTTCTCACCAGCCTACTTGGCCTCTACCAACCCATAAATTATTCTAGATTAATCATTCTTACCACTATCCACATGCATCTGCCCAGGTAAACAACTACTGATGTCCCACCTCTCCCTCCATGCATCCTTCTCTCATTAGATTTCATCTAATTGGCTTCCAGAAACATTGGCTTTCTGATATGTTTAATAAAAGTCATGAACTTGCAGTTTGTTTGACTTTTTAATATTATCGTTCTTGTAAGTTTGGGAGTATAGATATTCCCAGATTTCTACACCTAAGTGGACACTGGAAGTTTCTTGACTCCTTTGAGATAATTTCTAAAGTTAGGTTCAGAGTAGGATAGGTAGAGACACTGAGAAGATAGCATTTTTAACTTTGGAGAATGAGTTTCTACAGAGCTAAAAGAATAGGGCCACAGCTCTACTTTTTTTTTTTTAATTATAAGGTTACACAGGCAAGTGGGGTTTTTTTGTCCTTTGAATATAAATGGTTGTAAGACATATTCCACTGCACCATTGTGAAAAGAACAGAGTAAAACTAACCAAAAATTTTGCTTAATATAGGAAAGCAGAGAAAAAGTTCTTGAAAAAGTGAATCCCTCTCTTTATCTAAAAGATACCAAATGTTGAGACGTCCTTGGTTTTGCCTTGTACCTACCATTATTTATATTCTACTTGGGTGACCCAATCACAGCAAAATTATTACTGAGTAATGTAAAGTTTCATGTTGATTTCAAAAAGCAGAAAGGATTTTCCTTGTATATTAAAATTATATTTACATTACATTGCTCAGTCTGCACAAATCCCAAGAGACAGCTGTCTTTCATGGTTCCTCTTGTTTCCTAAATTTTCTTTAAACAATGTTTATTACCTTCCCTATTAAGTGGAATGATTCTGTTCTGCTTTCATATGTGTGAAGCCCACTGACCACAGTGCTCAACAGTTAAAAGCCCTTCTCTCCACTTTTGGAGACATTTTCTTGACCATATATTGCCTCCAGTATGACTTTTGGGTTTTCTTTCCACTTTAGGTGATTCATTAAAGGATCTCTTCCAAATACACACAGCATTTTCCCTGAGAAAAGTTCTGGATAATAGTTCTATCCATATTATTACAGATATGTGCCAAGAATTGAGAATTTTAAAAGAAATAAAATAGACTTATTTTATTATCCACAGGGTCTGGCTTAGATAAATGGGGAAAATATCCTCTCCTACATGGTATGCATGTATGAACATCTGGCTCAATATCAAGGCCACCTGTTGGAGGTATAAGGAACTGATCTGTGTGTGCTGGTTTGATGGGTATCACAGATTCAGATTCACACACGACGTGTAGGACCTAACAGATGGAACAGATTAGTTTAAAATTTGTCTTCATTGCCATCATCTTCCTAGGAGATGATTTCCTTTCAAAAACTTTCATATCAATGCACAGCTATCAGAACCACCCACACACGCACACACATCCCACCTTTTCTCAACAGTTTTCAGTTTTGAGGGTCCTTTGTACTCTTTTGCACAAAGTTCCTTGTGCTCTAAGGAAGAAAATTGTTACAAATACACAAGGTAAAAGTATCTTAGTAAAATGTAAGGATTGACATTCAAGATTTAACAGCCTTTCCTTCCTCTAACATCTTGCAAAAAATATAACACTGCATCATTGGCCCAATGACATACCCCAAAGCATTTGAATTTTTTAAAGAAGATTTTAGAATAAAAGAAAGTCATTCTGTATCATCACTTGGGATTGTGGTATTTAAAGGTCATCAGAAAAGCATCTTCCTGACACATAACATCAATGGCAACCTCTTGGTATATGAGCTGAGGATAATATGTTGTTAAAAGCATTGTGTGACAAATGGAAATAAGAATGTTTGTCGTCAAATATTTTCTGCTGCTTGTACAAATAGAAAAGATAAGGTTCATGGTATTTATTCTTCTGTCTCCTAGTATATGTGAACATTCCTATCAGAATTTTATCTTTATAGAGGTATTTCCTGTAAAGATATAATAACCTTGAGTGGAGTTTTTAACCACTGGTTAGGTAAATTTTCATGTTTGTGACTGTCAGAAATAATAATGAACTATACTTCTGGCACTAGGGTGGCAAAGAAAAAGATTTAAAAAATAAAAAAAAATAAAGAAGCTGCATGGCATCACATGTCATTAGATAGGCCTTTCCATAGGCTTCTGGATGATAACATTACCTTTATAAAATAATCTGTAAGCAGTTTTATTTTTGTGAAATGATAAATGATAGAAATGTTTAGATGATCTTTAAAAATGAATCTATGCACTTTAGAAATGTATCAAAGGGGCAGTTGCTATAGAAATTAGGATAAATTAAATGAAAAATAGTTTCAGTGTATCTTCCTTGAGTAAAGTTTTAAATTTTGTAAGTTCTATTTTATTTATAATGTAGTTTATTTCTCCAGGTAAAATTAGGTTGGAGCAAGAAGATTGTGAAATCTCATGTTCCACAATGGTCCGCTGAGCAAGTCAAAATAGAGTTCGATCTCCATGATTCAAAATCTCCCAATGGGTAAGTCATTTAGCATGTCTGTATTGAGAAAAAATATTTGCAGTATGAAGCATTTACATTGGGTGTTGATTGCTAAGGACAGTTTTAGTTGTGAAAACTGTGGTTTAATTAGAATCCCAAATATTGTTTAACATCTCATTATTTGATATTAAGTTTCAAAATATTTAGTACTTTCCCTAATATACCTTTTTTAAAAATTATTCACTATTCTATAAATATAAGTTGTAAAAGTGACTGACATTGTCTAGGTCCTGGGGGAAGATATGGAACACACTCAAAAATTTAATTGAAGAAAGTTAAATGAAGGGCACATTCTAAGGGGTGTGAGCTGGGATAAGAGAACCCTGCAGGAAACCATTGCTACATAGGATGGAAGGTGCAATGATGAGGGAGAAGCATTTAAGGAAACTGGAGGGAGCTTGGAGCTAGGGAAGAGGCACATCCTCTTCCAATGGGGCTGTAACCCTGCTACTCAGCCATGGCCAGAACCTCTGTAAGGAAGAGATGGTAAAGGGTATAAATACTCCAACTTTAGTTTCCCCTCCACCTTAACTTTGGTCAATCCAACTGAACACCACAGAACTAGGAAATATGACTGATGTACTCCATAGAGATCCACCACCATGAGGGCAGAAAACAAGGCAGAGAATGGTAGAAAATGGTTATGAGGGAGGATGATCGATGGATGTTTCAACATAGTATCCATATATGAATGAGATCATTTATATGAGTGTGCATGTGGGCGTGTGTGTGTGTGTGTGTGTGGAGAGGGGAATTCTCTTTGATGTCAATTTGATCTCTTTGGGTTTTGACCTCCACATTTCCACATTCATTTGCTCTGCCTCACTTAGCCACCATTCTCAGTCCTACCCAAGGGTTTTTCATTATCAATAATGCCCCTACTTCTAATTCTAATTTCCAGCATCCCAGAGTTTAACCATCCTCTCCTATATTTCCAGTACATTTATTCTAATGTGCCCACTGCAAGAGTTCTCTAGTCTCATTAAGACCTACTATGAAAAAAAGAAAAAAAAAGACCTACTATGACATCGTATGACCTTCCTCTCAGGTTCACTTCCTCTTCATCTTGCTTAGATTCCAAAATTCTCATTATAATCTTTTATTTAACATCCTTAACTCCCCTATTCCCTCCTCTCTTTATTGTAGTTAACTGGTAATACCTCAGCCTTTGTTGAACCCAAGGTCACATCCAAACTGACTCATCTGAATACTGCTAAAAAAAAAAAAAGTACACAACTCATCTGACTGATTTCGACTTATGTCAATGAACATAAAGTTTTAATAGGCACTCAAATAAAAAAATAGCAGAAAAACAAAACTATCAATAATGTGTAAAATAAAAAAACTCATACTTTTCTCATATACTAAGAAATCTGGAGGCAAGTAGCTGCAGGTTAATTCCAGACTCAGCAATGTCAAGGTGCTAGGTTGATCATTGTCCAGAACTGGATTCATGCACATTCTTGACCAGGGACTGGGTGCACCTTCCCTGAAATCAAGTCTTCTCTTTCTAATTTCTGAACATAAGGGGATGTTCTATTAGCAAAGATGAAGTATATAGCAATAACTTACATGGAGAAACATCATCAGAGAAAACAGTTTCTGGTGTAAATACATTATAGTTCTTTCTTTGTAGGACATACAGACATATACACTCTAATTTTCAGACTCAAAGTAACTAAGTTTGGGCAGTGTATAATAGCCATAGCAGGAAATAAGAATAAGGAATGCTGAGAAATCGTGACAATCTGTACTAATCAGCATCTACCTGTGCTAGATGCTATAGGAAATGTGGAGAAATTCTTTCATAGAATTTGAATCTAGAGAATCATCTTTTAAAGTAATATTATAGTTCATAGATTTAAATATTACCTTAGCTATTTTTTCTTTAAAATGTGTGAAATTCATTTATGGTAAAATCTATTGATTTTTAATCAAGTTTAACTAGTTGATTTAAAGTGTAATTAATAGACAAATATATAAAAGTTCCAGTTAAACCTCCGTGAATGCATTTACTAATTATTAGTGCCTTTTGTAGACAATAGCTAACATCTAACCACTTGCTATGATGTATATATTGTTTTATCTATCTAATTTAATATTAAAACTATACGATACTTTGTTAAAATTGATGATAGCTGGAAAAGACAGCAGACTCTCATTTAAGTGATGAGAATTACTCATCCATATTTAGTGGCAAGTGAATTTTCACTGGCACCAGTCTTTGCTAAGTATCTCCCATGTTACCACCTGTTATCAAATTAAAGCTATGTCTAAAGCAAATGCTAATTTTATAAAAGGAACCTCGGGTAAAGGGAACAGAATAGGTACAAGCGTGGTATCAAAGTGCATTGCTTGTTCTGAATTCTTACAATAAGTGAATATCAAATAAATGTTACTCCCTCTCTTGACAAAGATTTGTAACCCATAATTACATTGATACATGTGCTATGTCAGGGGCAGCAGTGAAATTCATAGTATTTTTATGTGAAATGCACTGTTTTATTGCATTAATTCACATTTAATGTGTACACAGTAATAACCATAAAGTATGATAACCAAAGTTATATATTTTCTTCAGAACATTCATTTAGAGAGCTTTCAAAAGAGTCTGAGGAAATTAAAATATCAGTCAGTTTACCTGCAGGATATAGAGCAAAAGCAGAAAGCAGTATAATATCTTTTATAAGCCACCTGTTCCTCCCCATATAATGTTCTTACTTCTGGCTGATAAAATACAATAGTCATAACTCTGTACATATTTTTTTAACTATGGTACACAAAACAAAGGTTTCTGGAGTGAAGGAAAATATACTTCCATCAGTAAAATTGCATTACTCACATGATTATAAGCAGGAGGCTTGGAAGTAAGAGAAAACAGTGAAAGCAGAAATCCCAAAGCCCTTTCTTGGTAATGGGCCACAGAAAGATGACGTCCATAAAAACATGAAATCTCTTATAAGAGGTAGTAGAAACCCAGGGAGTGTTGAGAAATAACAAATGAGCAGGCATCCAGAAAACAGAACAAGAATGAAAAATCTTGGGGCCATATCGAGGGCCAGAAAAATAAAACAACACAGCAGGATATAATGTTCTAAAATCTGTGAAAGAAGAAACCAAGTAAAGCCAATTTAAACTGGGTGAACACAAAATGGTTTCAGAAATACAGGAGGCTGCCTCTGCCTTTTTTTTCTTAATCTTCTAATACTTGAATATTCTTGCTGTCTATTACTCTGCTCTGGTATACACAAGGCTGATTATTCCAAATTAAGGCATACTTTAAGACCCAGTTTATATCCTATATCCTTCAAGTCATGACAACTACAATGCCTATGGATTCTTCCCATAGTTAAATTCCTAGTATGTTCATATTATTTATACAGTCTGTTCTTAATTCATTCTTTCAATCACTCAACATTTTTTAAAGATTTTATTTATTTATTTGAGAGAGAGAGAGAGAGTGAGAACAGAACATGAGCAGGGTGAGGATCAGAGGGAGAAGCAGACTCCTCATTGAGCAGGGAGCCTGATGTGATGCTTGATCCCAGGACTCCAGGATTATGACCTGAGATAAAGGCAGACACCCAACCACTGAGCCACCCAGGTTCCCCCCAGTCATTCAACATTTTAAGAAGCATTTTCCATGAGTCAAATGTGGCTTCAGTTTATCACCAAATCATGTTTTATCTAAGACATGGATAGTAGTAAAATATATACAGTTGGATATTTTTGTCATTGCTTAAAGTAGTTTTTAAAACACAAATCATGCACACATAATTTTAAAAAATTTAACCAAAAAGAAGGAGTAAATCCTCTTTCTTCACTGCAACCTTAGTCTCTCTCATCAAAACAATCAGTTATTATTTTCTTGAGTGTCCATTTAGAAAACAGAATATACATACTGGTTTATGCTTTTCTAAGACTCTATTTAAAAATCTAAAGAAATGGGAAATAAATATATATTCATATACACACATGCACATTCATATGCTGTTCTGCATACTGCATTTTTCTTTTAACTCTCTGTGTATGAGTTGACTGACTTTAAGCCATCATGCACATCTTATGAGTTGGTCTTCATCATCAAACCCATCTCCTCTCCTTCCTGGAGTCACTGCCAGACTACATTTCCAAAACTCCCTAGGGGTTAAGAGTGGCCATCTGAGTGAGTTCTGGCCAGTGGAATGTGAGTTAAAGTGATGTGTGTCACTTCTGTATCCATTCCATAAAAATATCCATGCATGAGCCTCCCCTCATTTCCTATGTGCTAACTGAATGTTACTGACCGTGAAAACCAGGTATTGATGATGGCAGAGCCTCCATCAGCCTGATGTGCGAAGGACTGCAAGGAGTCCATCCCCTTGACCCCTTCCCCTGCTCCTGTCTTGGGCACTCTCACTGGGCTAGAACATGAGCAAGAAATCAATTTCATTGTGTTAAGACACTGAAATTCTAGAATCAGTGTCAGCAGTTAATATTATCACAAACCTATACACACAGGCAGAGATAAATAATTGTTTTTGAATGTCTGAGGAAAACATAGTTTGTTGTTTGCAAGAACCATTATTTAAGCTCTCCCTTGTTGATAGGCATTTAAATTGCTGGCAGCATTTGTTATCAATTATATTATGAATAAACTTGTACATATGTCTTCATTTCTGAGTATCTCCATAAGATAAATTTGTAGCAGTAGAATTGTGAATCAAAGGTACATAATTTTTAAAAACCTGGTCCTTTATAGCTATGCTAACTTTTCCTTTACATTATTTGTTTCTTTCACTATTGTTTAGACATGGCTCCTTCTTCAGATCTTCTTCTTGGACACTTAGGTATTATAAAATTATTAACGCTCTTTCAATCTATTTGGTGAAAAATAGATTTGTTTAGATTTGCCTTTTTACAATTTTGAGTGAGATTGGGTATCTTTTCCTAGTGGTTTTGGCCATTTGTATATTTTAAATAGCCTGATTGCTCATACCCTTTGCAGATTTCCCTACAGAGCTATTTGTCTTTCTTATGTTGATTTATGATAGAACTCGAAGCTCCTGGAGCTAAATACATTTGAGCACTATTTGCATAATTAAAAATATTTACAGTGTTGCAATTCTTACCATCACTGTATAAACAGTTATCTTCCACATTCTCTGGAAGTGGAAGCAGAGCTGGAGAGAGTTAAATGGTTTACAATGGTGAAATAAGCACAGATGGTAAGAGAGGAGTAAGGACCTGAATCCTTAGAATGAGATCCTGTGCTTTTTCTAGTACATCACTAATTCTTATGGAATGATTTTTCTGTGCACACCTACTAGTTTGCTAAACCAAAAGTATCCAATATCATCATCATCATTATTATCCATCATCTACCATTTATTATCAATTATCGAACATCTATAGATGAATGGCACTAGCAACTAAATAAAATAGCTTATAAAGGAGATTCTCTAGAGATACCTGCAAAAGACCTTTAAAAATATAATTCTTTCTAAGACTATGCCCAGCAGTGAGATCTAGGTAAATTTTTAACAATGGTCACTGGTTGATTCCAGAGGTTATAAAAATTGAAGGAACTAGTGAATCCTATTTCAGTGGTTCATAATCCATATGAAAGCACATTTTATATACACTTTATGATAGGTGCTGAGAATACAGTGAAGAACTGTTAAGTTTCTACTCTAGAGAAGCTTATATACTTCTGAGAAAAATTTTGAGGCAAAATTATCACTAACATACAATCCAGGATTCCTTTTCTATAATTCTCTATAGAATATAATGGGGACACTCAGAAAGGAGTTAGTTATTGCGATTGAAATTTCTGGGAGCAGATTCAGTAAAGAGATGGCACTTGATCCAAGTATTGGAGATGAGTAGATTTCCTACATAGGAGATTTTAGATACTTTGCTGAAAATTGAGCTATTGTCTTGATCATTAGTTATCACCTATGTCAGACAAAATGTCCTGAGACACATGAAGCTAAATATAGTATGACAGCAATGTCAGACACCACTTGGCATTATTAGTTACCAGCATTAGAATTTAAAAGGTGACAGAGTATTCTATTTATAATTTTCATGGTCTACAACAAAGAAGGAACTCAATAAATATTTGTTGGATTTGATGGATTTCTGAGATTCATATAGACTTTTCTTGGAGCTAACTAGAACTTAGGGCAATAAGTGCTATGTCATTAGTTATATCTCCTCATGAAACAGAATCAATTTAGAAGGGAAAAACTAATAGCAAGGAAGACATCACAAGCCTCCTAGTGGCACTTGTTCTTGTTAGTGGCTCTCAGGAGGTAAAAACAGAAATCACAAGTGGCAGAGGTAGATGTTCACCAATGATTTACATTTTCCTTACTGCCTATTGCTCAGGATATGAAATTGTCAGGGGAAAGTGACTCCCCAGCCAGAGGCTACATATCCCAGGCTCTTTTGCATTCATGTGAGGCCAAATGGTTCATTCCCAGCAATAGAATGTGCTTTGAAGTGATATGTGTCACTGCTGATGCCCCTTGTACTTAAGAATGTATCCATCCAACTTCTAGCTGCTAGCGCCGCATTTCTTTTCCTGAAGGCTTTGTCCTCTAGGGCCTGCTTTGCCCACTCATGTAACCACATTAAAAGTGCATGGAAATTAGCATCCCTTGGAAATAGCTGTTAGTAAAAGCCTGGCAAGATGGGTATAAACCTATTAAACCTATCTTCTTCATTCTTCAAGGGGGATAATTCTGGGTCATGTGATTCACACTGTGTCTCAGAATTTCCCCAGAAGGATCAAGCTCTGATGGCCCTCAATGGCACCTTGTTTGCTAACATGCCCCGTATCAGTTACTTTTTCTTTCCTGTCTCACTTCCTTCCTTCATTCCCTTTCTGCCCTTAATCCCTGACTCAGAGCCAAGTTCTGGACAGTACAAACTAAGAGAATATATTTCCCCTAGATCCCATGTTTCTTTCTCTTGTTTTACTCTCTTGATTAGTTGGACTACAACCTCTAGTAGCTTTCTAGAAAGGAGCAATAGAAAGAATAATTTCTGAGATCTTGTGTGCCAAAAAAAGTCATATATTGGATTTATAATTTAGCTATCTGCATGAAGTAATAAATATTGTTATATTTAATATTTATTATATAAAATTATAATAAGTTCCAAAATTATTATCACTTCAACTTTCAAGTGTTTTATTCCATTGTTTTCTAGCTTTGAGTATTGTTCTTGAGAATCTCACTATCATCATAATTCCTCACTTTTGTATGTAATTTGCTCTCTTCATGTAAGATTTCAGAATATTCTCTTTAACTGGATTTCCTACAGTTGAATGATTATATGCCTTAATGTTGTTTATATGATTGTTTCTTCATTCTTTGATCTGGGCTCTCAAGGAACTCATAAACTAGAAACTGTTATCCTTCAGATCTGCCAATTTTTCTTATGTTATTTCTTTTTAATTTCCTCCCTTTTTTTCTTGTTTTCTCTCCCTGAAACTCATTATTTGTATTTTTGAGCTCTTGAGTAGTTCTAAAATTCCATTTAAGATTTTGTATTCCTTCATTAATTTTTGAGACACTTTCTCAACTCTGTCAATCTTTCTATTAATTTAAATCTAACATTATATGTTTGATTTCAAATATCTATCATTAAAATGAGAAGTCCTGGAATTACAGTATCTAAATATGTGTGTTAAGGGAAGGTCATTGAAGAGGAAACAAGAATGTGTTTAAGGTGCATACTTCCTATTGACAAAGATTCAGTAGCCATTGCAACTCCCCTTGCTTACCTCACTCCCAAAATTGCTACTGTTAATAATAATGATAATGATAGCTGTCAGTCTAGTCAGGAAGATGGAAGTCATTCTAGTTATTTCAAACAGAAGGACTTTAACAAAGGGAATTATACATAAAATTGTTGGAAGGACTGGGAAATCAGAGGGAAAAGGCGAGATGTTATTCAGAGATTAGTAGCCTACAGGTACTACTATCTAGTTTAGTATATCTCCAGAGCTAGAGAGACAATAGGGTCAGTGCTGTTTTGTGGAACCCACATGGGCTGTGCTGCTAAGGGTGCCAGGGTGTCATTAGCATCATAGATATTATCAAAACCACCACTGTTGCTCTGCAGGAAGCCAGGAGTTTGCACTCCTGCTGACTCTGCAGGAGCCCTGGAGCCCAGTCTTGCTGATGCTGTTGGAATTGCTGCTGAGACTTCTGGAACCCATAGTTGTTTATATCTGCTGTTACAGCTGCCATAAACATGCCACAAATGTAGCACCTGGCAGTCACCTAGAGTTGCTTGCCATGTTACAGCTGTTGCAATCAGAATCAATGAGCCCATGTTTCTGAGGCTTTGGGGATTCTGCTACTGCCACTTCCAGAGACAAAAGCAAAGGAAGAATGGCTTATCCTTTCTCCTACCTTTTATTCTTTCACCAATATATCCCAATGGTGAGCAGAGGCTAACCACAAACTAGCTGGCAAGGGAGTCTGGGTGATACTGCTTTGAGGCAGGAAAGTTGGGAATGGAGCTGAGAGTCCAAAGATAAGTAACCAACATCTAAATTTTCTGTGCACTAAGTAGATCCAGACTATATTTATATTATCTCATTAAACCTCACAACATCCATTTGAAAGTAGATACTTATTGCCAATGTTTTACAGATGAGCAAATAGTCTCAGAGATGTTGAACAGCTTGCCTAGGATTACATAGCTAGGAAAATGGTAGATTCAGAACTCTAACTCAGGTCAGTCTCATACAAAGTCTTGAGGTTGTGACCATTTTGCTTCCTACAGACCTTCAATGAACTACCCTTGGCAGTGCAGTTATCCTCTGCATTGGTGACCCCTGTTGGGCTAATGGTTCCCTATGGCCCTTCAGTCCAAGGAAGGTCCCTTATGCTCTTTATTAGAAGTCTTTCACACATTACAGCTATTATCCTAAGTGACACAAAAAGTCACTTGACCCTTACTATTCCGAGTGGAATCCATGTATCAGTACCTGAGAGGTGTTAAAAATGCTGAATCTCAGTTTCCCTCCACTCTATCTCAGACCATTGAATCAAAACCTATGTTTTAACAAAATCTCCAATTGATTCTTATGTTCTCTAGAGTTTGAGGAAGACTGCTCTATGCATCATTTTTCTCCTGCCCACAGTATACTCCTAACCAATGGGAATAGAGATGGTGGGGTGGGAGTCATAGTCTTACATCATACTTGAAATCACTGTCTCCTTGTAAATTCTGCCTTGACTCTTAAATTGGTCCACTCTGCCAGAGGTTTTCTTCATTTTACCAGTCTTTTTTTCAGTGACCACACTGTCTCCGCTGTGAATCTGGAATGTTTGGGGAATCCCATTCCATCAGATGGTCTTCCCTCAAGTGTGTGCTACTCCAAGGTCTCTTTGTAAGTCTCTGAACCTCATATAGACCTGTCCAATTGTCTAAAGATATGATTTAATGCTTCTGAATATGGTACAATAGGAGAGAATCCCGCTCTCCAGCATCTAACATAGCAGGAAGCTTATTCTAACTAGAACACACTAGAACACACAAGCTATTCCCTTTGCCCACCTAATTCCCATTATAATTACACTATTCATTCCCTATAGACAGGAAACAGATGGTGTGAACCAGCAAGCAAAAAGAAATGAGAGAACACGTCCTCAACAGCTTTCATTCTCCTCTGTTTCTTGTTCTTTTGTCTGCTCTGCATGTAACACCAGTCTTCAAGTCCTGACTGCTCCTCCACCATGGGTGATGAAATTACTACATTCTGCTTATGTGATTACCTCCACTTGGTTTCTGGGAGCTGCTGCCAAAATCTAGACATCTAAAGAGCATGATATGAATAGACTTTTCAGGAAAGCAAGAGTCATATTCTCAAGCAATACATCAATGTTTATTCTGTTTCTTGAACAGCTTCTTAATTCTCATTGGAGTTTATTAGTCACCCTTGTTCTCAGTTGATTAAATTTGTTTGTAGTTGCCTCCAAGATTATATTGACAGATATTCCTCCTTACAATTTAATAGCAACATTTTTGCAGAGTATGAGCTGACATGATAAGACAAATGGAGAAAGTGAATGCATCACACTGTATAGATCTGATTCATTTTTCCTCCTATCTCCTTATTTATTTCTGCCATGATTGGGAACCAAATGAACAGGACGACATTTGGGTTTTGTAAGATAACTATTATTTTTGATTTATGGTTTCATATTTTTTAAAGTAAACACAATAAATATAAAAATAAAAGTTACTTGGTATGATTTGTAGAGTGACTATATTTTACGAGTTAATTGTGTTAGGCTATGTTATGACTGGCACAAATTAAAAGGATATGGAAGAAAAATATAAGATTCTTTTAAAAGTATTTCTGGTTATATGTAGTTGGTTCCCCTTAAATCTGAACATTTCTGAGAAGGAGGAAGACTATAAGATATGCAGCAAAAGAAGGCTCTTGAACAATTCTGATTTAATTTGCATTACACAGTAGATATTATTACATTGATAACCTTTGTAAGGTTGCAAGGAAGAGAAAAATCAAATAGCTTTCAGAAGGATAGAAGAAAAATTTTGGCTGTTCTTGTGGTCTCACAGTCACTTTGAATTACACTGTACTTCAAGAGTAGGTTGCATATTGCTCCATGTGGAGAACTGAGCAACACTCCAAGTCAACCACGACTGTCTTTGTTTTCTAGCAGCTAGAGCCACAAAAGATGTATGAATGGTTGATTCACTGCTAAACACCATGAACAGCCTGAAGGATGGAGCCTATAATATGGTTCACTTAGCTCAGCCATTTTGCCTTTCTCTAGGATGGTTGATCTGATGTCTGTTAGCAGACTTGGTGTCTTTGCTTGGCCCAGGTCACCAGCCATGGCAGCGTTGCACAGAAAGCACCACAACCTGTGATCATGAGTATGGTTTTATAGATTCTTCTATGGATTCTTCTCTATAGAAGCACATATGATTTTACAGATTCGTCTCTATCCAGGGATCAATGAATCTTTTTTTCTCCAAAATAGAAGAATTTAAATTAATTTGACTTTTTAATAAACTGCCATTTGGGTGTCACGTAGATCATCTATATCCAAATATAATGTTATTCCTATAAGAACAAGGATTTGTCAGCTTTGGTCACTGTTGTATCCTCAGTGCCGAGAGCAGAGGTTGGCATATGATGGGTACTCGATAAATATCTGTGAAAGGAGTCGGTAAAAATAAAGCAATGGTTATTTAATACTTTCAGCTAAAGCCAGGAACAGGATGTACAGGGTAGCCTCAGTAAATAGAAGATCTGTGTGTTCTGCTTCTGCCTTTTTTAGTTCCTAGGATGAGGAACGTTTATAATTGCCTGCCTTGTAGGTGTGCTGAGAGGATTATTTAGGTGCTTTAAGTACTACAGAGTTAGAGAATGCTCCACTCAATTGAATTCTGTTTAATTGGTTTATTGTGTTTGTTAAGTTCTTAGGGGTATGAAGAAATACAAGACTCTTATAAGGCCCTTAAGGAGATTATAATCATGTTATTACTCTGATGTATTTACCCCTATAATCACTCTTTCTCCATCGTCTCACTCTTTATCTGTTCTCCCTTGTGAGGCTGGAACAAGATGGATAAGAGTGCCATCCTAGTTAGCTTGTGTGTGATGGGGATTCTAATGGGAAAGTGGGGATAGTGAGTCCTAGCTGCATCAAATAGGCTTATCTTATTGTAGTAGTAGTAGTAGTAGTAGTAGTAGTAGTAGTAGTAGTAGCAGACGACAAAATAGAACTTGGAAATAGGGATCCCTGGGTGGCGCAGCGGTTTGGCACCTGCCTTTGGCCCAGGGCTCGATCCTGGAGACCCGGGATCGAATCCCACGTCGGGCTCCCGGTGCATGGAGCCTGCTTCTCCCTCTGCCTGTGTCTCTGCCTCTCTCTCTCTCTCTCTCTCTCTCTCTGTGACTATCATAAATAATAAATAAATAAATACCCTACAAAAAAAGCATTTAAGGCTTAAATTTAAAAAAAAAAGAACTTGGAAATAAGGTGCATTTTGCTATATACTGTGCAAAAATAAAAATAGAAAAATAATCTTAAGATCAATATCTGGAAGGTCTAATGAAAGATAGAGGCAATACCTAGAAATGATTCAAAGAGAAATGTCAGAAGTCAGGTTTTCAATGAAAAGTTTCCATTCATGGGTGGACACCATTAACTCATCATACACTTAAAAATTTGGATTTTACTCTCATCAATACAAACTATCCTCCATGGGTTTCCAGCAACATTCCCAATACAATGGCAGTTTCACTATTGCTCCAGTCCCTTCTTTCAAAAAATCTTTCCTTTTCAGTTCTTCTCACCACCACATGACAGTTCTATCTAAGATGACAGCCAAATTTTCTTTGCTCAAAAATTAGTTCTTTGGTTTCCAGGTAAAGATGATTCATTGAGAAAGTACACTTACCTTCCACCCCTTCACATTAAAGTCACAGTAAGGATATAAAGCTCATAAGAGTAAAGAGAATGAAAGGAGTGATATAGCGGATAAAAACGTCTGTTCATCACGGTAATTCAAAAATGAGTCAAGAGTGATGACAAGTGAAAGCAAGTGGAGGAAACCACTGCCTTGAATGCACACTGAGGAGCTCCAACATCGTGGAAAGGGCAACCTTCCCAGCAGAATCCCACTGAGCTACCCACGTTCCCCTCGACATACACATTGTAAATGGGTGAAAATGACTTAGATGAAAACTCTTACCACTCTGGCATATGGAATGGACACCAGGATCATAAGAGATGCTTCCCTACCTGCTCCCTCTGAGAAGCCCGCCAATGACAAGCTCCACCCAAGTCCCCACAGCTAACAGCCAAGCTTCCATCATTTACACTTGTGATTGGATTGCCAAGGCCACTTGAGGAAAGCCTGGATTACAATAAAGAGACTGACAACCTGACCCAAGAAAACATTTGTATAATATTAATTAGCATTCTCAAAGAATGCAACCAAAGAAATTGCTGGTTCCTTCTAAAGGTAAATATGGGGACACCTGGGTGACTCAGCAGCTGAGCACATCAACTCAGGGAGTGATCCCCGGATCTGGGATCCAGTACCACATCGGGCTCCCTGTGGGGAGCCTGCTTCTCCCTCTACCTATGTCTGTGCCTCTTTCTCTGTGTCTCTCATGAATAAATAAATATATCTTTAAAAAGATAAAGTTAAACATGAACCTACACTATCCCACTGTACATTATACATTGTGCATTCTATAGCTATTCCATACCTAACTATTCATCAAAAATAAATAAAAATAAAAAATATAAATAAAAATCTATTACCACACAAAACTCATATGCAAATGTTCATGATATATCTATTCACAATCTGCAATCCTTTGATCTGCAATCAAAGAATTCTCAAAGAATTAAATCAAAGAAGACTTAGTAAGGCAATATATTCATAAAGCGAGAATAAAATGATCTTTAAAAAACAGAAAAAATAGCTTCTAAAAATTAAAAAAGAGATTCAAGAAATATTTTAAAAATTAAAATTCAGGGACGCCTGGGTGGCTCAGCGGTTTAGCGCCTGCCTTCAGCCCAGGGCGTGGTCCTGGAGTCCCGGTATCCAGTCCCACGTCAGGCTCCCTGCATGGGGCCTGCTCCTCCCTCTGCCTGTCTCTGTCTCTGTCTCTGTCTCTCTCAGGAATAAATAAATAAAATCTTTTTTAAAAAAATTAAAATTCAGGGACACCTGGGTGGCTCAGTGGTTGAGCATCTGCCATTGGCTCAGGTCATGATCCGGGGGTCCTGGGATCGAGTCCCGTATCAAGCTCCCCGCAGGTAGCCTACTTCTCCCTCTGCCTATGTCTCTTCCTCTCTCTATGTCTCTCATTGATAAATAAATAAAATCTTTTTTAAAATTTAAAATTCAGTAGAAATTTTGAATGACAAAAATATAACATCCTGAATATAGTTATGCATATAAAATTGAATCCCTCCTTGCTAGCATATACAATAATAAATTACATATGAGTTAACATCTTAAAACTAAAAAGTATTCAAATCATTTGAAGACAGTTTAGGAATAAAACTTTGTGACTTGGAATATAGGTTGATTTATTAATCCAGAACCCCTCTCCTATTGTCAGTAGTACCATTGTTGCAAAGTATCCACAAAGGTCAGTTTGCATGTCTAGAAGATTACATGCAGTATATTTGTATGCATATATGTCCACTCACACATCCACTCCCCCATATATATAGATCTCTTTCAGTTTACTCAAATTATATCATACTATATGAATTTTGTGGGCTTTGTTTTTGCTTTTTACTTAATAACATAGTTTAGTAATCTATTCATTTTAACGTATATTAATGAACCACATTAAAAAAATGTAGTTAAATGGAATTCCATCACTTATATGTCATACCTTATATAGCTAGTCTCTTTTTGACTTGCATTTATGTTGTTTTAAATTTGTGATGTTACAAACTCTTCAGTTAACATCTTTGTAAATGTATAATGGTAAAATCTTAAAAGTATATTCCTAGCTGTAGAATTGCTGGGTTAAAGGATCTGTTCATTTTCAGTTTGTATAGCTACTGCCAATTTGTCATTCAGAAAGCCTGCACTGATTTATGATGTATGTGAGATTGGTTCTCACGATTTCTGGACCATCATCAACCTTTAATTTTGCCAATTCAGTGGATGTAGGGTTGTATTTCATTGTTTAGATTTGCGTTTTTTTAAAAAAAATTGAGTGGAAAAGGACATTTAAAAATGCCATTCATATTATTAATGATGTAAGGTCATAAAACCATCATAATAAAAATAGAGAATATTTTCATCATTAAAAAATGTCTTTTTACCTCTTTGCTGACTATCTCTCCTCCCTTCCCAATTCCAAGCAACCACTAATATTTTTGTCAATGTAGATTAGTTTTCATTTTCCAAAATCATATAATGGAATCATGGAGTATGCACTCTTGTAACTGTCCTCTTTCTCTCAGTATAAGAGTTTTGATATTTGTACATATTGTTGGAGAAAAAAGGAGTCTATTTCTTTTTTTTAAGATTATTTATTTATTTGAGAGAGCTAGCACAAGGAGGGGAGGGGAAGAGGAAGAAGCAGACACCCCAGCTCACTGAGTAGGGAGCTCGATGCTGGGCTCGATCCTAGGACCCCAAGATCACAACCCAAGTTGAAGGCAGACACTTAACTGACTGAACCACTAAGGCACCCCAAGAATCCATTTCTTTTAATCCATTTATTTTGTATTCCATCATATGTGTTTACTGCATTTGGCATTTGTTTCTCCATTTACCTATTCTAGTTTTTGATTATTGTGAATAGATACATAATGAAAATTTGCACATGAGTTTTGTGTGGTAATGGATTTTTATTTATTTTGGATGAGTAGCTAGGTATGGAATAGCTATAGAATGCACAATGTACAATGTACAGTGGGATAGGTAAGTTCATGTTTAACTTTAGAAGGACTTGTCAAACAACTTTCCAAAAAGTGTGCATCATTTTGCATTCTCACTAGGAACATGAGAGCTCTAGTCGCTTCAGCACTTGGTATATGTGCTGCTGAAATGAGCACATTGCCAGCACTTGGTATTATTCATCTTTTAATGTTGTATATCTTATTGTGGCTTTAATGAACAATTTCTTCATGATTAATTTTTCTGAGCACTATTTTATGTGCTTAGCAGCCATTTGTATGTCTTTTCCTTTAAAGTTCCCATCGAAGTCTTTGGCCCATTTTTTATTTGTCTTCTTATTGAGTTCTAAGAGCTAACTCTTCATGTATTCAGAATAGAAAACTTTTGTCAAATTGCAGATATGTAATATTTATATTACAGAATATGTGATGTTTTCCATCCTGTGGCTTGTCTTTCAACTTTCTTTCTTTCTTTCTTTCTTTCTTTCTTTCTTTCTTTCTTTCTTTCTTTCTTTCTTTCTTTCTTTTTTTTTTTTAAGGTTTTGTCCATTCATTTGACAGAGATAGAGAGTGAGAGGGCACAAGAAGAGAGAGACAGATGGAAAGGGAGGGCACACACAGCTCAATCCCAGGGCTCCAAGATCATGACCTGAGCCAAAGGCAGACACTTATTCAACTGAGCCATCCAGAAACCCTTCAATTTTCTTATTAGTATATTTTAAAGAGCAAAATACAAGCACATTGGTTCTTTCTTCAGTCATCTCAATTCTGCTATTAAATCATTTCAATTTTTCAATGTCCTATCTTTTCAATCATTGTGATATTTTCCTTTGTATCTTTTCTTTACTTATATCTATTATAAAAGTTTTGAAATCATTACTTAGTAATTGTAACATTTGAATTATGCTGGAGTTTTCCTCTTTTGATTATATTTTCTCTTGCGAATGAGTTCTACTTCTTGGTTTTTGTATATTTTGATTGTTTGGGATTCTATCCTTATCATTGTGAGTATTACATTAGGAAGACTCTAAATTTTGTTATTCTTTCAAAGAGTGCTGATATTTTTGTTTTAGAAATCAACTTGGTTAGGGGCACCTGGCAGGCACAGTCAGAGGAGCATGTGACTCTTGATCTCAGGGTCATGAGTTCAAGCCCCACAGTGAGTGTAGAGATTACTTAAATAAATAAACTTAAAAAAAAAAAAAAGAAATCAACTGGATTAACTGGATTAGACTCAACCCAAAAATTCTGTCTTATGTATGGTTGGTGGCAGATCATATCTTGGTTCATTTCCTGTAACATTAGCTGTAATTTGCATTGAGATTCTCCCACAAATACATAATTTAGGGATAGCCAAGAGACTTGAACATAGCATATGTTCAGAATTTGAAGGTTCTGTTCTCTGGCATTCTCCATTCTAGGATTTTTTCCTTGCTTTCAAATGGCTGATGTCCTTAACTGATTCTTTGGGAAAGAAAAATGACGGGTTTCCTGCTAGAATTTAGGTTGCCCCTTGCCATATTTTATTTCTTGTCTGCCCACAGGCAAAAGCTATAATAAATGGGAAATTTTATTATGCCAGTCACTTCTCCCAAGTTTCATTTCCCCTACAAGATATACTTTTTTTTTTTTTTTTTTTTTTTTTTTACTTTCCAGAGGATGAAGGCAATTGATTTCAATTTTGGTCGCAGTTTATAGTTGTTTTCATTAGAAGGATCAGTCTCTTAGAAGCTTCCCTAGAAGCCTGACTTCCAATTAACTTGCATGGCTGAAGTCAGCCAAGAACAAAATATAGATGGTGTTGTAACCCATGTGTGTGTGACTCTCACACCCAAATTCTCTATGCTTTATATAAAAGCAACCCCATCTACTGAGTACTATTATCTAATATTACTCTAGCAAGAGGCTGCTGAGTAAATAATCTCAATTGTCAGTATATTTCTAGAGCAATCAGCACTAAGTTACAGCGCCGTCTTTTGGTGGCTTTTTAAAAATTGCTGACAGCAGGTAACTGGTAAGCCTCTTCAAGATCTCATCTGATTTACCTGAGAGGACAGCACCTGTGTTACTTGGAGATTTTAACAAAGATTAAAAAACAGTTGTTAATAACAGCTGCATATTTCTAAATTAAATGAAAGCAAATTTGGAAGTGGGAAACCTACCACAAATATTTTTTTTTCTTAAATCTCATTTAGTACAATTGATTTAAAAGATACAATCCAGGATGAAATCACAGATGATAGTATTTTATTTAAATAATTCACTATTAGTATTGGTGATTACATTTTCTCAGGTCCCTGTTCTCTCAATGGTGTGAAAAAAGTTTGTAATAATTACATCATTTTTTACATGTGTCTATAGCTTAGGAAGTATTGGAGACTAATGAACCAACTGTTTATATCTTACTTTATTGCAGTTCTATTGCACCAGGGATTTCAAACTGACAAGAAGTTTGTAAGATTTTCTTCTTTTGTAGGTAAGCATAGAGATAGGAAGGAATGGAAATTTAGTTTTCTTCTGCTCATGTGGCCATTAAAGAAGTCATTTCACAAGTCAATTTCATTCAAGCCAATCACTATGCACTCATCACCTCCTAGATGTTTATTAGGTGTTTTAACAGCACTACCTTCATGCAAAGAGGGAATAATACTGCTTCTTAAATGTAGTCACTTGGCAGAGGTAGAATTCAAAATATTGTTTGTATCCTTGTGGTGGAACACCACACAAGGGCACTTGTGAATTACCTTATACACTTCAAATAAATGGAGAGCACAAAACTGATAAATCCACTAGTTTTTTTTTTCCCCCACTCTCAAAATGCTGCCATATGACTTGGTATCATGGGATTTGTCCATATTTTAGATTAGTCTGAAAGAGAAAAAATGTGTGTTATATCAGGTAATGGGTGCCTTTGTATCTTCCATTTAGGGGTCTCATGTATACACCACACATTGCATGCTGTTTGCATATTTAGACACTCCTTCAAAGAGCATTTGCATAATTTTACTTAAAAAATGTATAATGGGGCCAATCATAGCTATCTATCTTAGAGTGAGTCTTATCTACAGAACATACCTGTTTGCTTGATCCTGGAAAGGATCAAGAGCTAGTCCAAGCCTGGTCTATCATCCCCTGGTAGGGCCTGAGATGAAATTCAGAAGGCTCCTAACTCTGGAAAACGAACAAGGGGTCATGGAAGGGGAGGTGGGCAGGGGGATGGGGTGACTGGGTGACAGGCACTGAAGGGGGCACTTGACAGGATGAGCACTGGGTGTTTTACTATATGTTGGCAAGTTGAATGCCAATAAAAAATATACAATTAATTAATTAATTAAATTTTAAAAAAAGAAGGCTTTATCTTAAGAGAGAGGGAGTAGTCAACAGCTGCTAGGTGGAAGATGCCTCACAAGAGACATGCCTATATTTTTCTGCCCTAAGAGTTATATGCTAGTTATTGGTTAGGGAGGTACTTATCAACATCAGAAAAAGAGTTTTGCCACTTTCAAACTAAAGGCTAAAATGCGTAGCATGTTTTGAGAGCAAAAGAATTGGTGATTTAGCCTCCCTTCTTGGCAGCTGCTGAAACCATCTTTTATGTACATGATGGAAACAAGGATCTGCCTTCTGTCCTTTGCTCACCACCTGTTTTTCCTCGTTTGGTCCTTTCCCATCTTGCCAATAAAGGTGTCCTCACCATGATCCAATTCAAGATTTTATTCCTGTGTCTCTACATGTGTCCAGTACTAACTCACACACGACGAGAGAGCTGGGGGTAGTCTGGATACATGGCACTACCTTGGCATTCTCAGAAATCTGCCACTGCATTTCAGTCTGCTCTAACTCTGTGCTGACATGTTGAGGAGCAGAAGTGGCTCCGATGCTGCTACTATGAGTCTTCAGCTTTTATATATTGCCAAAATGATAGGTGATTAAGTTTTAATAATTAGGCTCAGGGATCCAGAGACAAATACCAAAGTAGAAAAAAATAAAGATTAATCAGAACTTCTTAACCTTCTGTAAGTAAGAAGGGCACACCAACATACTCCACACATGTATACACACACAGAATGATAAGTAAAGGTATGTTTCACAATAAGCTTTAAGGCTCTCGACTCAAAGTTAAAGGCTCTCCAGAATGCCCATCCAGTTTAAGATGCAGTAGTATGAAAAGGAAGGAAATGGTGCTGTCAATGTCAAAAGCCTGAACGTGACTGAGATGGACATCATATGGTTTCCCTGTTTTTAGAAGGGGACTGAAATAAGTACACAGTGTTTAAAAGTGCCAGAATATTTATGTATATGTAACAGAAAAGTTGTATCATGGGCTAGCTTAATATTGTTATTAAAATGGTTAAACATACATATTTTTCAGATTCTTATTTCCTTCCTCATATCTTTCCAAAATACTATATTCATTGTGTTATATTCCTCCTCAAGAATTTCAGAGGCTCTGTAGGATCTGGAATAAAATATTTAAACTCTAAAAGCTGGCCAGCCACAAACTACCTCAGTTTACCTTCAAATATGTACTTCCCTTTATGAACTTTACATTAACAGTTTGCTTTGATTAAATGTCCCATGTAGTCTCACCTGGTCACATTGTGTCTATTTCTCTCACTGAGCCCCTTTCCAGGACTTCTCTGTTATTTTTCAACCAATCCAAATCTTAGGAGCAGCAGAATGCTGGAAGTTTCAAATCAAAGACCAGACCTGATCCTGACTTCACCCCCAGCCTTTTGACCTTGGGCAAGTTACCTAATTTGGCTGGACCTCAAATTTCTCATATATTAGATGAAAATCATAATGATTAATAATGCTGAATGAGATCATACTTATAAAGTAGCCCAGTAAAGGGTCTGGCGTACAGTGCTTAATGAATCCTATTCGTCTTCTTTTGAATTGAGAATAAATTCCACCCTAGCTATAAAGGCCACTCCCTACCTCCCACCTTCACTTTAGACCATACTAATTTCTCCAACTATGTTGCTGTAACGTACTTCTTGTCATGTACATTTGTTTCCCTTAACTTAAAAAAAAAAATCTTGGGCTCTATCAAATGGCAAAAATCATGTAAAGTGCTTTACACAAGACTTGACACATAGTAAGTGCTCCATAAATATTTCTGTGGCCGCTGCTACTATCGCAAAGGCAACGGTCACTCATACCCCTATGGTAACAGCTCTTGACTGATGAATTATGTTTGTTCCTGGAAAAAAAAAAAAAAAAAGAAAAGAAAAAATAAAAGAGGCAGTAAAGAGTCATGGCAAGGGTTCACCCTCTGGATCCAGATTGCCTACATTAAAATCCTCACTCAACAATTTCTGGCAGTATGACATCTGGCAAGTTACTTCACCTCTTTTGATTTAGGATGACCATAATAGTTATCCATCCATAGATTTGTTTTGAGTCCTGGGCAGCCCGGGTGGCTCAGTGGTTTAGTGCTACCTTCAGCCCAGGGCGTGATCCTGGAGACCCGCGATCGAGTCCCATGTGAGGCCCCCTGCATGGAGCCTGCTTCTCTCTCTGCCTCTCTCTTCATCTATATGTCTCTGCCTCTCTTTCTCTTTCTTTGTGTCATAAATAAATAAATAAATAAATAAATAAATAAATAAATAAAATCTTAAAAAAAAGATTTGTTTTGAGTACTAAATGAATTAAAATATAAAAAAGATCAAAAACACCTAACAAATAGAAGTATGTTACATGAATTTGGTATTGCTAACACATTTTAACCTTTTTCAGTCCTGACCCCCCCTCCCACCAAGTATTTTGAAACCTCCTGAAGACAGAAATATATATATTTATACTGATCTTATCATTTCATAAGGAAAAATGAAATAAAAGATGGCATAGAAGAGGTCTAGTACAAATCCTGGAGCACTGTAAAGATCTAAATTAGCCAGATTCTTTCCCCTTATCTTACCTGCCACACCTAATAAGTAGTTCTAGGAATTGCTCTTTGAGCATTTTTTGAAGGGAATAAATGAATATTGATTTTTCCCATATGCCAAGGATTATCATTAAATATAGAGCATTATAATTCAAAAGACTTCCTGTTATTCTGTGGAAATCTGGTTTGGTAAAATTATGTCATCTTCATTTTATTACTTACATCATTTACTGTATCCTGACTGCCCCAAAGCTTCTTGACATTTTGTTCTGGAGTCCTGAGTTGCAATATACTATTTAAATCAGACATTGTCTTAACTTTCTTTTAGATTCACTTTCATTTCTCTCCATTATCTCTTTTCCTTTCCTTCTCTCTACTGCTTACTTGCATTCATATGGAGATAGTGGAACTGTCACTAAATGGCAAAATAGCTTTCCTTTACAGAAGGCTAGCTAGAATTGTACTCTGCTGCTTCCATCTGCAACATTTTCAACATTTCAACATTTTATAGGTGAAGCTGTGAAAACAGCATGGGGGAAACAAACCATGCTTCTTCATGCCTTTGATCTTGAAGTCATCTCCAGGTTGACAAGTATAATGTACAGTTAATCCCTGAATAAATCTCGAGGGTAATAATGTATAGGATGACTAAGACATGGGTTGTTAGGTTGACTTTATAATATTTTCTCCCTCCACCATCATTGAACTATAATTGACATATAACATATGTAAGCTTAGAGACCAGTGTAATGATTTGATATAACTATAATTGCAAAATGATTAACACAGTGAGGTTAGTTAACACACGCATCACCTCACATAGTCACCAATTTTTTTTTTTTGTGGTGATAACATTTAAAATCTATATTCTTAGCAACTTTCAGGTACATAATACAATATTGTTTACTATATTACTATATGCTGTATATTAGATCCCCAGAATTTATTGATCTTAGGACAGGTAGTTTATACCCTTTGACCAATATCCCCTGTTTCCCCCAACCCCTAGACCCTCAACACATATATCTACTTTCTATTTATATGAGTTTGGCTTTTTTAGATTCCACATGTGAGAATATCCAGTATTTCTCTTTCTCTACTTAGCTTGTTTCACTTACTATAATGTCCTCAAGACCCATCCATGTTGTCACAAAAGTCAAGATTTTTTTTAAGGCTGAATAATATTCCATTGTATATATATAACACATTTTCTTTATCCATTCATCGTTTGATGGACACTTAGATCTTGGATATTATGAATAATGATGCAATGAACATGGAGGTGCAGTTATCTCTTTGAGATAGCAATTTCCTTTCCTTTAGATGTATACCCAGAAGTAGGATTCCTGGATCATATGATGGTTCTATTTTTAATTTTTGAGGAAACTCCATAGTGGTTTCCATAGTGGCTGTACCAATTTACATTTCCACCAGCAGTGCACAAGGTTGCCTTTCCTGCACATCCTCATCAATATTTGTCATTTCTTATCTTTTTAATAATAGCCATTCTAACAGGTGTGAAGTGATACCTCATTGTGGTTTTGATTTGTATTTCCCTTAAAGGGTTCAGGGATATTGAGCAACTTTTAATATACGTCTTGGCCATCTATATGTCTTTTTCTTTTTTAAAGTCTATTCGAGTCCTCTATGCATTTTTTATTCAGGTTTGTTTTTTTTTTTTTTTTTTTTTGGTTTTATTTTTTGTTTGTTTTTTGAAAGCATATGATGCTTTCAGCTTTTGTTTTTCTTTCTCAGGACTGTTTTCTCTATTCAGAGTACTTTGAGATTTAATGTGAGTTTAATTATTGTTTTTATACCTCTGTGCAAAATTGGAATTGGATTTTTGTTTTGTTTTTTTTTTCTTTTTTTTTTTTTGGAATTGGATTTTTGATAGCAATTGCATTGAACCTGTAGATAATTTGGGGTAGTATGGTATTTTAGCAATATTAATTCTTTCAATCCATGAACTTAGGATATCTTTCCACTTATTTGTGTCCTTTTCAATTTCTTTCTTTATTGTCTTGTGATGTTCAGTGTACAGATCTTTTACCTCATTGCTTAAACTTATTCCTTAGTACTTATCTTTGATGCAACTTTAAATGAGATTGTTTACTTTATTTCTTTTTCTGATAGTTCATTGTTAGTGTGTAGAAACACAACTGATTTTTCTATGTTGATTTTGTATTCTACAACTTTACTAAATTCATCTATTAGTTCTAATAGTTTTTGGTAGAGTCTTTAGAATTTTCTCTATATAAGATCACCTCAACTGGGAGGACAATTTTACTTCTTTCTGGCTTGGTGTCTTTAGGCTTTCAAAACTATGTTGAATAGGAATGGTGAAAGTGGGCATTCTTGTTAAGTATGATATTAGCCGTCAATTGCTCACATATGACCTTTACTTTCTTGAGCTATATTCCTTCTATGCCTAATTTATTGGGAGTGTATATCACAAAAGGTTGTTGAATTTTGTCAATTGTTTTTCCTACATCTATTGAGATAATCATATAATTTTTCATTCATCTTATTAATGTGGTCTATCATATTTATTGATCTGTATATTTCAGTCATGTTTGCATTCCAGAGAGAAATATCATTTGATTATGGTGTGTGAGGTTTTTAATGTGATGTTGAATTCATTTGCTGGTATGTTATTGAGAAATTTTGCTCCCATATTCATCTGGGATATTGGCATGTGGTTCGGTTTCCTTGTAGTGTCCTTTTCTGGCTTTGGGATGAGGATAATGTTGGCATTGTAAAATGACTTTTCTCTCTATATGCTTGGAAGAATTTCAGAAGAATTGGTATTAATTCTTTTTTAAATGTTTAGTAGAATTCACCAGTGGAGCCATCTGGTCCTGGACTTTTCTTTGTTCAGAGTATTTTGGTTACTGATTCAGTCTCCTTATTAGTTATTGTTTTGTTCTGATTTTGTTTCTTCAAGAATTAGTCCTGGTAGATCCTATGTTTCTAGGAATGTATCCATATCTTTTAGGTTGTTTCATTTGTTGCTATATAATTGTTTATACTAGTCTCTAATCTTTTTGTGTTTCTGTGGTGTCAGTTGTAATGTCTCCTCTTTTATTTCTGATTTTATTTGAGTCTTATCTTTTTTTTCTTAGCTTAGTTTAAAAGGTTTATAAATTTTTTTAAAGGTTTTATTTATTTATTCATGAAAGACACACAGAGAGGCAGAGACACAGGCAGAGGGGGAAGCAGGCTCCCTGTAAAGGACCCGATGTGGGACTCGATCCCAGGACTCCAGGATCACGAACTGAGCCAAAGGCAGACACTCAACCACTGAGCCACCCAGGGTGCCCCCAGGTTTATCAAATTTTATCTTTTCAAACACCAGCTCCTTGTCTTCTTGATCTTTTCTATTGTTTTTCTGTCTTTATTTCACTTAATTCCATTCTGAGCTTGTTATTTCCTTCCTTCTACTAACTCTGAGCTTAGTTTGTTCTTCTTCTTCTAGTTCCCTAAGCTATAAAGTTAGGTTGTTCACTTGGGATCTTTCTTCTTTCTTAATGTAAATATTTATTACATAAACTTCCTTCTGAGAGCTACTTTTGCAGCACCAATAAGTTTTGATATGCTATGTTTTCATTTTCATTTGTTTCAAGATTAAAACAAAATCCCTTTTGATTTCTTCTTTGACCTATTGATTATTCAGGAGTGCATTGTGTTATTTCCACACATTTGCCAAAATTTTGGTTTCCCTCCTCTTCTGATCTCTAGTTTCATACTATTATGGTCAAAAGGTACTTGGTATGATTTCAGTCTTAATTTGCTAAGGTTTGTTTTGTGACCAGCAAGGGTTAGGTTCAAATCCTGGCTCTGCCACTTATAAATGATGTATTTAAGATCAAGTAACTGAACCTTTTAGCTTCAAATGACATATCTGTGAATGGAGATAATAATAGTTCCTACTGTAGAAATTATTTAGACTACACACATTTATAATGTACACCAAGCACTTAGTATACTATTTATGACATTGTAAGAGCTATACAAATGAAAATCCTAACAATAAAAAGAACTCATTTTAGTGCAATGGGTTTTTAGTTAGGTTAGATGGCCTGACACACAAACTCTAAGATGGAGATTTGCCTGCAGATAATTTATTAGGGAATCACGTGACAACAATACCCTTGGAGGAGTGAAAAGGAAATAAGTTTGGATAAAATGGAGCTCTGATTCAGTCTGAAGAAGACTTCAACTTGACTCTTAAGGAGCACTGAAACCAGGATGACTTTCAGTGAAGTCCCATTGAGGTGAGAGGACTGGTCCTTTATACTCCTACATGGACCACATCTGAGAATGAGCTTCTCCCGGAGAGGCCACTTCTTGGGTAAGGTAGTTCTCTGGTGCTGAGCATAAGCCCCAAAGATTCAACTGTCAGCTTTCAGCCATGAAAACTCCTGACACTTGTAAAATGAGTATCATAGTCCTGAAGGTGGGGCTAGGCCATGCACAACAGCATCTACTATGGGTTCCTAATAGTAAATGTATAATAATTATATATAGTACAGAGCTTTATTTTATTACTTTTTCTAGACAGAATATTCCTGGTGGGTAAGAGCTGTGTCTGTCTTCATTGTCTGGCACACAGAAGGATAATATATATGTTTTAAATAAATGGAGTTGTTTATAAAAACTATATTTAAAAAAGTCATATTCTATCCTCCTTTTAAGAAATTAGAAAATCTAAATTTTCGGACACTTGGGTAGCTCAGCAGTTGAGTGTCTGCCTTCGGCTCTGGGAGTGATCCCCAAATTGTGAGATCAAGTCCCACATCGGGCTCCCTGCATGGGGCCTGCTTCTCCCTCTGCCTGTGTCTCTGCCTTTCTAACTCTGTGTATCTTATGAAAAAATGAATAAAATCTTAAAAAGAAAAAGAAAATCTGTCTTTGGATATGGAGAAACTACTGATATTTTCATACTGTAGTGCCAATTTTTAAATCATTTATATATTTTTAAAATGTTTTATTTATTTATTTGACAAGAGAGAGAAAGCACAAGCAGGGCGAAGTTCAGGCCAGGGCTAAGGAGAAGCTGGCTACCCACTGGCAGGGAGTCCTGATGTGTGGCTTAATCCCAGGACCCTGGGATCATGACCTAAGCTGAAGGCAGATGCTTAACTGATTGAGCAACTCAGGTGCTCTAATTTTTTTTAAAATAATTTAACTAGAACATAAAATATAGTGAGCAAAACATACCCCAGTTTCCCTTATTTAGATACACAATGGCAAAAGATAACTATAAATATTTCCAAACAATTTATTATCATTTTTGTTCATTTAATCCTATTTACAAAATTGTTTTTAAAATCTCTGTCTCTTGGGATGCCTGGGTGGCTCAGTGGTGGAGCGTCTGCCTTCGGCTCAGGGCATGACCCGGAGACGTGGGATTAAGTCCCACATTGGGCTTCTTGTGTGGAGCCTGTTTCTCCCTCTGCCTGTGTCTCTGCCTCTCTTTCTCTCTGTCATGAGTAAATAAATAAAATCTTTAAAAAATATATATAATAAAATCTCTGGGGATCCCTGGGTGGCGCAGCGGTTTGGCGCCTGCTTATGGCCCAGGGCGCGATCCTGGAGACCCGGGATCGAATCCCACTTCGGGCTCCCGGTGCATGGAGCCTGCTTCTCCCTCTGCCTGTGTCTCTGCCTCTCTCTCTCTCTCTCTCTCTCTCTCTCACTGCGTGCCTATCATTAAAAAAAAAAAAATTATCAAAATCTCTGCCTCTGAATAGAGCGGAATAAAGAGGTGGATGAGTATTAATGTGATGAAGTAAACTGTTATGTGTAGAATCTAAGAAGTGCCCTTTCAGGTGATCAATATATTATTCTTTCATCTTTGCACATTTAAAATTTTTCATAATGCTTGGGAAAAAAAAATTTTAATTAAGTTGGCTATGTATTTATGAAAATATTGAACTGGGAGAGTCCCTAAGTGAAATAACAGAACAAGCCAAGCATTTTGATATGTAGAGGGCTGTAACAAAGTAAGGATATCTCTGTCTAACTAGTGTCCACCATGGGTTCCTAACAATAAATGTATAATAACCATATATGACATACTGCTTTATTACTTTTTCTAGATAATGTGTCTCTGGTAGGTAAGAGCTATGTCTATCTTAACTGCCTGGCATATAGGAGGAACTCAATAAATAGGTCTTAAATAAATGGAATTGCTTATAAAAAGCTATTCTTTAAAAAAATATACTCCTGAGTTTTTATTAGTTGTTCCTTTTTGGGGGTAGTAGATGAAGGGACATCTTGTTATAGTGACAGGTATGTTATGGAAGGAGACAGCAAAAGAAGATATCTCATGTTGAAAATGACAATACCAAGACTGAATAAAGATTTATAAAGAGGCTTAAAGATAATTGGCTCAAGGTCACTCACACTATAGGTGTGGAAACAGATTAGGCAGTCGAAGAAACTTGTTCAAAATTGTGCCAGTAGTTAGTGTCAGAGTAAGACTTTATTTTGCCTAGAAACACCCCTTCCTCCCACCCCCACCAACAAACAAACAAGGATTACAATGCCACAAACTCCCACAAATTTTCTATTTGGGGAAGAAGAAGAGATTTATGGGGTCCCATATGGAGCTTCGCTAATTGAATATGTCACTCCACTGGCCAAACATAATTTTTTTTTTAAGTTTTATTTATTTATTCATGAGAGACACAGAGACAGAGAGCAGAGACGCAGGCAGAGGGAGAGGCAGGCTCCTTGCAGGGAGGGAGCCTGACATGGGACTCGATTCCGGGTCTCAGGATCAGGCCCTGGGCTGAAGGCGGCGCTAAACTGCTGAGCCACCCAGGCTGCCCAAACATAATTGTTTAAACTATTAAATTTTTGGGGGGACTACAAAGCCTGATAAATATTAGTTGAGTAAGTTAGCCAGTAATTATGAAAATGATTGAAAGAATATTTATTTATAAAGTTTTTATTTATCCATTCATGAGAGACACAGAGAGAAGCAGAGACACAGGCAGAGGGAGAAGCAGGCTCTCCACAGGGAGCCCAGTGAGGGACTCAATTCCGGGTCCCTAGGATCAGACCCTGAGCTGAAGGCAGATACTCAACCACTGAGCCACCCAGGTGTCCCTAGTTGGTTATTTATTAAGCTATTATCACTCTGGGCCAAATTGATTACTAGATTAATATGACACATAGAAATGAGGAAATGGGCCCTAGGGCAGGTAAGTTTTGATAGGGAAGAAGGAAAAAAAAGTAGGATTTAGTGGAGGCTTGAAGTGATGCCTGGATGGATACAGCTGTGGAAAGGCTTTGAGAGTATGGGTGGTAATGATGGGGAATATAATGAGGATAGGAGAGAGTTACAAAGGCAGTTGGACCCAAAGCAAAGAGATAGAGAAGGACTTCATCTATTTATTTTACAGAAATCTCACTGTGTTGCAGAATCCACTATCACAATGGTGAGCATCCTTTGAGAACTTGTGTTCGAAGAATCTGGATTTTCTCAGAAGCATAATTTGCCAAAGAGGCCAATGCTAGAGTAGGTTGCTTTCCTTCACTTATCCTACCCTTCCAGTCAGTTGTTTTGTTTGTTGGGTTTTATTTTGGCCATTGCCTTAGATTCGTGGTCGTCAAACTTACTTTTAGCTGGAACTACTCTTTTCATGACATCTTATTTATAAATTCTCTTGTAAATGATGCAATTGAGGGGGTATCCCTTGGGTGGCTCAGCAGTTTAGCGCCGCCTTCAGCCGCCTTCAGCATGATCCTGGAGACCTGGGATGGAGTCCCACATTGGGCTCCCTGCATGGAGCCTGCTTCTCTCTCTGCCTGTGTCTCTGCCTCTCTCTCTCTCTCTGTGTCTCATGAATAAATAAATAAAATCTTTAAAAAATAAAATAAAATACAAAATAAATGAAGCAATTGAGGTAATTCTTTTTGGAATAGAATAAGGTGGAATTGGAGGGTGCAGACCCAACTCTTCTACCTCAGCTTTGCCTATTCCACAGGAATTCTGAGGAACATAGGGACTCCAAGGAGCATGGCTATAAAAACACTGTCTCAGAAAAACAGAAAATGCATCATGGTCTCCTGAGTTCAGTAGAGAAGCAATTACAATGTTATTTATTTGAGAACCTTGAGTTATCTCTGTATGAAACTTATTTGAGAGGAGAGGGAGAAAGGACCAGCTGAAGTTGGTTCTGGGTTGCATGTACAAGGAAACCAATGAATATTTCTCATATTCTGAGAGGTTAACAACATCAGTTCAGAAAGAATTTTAAGAAGATTTTTTTCATCTCTAAAGTAAGAACTGTTTTAGTGGTAGTAGAATTCAGTTCAAGAATTTGTAACAGAAAAATGTTACCACTAATTGAAATACAGTTGGAAGAGGAAGGAATTTAATGAGCAGTTACACCATATGCTCAGAGAAACTATTGAAGAGTAGAAATCCATACTTGTGTAAGATGAAAAATCTAACTGTACTTGAAATATTGGATTGAAAAGCAATACAGAAGGTCTTAAATCTTGTGAACACTGTTGTTAGTACTGTGCTAGCCAAAGAATATGCAACGTGATATGGAGCTATATTTGGTATGCAAGTATTTGATACATTTAATTTTCATTTTACACAAGTGATTTTCAAATTTCCTAATGCCATATATTGAGGAATTTTACTGTGTTGGTGATGCTTAATATCAAAATCACTGGTATTACACAAATCAAAATAATAAAACCCTAATTCCTTTTAGGAAGTTATTAAATTTTATTATGTGTACTTTTAGCTGAAATGTAAAACAAGGTATCTTGATATCCTCTCACCAAAGAGTAGGTTCATGAACAAAATATGACAATATGACTCCCTTCATTTTAATTTTCACCAGAGTGATATAAAGCCAGAATGAAATATTTGGAGCTGATTCATTCCAGCGGCAACCCCGACAAGGCTGTTGTGATGGTTTAAAAATATGTCTTCAAATCCTTTGACATTTCTCCCTTTAAAGGCAGAATTTTATTCCTTTCTCCATGAATTTGGGCCAAACTTAGTGACTTGCCTCTAATAAATAGAATGTATAATTTCTATCTAACTCCCAAAGCTAGGTCATAAAAAGGATACAGCTTTTACCTGGTTCTCTCTCTTTCCCTCTTCCTCCTCCCCTCCCCTCCCTTCCCCTCCCCTCCCCTCCCCTCCCCTCCCTTCTCCTCCCCTCCCCTCCCCTCCCTTCCCCTCCCCTCCCCTCCCCTCCCTTCCCCTCCTTTCCCTTCCCTTCCCTTCTCTCCTTGTAGGAGCAATCAGCCACCATAATGTGAGGATACTCGAGCCAACCTAGAAGAGTCCAAATGAAGAACGAAGGCTCCTGCTAAAAACCATCACCAGCTGGATAATTCTATAAGTAAACGAACTTTAGAAATGGATCCTCTAACTCTGATTAACCTTCAGACAATTACAACTGTGGCCAACAACTTAACAACAACCTCAATGAGAGACCCTGAGCCAGAAATACTCAGATGATCCAGAACCAGAAATACTAATCATTCAAACTGTGAAATCTAACAATGTTTATTGTCCTTTTGAGCTATAATATTTGGGGATAACCTGCTAAACAGCAATAGATAAGTAATGAAGTTGTGGTCCAACCCATGCTACTAACACTTTATGAAGCTTCTTTACTTCTTTTTATTTCTTTGATCTCCTTCAATCTTCCCTAAGATTCTATAAGCATCTCCCCAACTCCATTCTGCTAACATCAGTTTCAACTACTTATTATCAAAGAACACAACTATAAAACAGTGTAATTTATTAATAATTTAAAAAGTTTGGTCTGAGAAATTTTAATTCAATATCTTGGTTTACTGTGGATCTATCTACACATTATACATTTTCACATGAAGGGTAAAAGATTGCTATTTATCTACTGGCATTTTGTAAGTCAAAAGTGATTTACCACTGATACATATGTCTCTTGATGAATATTCTAAGATTATGCAGCACTTCTTTATCACATATCATTTATAAAGAATTATGTGATCATCATCTATAAAGAATGCAAGTGTAAACTTGTAAAATGAAATTAGATGCTTTGTAATTGAAAAATATATTCATTGTAGATTTAATTGTTGAATAGTTATTTTGATTTGCCCACACAAGTTATTACTTCAGATTTACAAGTTTGGATATCCTGAACTTTAGCATGTTGCCCTCATGAGTGTGTGTTAATACTTTTTTCTTCTTCACGAATAGATGAAAACTTAAAGGAAAAAATAGAAAACTGCCCACAATGAAAATGTATCTTCCTTATTTTAAATCAAATGATTGTGTTTAATTTTTTAAATACAGTAGTGTTTTAATCAAACTTAGAAAAATTTTGGTCATTATTCTTTAAATATTTTTATTGCACTATTCTCTCCCGTCCTTCTCCTCTGCCTTCTCATCTCCTCAAACTCAAGTTATGTTTGTGTTACAACTTTTGATATTATTCCACAGGTCCTACATTGTTCATTTTCTTTTATCTTATTTTCTCTCTGTAGTTCAAATTCATATTAGCATATTGCTTTCATTGAGCTTGGTGTTATTTCTTATGTTGCCAATCTGTGATTAAAGCTATCAATGTTTGTTTTCAAATATTATACTTTTCAACTCTACAACTTCCATTTGGTTCATATTTATGATTTTTTTTCCTATTCTGAGATAGTCTCTCGGTATTCATTCATCATGACCATATTTTTCTTTAAAATTTTATAAAAGCTACTTTAAATTCCATGTCCACTAATTTCAACATCTAGATATTTGGTATTGATTTACATAGACTAACTCTCTAAAATATTGTTCACATTTTTTATCCTGTTTTCTTATTTGTAGTAACTTCTAGATATATGTTGGACATAATGGATCAGAAATTATAGAAATCTGGATTATGTTGTCCTCCTTAAATACTGGTGATGTTTTTTATGGCTGACATATAAATCACTGGTAGATATTTTTGTTCTTGTCAGGCTTGAACTTATAGTTTATTAGAGCTTTATCTATATTTAGTTTTTAACTTTATCCTAGGGAATATCCTTACTCTACAGCATGATCTTTATACTTAAAATATAATTTCTCTGAATCTCAACTGAATCACGAATGAAATTTCTTCACTTCAGTTGGTCTGGACTCCAGTGAATTCTGGCATGGTATGCCCTCTAATATGACTGGCTCTCAGCCCTAAAAAGGACCAATTTGGGGAAAGATGAGGTATTTATAATCATAAGGCTCATGTCTTCTATTCCTCTTATTTTAAAGATCACAATCTTATCTAGCCTTTGTTTAATTTCTGACACAGTGATTTCATACATTTTTTCCAATTTAATAGTTCTTCTTGTCAAGAGGACATGTCTGGTGCCAGTTACTTTGTCATAGTTAAAAGTTGAAGTTGCTTTCAAATGTATATCTTCAGCCAGTTTGCTATAACATTTCTGGACTTAATAGTAAAATAAAATAGCATGTTAGAATGTTTAAATAATTTTACAAAGAAACAAAAAACCCCTAATACCCCTAATACACATACACATGCCATATACATTTTCTTTTTTTTTTTTTTTTGCCATATACATTTTCAAATTTGTAGAGAACTCCTATAAACTTTTTGTATAACAGGAATTAAATATATTTTAATAAAATATTTTGTATAACAGTGATTAAATATATTTTAATAAAAATTAATTAGCTCACAAATTCCTTCACATTTTGATTTGTCAATATTTTGTATTTATACTTATAAGGATAGAAATATGTGATGAAAACTCTATTTATATTTATGTGTTATAGTAATCATTATATTTTAAAATATTAATACCTTACTTTCAATAAGAAGAACTCAATTGCTTTGATATCTGTGCAAATCACCTGCATAGAGTCTACAAATTATGCCTAATTTAGGTGCAGACCTTCGTCTCTTAAAGACAGGGTTCAACTTACCAAACCAATTTCCACCAAGTCCCTTACTCTCAGTAGAGAAAAACTCAATAAATGATTTTGCCATTAAGCTTTCTGTATTTCTTTAATATAGTAGCAATCTATTGAAAATTTAAACCTAAACCAAAAATAATATGGTATCTCAGATATTCAAGCTAAAATTTAAGTCAGAACACCACCTGAAGGAGTTTCAAAAGTGTTTACAATATATTTTACAGACTGTAGCTAAGAGCTTTGTACAATTCATCTTCCAGATGTAGACACATTAATGAATTTAAGTGTATTAATTTTCCTCTAGCATTTACAATTTATTATTGGCTTGGTTTGGCAGTGAGATGTTAAAAGGGGTTCAAGGTCCAAGTGAAATGATTTTTAAGTGCATCAGGAATGATGAGTTATATTCATTTTAACATCACTGCGTCCTTTTAAAGCCTCCGTGTTGTCAATGTTAAGGTTTTTAAATCAGAATTTCCTCTGATAAATGCCTCACTGAAACACAAAAGATTAGGATAGGCATTTAACAAACAAGGAAATACATTAGGCCAATAAACCTATGAAAAGTGCAATATTTTAACATCCCCATCAATAACCAGGAAAATACAAAGTAAAACTAGAACGATGGATCATTGCCTGCCCAACAGATAGGCAAAAGATTTTTAAAGTTTGATAATATGAAATGTTGTAAAGATGTAAACAATAAAAATGCCCTCACACTTCTTGGAGGAGTATAAATTGGTAAATCATTTTGGAAAATGATTTGGCTTTTCTTTTTCTTTTTCTTTTTTTTTTTAATAAAGTTGGCTGTATGCATACCCAAGACCTAGCAAATCCACTTAAAGTACATATCCCTGGAAAAATGATGGATAATAACATCAGGATACATATATCAGAACAGTCATAGCAACATTGATTGCAATAGGCAAAACCTGGGAACAATTCATTATCTATACATGGCACAATGGGTAAGGAAATTTTGCTATATACATGCATTGAGATACTATACTAAAGATCAATTAAAAAATTAACTGTAGCTACCCAGATTAACATGGATAAATCTCACAAACATAATATTGACTGAAAGGAAGCAGTCTTAAAATAATACATGTATATTTATGATCATTTAAATTCAAAAGAGTTAAACTACATTATTTAAGTATGTATGCATAAGTGGAAAAACTAAACAGAAAAGCAAAAAGGTGGGTATCATTGAATTAGTGAGTATCATAACTATCATAGAAGTTAGGAGAGTGGTTGCTGACAAGGGTGGGGGAAGGACAAAGGTCATATTGGAGTGATATGCTGAGGTTTCAGAGTAGTTGGCAGTGCTTTATTTCTTGACCAAAGTTGTGGTTACAGTAGTATTTGCTTTACAGCAATTTATTATACTCTACATTCATGTTTTGATCATTTTCTAAAAATGTTATCTTTCATAATAAAAACTTAGTACTTCCAGGAATGAGGAGTGATTCCATAAATGCTAGTTATTTTAATAGTTTTAATATGTTTTTTAAAATAAACTTTATTCTTTGGAAAAGTTCTAGGTTTACAGAAAAATTATGAAGACAGTATAGAGTTCCCATAAAGGAAGCACCCAGTTTCCCTATTATTAACATCTTCTATTAGTACGTACATATATTACAATTAGTTATCTAATATTGATACAATATTTTTTAATACTGATACATTATTATTAGCTAAAGTTCATACTATTTAGATTTCCTTACTTTATATCTAATACCCTTTTTCTGTTTCAGGATGCCATCCAGGATAGCACATTACATTTAGTTGTCATTGTCTTTAGCTTCTCTTGACTATGACAGTTACTCAGACTTCTTTATTTTTGATGACTTTGAGCATTTTGAGAATGTTGGTCAGGTATCTTGTAGAATCCTCCTCAACTGGAATTTTCTGAATTCTTTTCATGATGAGACAGAGGCTATGAGTTTTGGAAAAGAACCACAAAAGCAAAGTGCCACACTCATTAAGGTATATAGTATCAACATGAGTTATGACTGTTAACGGTGGCCTTGATCACCTGAGACAGTGTTTGCCAGGCTTCCCCACTGTACAGTCATTCTTTTTACAGCCCATTTTCTTATTATCTTTTTTGAAAGAAAGTCCCTATGAATAGCCCATCCTTTAGAGTGGGGATAATGTTCTTCCTTCTATTCTAGAGGCAAATTTTGATCTACACAAGTTATTTAGAATTTTCCTAATGGGAGCTTGTGTCTCTATTTATTTGTTAATTCTATCATGTATTTATATTTATATAGATGTATTATTTTATATGCTGATTTTTTATTATAATCGAATAATACTTTATTTTGTTCAGGTTGTTCTAGCTTTGGAATTCTTTCAGCTGATTTCTGTGTCCCTTTTATATACCCCCAACATTACAGGCTTTATTTCCCCTCTAGCACTTCATTACTTTCTGGCACTGTAAGATACACCAGGCTTATCTTCTGTATTTTCTGTCCCAATCCTAGAGTCATCAATTTCTCCAAGAAGCCCTGGTTCTGTTTATAGGGGACTGGTATTAGAAACCAAGATACGGGAGCTAGGTGTGCTCATTGCTACTGGGGTGTTTGCCTCCAGGTCCACTCACCTGACAGAGCAAGAAGATACTAATCAGTACATATTAACATTTCTATAAACATTTGTATGTGTATCTATGTATATATACATAGTTAGCATATACTGTTATATTTGTTTCAAGTGCACAATGTAAACCATTCAGGAATTCTATACATTACTAAGTTCTCATCATGATAAGTGTAGCCTTTAATCCCCACACCTATTTTCCCTACTCACCTCCCCTCTGATAACCATGTTTGTTCTCTATAGTTAAGTCTATTTCTTAGGTTTTTTTCCTCTCTCTTTTTTTCCTGTGTTCATTTATTTGGTTTCTTAAATTCCACCTATGAGTGAAATCATGTGGTATTTGTTTTTCTCTGACTGACATTTTTCTTAGGATTTTATTCTCTAGCTCCATCATTGGCAAGATTGCATCCTTTTTTATGGCTGAATAATCTTCCATTGTATATGTATCCACATTTCTTTAGCCATTCATTTGTCCATGGATACTTGGGCTGCTTCCATAATTTGACTATCATAAACAATGTTGCAATAAACATAAGGATTCATGTAGCCCTTTGAATTAGTGTTTTTGTATTTTGGGGAAAAATACCTACTAGTGTAATTACTGGATCATAGGGTAGTGCTATTTTTAATTTTTGAGGAACTTCCATACTATTTTTGACAGTGGCTATATCAGTTTGAATTCCCACCAATAGTGAACAAGAGTTACTTTTTCTCCACGTCCTCACCAACACTTACTGTTTCTTGTGTTTCTAATTTTAGCCATTCTGACAGGTGTCAGGTGATATCTCATTGTAGTTTTTTTTTTAAGATTTTATTTATTTATTCACGAGAGACACACAGAGAGAGGCAGAGACACAGGCAGAGAGAGAAGCAGGCTCCCTGCAGGGAGCCTGATATGGGAGTTGATCCTGGGACCCCAGAATCATGCCCTGGGCTGAAGGCAGATGCTCAACCGCTGAGCCACCCAGGCATCTCTCATTGTAGTTTTGATTTGCATTTCCCTGATGATGATGATGAGCATCTTTTCATGTATCTGTTTGCCATCTGTATGTCTTTGGAGAAATGTCTGTTCATTTCCTCTGTCCACTTTTAGTTAGATTATTTGTGCTTTTTGGTGTTTAGTTACGTAAGTTCTTTACATATTCTGGACACTAACCCTTTATCAGGTATGTTTTTTTGTAAATATCTTCTCTTATTTAGTAATTTGTCTTTTGTTGATTGTTTTCTTTGATATACAGAAGCTTTTTATTTTAAACTAGTCCTAATAGTTTCTTTTTCCTTTTGTTTCTTTTTCCTTTAGGAGACAGATCTTGCTATCGCCCATGTCAGAGAAAATATAGCCTATGCTTTCTTTTAGGATTTTGATGGCTTCACGTTTCACATTGAGGCCTTTATTTTGAGTTTATTTTTGTGTATAATGTAAGAAGTGGTCCAATTTCATTCATTTGCATGTAGTTGTCCAGTTTCCCCAATACCATTTGTTGAAGATATTGACTTTTTCTCATTACATATTCTTGCCGCCTTTGTCAAAGATTAATTGATCATATAATTGTGGGTTTATTTCTGAGTTTTCTATTCTGTTCCATTGATCTATGTGTCTGTTTTTGTGCCAGTACCATACTGTCTTGATGATCACAGCTTTGCAATATTGCTTGAAATCCAAAATTGTGTTGCTTCCAGTTTTGTTTTTCGTTTTCAAGATTGCTATGGCTATTTGGAGCCTTTTGTAGTTCCATACAAATTTTAGGATGCTTCGTTCTAGTTTTGTGAAAAATGCTGTTGGCATTTTGATAGGATTGTATTAAATGGTAGATGGCTTTGGGTAATATAGACATTTTGATAGTATTTCTTTTTTCATCAATAAGTATGGAATGTCATTCCATTTTTTTGTGCCATCTTCAATTTCTCTCATCCATGTTTTAGAGTTTTCAGAGTAGGTCTCTTATGTCTCTGGTTAAGTTTATTCCTATTTATTCCTAGGTATTTTATTATTTTGGGTGCAGTTATAAATGGGATTGTTTTCTTAAATTTTCTTTCTGTTACTTCATTATTAGTGTATAGAAATGCAACAGATTTTTGTATATTGATTTTGTATCCTGCAACTTTACTGAACTCATCAGTTCAGTTCACTTTTTTGGTGGTATACTTAGGATTTTCTATATATGTAGTATCATATCATCTGCAAATAGTGAAAATTTTACTTCCTCCTTATCAATTTGGATGTCTTTTATTTCTTTTTGTTGTCTGATTGCTGCGGCTAAGGTTTCCAGTACCATAGTGAATAAAAGTGGTGAGAATGGACAACCTTGTCTTTTTTTAAAAGATTTTTATTTATTTACTCATGAGAGACACAGAAAGAAAGGCAGAGACATAGGCAGAGGAAGAAGCAGGCTCCATGTGGGGAGCCCAATGTAGGACTTGATCCCAGGACTCCAGGATCACGCCCTGAGCCAAAGGCGGATGCTCAACCACTGAACTGCCTACACATCCCATCTTGTTCATGACATTAGGGGAAAAGCTCTCAGTTTTCCTCCATTGAGTATGATGTTAGCTGTGAGTTTTTCATATACAGCCTTTATTATTTTGAGGTATGTTCCCTGTAAACCCACTTTGTTGAGGGATTTTATTATGACTGGATGTTGTGCTTTGTCAAATACCTTTTCTGCATCTATTCAAATGATCATATGGTTTTTATCCTTTCTCCTGTTGATGTGATATATCATGTTAATTAATTTGTGACTATTGAACCATATTTACATCCCAGGAATAAATCCCATTTGATTGGGGTGAATGATTTGTTGTTAATGTATTGTTGGACTCGGTTTGTTAATATTTTGTTGAATACTTTTGCATCTAGGGATGCCTGGGTGGCTCAGCAATAAGCATTGAGCAAATGAGCATCTGCCTTTGGCTCAAGGTGTGATCCTGGGGTCCTGAGATCAAGTCCCGCATCAGGCTCCCCACAGGGAGCCTGCTTCTCCCTCTGCCTATCTCTCTACCTCTCTCCCTCTGTGTCACTCATGAATAAATAAATAAAAATAAAATCTTTTAAAAAACATTTTGCATCTATGCTTATCAGAGATATTATCCTGTAGTTCTCTTTTTTTGTGGTGTCTTTATCTGGTTTTGGTATCAGGGTAATTTTGCCCTGATAGAATGAATTTGAAAGTTTTCCTTCCTCTTCTATTTTTTGGAATAGTTTGAGAAGACTAGGTATTAACTCTTCTTTAAATGTTAGGTAGAACTCTCCTGTGAAGCTATCTGTGGGTCTTATCTTTTAGCTATTCTGGACTTTTGTTGGAGTTTTTTGATTACTGATTCAATGCCATTGCTGGTAATTAGTTTGTTCAAATTTTATATCTCTTTCTGTTTCAGTTTTGGTAGTTTATGTGTCTGGGAGTGTATCCATTTCTTCTAGGTTGTCCACTTGTTGGAATATAATTTTTCATAATATTCCCTTACAATGTTTGTATTTCTGTGGTGTTTGTTGTTACTTCTCCTCTTTTTTCAGTGATTTTGTTTATTTGGATCCCCCCTCCCACTTTTTTTTATGAGATAGGCTAAAAGTTTATCAATTTTGTTGATTTTCTTCCAAAACCAGCTCCTGGTTTCACTGATCTGTTCTATTGTTTTTTTGTTGTTGTTTTTTTTTTTTTTTGGGGGGGGGAGTTTGCTTTTGTTTTTGTTTTTGTTTCTATATCATTTATTTCTACTCTAATCTTTTTTACTTTCTTCTTTCTAATGGTTTTGGGTTTGTTTGTTCTTATTTTCCAAGTTCCTTTAGGTGTAAAGTTAGGTTGTTTAAGTTGTTTGTTTGTTTGAGCTAGGCCTGTATTGGTATAAACTTCCCTCTTAGTACCACTTTTGCTGTATCCCAAAGGTTTTGGACCATTGTATTTTCATTTTCATTTCTCTCCATGTAATTTTTTACTTCTTTGGTTTCCTGATTGACCCATTCATTGTTTAGGAGCATGTTATTTAACCTTTATATATTTGTGCTCTTTCCAGATTTTTTTCTTGTGTTTGATTTCTACTTTCATAATGTTGTGGTCAGAAAAGATGCATCATATGATTGATTTTTTGAATTTATTGAGACTTGTTTTGTGGCTTCAAATGTAATCTATTTTGGAGAACGTTCCATGTGCACTTGAAAAGAATGTGTATTCTGCTGTTTTAGGATGCTGTATCCTGAATATATCTGTAAAATCCATCTGGTCCAGTGTGTCTTTCAAATCCAATTTTCTTGTTGATTTTTTGTTTGGAGGATCTATCCATTGATGTAAATAGGGTATTAAAGGCCTCTACTATTATTGTATTATTATTGATTTGTTCATTCATGTTTTTTTATTAACTGTTTTATGTATTTGGTACTCCCATGTTGGGTGCATAAATATTTACAATACTTCTATCTTCTTCTTGGATTGTCCTCTTTATTATTACATAATGTCTTCCTTCTTTGTTTCTTGTTACAGTTTTTGTTTTAAGGCTATTTCATTCAATATAAGTATTGCTACCCTGGCTTTCTTTTGACATCTATTTACATGATAAATGATTTTTCATCCCCTCACTTTCAATTTGCAGATGACTTTAGATCTGAGATGAATATCTTGTAGGTAGCATGGAGAAAAGTCTTATCTTTTAGCTACTTTGTCACCCTATGGCTTTTGATTGGAGCATTTGGTCCATTTTCATTCAAAGCGATTATTGATAGATCTATATTTATTGCCCCCCCCCCCTTTTTAACTTGTTTTGTGGTTGTTCTTTGTAGTTTTTTTCTGACTCTTCTCTTGCTGTCTTTTATGATTTGCTGGCTTTTTAAAATGATATACTTGGATTTCTTCCTCCTATTCTTTGCATATCTATTACTAGTTTTTGATTTGTGGTTACCATCAGTTTATATACAACATTTTTTTTGCATATGGCAGTCTATACTAAACATGATTGAGTAAACTTGAACCAATTCTTTACTCTCCTGCCCTGTGTCTTAGGTATATGGCATATCACTTTACATCCTTTCTTTTTTGAATTCTTTAACTGAGTTTTACAGATATACTTTATTTTTACTGGTTTTGTGTTTCTTACTTTTCATACATTTACTTATGGTCTTTCCTTCCCACTCAAAAAGTCCCCTTTAACATTTCTTGTAGAGCTTGATTAATGGTAATGAACTCCTTTAGTTTTGGCTTGTCTATGAAACTCTTTATCTCTCCTTCTATTCCGAATAATTGCCTTGATGGATTAACTGCCTTTAGCTGCTGATTGTTCCCATTCAGCACTTTGAATATATTGTGTCACATTTTTCTGGCCTGCAAAGTTTCTGCTGAAAAATCCACTGATAGCCTTCTGGGGTTTCCCTTGTATGTAACTGTCTTCTTTTCTCTTACTGCTTTAATTTTTTTCCATTTTAATTAGTTTTTACCATTTTAATTACTATGTGCCTTATTGTGGACCTCCTTGGGTTGATTTGGGGTGGGGGGCATCTCTGTGCCTCTTGGATCCAGATATCTATTTACTTCCCCAGATTAGGGAAGCTTTCAACTATTATTTCTTCAAATAAGTTTTCTGCCCCCTTTTTTCTCTGGAATCTTGGATCCTTATAATGTTATTATAGGGATCTGTCTGTTTCTATTTATTAGGAAAGTAAGCTATGTTTCCTGCTACTTCTGTTTGAAAGGAGTGAATGGGGCACACACTTTTTTAAAGTAAGCTCAATGTCCAACATGGGGCTTGAACTCATCATTCCAATACCAAGAGTTGCATGCTCTACTGACTGAGCCAGTCAGGCACTTCTGGGATGTATATTTTTTAACAAGGTGGAGCTTCTTATCTTCTATAGGGGATGGGCAGCTGCTGTGGAGACCAAGGCTGGCCAGGTAGTTGAGGGGTGGGGGGCGAAGTTTTAACAAGATGTACTTGTCCTCTTTGGGAGGTCACCAGCTGCCACTGTTGAGACCAATGCCTCACAAAGCACATGAATCAGGAGATGTGGTGTTTGTTGACAAAGTTTATGCTGGTCTTCTGGGAAAGGGGACCTGCAGCCCCAGGACTGAGGCAGGTGTAGGTGTGATTGGGAAGGGCAGATGTGTAGAAATGCAGGTTGTGGGCCTTGGTGGAAGCAATTTAGGTAGTAATTACAGGCACCATGATCATTCTTACAGGTGGCTGTGTGTTTATGTTGATAGCCAGGGGAGGGAAATGGCACCTGGGTAGCTCCTTTTTCCTGGAGAGATCTCCCTTTAACCCCTGCCTCTCTGGACATGCTCTGAAATGAGTAAATAACTCGTCTTTCCATATGCCCTGGGTGTTTTTCAAACTACACCTTCTATGCCTTATGTTAGGGAGCTATTTGTCATGCTATCTCTTTAAGGGCTAGTGCTTAGCTTCCTGCCACCTTAGGGCTCTCCAAGACCCCAGCTCACTGAGTTTTAAAATTCCAGGATTTAAATCCCACTGATTATAAGAATTCATGAAATCAGCCCCTCTTACTCTCAACACCAAATGTTATGGGGATTTATCTTCCCATTGTGGGCTCCCTGGAGTAATATCCCAATTTTTTGCCCTTCTCTGTTCCCACAGTTCCCTCCCCGACCTAGAGGGCCACAGTTTATTTCACTCCCTACAACGTCTCTGCCTTTTCTACCCTCTTTAAGTGTTATCAAGTTTCATCCATAGGATGAGGTAAGCTTAAGGTCCTCCCACTCCACCATATTCCCAGCTGCCAGTCCCTACAATAGGATTTTGAAAATCAAAACAGATGTTAAATGTACTTCTTAGAAGAGCATGTACAGAGTTCAGAACATAATAATATCTGGATCTCACATTCTGAAATTTTTTGGTTTTTGCTTGGAATATTTTGTGGGGAAGAAAAAGGTGTACAAAATTATCAATCTATCAGAATCATCTCTATGTTTGATAGAGATATTTAATTCCTGGCAAAGATAATGAAATATAGGTTAAGATGTCAATTAATAATGTAGAATAAAACTTGGTCATTATTACTTCCAGATCCCTAGAGAGAATAAGAAGGGAAATACTTCATCCTTCTAGTGAATTTAGGGAGCCTTGGTGGGTCAGTCAAGTGACTGACTCTTGATTTTGGCTCAGGTCATGATCTCAGGGTTGTGAGATTGAGCCCCATGTCAGGCTCCGCATTCAGCATGGAGTCTGCTTGAGATTCTCTTTCTGCCCCTCTACCTGCTTATGTGCTCTCTAAATAAATAAATAAAATCTTAAAAAAATAGGAATTTTTAAAAATCAAGCAATATTTTAATGTCAAAATTGTGTTTGTAACAAATTAATAAATGGAATTTTATTTATAATTCCCAAAGACTTTTTTTGGCAATTTACAGTTATATCTTTAAAGTTCAGTAAAAAAAAAAAATCCTACAAAGTCATTATAATTGTAAATGTAAAGAAAAAAATATGTATCATTTTGACATGACAGTTATGAAGAATTATCACCACCATCTGTGTAAGAGTTTATACACTCTAGATTTAAGGTCCTCAGTCCACAGTGAACAGGGAGGACTGTCCTTTTTCATCTTTGTGTTAATAGCCATACCACACGGCCAACACTTAGTGAATGTTAAATTGAAATGACCTTCCTTTATTCCAATTTAAGCAAAGGTGCATGATTGTTCATAGCTTTATGTAAAATCAAGGTAATAGTCCTTGTGGATACACATGTTGCAAAAAATATATATATAGTTTAGAATCATTGGAGATTTGTGATTCTTACACCATTTTGAAATCCAAGCAGAAAAGTGTTTATAATTTAGAAGTGATTATTAACATTAAAACAGAATTTACTCCTGGGGCCCTTTAAATTGGTGAGTACAAGTGCATTTATGTGTTGGTTTTACAGATCATTAAATACTTCACAAGGAGGCTTGATTTGATTGTAGGCAGATGTTTGAGAAGCAAAGAAGGAAAAAAAGGAAAAAGACACTTGAAGTTGAATCATCAGGAATTGGATATGATCTTCTAAAACTCAAGTTAAATTACCTGAGTATTGTAATAGAAATCAGTTACATGACTGGCATATAATTTACAGAAATTTGACAGACAAATGGTCTCAGATACATCTTTTTTGTTAATTGAAATTGACTTAATTTCACCCTTTGCTTAAAACCAATATATATATATTGGTGCCTGCATGGCTCAGTAAGTTGAGCATCTGACTCTTGGTTTCAGCTCAAGTTATGATCTTGGTGGTCCTGGGATCCAACTCTGCCTCTGGCTCTGTCTCAGCAGGGAGACTCCTTGGAGAGTCTCTCCCTCTGCCCCTCCTCCCCCACTTTCTCTCTTTCTTTAAAAAATAAATAAATAAATAAATAAATAAATAAATAAATAAATAAACAAACAAATAAATAAATAATAAATAAATAAGTAAATAAATAGTTTTTAATAAATAATAAGGCCTTTCTGGTGCTTTTTGTTTACTGCTTCTTATGGCCAGGACAGTGCTAATCGGCAAGATTCATGGACTGGTAGCATCAACCTGATCTGGTACTTGTTAAAAATGCAAATTATTGGGCAGTCTGGGTGGTTCCACGGTTTAGCGCTGCCTTCAGCCCAGGGTGTGATCCTGGGGACCCAGGATTGAGTCCCACCTCAGGCTCCCTGCATGGACCCTGCTTCTCCCTCTGCCTGTGTCTTTGCCTGTCTCTCTCTCTCTCTCTCTCTCTCTGTCTCTGTCTCATGAATAAATAAATAAAATCTTAAAAAAAAAAAGCAAATTATTAGAACCTACCCTAAATTAGAACCACCCTACTCTGGGGTGGAGTCCAGGTGTCTAAAGGTGTCTGTATTCTAACAAGCTTCCAGGCAAGTATGATGCATGTTAAAGTTTGAGAAATACTGGCTTTTTGTGTGTCTAGCTCTTTCCCAAACTTCATGTCCTGGCTTAAATGTCACTCCTCAGAGAGGTTATCCCTGACTATCTTCTCTAAAGCCATTTCGATCATTTTTCTTTTTTATTTATTAATTTTAAAATTTTGAAATAATTTTAAATTTACAGAAAAGCTGCACTAATAAAAAAATTCCTATATATACTCAGGTTAACTAATAGTTAATATTTCACTATACTTGCCTTATCAGTTTTCACACACACAGACATACACCTATACCTATATAAACATTTGAGGGTAATGAGGTGTCCCTAAATACTCGGTGTACATTTTCTAAAAACAAGACAACCTCTTTCATAACTATAGTATAATTATCAAAATCAAGAAATTAACACTGATACAACCATTTAATCAGTAGGCTTAATTACCTCATCACTTGTTTAATATCCTATGAAGCAAAGAAGAAACAGACTGATCACAAATAAATATTATGATCTCAGTTTTTACTCATAATTAATACAAGGATATGAGGGGAAAGAATTGCTACTTTATTAGCTATGCCTTATAGCTATGTTTCTTCCAGAGGATGAAAAATCTCCCTTTTTGTCCTGTCAGGAAGCTCAAAACTAATTTTGTGGCTTAAAAACCTTGACAATATTATGTTCTCTGCTTTTTCATAGTTTCCATGTGACATTTCTATTTTAACAGTAATCATCTCTCCACTTATCTCCATGCATTCTGTTGTGAGCTTGCTCTAAGACAGATAGAAGCAAATACAACAGATAATAATATAAAAATTAAATCTCCATGATTCTCCATATTGTTCTCATTCTTTAAATTAGAAAAACACTGAATTCCAAAGATTGCTTTGCATTTTAGAAATCTTTCTTAAATATTTATTGGGATTTGAAACTATCAATATGCCCTTTAAACTTTAAAAACAAACACATAAAAATAGTCAAACAATTTAATAATTTAACAGTATTGTTTATCAGTTGTTGCATGACACACTACTGTGAAAGTTAACAGCTGAAACAAAAATTATTTATTATCTTGCACCATTTCTGAGAGTCAAGTATATCAGGTAGATGGGTAGTTCCAACACAGGTTGCAGCCAAAGCTGCAGTCATCTCAAGAGGGCCATGGCTGGAGAGTTTATTTCCAAGGTTACACAGGGGGTTGTAGGCAGGCCTCATTTTCTTACCAATAGGTATCTCTAGGGGAATGCTCATGGCATGCCTCCACACCCCACCACAGTAAGAGAGCCCAAGGCAGAACCTGCAGTGTTTTATAAACTAATCATAAAAGTTGACAACTATCACCACTTCTAATTTTAGAACATTTCCATCACCCACAAAAAGAAACCCTGAAAATCTTTTGCTCTGTCAAAGACATTGTCAAGAGAAAACACAAGCCACAGATGGAAGAAAACATTTGCAAAAGATTTATCTGATATTCAAGATACACAAAGAACTCAAAACTCAGTGATAAAATGAAAATCCTAATTAAAAAATGGGCAAAAAGTCTGAACAGATATCTCATCAAAGAAGAAATACAGATGGCAAATCAGCGTAGGAAAAGATGTTCCACATCTTAGGTCACCAGGGACATGCATATTAAAAGAATGATTGGATATCAGTACATACCTATTAGAATGGCCTTAATCTGGAACACTAAAATTACCAAATCCTGACAAGGATGTAGAGTAAAAGAAACTCTTCATTCATTGCTGGTGCTTTAGGAAACACTTTGGCAGTTTCTCATAAAACAAAAAATACCCCAATATATGATCCAGCAATTCTGCTCCTTGGTATTTACCCAAAGGAGTTAAAAACTGATGGCCACACAAAAACCAAACATAGATATTTACGGCAGTTTTTTTTTTTTTTTTTCATAATAGTCAAAACTTAGAAGAAACCAAGATGTCCATCAGTAGGTGAATGGATAAATATACTCTAGTTCATCCGGAAAGTGGACTCTTACTCAGTGCTAAAAGACTTTGAAAAACCTTGTAAGACATGGAAGAACTTTAAAATGCATATTAATAAATGAAAGAAGTCAATCCAGAAAGGATACATATTGTATTATTCTATCTATATGACATCCTAGAAAAGGCAAAACTATGGAAACAATAAAGGATTAATGGTTGTCAGGGGTTAGACTGCTGGAAGGGAGCATAAAAGATATTTAGAACAGAGAAACAGCCCTGTATGATACTATAATGATGGATATGTGTCATTGTACATTTGCCCACCCCATAGAATGTACTACAACCAGAATGAACCATAATGTAAAAGTATGGACTTTGGGTGATAGTAATGTGCAATGTGTAGGTTCATCAATTTTAATAAACGTTATCACTTTTGTGTGGGATCTTCATAATGGGAATGTCTATGCATATGTGAAGGCAAGAGGTATATAGAAAATATGTGGGCAGCCCGGGTGGCTCAGCGGTTCAGCGCCTGCCTTTGGCCCAGAGCATGATCCTGGAGTCCTGGGATCGAGTCCCAGGTCAGGCTCCCTACATGGAGCCTGCTTCTCCCTCTGCCTGTGTCTCTGCCTCTCTCTCTCTCTCTCTGTCTCTCATGAATGAATAAATAAAATCTTAAAAAAAAAAAAGAAAATATGTATCTTTTTAAAAATTTTGCTGTGAACCTAAAACTAGGGAAAAAAAAGTCTATTTGAAAAAAAAATGAAACAAAAAACAAAAAGAAAAAAAGAAAAAGAAACTTTGAACTTATGAGCAATTACTCCCCATTCATTCCCTGCTACCACCTGCCCCTAGAAAACACTAATTTACTTTCTGTCTCCATGGATTTGCCTGTTCTGGGCCTTTCTTATATAAATCAAACCATAAAATGTGAGCCCTGGGTGTCTTCTTTCTTGAACTTAGTGTAATGGTTTGAAAGTTCATCCATGTTATAGGCTGTATCAGTACTTTATTCCTTTTTATAGCTGAATCGTGTTCTATTGTATGGAAATACCACATTTGTTTACCATTCCTTACTTTATGGACATTTGTTTTCACTTTTTGGCTATTATGAATAATGCTTTCAAAACCACTCATGTACACATTTTTGAGAGCATATGTTTCTTATTCTTTTGGGCTTACATCTAAGATTGGATTTGCTGGGTCTTTTGGTAACTCAGTGTTTAACATTTTGAGGAACTTCCAAACTGTTTTTCACAATGGCCATGCCTCTGTATATCCCCATAAGCAATGTATGAGGGTTTGAATTTCTCCACATCTTTACCAGCACTTGCTATTGTCCATCTTTATAAAAAGTATTATTATTCTTATTATACCCATCCAAGTAGATGCAAAGTGGTATCTCACTGTGGCTCTGATTTGAATTTTCCTTGACTAATGATGCTGAGCATCTTTACATGGGCTTATTGTACATTTGCAAATCTTCTTTGGAAAAATGTCTACTCAAACCTTTTGCCAACTTTAAAATTTGGTTATTTGTCTTTTTTCTGTTGAGTTGTGTTATTTATATCTTCTGCATACAAGACTCTACCAGATATATGATTTGCAAATTCTATATCTTTAAGGTTTAGTGTCGGATTAAGAAGGAAGTAGAAAACAGCCTATCTTTATGGCATTTTAGTAATGCCACGAACCACTCCACTTTTACTTTCATGATTGATGATACCACTGAGCACCCTGCATGAGATGACTATACTTTCTTGAATCTCAAACTGTAGAGCATTCATTATGTTGTATATTTTCTACCCTGACCTGATATTGATGTACACTGTGTTTAATGAATCATATTTATCACACTCAGTTTTTCCATAGGATGTACTGTGTCTCTTAGAGTCATGGTCCAAGTGGGAAATGCAACAAATGGGAATAGAATCAGCTAGAAGGCAGGTGAGGGAACTCTGACAGGAAGGAGGAAGAGAGAAAACTTGAGCTGGATTGTCCAGCTGGGCTTTGCAGAGCATGCCAAATACTGGTGAAAACCAACAGTGGGCTCCTACCATCTGCATGGTGGCAAAATGACAATGTCTGCAAAACCGGAAATCCTCTCAACTTCAGATTAGCATCTGAATCAATTTCCAACTGATGGTTGTAACAATTTCCCCAGGCGTTGAACCCATGTGCATATAACCAGAGCCAAACATTCTAAGCAAAATAAAAAAGTGTTTATATAGACATTCTAAATGAAATTACAAATGAAAGTAAGAAGAGAAACCATCCTATGCAAATTTCTAAACTAATATCTTTGTTAAAAAAGGAAAATAATTAGACTTACACATGGTATTTAACCACTTACATTATAGCTTTTCCTTTGTGCCTTGCCTTGCTAATATTTCCAACATTTCAGCGCATGTGATAATTGGGCAGGATATGTCCTCAGGCAGTGGACGAGCCTTGCCAGGCCACAACCATCCCAGCAAACACTGGTGTGGAGGCTCACCTAAGGTAGAAGAAGTTACTTGAGGACACATCACAGGAGGCAGGAGGCAGCCAGGAAAATAAATAATTCCAAATATAGCTAATTTATTGTACAAACTGAAGTGTAAACATGAAACTATTATGTTTTTCTCAAACCACTGGTCCCAAATGCGTATGTCAAATTTTCCTTTTTTACCAAGTGCGAGACCTCTTAACAGGACTTCAGGTAGATTCCCTAACTTCTGGATCACTTTTAGGTATTCACTTTCACCCATTTAAAATCCATCAAGGGGCGCCTGGGTGGTTCATTGTTTGAGCATCTGCCTTTGGCTCAGGGCATGATCCTGGGGTCCTGGGATCAAGTCCCCACATCAGGCTCCCCACAGGGAGCCTGCTTCTCCCTCTGCCTATGTCTCTGCCTCTCTCCATATGTCTTTTATGAATAAATAAATAAAATCTTAAAAAAAAAATCCACCAAGTTTACATTTCCAGTGTATCTCCAATTCAGAGCTCTGTCCCTAATCACAGGCCATGCTTAGGTCTAAGGAGCTCTAAATGGGAGGGGGCCTAGCTTGTGCTTATTTCTAAGCACCTAAGATTCAATATTTGGTTTTAGGATGTCTCTTTTTATTCTGTTTTAACCCTTCCCTTCTGGTCTTGGAAGGTGGGGGGAGGGGAGGAAGTGTATTGGAAGGGCAAATTCTCAAAATTTAACTGCTTTGGTGTGGCTTGTCACAGCTTCTCTGGCTAAGATGGGCTGGCCATCCATATATTCTCATGCCAGCATCCAAAATGCTGGCTCTCACAGGTGACAATATTAGTTGGACACTGCCAAATCAGCTGATAACTCAGCTCCATGAAAGGAGGTTGTCCAGGCTTCCTCAATACCCCTACTTTCAGAACCCATAAGATATCCCATAGCTACCTGCTGCTTTCCCAGTGTTGACCCCTCTTGGGTGGGGTTTCAGGTACTCAGCTTATGCTTGGTACAAGAGCTGGAAAAATTCACATATCAAAAGTCACGTATTGAAACAAAGTCAGTGCTCACCTCAGATACTCTCAAATCCTTTTTTAGTATTTTTGTGTGACATCCCACCTCCTCCATATTTCTGAGTTCCATTGCTTTCAATAGCAACGCTGACTTTTCTTTAAAGGACTACCCTCAAGCTACTGGAGCCTACTTAAGTACCAAGGAGTTTATTTCCCCTGGGAGGTTGTTAACCAATAAACTGTCCAGCAAAGGAATATGAATGCCCAGCTCTTTTAGCTCAGTTTGAGAGGAATTAGAGGCTAAAACTCCAGAGCTTCCCTGCAGAATGTGTCTAAGCCCTACTCACTGTGGGACTTCCCGTCCCTTGTTTGGCTTTCTCCTCTTTCCAGTTCTGCTTCCCCCTCTCCCCAATTCCCTTAGTGGTTTCCCCTGGGAGTGCTTTCTTCATAAATCACTTGCACATAAATCCTGCTCCTTGGAACCTGACGCAAGAAACCTACCCTTGACAAACAGTTCGGTAAGGATGGAGCTCTGCTCCCCTTGCCCCATGCTAGTTAATTTTAATGTGTCAATTTGACCGGATCACTTGGTGCCCAGATTTATGACTGAAAATGACTTCTGGGTATGTGTGTGACCGTGTTTCTGGAAGAGATCAGCATTTGAAGGGGTGGACTGAGTAAAGCAGATGGCCTTCCCCAGGGGGAGTGGGAATCCTCCAATCCCATGAGAGCCTGAACAGAACCAAAAGGTGGAGGAATGGATGATTTGGCCTCTCTCTGTTTAACTGCTGGAGCTGAAATGTCGGTCTTCTCCTGTCATCAGTGCTTCTAGTTCTCAGGCCTTTAGACTCTGGATGAAATGTACATGGTCACCTTCTTAATTCTCAGGACTTCAAAGTATGCCACTGGGTGCTTGAGACAGGAGATGGGGCTTCTCAGCCTCCATAATAATGTGAGCCAATAACATAATAATTCTCTCTAGCTCTCTATCTCATCTCTCTCCTTTTATTTCCTATTGGTTTTGTTGCTCTGCAGAACCTTAACACACCTCCTCTCTTTACCCTGTCATCTCTTTCCTTTTATTAAAAATTTTTTTTTTACTTATTTGAGAAAGAAAGAGAGAGAGAGTGAGCAGGGTGGAGTGGGGCAGAGAGGGGCAGAGGGAGAGGGATTGGCAGACTCCCGCTGAGCATGGAGCCCAACATGGGGCTCAATTCCAGGCCCCTGAGATCATGACCTGAGTAGACACCAAGAGTCGGTCGCTGACCACGCAGATGCCCCCTGCCATCTCTTTTAAATGTTCTTTTTGATTAATTTCTGAGACCTGAGCAGCAGTTATTGGTCCTTCCTCCCTCCTTTCCTTTTTTTAATTCTTTTTTTTTTGGGGGGGGGGTGTTATTCTTCCCCTTTCCAAACTCCCATCTAGAATAAGCCCTGTGATGCCAGATTTCTAGTTCTTTCTCTCACAACACTCATACAATTGGGGGCGGGTGCTAAACTGTTTCAAGTTTTTGATGGACTGGTTGTCTTGATAGTGATGCTCTCCTTTCATTACTTAAAATGGTAATGTTATTAGTGCTGGGAGCAAGTTGCCATTTTTGACGAAAACAGAACGTGACAGGAATGGAAAAGAGGTTTCATGAAGGTCCACCTGTTCTGGATATAGATGATCAGGCTTCCTTGAAGGCCCAAGCTTCTGGCTTCCAATTCTACCCAAAAGAACACTTCAAAGCCGGAATCAGTTTCTAGAGCTAGCGGTGGAAGCCAAAGCAGTCCCCTCCTTTCCTCCTTCTGACAAGCCATCAGCAGTTTCTCTGATGGCTTGTATTAGTATTTACTAATGTCTGAAGCTCTGGAAAATAGAGTAGAAAAAGGGTAGAGTGACATGACAAATAAAATGGTAAGGTGACTAAACAGCCAACTTTTATTTGGTTTTTAGAGTTTGAGCCAAGTGATGCCTCAGGAAGTTGAAAGAAGAAGCCTGGACAACAATGGGATGATTAAAATGGCTACATTGGCAGGGGATGGTTCCCCTTGTCTCTGATACATAGCACTTATGAATGAAAGTGCTCTGCATCCCAGTGGCTCTCCTTTTGAACTGGCTCATCCATTACTGGGGTAATGATTTTCCATCTGGGCAACAGCAAAGCCAAAGGCTTATTACACAGGCAACATAAAGTTAAAAAGACATTATGAATAAAACGTTGGCTCATGACGGCTTTTGCCAACTCTTCTTCTGAGAAGACTGTCTGATGCCGACACGTGTTTATTACACTTAATAATGTTTACATAATTCTTCCTTGAGCTCATTAGAGCTGTCAGATCAGAAGTAAATGTGTTCCCCCCTCTGTTTATCTCTAAAGACTTCGCAGTCAATAAAGCAAGATGAATGACATCCAGGGCGCAGACAGCGTACTCTCGGGCTTTGCAAATGCTGCCAAGTTAAACCTTCAGTTCGAGTGGGCTCCTGGATGCTAGGACTGCATCTGATCAACCCCTCAGTTCTCTGAGCAAAAGAGTAGTGCTTCTACAACTTTAATGTGCTTGGAATCGTCCCAGGAGCTCGCTAAAATACTTACTGTTAGGTCTTGTCCCTAGAGATTCTGATTCCGTTGATTTGGGATGGGGCCCAGAAATGTGCATTTCTAGCAAGCTCTCGGGAGGTGCTGATTCTGTTCCAGCGTGGACCATACTTGCCCTGTTCTAGAGGTCGTTTCAATCATCTCGTTTGTGTGTGTGAGGGGGGATCCCCCTCGACAATTCGGGGCTTCCTAGTCTATGCAATGCATCAGCAGCAGCGGCCACTCCGGCAGCGGAGGCAGGAGCCAGGGGCAGCGGGAGCTGCGGGCGGCACAGCGCGCGTGCAAACCGCACGGGGCCCGCGTGGCTCTGGGGGGCTGTCGGCCAGCGTGGAGGGGCGGGGCCTGGCGCTCGGGGGCGGGGCCTGGCGCTCGGGGGCGGGGCCTGGCGCTCGGGGGCGGGGCGCCCGGCGCCGGCTCCCGCTGCCTGCTCTCGGCGGCGGCGGCGGCGGCAGGGGCTGAGGGCACAGCCAGCGGGCGGCGCGCCGCGGACTCCCAGGCAGCCCGCGGAAAGGTAAAGCCGGGAGAGCGCGCTGGCGGGGCCTCCTGCCGGCAGCGGCTGTCCGAGTCCCGGAGCGTCCCCGGCGCCCCGAGCTGCGTCTGGGCTCGCAGGGTATTTGCACAGCATCCCGGGACCGCTGCCGAGCCAGGGTTTTGCGTGTACTGCGGCGGGGCCGGGGCTGGGGGCTCGGGGTCCGCAGCGGGAGCCTGCGGCCATCCCAGGACACCGGGACTCGGAGACAACTTTGCGCAGCGGTCCTCTCCCAAGTTCCCTTTATTGCTATTGTCTTAGCGCCTCCCGGCTGACAGTCTCCCCGGACTCCAGCTTTGTTCTCGTCAGGCCAAACCCGCGGTCCCCCAGGGCGTGAACCCGGGAGTCGTTGGCAAGTGGCACCTGCCAGCCGGGTCCGCCCAGGCTCCCTTCGCATCCCCGGAGACCCAGGGCTGCCCTGCGCTGCGCGCCGGGAGACGTGGCGCCCGCGGGGGCGCGGTGCTCGCCCCACTCCCCGGCGTGGTCTGGGTTACCCGCTAGGGCGTGCAGCCTCTGGGAGGCGCATGATTTGGGGCTGGAGAAAGGGCGAGAAAAAGTTTGGAGCCTCGGCTGGGGCTCAGGAGCCGGCAGCGCTGGGCTGCACATGGCAGGAGTTGGAGAGAGCGCCGGGGGCTGGCGCCAGGCAGAGGGACACGGACGGAGGGGGAGCCCTGGAGGCCGGGCTTAGGAGCTCGACTGTCGCAGACGCGGGGCCAGGTGTAATTGCAGAGAAGGTGGGCGAAAAAGAGGCAGAGAACTGTACTAGGGATAGACGTAATTGCAGTGTACCTAGTGTGCACCCCCCCCCCCCTTTCAGGTGTTTTTTGGGAAAAAAAAAAAAAAAACAAAAAACAAACAAACCCTGCGCCATGGGATGCCTTCTTGAACCTGAACTCCTGGAGGTGGGGGACGGAGATGGGGGGAGGGATAAGTTTCACCTAGCTCTAGGGCTACTGGCTTTGAAAGCGAACAGGTGACAGAAGACTTCTGAGTGTGTGTGTGTGCTTGTGTGTGTGTGCGCGCGCGCAGCGGCGGGGGGATGCTGGACCGCCCGTGGAGCCCCCCCCGCCCCCCCGCCCCCAGCTCGCCACTGCGCTGAGTTTTCCTGTCCCTCCTCGCCCGAGGCTGCCAGGCGAGAGGCTAAGCGATGGTCTCGGAGTGGAGCAGACAAAAGGGTGCACTTGGTGCACCCTCCGAGGGCGAGGCGGCTGGTGTGTGTGTGTGTGTGTGTGTGTGTGTGTGTGTGTGTGTTTGTGTGGAGGGCATCCCCTTCCTGCCAGCCAGAGAGAAAGCAGGTAGCGGAGAGAGGAGCTCAGAAGGGAGAAAGGTGAGATGGAGCACGGGAGAAGAAACAACGGGAGGAAGCAGGAGGGCAGGGATCTGAAAGCATCTTGCCTGATGGGCTGTAAAATTATAAGTTAATCTTAAAAAAGAGATGTCGGGTGGGGACCCTGGAGCTAAAATTTTAGAGAATGGGGGCGCATTTAGTTTGATGAATAAAGGTGAGCGGTGTTCAAGGAAGTCTGAAACCAGCGCCAAAGTTTATTGCTGGTTTTAGCTAACCTCCTTGACACATCTTTCCAGCACCTACTCTGGAAGTACCTTTTGACTGTCAGAAAGAAGTAAAAGGCATATATACACAAATAAAATGCAACTAAAATGAAGTTTAAATGAAGCTTTGAGCAGGATTAAATGGCTTGTGTAACTGCTGAATGTTGCTAAAGTACTGTCAGGGCTATAAAATAGCCAGGCAAAAATAAAGGAAAAAAATAATTGTAACAAGAAAATGAAGGCTTTACAAGAACTTCCGTAATGAACACATAACAATTGATGGTATGATGCAGTAATTATTTTCGTATTTACGCCATTAACGATTGTAATTTAACGTTAATGTCCTGGTATTTTATTCCTTCTCATTTGCAGACAAAAGCACATCTGAGACACCATCAGGGAGTAATTTGGTAATATAAAGTCATGAATAGAAAACACTAAACCATGCTCAGAACTCTGACAACATAAAGCGTGAAACAAAATAACCTCATTTGCTGTTTATTATCTGTCTTTATAATTCTGTTTACCATCATTTGCATAAATGAATAGCTAAATTGTATAGTATATCCTTTTTAGGAAAAAAAATACTTGATGCTTATAGATATACTGGCGGGTGAGACTAGTAGGTAACCCTTATATTGAGCAAGAAAGGGATAGAAAAAAAACTTTGTGGGATTAGAAGTCATCTGGAAATAATCAGAATGCAAATTCAGCCTACTTTAGGCATTCTTATTTTATTTAACTTGGTGCAAGTAGTTTTTAACAATATATATGTAATTAGTCAGTGGGCAGCCCTTAGACTTCTTTCCTAGCTAATCTTAACCAAACCAAACCAAGCCAAACCAAACCAAACCAAAGTACTGTACCTTACATCATGCAACAATTTTGTTAACCTGAAAAACTCTTTTTTTTTCTATTTCTATGTCCAAAGGGTAAATTTTCTAAAATTGAGAAGGAAGGAATTTATTGGAGGAAGCTCAAAAACAAAATTCTTTCAGCAGAAACTTAAATTATTAACATTTTGAGACAAATAAACATCAGAGTTCACACATCTTAAAATGATTGTGGATTACTTTAACTTTAGGATCTTTGCTAAAAGTGCCTTACTCATATGATAAAGAGAACAATTAATAACTGTATTCAAAAGGCTCTGAAGTAACATGCCAGCAAAACAGCTGAGCAAAACATGTAGTGGTTGGGAGGGATCAGTCAATCACATGAATGTTTTAAAAAAAAATCCATTTATTTTTGTGAGGCACAGAGAATATCACAATGATTGAATGCCCTTTTCCCTTTCCATACAGATACACTGGTATCATGTGGAACAGCACATAAAATCCGTATTACCTGAGAAGGGATTCCATGTGGGAATAAGGACCTTGTATGTATTTTAAGCTCTGGGGAAATAAAATAGTAAGTGACAAGCAAGCTTTTCATTACGGTGGGACGGGTGGTTGCATAAGATTAGGGCAAGTTCTTATCAGTTTTGCTGGTTACAAACTTGGCAAATGCAATTTTGTGAACAAACTACATTTTGAGTATAGGTTTAATTACTCTTTTCACTCTTAAAGAAAGTCACTACTCCTCTATTACCACTTTTATATGATAAATATTTCAGAGGCTCCCCAATTTCTCTATATTTCTATTGTTCTTTAAATCCCTGTTCTGTAGAGAAGTTCTGTTTTAAAGGCTAGACAGTCTGACTTTTGGTTAATTCATGGATTTCTCTATTTTTTAAATATTTTATTTATTTATTCGTGAGAGACACACAGAGAGAGGCAGAGACATAGACAGAGGGAGAAGTAGGCTCCCTATGGGGAGCCTGATGTGAGACTTGATCCTGGGAGCCAGGATCATGACCTGAGTGGAAGGCAGATACTCAACCACTGAGCCACCCACGCACTCCTAATTCATTCATTTCTATGACACATTTACTCGGTCCCTATTATTAACTACCGGATATTGCAGTAGGTGCCAGGGATTCAAGGATGAGTTTAGACTCAGTCCTGGTACTTAGAAAGTGAGGGAGGCACTTATTGGATAAATACATGTAATAAAGTGCAGTAAGTGGCAGTCTATCCTAGGGCTTTGGAATGAGATAGACTGGGCTCAACTTTCAGCTCTGCTTCATACCAGCTGTGAGTCCTTGATCAAGTTTTTAGACCTCTCTGAGCCTCAATTTTATTATCTGGTAAATGAAGGGAAATAATACCTCTCTAGACCCCAGCATTGGGAAGATTACATGTCAACATATTTTAATCTCTTCCATCTTTTTTTGTTAAAAGACCTTATTTATTCATGAGAGACACAGAGGGAGGCAGAGACACATGCAGAGGGAGAAGCAGGCGCCCTGTGAGGAGCCTGATGGGGGACTTGATCCTAGGACCCCGGAATCACGACCTGAACCAAAGGCAGATGCTCAACCACTGAGCCACCCAGGTGCCCTGTCTTCCATCTTGAAAACAAACCCTGAATCCCACACTTCTCAACATCCCTCACTTCTTTACTCTATGTCCTTATCAGATTTCTGATGAGGCTTGTCTGTCTAAGCCGTCTTCACTTTCTCTCTCCTTTTTTGTGCATCCCACTCTAAAATGACTGCTGCCTCCACCACTTACAGAAACAACTTTGATTGAGATCAGCTGTGGCCACTATGTGGTCTGATCCAGTGAGCTGTATTCTTATTCAATTTCTGGGAGCATTTGAAAGAATTGGCTGGTCCCTATCCCTTCAAAAGTTACCTTTTCTTGGCACCGGTGACTCTGGTATGGCTTCTGTCACACTGTACATCTCTATTTTTCCTCATTAGGCTTTTATTATTTCTCAGCTAGCTCCTCTTTCTGTCTCCAAATGAAGATGGGAATCCTTCCAATCTTGGGAGTCTACCCTGGGCCCTCTTCTTAGCTCCCCAGCCTCCTCCTGCCTTTAAGTAGTTTTTTCCATTCTCATGGCTCTAACTCTTATCTATATGCTGACTCAGTTTATTTGTTCATTCCTGGCCTCTGAGCTCCAGAAGCATCTATTCAGCCATCTGCTTCTCTGATGTTTCCTAAGCATTTCCAACTTCTTCCGTTAGAAATTAAATCTGTATTACTTCTACCACAATACACCAAATTTATTCTTCCTTCAATCTTTCTCATTTGGGGGAATGGTACTACCATACATCCAGTTGTGCATTTCAGGATCTTTACCCCTTTGCCACCAACATGGCACCAACGTATTTCTTAATTCATCATGTACTTTGTGTTCTGGGTGGGTGTTTACCTGATACACACAGATAAACCTGACGGTATTGATAGTTTATAGTGAGTAACTCTTCTGATGCAATGCCCTGGCCATACCAGCTAAGATATATATATTACTGTTATTCCTGTATTTACCTTCCTATGTCCATTCCCATTTCAACCTATAGGGTCCAGGTCAATAACACCCCTCACCTATATTTGTGTCCAGATATCCAGATATGATAGAGTTGTAAATGATTAATATCACTCTTTAAAGTTAAACGGACTTGCATTTTGTATGTTGTATGAAATACATTTTAAACAATTGAGTGTTAGGACATTGGACATCAATAAAGAAAGGCATCTGCTTGGCAAGGTATCCCATCAATTTAATGCTAAGTGGTAGGATACCTTATAAGGAGAAAGTCCTTTAGGGGAAGACAAATATCCTTGGTTGGATTCTATACTGACATGACAAATTATGGAATTTTAGGTTGTCAACATTTTGCCAAATTTGGAATACCTTTCCTGCATTTAATTTTGGGAAAGGGAAGTCAGATAAAGTTGTAAGTAGGCTTAAGTAATTGTAATCTTTAATGGTCTGTCTTTCTGTTCGTTTCTTTGTGTTTGGCCAACAGAGTAGATTTAATCAAAAAGCTAATCTAGAAACGTAAGAGACTGAGTATAAGGCATGTTAATTGTGGATATACAGATTTTTTGACAAATAGAAAATGAAAGCAAAATAACTGGATGAGATGAGGTGTATGGTCAGTTCACCCCAGAACTGTTTGAAATTCCAGCCTTGTCCACTTTGGTCCACTTACAAGTGTTCTTAGCAAAACAAGCATCTTTGAGTATTCTTCACTCTGTATTCATTCCCTTTGGAGTTATGAAGTGTTACTTCAACAGGGGTGGCAATGATGTACATCCATGTTACCATGTAAACAAGACTCAAATGATCACTCCATGCTGTCATTGGAACTCAAAGATCAAGAAAAGTCTAAGTTTTAATTTTCTAGAGGTAGAGGCATTTCCCTTTATAAAAGAGAGACAGGGATGCAAGAATTGGTTCAATTGTAAATGCACTTCATATTCTCTGGTAGTTTTACAGTGCTGGCCCTGCCTTTAACCTTTGGATGACACTGGGCTGCAGTGTTGGCCTTCTAGGAATCTTCTTTACTCACTTCTTTCTTGCTTCTCTCTCACTAGTATTTCCTTCCCTCTTCAGTGCTTCTCTTTTACTTCACTTTCTCTTAGTCCTTTCCTTTCTTACTCCCCTTCCTCTTTCCCTCATCTTTTGTCTTTTTTCATGTTCTTTTTATAAGCAACACCAAACAGAAGAGAAAGATCTACATGAGTTTTTGTCCCTGCTCTTATCATCACGGTAGGATTTAATTTACCACGTTGCCCCTGCCTTTTGTACTTGGCGGTCTTTGCAACCATTACCTCAGACTTACCTCCAGAATAAGTGAGATACCTTAAGGTATCTTAAGATTCTTGCCCCGTTTCCCCTCTGACAACAAATAAACATGTAAGGTGGAAGAAAGGGATTGGTAAATTACCTTGTGGATCCATGCTACGACATTCTAGAGTGACCTTTTCTCAAGAAGTAGTCTTTATTACCAGGTGATAGAAAGGTAGCAAAGCCTGCTTCCTGAGCCCAGGTACCATTTTGGAAGATGCATGTCCATCTTCACAATGATGATGACAGCTAGAATAATGGCCTAAATGACAGTGACTAATATCTATTGAGTGTTTGCTATGTGCCAGACTCTGTGTTAAATGTTTGATATGTGTGGTTTTATTTATTCCTCACTCTCAGTAGGCCTGTATTATAGGTGAGGAAACATTAAACAAGGTTAAATTACTTAAACAAAGATTGCAGGATTAAAAGCATGGGATTGACAACTCAGATCTTCTGAGCTGTCGTGCTCTATACTGCAAAAGAGGCACTTCCTCAGCAGCACCCAGATCCTGTATCTATGAATACATTCATATTGAGTGAGCTGCTGGAATGCTCCAAAGCCATAATATCAAAGAGATGATGTGTGTGGGGTGTGGCATTCATTGGTCCCATGGGTGCAACTGGTATAGATCAGTTGGGTAAATCTTAAGGTTAGATATTTCACAGGAAAGCATGGTAAAAGCAGCTCATCATAATCTGTCTCTCTAGTGTGATTAGTGGGGAAGCCTAAAAACTAGTGGGATTTGTAGAGTGAGATAACATTAGCACAACAGGCTTTGGAAGAATCTTAAGAGATTTAAGTGGCTCCCTGCTTTTCTTTGTCACTCTCAAGGCAATGTGCTTGTTCATTTTGGGGTACACATAGTCTTCAGTGAGAATGAATGCTATAAAACACTAGGTTTGAGCAGAGGAGAAATAAGAGGTCATTATGTAGGTGAAATGAGCCTTGATCAAGGAGTGATCAAACAGAGGTGATTGCAGTTAGTGTTCTCTTTGATTCTTCGCAGAAACCATGCTCCATGATGTTATACACAGAGAGGGACTGAGTATAAAGGAGACAACCATTGGCATTTGGTGTTGAATGTCTTACAAGGGACTCTAAAATGAATCCTGTGCTCCAACAAAGTTCATTAGGCAACTTAGTTTGAATTGGAGAACATGGAGAACACGGGCAGTCAGAAAACATTAGTATCCCAGTAACTTCCTGATTGCTGACCTTGTGTCTCCCAGGCCTCATATAGTAAATAGATTACCCTTTTTTTCAAATGTTACTCAGAATATGACACTTACAGTGTGAGGGTCCTCCAGTGGCTTCCGACCTCTCACTCTTACTAAAAGCCCAAGATCACAGTAGCCCAGGAGACTTCATGATCTAGCCCTCTGTTATCCTTCTGACTTCATCTGCTGATTTCCTTTGTTGAGTGAATGAATGAATGACACTTGAGTAAGCCAGGGGCTATCCAAGGTGCTCAGTCATATTGTTGAATAGATAAGGAAGGAGGGACTTCCTGTTTTAATGGGGACACTAGGGAAATTAAGGTTAGAAATCAAAGGCATAGGAACAATCTAGTGAGTAGGTAAATAAAGATAAAAATTAGTATATCAGAACAGCTGGATCCTGACTTAAGAGTTTTCATCACTTATTTTTTCATTCATTTAACGAGTATTTATTGAACATCTACTACTTTATACCAGGCACTAGTGTAAAGGCTACATGTACATCAATGAACAGGAATGTGTGGCTGACATGCTATTAAGAGACATATATTACAATAAAGTGGACACATAAAACTATAATTTTAGGTAACAATACATCCTATGAAGAATATTAGCATACAGTTACAGGAAGATATGTTCTACAGATCCCATATCTTCCTGGCTTTAAACACTGAGTAATGTGGTCATCTGTCCCCCTCTCTCCTGCGCTGAAAATGGTACTGCTTTCCGAGATGAATACAGTTTAAACAATCTTATATTGAGTGACTATATTGTAATGTCTTCCTTAAGATTTTCTTCACTAGTAAAATAAGGCTTACTTTTAAGGTATTTAAAAAACAGAGCTTGACAAAAGAAGGTCCCAAATTGATGGTCTATGAATGTGCTCTGCATTTGATTTTAAAACTGTAGCAAATGTCTCACTGATACAATGGCAACTGTGGTATTCTTTTGATAAATAATTTAATAAAGAAGTCAAATTTAGAGTAGAGAGCTCTTTCTTGCCAAACACATCAATACATTCAACATTATAGTTAAAAGAGATAATTCTGAAAAATTTAATTTGAAGAGGTTCAGTTTCCATGTGATTTATACATTACTTACTTAATTTTCTCAGTATCAATTTTAGCCCGTTTATTTTTCAGTTTGTGTTAATTTGTTGTGGCAGGGATAGAAAATGGATACAGGCTCCAAATCAATATGATTGGCTTAGAAACATAAATGATTAATGACAATGTCACATCAACAAAGAAATAATGATTGCTATGGATGAAGCATTCAGACCCTTTCTGATACTATCTACTGGGGTCACTAGTGACCATGGGACCTGTATTAGTTTTCTATCACTGCCTTAACAAATTAACACGCACTTACTGGCTTATAACATCACCAGTTTATTATGCCAGTTTCTGTAGGTGAGAAGTCTAGGCATGCAGGCATGACTGATACTCTGTTTAGGATGTCACAAGACAAAAAAAAAAATAAGATTTTGGCCATCCTGAGCTTTTAGCTGAAAGTTTTGGGAAGGCATTTGCTTCCAGGCTCGTTCATGTTGTTGGCAGAATTAATTTCCATTGGCTGTAGGACTGAGGTCCCTGTTTCCTTGCTGGCTGTCAGCTGGAGATCGTTCTCAACTTCTTAAGGCAGCTCTTGGCTCATGGACCCTTCTGTCTTCAAAACCAACAACAATGAGTTCAGCCCGTCTCTTCAAATATCTGACTTCTTCTTTTCCTACTTCTCATCTGCCTTCCAGCAGAGGACGTTCTCTGTTTCATGAGGGCTCACATGATTAGACTGGGCTCATCCAGATAATTCCAAGATAATCTCCCTATTATAAGGTAAACTGATTAAAAAAAAGATTACTGAAGATTTTATTCTTTTATTTGAGGGAGCAAGAGAGAATGTGGGAGTTAGGGGAGGGGTAGAGGGAGAGGGACAAGCTGACTCACGCACACTGAGCTTGGAGCCCTGTGTAGGGCTGGATCCCACAACTCTGAGATCATGCCCTGATTCAGATGCTTAACTGACTGAGCCACTGAGGCACCCCAAACCAATCAGTAATCATCATTACATCTGCCAAGTCTTTTTTTTCCAAACAGGGTAACGTACTTACCAGAATGACCTCAGGGAGTAAAAGATACGGAGGCCAAAATTTTGCCCACCACAGGGCCTATGAGATCTACCTCTGGGAATGTACTTATCAGCTGGGACAGACCAAATGATCTGACTGTATTAATTGGAAACCTCTAACTTTTGGTGAAGGTGAGAGTGGTGTTCTTTTAGCACACCCTATAACAGAGCCACTGCAGATTTAAAACACTCATGGTATTAAATAAAACAAAAATTGATTATTTAATTTTGGAAGACATGGTCTCCAAGAAACAAGCTTGAATAAATAAGGGAACTTTGTTTCATAGGGTAAAATATTCAAATGCCTACAAGGGTCAGAAGTCAGAAAGGAAGGTAGTCAGATGTATGACAATAGTAGTATAGACTAAGAATGTAAAAGAAGGTAGTGCTAACTCAGCTCCAGGTACCTGTTTTGCTCTCAAGCAATTTCTTTCTTTGTGTTTTTTCTTCAAAGATCCTATTTTTAAGTAATCTCTACACCTGACATGGGGCTGGAACTCACAACCTCGAGATCAAGAGTCATATGCTCCACTGACTGAGCCGGCCAGGCACACCTCAAGCAATTTCTGCCGGTAATGGCAAATATCTGACTTGAAATGAGAGTTTAGAAATCTAGATTTTTCTGCGAATCTGGAAATCTGTGTGAAATATCCAGGTTTTTTTTTTTTTTTATGCTGACAAAATCAAAATTAAAAATAATGGAGCATGAAACCTAATGTATTTGAAATTAAATTTTCCTTGTGGGCTACCAGTTGGCAATTCATGGTTTTACTCATACTAAGTAAAGTGCATGTTTGAGTAAAAAACTATTGAATTTGATGAAAAAATATTCAATTTAGGAATTGTCATTGACAAAGATATTAAAATACTCTGATATAGTAAGATGAGGAACTTTTTGGCTGCTGCTTTTGGACGTGACAGTATGACTTAATGTCCTACTTTGTTAACCTGGGGGGAGGGGAGGAAAATAATTAATGCAATAATATTGTTTCTGGAGTGTTTGACTTTACACAAGTATTTAAATACCACTTTTTCTTGATTTATATTCTTCAAGTTTGCACAAGCGAAAGGAATCCGGAAGAGGTGTGATAAATTATCAATTGAATTCTAAAGAGTGTGAAGAAACAGTTTGGATAATTCAAGCACAGATCTCAATCTAGACAAAATTGCATTTATCTTTAGTGTTAACCTTAAAAAGAAAAGTCGGTTATTTTACCAGTAAAAATAGATTTATTGGGGAGTAACAGAGAATTGCAATTTGAGACACGGAGGCTATGGCAAACCATAAGCAGGTCCAACAACCAAAGGAGAGGAACTTTATTTTATACAGAAGAAGGAGACAGTTGTGAGGGGTTGTTTTGAGTGAAAATCCATTGCAGAAAAGCAGAGTTCAGGGTGATGACGATTTTATACTGGCTGAGGTGCAGGGTAGTTGATTTCTTGTAGGAGATGCAATGTATATTTTGGGGCCTAGAATTGCTGATTCTTCCTGTTGAGATTGGTCTGTAAGGGCCTACAGCTGACAATGCTTCCTGCAATTGACCTTGGGTGGTCTGGCCCCTCCTTCTAGCCTTCTGATCCCCCTTAAGGAGGTTTCCCTTTATTGAGTTTTACAAGAGATAGGGAGCATAACCTTTAAAAATCTGATTTAAAAAGAGAATTTATTTTACAGTGTATCAAAGTGCATGAAGAGGCCTAAGGACCTGGATGCAAGTAGTGCTTTTACAACTTCCCAGCCAAGCCATGTGAAAATGGGCAATATACACACATCCTCTGAACTTTACATTCCCTTTGTATGAAAGAGAAATTCAAGTTCCCTAACTCACAATGAGTTTCAAAGGATTGCTTGAAGAATATATACTTTTTATAGATTTGGAATCTGAATGGTTAGTATTTGCTACTATCCCTACTGGGCCACTTTCTTTGATCTGGCATGAGAGAGAAGAAAGAAAAATGTGAAGAGGACACCCAGCACAGCCACTACTGAATCATTTAATAAATATTTGTTGAGCATCTATTCTGTTTCAGCTATAGTATGTGCAGAGGATAAAAACAAACAAATGCAAGCCAGTTACACAGTGCCTTCTGGAAGTCATGTTCTAGCTAGGAAGATAAACATCATAATATATACTGATTCAGGTTCTTGCCAAGTATTTTGGAGATCAATAGGGCAGTAGTGTGGGGAGAGAATCGAAGAAGACACCCTAAATGAAAGATTACAATATTTTTTGGCTGGAGATCGGTATCTAGGAGATGTTTTTTTTTTTTCTTTTTTAAGGATTTATTTATTTATTTTAGAGAGCGAGTGAGCACTGGGGAGGGGCAGAGGGAATGAGAGGAGAGAGAGAGAGAGAGAGAGAAAGTCCTAAGCTGACTCCAGGCTGATCATGGTGACCCATAAGGGCTTGATCTAATGACCCTGAGATCATGACTCGAGGCAAAAGGAAGAGTCTGACGCTTTTAATTGACTGTGGCACCCAGGTGCCCCTACAAGAGATACTCTAAAAGATAAAAACTAAGCCAAACTAGACCACGTTTTTCCCTATTTGCTTTCCTGAACTTCAGATACTGTGTATTTAATTGAACGAGTCCATGGACATAGTCCTAGTTTTCCACTCAAGGTCGTATTTCTAAAAGTATTACATAAGATTTAAAAATACAATTAGGAAAAAAAAGGAATTTACCTACCATAGCCCTAGTGATAACATCAGCATAGATTGTACATAAAAATGCAAACACAAATGCTGTGTCATTGGTCAGAATTGCTGCTTGGATGAGGACCACTGTAACTTTGCTAAGCTACAATAGCAAATCAGAAAATCCTTACTTAATGTAGGATATTCCAGAAGGTGCGTGATAGTTTTGAGGACTGTACAATACTGTACAGGATTTTAGTAAGGTGAAGCTCAGAGCTAGATTTGAAAGAAAAAAATTAAACCAAATTTATAGTAGCCCGTTATATCAAGACTGGATGCCATGCTCATATTTTAGATGAGTAGGAAAATTAGACTGACAGGAGGCAAGTTAATTATGTAATTCTAATCCTAATAGCCTTTTCTCATATAGCAAATAACAATACAATGGTTTACTATTAATGAAATCATTAGCAAACATTTTGTAATCACAAATAGGAGTTTTATATTGATTCATGATAATGGTTGTGCAGTAGGATTAGAAAGTACAGAAATTCTAGAAATTATTATTTTGAATTTATTAATGCATATATTTTGAGAATTTTATATCTATTGATTGTTATATTATTATGTGGAGCTAATACGTAAAATTATATATGAAAGAACCTATTAGAATATGTCACTTTCTGAGTTTTAATAATCAGAAGGCATTCCAGGACCCTTGTTTTTAATTGATGCAGTCTGTTTTTGTGCTCCAGAGGCCTAATGATGCATTAACAATTGTCCATTTTTGTTGGTTCGATTTTCTATTGAGCAGCATTCCTGAGAGTAATAGAATGAAGTAGGGAGGGACAAGATTGAAGACGCCCAAGACTGGCTACAGTTATGGAAATACGCAAATGATGGGAAATAATTCAGGTTATTTTCATTTTTAGTTCTTATCAGAGATTCATTGTATTTAGATATAAAGCATGGAAACCATCCCATTATAAATTCAAAGCTATAGTTAGATCAGCGTATTAAAGAGTACTTCAAAATGAAATTATTTTATCATTTTGAGTTCTTTATTTTCCTTATAGAAAAATAAATGCCAATTGGGCTGCAAATTATAGAGGATTATCTTCTCTTCTTTTAAGAGTTAGTAATATGAATATTATTTTGTGGGGGGCATTTGATTTGGGGATTGAGGGAGTGACCTTATTAGCATGAAATTCCTTGGCCAATAATCTCATGACTATGAGATATATATTAAATCCTTTTCTATTTATATTCTTTGGCAGGCTATCATTCACTGTTATCATGGAAATTTTGTTAAGTAATAGTTCTCTTGAGAAATCATGGGTGCTTTTTCGAGGTCATGATTTCCTATGAGCTTAAAGAGTGGGCTATCCATCCTTTCTTCAGTTAAGAATCCACTCTGTACCCATTTTCTTTAACACATACTTTATTTGTAAGGTTTCTGACATTCCTTTCTTCCGAGAACTTAAGAGTGATATATCACACTCTTTATTTTGTGAAGTAAAATTGATTAGAGGAAACAATAAACATAACTCTTTAGGCATGAAACTCAATATATTTTGAATACTGGGCCGGGCCACCATAGCAGCCTAAGCAGCCATTCTCTGGAGAATGCTGGGCTGTGCCAAAGGCCTCCTGGTAAACAGTCCTCACAGTATTTCTTCTTACGGTGGAAGGAATTTCACCCTTGACCTTTACTATTATTGTTTTGCTCTTACATAACAAAAATCCATCACTTCTAGATATTGATACCCGTTCATTGCTGTCAAGTTATTGCCAGAAGGGGAAAACTAGCTAATTTGGGGGGGGGGTGTCTATGTGTGTTTTAAATCTCTATCCAGAGGTTTTAATGGTAGCTGTGTTTTAAAAATTGGATTAATTGAGCAATACTGCTAAGCAGAGAATCACATATTATTTTTCACTGAGTTTCAAGGGTCACATGAAGGCAACTCCCATTTCTAAATCTTTGACACTTCAAACAATCTGTTTCCAGACAAAAGTCAGCTTGAATGGATGAGGGGACAACAGAAGGCAGCAGGTAAAACATGTATTTTAAAAGATAGGGAGACTTCATTTCAAGTCTTACCTTTACGCTTTACAGGCTGTGGGATACAGACAAGTGGCTTGCCTCTCTGTTCTGAATTTAAGTTTTTCACCTATGAAAGAGATGATGTAGTAGTGCCTGCCTGTGACAATTGTTCGAATTTACAAAGGCAAAGTGCCTGGTATCCTATAGGCTCTTTATACTGTGAGTGCTATACACCCATTTCCTTCATGGGCACATGTAGATTTAAGTCAAATAATACCTCCTGCCTGCTCATACAACGGCAAGCTGATAGATCACATCAACATGGAAAGTAAGTACATGTTTTACTTCTCTAAGTAGGATCCTCATGGAAGCAGCATCAGTATCATCTGGGAGCTTGTTAGAAATGTGGACACTCTGGCCCCACCACAGACCTGCTGAATCAGAACTTGCATGTCTCCTGGGGAATCGTGTGCACAGGCAAAGTGTGAGAAGCACTCCTATTGACTGTGTCACTTCTCTCCTGGCAAAGTTGATCCATTGTGGTATTTGCTGTTCATTTTTTTTTTTTTTTTCACTTTTCACGTGTTGTTTTGGGGATGTTTGCGGGGGGCATAGGTGTTCCCTCAGCACTGGTACCTTGGGGCACATCTGTGCATGCTCACCTCCATACATGTCAGTGGAACATCCCTCAGCATAGGGCCTGGCACAAGTGGGACCTCAATAAATGTTTATTGAGTGAAATAAAACAGTCCACAGTCAGATAGGCAGACTCTCCCATCTGTTCCACAGACTCACAGCAGCCCTAGAAGGGCCTGGAGAGAGATGAATGTGCTTGAGGTCTTTGCCAGGAGGCATTACCCATACCCAATGGGGAGGAGGGGTTTGCTCACTGCTGTTCTTGCCAAGAGATCTGCTGAGGTTCTGAAAGCCTGTCAAATATGTGTAGTCAGAACAAAGGACAGGGGGCTTCCTTTCTTTTTTATTTCCCTTGCTTGGCAAAGCTCATGCCATGATTCTTTGGGAGCAGTTATCTTTTGGTGGTAGTTTTTCTTGCTCATAAGGGACAATGGAGTGGGTACAGTGGCAGCGCACCATGGTCATATTTTCCTACCCCTGTGACTAACTGGCCTGTGTCTCAAATTTTCTCTATTTCAAATCGTGAAGCTGCTGATTCACAGGCTGGCATGGGGTATGGCTGGCCTAGGGGAAGCTGGGAAGCCAATGAAATGGCTGGACATGAGCTTTCTCTCTGGGGCACCGTGAGACACAGGAAGCTGTGACCTCTTCAAAGTTTGGCAAATGCTTTGCATTGCCATGGTCTTGAACAAATCAAACATGGTGCTTTCCAAGCCTATCGAATTGCAACAAATATATTGAGATCGAGTTTTGTCCACCTAAACCCAGAGTATATTTCCGTGAAGTTCACACACCAATGTTCCTGGACCTTTGAGATCTGGAACCTGCTTCCTTAGTGGTTAGTGCTCTACCACTCCTCTGTTCCTGTTCCCAAGGCCAGTCTTGGCAAAATTGTCAGGCAGGAGGCTTCTTTTGGGAGTCATCCCACCTCACTTTCTGACTCTGCTCAGTCTTAGGAATCTGGCGAACTCAGAATGACAAATGTCTTCCTCTTCAGCAAACTCCTCCTCATCCTTGCTGCAAAATCTCTCTCCTTATTCTTCTATCCAGCCATCAAACTCTCATTTACCCAGTGTGGCCAATCCCAGTGTGGAGTTAGGAAGAAAACAATGAGATGAATATACATTCAAGAGTAAAATTTCCCCTAATCCTTTTAAGGACAGCTTTCCTTTTTAACTTGGATGGAATCTTTATTCAAGGGAATTTGCAATGATCTGAATGACATTTAAAGTAGTCTATAGCAGATTAAAGAGAACTTTGATCAATATCATCTTTAGCTAATACCACCTACAGTAACAGACAAATGCTTGTATTTCATTTGCTTAATAAAATTACTTTTATATAATATGAAGGTAACAGTGTAATGGCTGCATGCCTGGACTGGGGAGGTAAGAGGATTGCTCCATGCATTCATTCAAGGACCCAGGCTGACAAAGTCTCTGCCACCTTCTATGCCTGGTTTGGCGGGTTGCCCTGGGTATTGGCATCCATTTGACAGTTGGGACGAGAGAAAGGAGCATGCATAGGGGCATCCATGTGGTACAAGAGCAGGAGGTATGCATGACCTCTGCTCACTTTCCATTGTTAAAAACTGAATCACATGGCATGCTCAATTGTAAAGGAGGCCGGGATATGTGGCCTAGTTGGGTGCTGGATTTGGTGATCATCCATTCATTGTTGCTGCTGTGGGCGTAGGAAGTGCCCTGTTCCTTTTTCTCTTTCTCCTGCAACTCCTTAGAGAGATTTGACATTCCCTCCCCCTCTTGAGAGTCAGTTCTCTGCAGCAGAAAGCCTCCCTCCACCCACCTGAAGAACAAAACTAGAATCTTGGCAGGCCACATTTTGATGGTTGCCAGCAGTTAATCCAGACTCAACTTCCTGTATTTCCGAAGGGTGTTGTGAGAATTAATGAATTATTTTAGGTGATTATCATCCCTTTGATCATTGTCTTTGTCCTGTGCTTTTATAGTTTATGTGATGCAGGCATAGACTTATACAGTACCTCAGTTAGAGGCAGAGTGCTTTTCTATTATCCTACCTACCACAGGAGGAAGTGGAGATGCACATAGGTCAAAAGACATATTCTTTAAAAAAATTTTTTTTAGGATTTATTTATGTATTTTAGGCCCACCTGGGTGGCTCAGTCAGTCTAGCAACCTACTCTTGATTTTGGCTCAGGTCGTGATCTTGTGGTTGTGAGATTGAGCCCTTTGTGGGGCTCAGAGTCTGCTTGTCCCCTCCCTCTGCTCTTCCCTGCTCACTTGCTCTTTCTCTCTCTCAAATAAATACATAAGTAAAGTCTTTAAAAAATAGTTATTTATTTATTTGAGAGAAAGAAAGTGCATGAATGCATATATATATATATATTAATTCCAGGAGAATAGGTACCTAGTACAGGGAATCCAAAGAAATGATAGAGTATGTGGCCTTTTGTTCCTGGCAAAAGTGAAGTGGAGATACAAAGTGTGACAGCAGCATTACCTATCTGCAGAAGGGAACATGCTGCCCTTTTACTAAAGTAAAAGTTCTTCAGAAAAGAATCAAACCTTCTAATGAGCCACAACCAATAAATCCTGTCCCTCCTTTGGGAAGTACAGAAACTTTTGCAAAGAGCAGGGATTCCTAGGTCGGCCTATGGGCACTGACTGTGTCCAGACTTCCTTAGTGGGCTGCGGTGGGCAACCAAGTGGCTGCATCCCTGGAAAGACCAGAAGACCTGCTGTGGCTTGAGCCAGTGTACATGCTCCATCACCATAAGCAATAGAGTTTTCTGTCCCTGGGGTTGAAGATAAGCTGTTTTAGCCATTCTGACCAATGAATGTAAGCAGCTGTGAGAAAACCAACGTTCTTCTTCTATGGTTGAAATTTTAAAAACTTAAAAAATAAAAGGAAGAGAAGGGCATTGAATACAGGCCCAGAGGACATTGAACATTTAGTTGTATTTATATATAGGAAGCAGATTTAACAACCTCTTGACAGCCCCTATATCAGTGCTTCTCCAACTTTATTGTGCAAATGAATCACTAGGAGATTTTGGTAAAATTTGGATTCTGACTCAGCAGATCTGTGGTGGGGCCTGGGATTCTGCATTTCTCATAAGCTCCCATTTGATTTGGATGCTGGTGGTCTGGGACCACACTTTAAGTAGCAGAATGCTACATTGCTTTATTGTTGGGGTTTTGTTCTGTTTGGTGAACAGGGCATGGAATAAGAGTAGTTCTCCTAGAATGGAAAAGCTGGGCCCTTCAGAGCAGTGGTTCACTGAGTGTGAGCCCAGCAAATCACCATGTGCATCCCTGGGGAACATGTTAGGAAAGCAAAATGTTGGGCTCCTCCCCAGATTTCCTCAAGCAAATAACCAGAGGTTGGGACCCAGCTGTCTGTTTACAAGCTCTGGGGGTGACTCTGAGTTGTAAACATTTGAGAATCATTGCAGGAAAGCAGCTGACAATGGCTTTGAAAGGTTTGGTGGTTACGTCAGCAATCCTATATAATGGCTGTAGGCTCCTGAACCATGTATCCTGGTCTTTTTCTGCTCAGTTTCAAACTGGATTCCTTGGGTTATTACATTCTTCAAAGTCTTAGCTTTTTATATGAATCCTTCCATCCTTGTTCTGCATTCTTTATGTGGGGACCACACAAAAGCAAATGTGCCTCCAAAATAAAGCCTGGGAATTATTTCAGGGTTCATTGATCACTAAGTGGCTGTGAGTCTCAAGTCTCTGCTGAGAACTCCCTTTGGTTGTGGTATTGGGACCAGTTGTCCAGATTTGTTGGAGACTGAGGATTCCCACAGCATGGGACTGTCCATGTTTACACTAGATCTGGGACCATGGGTCACCCTAATTGTAGGATGTTTCTTTTCCAGCTTTAAAGTGTGAATAACCTGAAGATTTTGTTAAAATGCAAGCTCTGCTGATTTCAGTACTTTCAGTTTGGTGCTGAAGAGTCTGCATTTCCAACAAGCCCCTAGGTGACATACTGTTGCTGGTCTGTGGACCACAGTTGGGCAGCAAGGTAGTATGCCAATCTTGGGATACAGAGTTGGCCTATATGCAGATAAATCGGGGTATCTATAGGCACTTATACTGCAGACTGGCTCCTTGGCCCTGACAAAGTCAAAGAAAATTTTTGAGCCATCTATAGGCATTAGAATTGTGAATTTTACCTACAAATATATGGTATCAACACATCTCTACCTTTTGGGGCTGTGGTTCTTTAACCCATCCAATCCAACACATGCCTTAAAAATTGTCCCTTATAAGGGCAGGTGACTTCCGTTATAAAGTAGAGTAGAACATTCTTAAGGCTACAGTTTTCTCAGTTTGCGTTTGAGTATTACTTAATAATTTTCCTAGTTTAGGCTAAGCATCTGCAGATGACCTGGGTATATCTGTCATTTTTGGTCTTGTCTTTGCCTCACGAATGGTTCATTTGTCCTTCAGTTTACAGCTGTGGTCGACCACAGGGTCTTTTGCTATTTGCAGGGTTAGTGCTTTTCAGCATAATGAGTTTTGCTTTATCCATATCCCCCTTTACTAATTGCAGCACAGCAGCACATTCTATATCCCATCTGTTTCCATGATTGATTGTCTTTTACTTCAGAGTGTCCTGGAGAGTTATTAAGAAAAAAATCAGACTTCACTGCGACCTTTAAAATCATCATAAATTGTGTTTGTATCCAAGTATACTGGTCTACATTATGACCACCCAAAGCACAAGAAATAACTTACTTGCTGTTGACTATGTGATTTCTCCTTACTTGTCACAGTGAGCTGTGCACTGAGCCTTTTTGCCTTATTATGTCTTCTTCATTCTGCTTATATCCTGTGTAATTAGTGTTTTTTGTCTACACACTTCATCTTTTCATTGATGAAGACAGAGAGGCAGAGCTTAGTAATGGCTCTTAAGAAGCTGCTGGTCATGAGTTTCTGGTAACATATAAAGTTGTTTTGATGTACTGTTAATTCTCATTATTCATGGTAGTTATGGTCTATAACAATACCTCAAATCCTGAATTAGTGAATACTGAACAATTACCCCTAGGAGAAATACAGGATTAGGTTCTTGGTCTTATGGTCACAACATTTTCATCAGCTAATTAAATGCATAAACTTGTGTTACATGTGCTTCTGTTAAAGACACCTTAAATATATATTGTTGATTAATTACCATTGAACTCATGGTCAACAGCACTATAACTCATGCCTGAACAAAGTTCATCTAATATGTGTATTTTCTCTGTGAGTCACTTCACACCCTTTTTGTACTTAGGACCACTAGACAGCACATAGCACTGGGCTTGGGAGCCATTTTTTTTTTTTTTAAGATTTTATTTATTTACTCATGAGAGACAGAGAGAGGCAGAGACATAGGCAGAGGGAGGAGAAGCAGGCTCCATGCAGGAGCGCGATGCGTGACTCGATTCCAGAACTCAGGGATCACATCCTGAGCTGATGGCAGACGCTCGACGCTGAGCCACCCAGGCATTCCTGGGAGCCATTTAGAACAGCAAAATCAACCAATACCACACAGAAAAAAATCATGGCACTAAAAAGGTATGACAAGTGCATTTGTTCACTGTGTGAGAAGTGAAACAAGAAGGTGGAGTGTTGCATGTGTGACCTCACCTAATGTATGCATAGGGTGACCCAGATTTTGGCCATATTCACAAATGACCATGAAAGTGCCACATGTTAGGATTTGGGGGTTATAATTACATATAAATTTTAGCAAGTAAGCAAATTCACAAATATGGACTCTGTGAATAATGAAGATTGATGTATGTTGTCATATAACCATACTCTTCATAGCTGGCTCTATTTAGTCTATGATTCTACTTAGTGGAGTAAAGGCATTTGCCTTCAACTATTGAAAAACTTCTAGAAGCATGTTGATAGAGGCCTGTTATATAAAGATATATCATCACTTTGGCAGCATCTTAGCATAATACAGTATCCAGGGCCCTCATTTATGAACAAACGTGGTATCAGGCTTTTTCCAGGTACCATGTATAGGGCACTAAGGCCAGTGCATGGATCTCTGTTTCAAGGAGCTTGCAATGTCCATGAGAAAAGAGGATCAACTATAACAGTAAACAGTAAGAGCCTAATAGATAGTACAGATAACGGGTATTAGAGAATTTCAAAACCACCACAGGTTGGCTAATTTTTGTTTCCTGCGAGACCAAAGTTCCACATCTGCCTTTTTACCATAGTGCCTAGCATATAGTAGGGGTTCAAAATTATTTATTTGAGTGAAAATGAAAATGAAAGTATTTGAGCTGATGTCTTGGGGCCTTCCATAGGTCAGTTTTCCAAACTCTACTTGATAAATTTCCATGGGATATTTATCAAGTAGAATTACATTTCACAAATCAATTGATTATACTTAGCATTTGTAGACTTTTAGCAATGTAGCATATAGGAATCACCTAGGGGAGATTATCACAATGCAGATTCTGATCAGTAGGTTAGGGATGAGGCTTGAAATTCTGTATTTAGTTTGATCCTCCCCCCCAAACATTTTATTATAAAAAAATCAAATATACAGAAAGATTGAAAGATTTTTACAGTGATTACACACACACACATATATATGTACACCATCCATATTTTACAATGAACATTTTACTTCATTGCTTTGCAGACCTAGCTATCCATACCTTTACTTATTCATTTTCTCATTCATCTTCTTTTTTTTTTTTTTTTTGTTTGATGCATTTCAAAGTAAATTGAAGACATCAGTGCATTCATCCCTCAATAGTTCATCCAGCCTGCATAACTTTAGCTAGAGTTCTGTATATGTTTCTGGATATGAATTTTTAATTTGTTTGGGTAGCAGTTTCTTTATGCATAAAAGTATAAGGTTGGGTAAACTTTCAGGTGAAATTTCTGTGGTTTTATGAGAACTTAATGCCTGGCTTAGTTACAGGGGTTAGAATGTGGGACAAATTAAGAGTAACCCCTAAGTTTTGAACCTTGGGCCAAGAAGGTTTTATTGGAACATAGCCATACGCCCATACTCATGCATTTGTAGTAGTTTCTCACCGTGCTTTCATGCTGCCATGGTAGAGGTGTGTAGTTATGGTAGAGACCATATGGTTTAAAAGGCCAAGATGTTTACTATCTGGACATTTACAGAATACATTTGCTGATCCCTGAGGTAAAGAAATAAAAATTACTATGCAGACTGGGAGAGATCTGGAAATTAGAAGAATGAAAACAAACTAAAAAAGTTGGCAGAGTTGACAGAGGAGAGTGGGATAACCTAGGTTCTAGAGAATTCAGATGTAAATGCACCTCTAAATAAGATTCCTTTCTAAGGTATGTTGTCCCCCCCCCACCCATTCTTTCTTTAATTGAAAAAGGGAAAAGCAACAGTGATTCAAGGTACATCAGTCAACTTAGGCTATTCTGTGCTGTAACAAATGGACCCCAAATCCCTGTGGCTTTTTTTTTTTTTTTAAATTTTTATTTATTCATGATAGGCACACAGTGAGAGAGAGAGAGGCAGAGACACAGGCAGAGGGAGAAGCAGGCTCCATGCACCGGGAGCCTGACGTGGGATTCGATCCCGGATCTCCAGGATCGCGCCCTGGGCCAAAGGCAGGCGCCAAACCGCTGCGCCACCCAGGGATCCCTCCCTGTGGCTTTCAACAGCAGCTCTGCTTGTCCTCCATAGGTCACCTTTGGTTCAGCTCCATGTTGTCCTCTCTGGACTCAGGTGATAGAGCCTCCACCATCTGGGCTATTAACAGGCTTGTGATAGTCAGGAAAGAGAGAGACAAAACATTAACCAACTCTTAAAGCTTCTTGCTTAGAAATGCACTTATCACCTTTGCTTAGATTTCATTGGCCAAAGCAAGTCATGCGGACAGACCTGGGTTCACCAGGATGAGGATCTTTAACACTCCTCCAGAGAGAGGAAGCAGATGAATATGAACAGTAGTGCACTCTTCCTTGCAAGGCAAAACTGTCAAGAGATTTTTGTCATTGTTTAAGGAGCATGGCTTCACTGTGCTTGGAGGAAGAGGGAAGAAACCTACACAGAGTGTTTTCTGAATAATTAATATCCCCTGCTGTTACTTATGGTAGGGGAAGTTTTTCACCTGGGCTTTATGAGTTTCTATGTCTGTGGGTTAGACCTGGTAGTCCATACTAGCTCAAGTTAATGATCTAGCACATAGAGATCTTCTGGGGAGATTGTTACAATGCAGATTCTGATCAGTAGGTTAGGAACGAGGTTTGAAATCCTGTATTAAAAAAAAAAAAATCCTGCATTTCTAATAAGGTCCTGGGGGATGCTGATGCTACCAGTCTATGGACCATACTTTGAGTAGTAACAACGATTTTCATCACCAGATGTTCTAAAACCAAACCAGAAACAGGTATTCATTAACAAACTATCTGGATCAAAAAGGTGAAATAATGAATCCAAAGGGAATAAAGTACCCAATCTGAAATGTTGAACATTTCTGGTCATTGCTCAGAACATCTCCAAGGCAGAGAAGAACCAGATATTGAGAGCAGGATTACGTTTCAAATGATGATGAGAGGATCACCTGGAGTCATGACTGGTGGTAGGGCAGTGGGTAGACCAAGAAGTGTGGCCAGAGAAGAGTTAGTTATTAGTTATAGATTTTGAGCTAGAGCAGTTCCACCCAGTGACTTTGGCCATCACCATTCTATCAACACCCTCTTTGTAGTGGAATGTGGGTCAAAGGAAACATCAATATTTTTAGTCGCAGATGGGACTTAGAAACTAGCAATAAATGTTTTTTGAGCACTCAAACATGAATAGCAGCTTTGTCAGAATTCATAACTTTAGATAGTGGCAGAGGATTCAGTACAGTTAATAAAAGCCATTCAGCAATTTCATTGCTATGAAGTATGTTTCATTTGAGTTTTGATTGTCATAAATATCTTGCTAGTTAAATCTGAAGCAAGACTACAACTATGAGATTTGATGTTTGAAGAGAATATTTTGAGGTGAAATGGTTCTCCAGAACTTTAGCATTGTTCCTTCAAAGGAACATCTGTAGTTATTAGGAACAATTGATTTTATTGTCTGTTGATTCCTCTTTTTAATGACATTGACAGAAGTGTTTTGGCCGTGATTAGCAAGATAAAGCCCATGCGTATATTTCAAATATGTCATGGTTTTTGCATGAATTGCTGTTGTATTTAGGTTTTGTGTCACACACATCTGGCATTGAATTCAGACTGCTACCTGCTTGCTAGGATTCCATGGGCAAATATTTAAACTCTGAACCTTATTTCTTTATTTGTGTCTTATAGGTGATATTGCATTAAAGATGGGCTAACTAATGTACATATATATCTTTAAAGATATATATGTATATAGATATATATGTATTTCTATATATATTTAAATATATTTATCTTTAAAGATTTTATTTATTTATTTGAAAGAGAGAGTATGAGCTGGGGGAGAGGGCAGAGGGACATGCAGACTCCCTGCTGAGTGAGGAGCCCCATGATATGGGGCTCCATCCCAAGACCCTGGGATCATGACCTGAGTCCTCTTTTTTTTTTTCTTTTTTTACCTTTGATGTCATGCTTTATTTGTTCATCCATTAAATATTTTATTTTTATGTCCTCTCTATACCCAACATGGAGTTCAAACTCCCAATCCTGAGATCAAGATCCCCCAACCAGGCCAGCCAGGCACCCCAGTGCCATGCTTCATAACTCTTTGCTTCCTTGCCTATCTCTGCATCGAACTGGAACATTGAGTCCTTGACGGGGAGCTTTAGTTACCTCAGAATCCTAGAACGTTCTCACTGTATCCCAATCCTAGATTGACATTTACCATTGAATAGCACTTTAAATAAATAGTCAGTACAATAACTACTACAGTAAAGGAAATTATCAACTTTTCACGTGTGTGGGCCCTGCTCCCTGGGCTCCCAGGGAAGCTATGGTTTCTTTAACATTGATCAAGGTCCAAATGACTCCACCACACCTCAAAGCGTGGGCTCAGTTTCTGCCCTGACACATGCAACACCTCTGCTTCAATTAATATGTATCAATTAATCAAAGGGAGCCTGACCGGCTCTGTGTGGTTCGTAAGAACATGGGATCCTGGGATCATGACCTGAGCCAAAGGCAGATGCTTAACCTATTGAGCCACTCAGGTGCTCCAGAGCTAACAGAAATGTATTTAAAGGACATTACACAGAGTAGGTCCTTAGTGAATGCTGGCTGTATTTTTTTATATTCGTGATACAAATTGAAATCACTCTTGTTTCAACATTTAGAGTGAACCATGTATATGGCTATAGTAAAAAAAGAAAATAGGCAGTAGCAAATATTGGACAGGATATGGAAAAACTGGAACCCTCATACATTGCTGGTGGGATTTTAATATAGTACAGCCACTTTGGAAAACAGTCTGGCATTTTTAAAAAATGTTAAACATAGATTTACCATATGACCCAGAAATTCTACTTCTAGGAATCTACCCAAGTGAAATGAAAATATATTTACAAAAGGCTTGTGTGCCAATGTTCATAACAGCATTATTCTTAATAGACAAAACAAAACAACTGTCCATCAACCAGTGAATGGATACACAAATCGTAATATATCTATACAATGAACACTGTTTGGCAATAAAAAGGAATGAAGTACTGCTATATGCTACAGTGTGGATGAACCTCAAAAACAATATGCTAAATGAAAGAAGCTAGACACAAAAGATCACATACTGTATGATTTCATTTATATAGCATTCCCATAAAAGGCAAATCTGTAGAGACAGCAAGTAGATTAGGAGTTGACTGGCTCTGGCAGGGGGTGCCAGTGGGTAACTGCACATGGGCTCGAGGTTTCTCTTCAGAAATGGTCTAAAATTAGATAGTGATGATAAGTGCACAGCTCTGTAAATTTACCAAAAAGCATTGCATCGAATGCTGAAACTGGTGAATTCCATAGCATGTAAATTATAACTCAGTAATGCTATTTTTTAAATAAAGTGTGAACTGTGTTCATTTTTTAAATTTTTGCTTATTTCTGTGTAGGTTCTCATTGTCATAAAATGAGGACAATCAGTGAAATACTTTTTCGCTTTCTGAAATGAGGTGGATTCCGGAGCTATCGTGAATGCTTCAGCTTTCTCAACTCAGTAGGGAACGCTTTGGTTTTTCAGGACAGCAAACTGAACCCTGAAACTAATAGCCTGCAGGCACCAGCTGAGGATCGTAACATCTGAAAACAATAGAAAGTCCAGTCAGTAAATGCAAATCAATAACACTGGCTGATGATTCCACGTAAGTAAAGAGAGATTTTTAAGATGGAGTGTCTTGACTCTAGCCATTAAACTTCTCATTCACCAGTTCTTCATTAAATGCCTGCCTTAACCAGGGCAATTGAGTCTAAGATATCAGACATTTTTGAGTTATGGAGATCACCTGCTTCATTTTTGGCCTTGGGCACAGGATAAAAGGAACTGAGTTGAATATTCCCCCAGAGAATGATGTAAGGAGAGGTAATTGGCAGCACCTGGAAGATACCATCTTGGAACAACTGCCATAGATGTGCTTATGGAAGCATAAGTACATTTAAGAAGAGGCACCGAGTCTCATTGTGTTAAAATGCTAGGGACCTCATTCAAGCATCAGATTTAAGAACTAGGTGTGTGTTTATGCGTGTGTGTGTGTGTGTGTGTGTGTGTGTGATAGAGAGAGAGAGAGAGAGAGAGAGAGAGAGAGAGAAAGAGAGAATTCTCTGGCCTTATTTTTGAGAATGGGAATAGCTTGGGCACCCAGGTGGCTCAGTGGTTGAGCGTCTGCCTTGGGCTCAGGTCATGATCCCAGGGTCCTGGGATCAAGTTTTGCATCGGACTCCCCACAGGGAGCCTGCTTCTTCCTCTGCCTATGTCTCTGCCTCTCTCTGTGTGTCTCTATTTGTTTCTTTTGTAGGGATCTCATTGTGGGGGTGCAATCCTAGCATTCTCCTGATCGGATAGACTAACACATATACTTTATCAGCCTTCTTTGGTTGGTAGTAAGTGAGTAATAGGAATAGAAGGTGTCCCAAAGTTGCTACCCAAACAGCAAAAACAAAAACAACTCATTTCTCAGTGTATAATATGAGGATCACTGGTATCAGAATAACCTTGTAGGGGGCAAGAAGTGTGAGTATCTTATTTTAACAATCAGAGACGTGAGTGGCTGTACTATGCCGTGCTCTGTTTCTGAGGAAACAGTGGTGCATAAAAGAGACCAAAGTCCCTGCTTCATGGAGTACTTGTTCTACTAAATTGTTCTCCAACTGTAGGCCCTGAACCAACAGCATCTCCTTTGCTTGGGTACATAGACATGTACAGTTTCTGGCCTTGCACTTGACCTACCTAACAAATCAGAAACTTTGAGGGGGCAGCCTGACAATACAAATGCTAATACGCTCTCTAAGTGTTGATGTGGGATAAGTGTTTGAGAAGCACTCTTCGAGGGCAGGGTTTCTCAACTTTAGCACTGTTGACATTTTGGGCTAGAAAATTCTTTGTTGTGGGGCTGTTCTGAGCAGTGTAAGATTTTTAGCACAAGAGATGCCATGTAGCTCTCTACCCTAGTTTTGACAATAAAGAATGTCTCCAGATAGTGTGAAATGTCTCCTGGGGGTGCAGAATCATCCCAGGTGAGAACCAGTGCCTTAGGGCAAGGCTGTTCAAGATGGCTTGCTGACTGGTACTATTAGCATCACTTCAATCACATCTCTAGGATGAGTGAGGAATCCACGTTTTAAAAAGTCCTTCTAGTGATTGTGATGCTGCTAAGGTTCAAGAACCACCATCCTAGTGGAAGAGATAGACACGTGCAAACCATTCAGAATGAGTAGTGTGCTACACATAAGATCTATAAGAAGGAGTGTCTTCACTTTACCCATTCAACATCTCCTTTCAGAAGGATAAGGAGGATATGGAAGGAGGACAGGGTGTTCCCAGGAAGAGAAAGGTTGTAGTTTTAAATAATATAGTCACGGAAGGTTTCATTGAGAAGGTGATTGATCAAAGAGTGAAGGAAGTGAGGAGTGAAGAGAGAATGGGGAAGAATGCTCCGGGCATTGAGAAGGGAAAGAGCAAAGGCCCTGGGGCAGATGTATGTCTAGTAGGTTAGAGGCTAGTAGGTAGCCCAGGGTGATCAAGTAGAGGAGTCTGGAAGTAGTTAGAAAACAAGTAAGAGAAGTAATACATGGATGAATCAATGAACAAGTTTACCTTGACTTCTATATATGCAAGTTATGTGGCTTTGAGTGTATTTTGTGATCTTTTTAGACCTCAGCTTTTTCTTTTATAAAGCAGGATTAATACTTGTTCCCTAGAAGTCTGCTTTGAAAAATAAAATGCTCAAATGATGGTAAACTTTCAAGAGGTTTGTCAGATTACATTGCTTATAGTATGTGATCAATAAATTGTATATGTGTTATAAGAAAACAAAACTAAACCTAGGAAAATTTAGACCTACCATGTCTGAATCTCTGTGATGGAGACTGGTAATCTGGGCTTGTAATAAGTCCCGCAAAATGATTCTTGAATATGTACACTATTTTGAAACTCTTTATTCTGCTCATATACAGTATTTGTATCCTGGTCCCATTGATTATTTGAAATGCCTTGTCAGTAGAATTTTTCAGGTGTGAATATTAACATATGAGGTTCCAAGGCTTTCCTAAGAAGGAACCAAATTGTAGATCAATATGGCAAGTTCAGGAGATTACACTGAGAGGCTTTTAACTTCCGGGTGAAGCTCTCTAGGGTGAACATTCAGAAGAGGACACCAGGGGAACTGACCCTTTTTTGGTTTGCTCCAGCCAATCAACAATACTAAGAAATAGAAATACTTCGTGATCCACTGTGCAAGGAAAATAACTGTGAGGTAAATAAGGTATTATGTCGACTATGATGTCCCTAAGGTTGGTACAGTTATCCAAGCAAAAGATTCCTTGTACCCAGTTATGTAAGTTTTTGTTTGTTTGGTTTTTTCTTTTCTTTTCTTTTTTGTACTCAATCCACCTCTCCCTGATGAGTTGCCTGTCTTTATCATTATGCTTTGGTAACTTAATATAATAACCTTGAACTTTTGTAAACACCTCTCCTCTTAAAGGCTCGGTGTTTGGGGCCATTTTCAGTTTTTAAAAATAAGCTATTCTTCAATATGTTACTCTCCGGTTATTTTGCTCCACCTTATTTGCCTTAGGGAACCTCGGAGATTAAATCTTACCAAATCTTGAAGCTGCCATGATTTGAACTGCTAGGTTTTTCTGCCTTAATTTCCCCTCTGTGAGTTCAAGAGGTCAGACGTAGTTTGAGGCAACACTTAAGGAGTCTGTATCTTGAAAAAGCAATTGGATTAGTTGGGTTGAATCTCTTTCCTTTTTTTTTTTCCACATTGAAATGATGGGGTGGGAGAGTGTCAAGATGAGTTTTAAATTGATTTATTTGGAGATAAAATGCACCAAAGCTGAAGAGGAAATGCCTTCTCATTATTTAGTTGCTGAGCTGCACCTGAGAGTTCATGATGATGCCAAGAGTATAAGTGAAAGCACCCAATTTTTGTTCAGTTAATTCACACATACATTATAAATATTATAAATTAATTATAATACTTATAAGATATATACCCAAGCAATTTAAGGAAGTTTAAAAAAGCAAGGGTGTTGCAGTTTGTCTTCTATCTACTGAACTACATTACTTTTAACAACTTCTCATTTTAGGCCCCTGCAATATTTAATTTATCACCCCTTCAATTTCACCTACTAGAGAATTGAGAATTAAGGATATTTTCGCCTGTTCCAAAGCTCTTATGAACTTTCACCTTCAAGGATTAGGCACAACACAGTCACCAAACCTTTTCCCCACTGCAGTGTCCGCCAAAAGACATTTTCAATTAAAGTTGCTCCTAAGAGTATCAGAAAAAATAAAGGACACCTGGTTAAATTAGAATTTCAGATAAACAGCAAGTACATTTTTAGTGCACATATTTTCCATGCACTATTTGGGATATAAAAATCTATTTGTGGTCTGTCTGAAACAACATTAATTGGGGAGTCTTGTAGTGATTTGTTAAATCAGGCCACCCTATTGGCTTCTCTTGGGATTGATGTTATTGGACTACAGGAATATCCAATTGTGATCATTAAGCTTCAACCTAAGGGAATCTTGGAGACAAGTTATTTGGCTTCTCTACCAGAAGGAAATTAGGACCAAATTCTATTCTCTGAAGAAAAGACAATTTAGAACCTAAGACTTCATTTTTTTTGAGAAACAGCTAGGGTCAAAAGCCACTGTCATGTTTCCCTAAGATGAGTGAAGCAGGAATTAGAGGTATTTCTCCTTAGGCCCTAGGGTGAATATTACCATGTGAAAAATGAAGAACCCAAGAAGATCACAACATGTCTTTTTCTCTTTTAAGTCTTCATGGATCTGGGTCACAGCTGAACGTTTATACAATCTACTTTTCAATTTGTTAGGGGATCAAAGGTCTATCCTAAAGGTAGCTACACCATTATCACATTTATCATCTGTGTGAATCCTTTTGCATACAGAAATACCTAGTTACATCTGAGTCCCGTTAATACAAAGCTTAGCACAAAGAAACCTGTGCCTCCTCACTTTTCTTCCTCTCGATGATCATGGCTACAGTGGACACAGTCCAGCTTAGTTTGAGATTTAGCAAAGGGGCTTGGTGGTTTCTTCTCATTATGACAAGGATGAACTTGTCACGTCGTGGAAAACGAGGTATTGCGAAGAAGGAGGCAAAGACCCGGAATAATCAAATCTACTTTTTTTTTTTAAGACCACTAACTCAAGGTATTTGTTATTACAGGATTCTGAATATTACTATGGTGACAGTCACCCTCCTTTTCATCTAGAGAACTGTTCTCAGGATCTACAGAAGAGAGGTATGCTCAGATTTACTCCTTTTAAACTCCTTAATACTCTTATTAGAAGCTACGTTCAGTAATTCCCTTTGTAATCCGCCTTATCTGGCTTCTGGAGTATTTATTTTGATTAATCACTTTGATCCATGGTAATAATTTCTTGCCAGGAAAAGCTCTGAGGAAAGAAATGATGTGCTGTTTTATGTTGAAGTATCTCCTGAAGGAACATGGTTCTGGGGGTTAAACAGCTCTAAGTCTGTTGAAGGTGGGGAGGTGAGTGGCCACTGGTAAAGTGAGGATGGATGCTGAGGGGAGGCATTTGTGTCAGAGCTATGTGGTAAAATAGGAACAGAGTTTCTCCTAAAACCCCCACGTAGTTATAATAAACAGTTTAACATCAAAATGACTGCAGGCGTCCTGTTATTGTACTCACCTGGAAGTGAAACAAAACAGCCTTTTCTCACTTCAGAGGACTGGAGTTTCAAACTGTGATATTCTGTTCTAAAAAGGATTTAGAATTCTAAATTTTTTGGGTTTCACATGTCCTACAAAATCCTAAACGCAACTGATAACTGTCTGCTAGACCATTATATTTTCCCGGGGTGAGATACACAAAGATAACAAAATCAGAAACATAAGCTTTATATATTTGCTGTTGGAAGTGGGAGTGCTTGAAAGTTTAGATCAGAGGTTTGCAGACTTCTGTAAAGGGACTAAATGGTAAACATTTTAGGCTTTGTGGGCCTCACGGTTTCCTTTACTCAATTTGGCCTTTACTCAATTGTAGAAGGAAAGCAGTATTAGGCCACATACAAGTGAAGGAGTGCAGACACTGAAATCTGATGTTGACATTCTCATGTATCCTCAAGAATTTTTTGTAAAGATATTCTTTGAGAGCACGAGGTTGCTCATGAGCAGAGGAAGGACAGAGGGAGAGGGAGAAGCAGGCTCCCCACTGAGCAGGGAGCCTAATAGGGGACCCAGTCCTGGGGCTCCATGATCATGACCTGAGCAGAAGGCGGACACAACCAACTGAGCCACCCAGGCACCCCTGTAATTTTATTTTGTGTGTTTTGTTTCACGTTTTTGTTTTCTAGCTCAAAGGCTAGATTTGGCCTTAGGTTGTAGTTTGCCTCTGCTTTAGATCCTAAACCAAGGCAAAGCCTCCTGCGAATCTCTGCATACTTTGTACTCATTATCATTGCAGAGACCTTATGCTACACTCCTGTTATAGTTTTCCAAAAAGACCCAGGCCCAAGGCAGAAGTGGTTAGTGCCTCACGGGGCCGGACAGCATATCTTAAGCTGTGCCTTGTGGGAGGAGGAAGGAGCGTCAGGTATTGACGATACCTGGTCTGGCTGTTTATTGCCAGAAGTCTGTGGACAAACCTTGTGCACCTGGGCTGTTCTGCTTCCCAGCCAGTGACCTTCCACCTGCTTTAACTTTAGTCTTGTAGCTCTTAAGCTAGTTAGCAGAACTTTAGGGAGCTAGAAGTTTGGCAGCTGTTTTTCAACATAGCAGAAGGTCAGAAGGCAGAAGGTTTCTTTATATTACATTTTTATTGTTTCTCTGTGATTAAAGGGTTTGATTTCAAACACTTGACAAGAGTTGTTTGAACATAGATCTGCCTCAGTGTAGGCAAACTCAAGTGAAAGAAACTAACAAACCCGTGGACCCCCTCCCATCCTTTATTCTCTACACCAAATAAATAGATCAATTGGGGCATGATGATTGAATAAAAATAATTCTTTGCAAAAGAAATAATTGTAAGCAGTTCTCAAATGTTTTCTTAAAATCACTGAAGCTTTCTCTAAATAATACACTTGCTGAATGTTGAAAATAAGACTATATGTAAAAATGAAAAGCTTTCCTTCCTTGTGTGAGCTAATAATGTGCTGTGTGACCTTAGATAGGTTACTTCACTTCTCTGTACCTGAGTTAAATAAAATGAGGAACTTGAGGCATATGAATTCAAAGGGTTCCTGGGTATACCTAAAAAGATGAAATAATAGAATATAGAGTGTAGGTGTCTCATAACCACTGAGTAAAAGAGCATTATTTTCTCACCATGGTGTTATAGGCTTAATTATGTTCCTCCAAAATTAATATATATTGAAGTCCTAACCCTGTAGTACCTCAGAATGTGACCAGGTTTGGAGACTGGGCTTTTGAAGTGGCAATTAAGGTTAAGTGAGGTCACATGGGTGCACCCTAACCCAGGTGACAGTCTTTGGAGATAGGCCTTCAAAGAGGGGACTGAATGAGACAGTAGGCTGGGGCCATTGGATGACAGCCTTTGGTGCCTTTTAGAGAGCTACTAGGGATGCCCTAGGACAGAGTGAAGGCCATGTGAGGACACAGAAAAAAGCTGCGTGCAAGCTAAGGAGAGTGGCCTCAGGGAGAAGCCAGAACTGCAACCACCTAGATATTTTAGCCTTGTCTAGAACCTCGAGAAATTTCTTAAGGCACCCAGTCTGTAGTATTTTGTTATGACAGCCTTAGCACACTAATATACGTAGTGTTGCAAAGAATGTGTGTAGGAGTGCCATCCTTGAGCTGACCTCATGAAGCAAAGGAGTAGTGTGAACTTGATTCCCTCCCCATTCCTTGCTCCGCCTAACCACTCCTGGTCTGGAGCGCAGGGTGGGGTTGGATTTGAAAGAAGAGGTGAGGGGTGCCTGAGTGGCTCAGTGGTTGAGCGTCTGCCTTCAGCTCAGGTCATGATCTCGGAGTTCTGGGATCGAGTCCTACATTGGACTTCTAATGGAGAGCCTGCTTCTCCCTCTGCCTATGTCTCTGCCTCTTTCTCTGTCTTTCATGAATAAATAAATAAAATCTTAGAAAGAAAGGAAAGAAAGAAAGATCATTGGATTGTGTGGACCTTCCTGGCTTTCTTTGGAGAAAAGTTTCAGGGTTCTGAACATCAATAAAAGATAAAATCTTAATCTGTTAGCAGCATATTTTTCATATGTCTTAGTGAGAATTCAGAGTTAAACTTCTTATTTGCCAGATACTGCTTTCATACCATTATTGATATAGAGAAGCCATTCTCAGATGTTTTTGTCTCTTTCATACCCTTCAGTCCTACAGGACTTCAAAGCTTTTATATGTGGGGTATGGCTATAGATATTTATATATTAGAAAGTAAAAATGAGAAATTTGCTAATTGCTTCATTTAGAATAAGCCTATTAACACAAATAACATTTTTTATGAAAAGGGATTTTCCCAAAGCAAAAACAGTGAAGAGCAGAACCTTTTCCTCCACATTTTTGTAAGTTTTTTAGTGTCTAGCCTAGTAGAAGGTAGCTGGATTGGCATATCTGCTTCTGCCTTCAAACTGTTGCGATATCACATATTATACTAGATTCAGAGAACTGCAGTATACACAAGAGCATGAGAAAGGCAAGTGCCACCTTGGCATCAGGAGGAAAGTACTTGAGGTTTCATGGATGTCCTGCACAGCCCTATCAGGACTTGTGAGATCAGTTTGAGAACCTCTGCTAGGGCAATATACCCAGAAAAAGGTGATTTATGGTTTCTCTAGTAAGACTTGGTTGCCTGCCCTGTTGACCAGGCACAAACTTCTCCTCGTAGTTGCCTTTTTAAAACTATGTCTAAAATGGTTGTCAGTGGAACACTTGTAAACATGTAACTGAACAACTCAAAATTAGGACCACTTCGTATGTAGGGCACAAATGGCCCTGCACAATTTAAAGGTACGGCTGAAAATAAATGAAGGCAAAGAGGAACTGTTGCTTGTAACCCACATGGCCTGTAAGGCATAGTGGGTTTTTTTGGTTTATTTTTTGCACCTGATTTAGATTTGCATTTACCTATGCATAGGATCTGTCTCCATCAGTCACATATTTGACGGCTACTAAAGACTGCAGTGATTAGAAAATCTAAGGCAGAGAATTTGAGCTATATGGCTTTTCATCCTATGAATGAGGAAATGAATGTCCACATAGGCTGGATGTATTGCCCAGGATTACCCAACCAAGAAATACAGCACTTGAGATAGGAAAGACCTTGTTTTTACATGGTACTGTGCCATACCTATACTACTATCCTCGGCCAGCTTAGCAACTCAAGCTGAATGTAATTGTGAACTAAATCAGAGACTATAGAGTCCAAGGGTGATCATTTGGTTGTATAAAGACTCCCGAAGACTGGAGTCAAGAGAGAAAAATAATAAGACTTCAGTGGATTTGGGGCAAACTTTGAAATTCAGGGAGGGGTAGGACGGGAACAGGTTAACCCAGTGAAAGGAAGAATTTTGAAAAAAAAAAACATAGGGGCAGGTGGCCAGAAAAAAAAGCTTTGTGAACATGGGCTGGTGGAGAGGTGGTGGTGATCAGGGGTGAGGGGAACAGTTGCTGAGGAATAAGGAGCAAGGAGACTGACAGATGGGGTGGTGGTAGCAACACCCTCTCTGAATCCAAGCTTTCATTTGTTAGATGCTTCATCTAACAGGGGTGGCAGGTAAGTGGCTCTTACCTGGAGCTTGACAAAGGATTCCATCCAAGCTTTTGGCCCTGAAACTCCCATCACTGAACCAACCCAGCTAACTAGCCACAGATGTTTTGTTTATAACCGGAGGAATTCATGTGAGGTTGGTGATGACATTTCCCTGTCTATAAAATGCTGATAGTTAAACAGTGATACTCTGTGCAGCATTTGGAATCTCCATCTTGAGAGGCAGTTCTTAAGTGTAATGGTTTAATGGTCATTTAGCATGATGGGCCTTTGGAGTGTAATATCATTTGCCTGCCAGTTAAAATGAACGCTTCTCTGTGGGAAGTCAAAGATCATGTCAGCATAACTTGGGTTAGGTGAAGGAGCGCATCAAGATGTGAATGCTAAAATTGAGAATAGGGAATAAAATCTCTTGTATGCCTAGCCTGTTCATAAATCCAGTGTAATTAAAGAACACCACTAATACCTACCAAATGGGAAATACACTCTGAATCGGTGAAAAGTTTGACTTATTTCTAAAGAAGTGATGCTTTATTATCTTGTCTATTTTTCACCTGTCCTCTGCGTAATGCTTTTCTAATTTATTGATAAGGTTGAGGTTACCACAATAAAGAAGCTGAACTTCTTGCCTGTCCTGAAGCTGCTGTGTCCCTCCTCTTGCTGCATTTGTGGAAGGAGGAGGTGTGGTCCCTGCCTTTCGGGGCCAGTGTTATACCCTTAGCCTCTCAAGGGGGCCTCTTCCCCATTCAGGAACATCATTGCTCCAATTTACCCTTCTCTCTCCTAGTCTCTTCCATCTGTTTCTGCTCACAGATTGTTTCTTTTTCCTTCACTTAGAAAAGCTCCCTGGCTGTTTGGACATACTTGTGTTACCCTCTGCACATAACCTTGAGCTGTGCACAGTCCCACCCTGGCTGCTCCTGGGGTAGCCACTATTGCATGCCTATGGCATGGCGGGGGCTGCAACTGATCACATCCATGTTCTTGGCTCTCTTGTCTGGCTCCTCATCTTTCTCAGTGTTTCCTCTTATTTTTTGGTCAGGATTGGTGGTCTACCTTCCTGCTCCTGCTCCATGCTCATCATGGGCAGTGTCACCTGCACCCAACTTTTCATAAGCATCTTACCCTGCCTTTGAATGTATATACCTTCAGCTCTGCTCTTTCCTTTAAGCTCCAGAGCCAGATACTCAACTGATAATCATCCACGTCTACCTCCAACTCACCATCTCAAAGCCAGACTTCAACATTGTCCTCCTTTACTGCTAGGCACAGCTGCTGTCCTCCACATCCTGGAGCAGGGGTCCACAAGCTGTAGCCAGTTGGCCAAATTCAGCCTGTACACAGTTCTGTAAATGATTTATTGGAACATACCCCTACCCATTTTTTAAAGTATTTTCAAGGGGACTGAGTGACCTGTAAAATGTAAGATATTTATATCTGACTGCCCCACCCACTTTTTAAAAAAGATTTTCTGTATTTATTCATGAGAGATACACAGAGGCAGAGACATAGGCAGAGGGAGAAGCAGGCTCCCTGCAGGAGCCCGATGTAGGACTCAATCCCAGTACCCCGGGATCACACCCTGAGCTGAAGACAGGTGCTCGACCACTGAGCCACCCAGGCATCCCTATATCTGAGCCTTTACAGAAGGAATCTGTCAACCCCTGTCCTGGAACGCGAAAATCCTTTGAAGGGCTTGATAGTACCCACCAAAGGGTTTTATCTCCAGACTTTTTTTTATTCAGAGATTGGAGAATTTGCATTTGTAACAAGTTCCCAGGTAATGCTGGTCTGGGAGCTACCCATTGAACAGACTCCCAGAACAGTGTTCTCAATTACATTGTCATTCACTTCGATCTTCCAAATGAGCTTAAATTTCTCCTCCTCATCAAATCTACATACTGAAATGATTTTTTAGAAATACACATTCATCTAAAACGTGACAAGTTTTCAGGGACTTCGTCTTACCTACAGGTAGGTTTCATCTCCTTGAACAAAGTATGGATCCCAGTAAAAGGAAAATGACATAAACCACAATAGTTAACCGCATGAGCGGTCTTTATTTTGTATCAAGCCCTTGACAGCATTAACTCCTGGAATCCTCACAATGACCCAGTGTGGTAGGAACTTTTATCAATTCCATTTTCCAGATGAGCACACTGAGATTCAGTGCCAAGGTCATGGGGCAGGAAGGTGGTACAATCAAAATTTGAACCTGAGCAGTCTGGATGCAGAGCCTATCTATGCTGCACTGAATCTCTTTATAACCCCTTACTCAGTGCCCCCCCCCTTAGTTTTGTTACAGTATTACCTTAATAGGTACAATTAGAAACCTAGATACATTCTCCTGTGCTAATAGTTCCTGTACAACTATAAAACCAAACCAAAGTGAATACAAAGACACAATTCCAATAAAATCTAAGTTAACATTAAATTGATGTTACACATGATACTGAATATTTTACTAAATATTAATTGTCTTTTGCAACATGAATTGGTATCTATTTGCTACAGTGAGGCTCTTGTGGGTTCAACCTAACTACAGCCTGAGGCATGTTCTGTTATTGCATTTCTTTTTCAAACTCCTGTGAAACCATTTTTACACAGTAATATAATGATTATTTGCCTGAATGTGTCATACAAATATTGTGTTGACCTCATTTCCCCTCATCAAACTTTCTAGGTAGTAAGACTTGCCACCCATGCCATCAAAAGAAAAGTGTTGGCTCTGAATCCTAGAGGGGTTCTGTGCTTTCAGGTGGTTAGTCACAGACCCTCGTTTGAGGAATCTGAAGTGTAGCTCCTGGGCGGACATCTAGAGCCCTTCACAGTGGATCCCAGGATACCCTTCCTTACTTCCTCTTACTACTTTCTTGTCTTTTAAATTTCACCAGTACTAAACTGCATGTAAGCTTAGGTGTCCAGTGAATTGCTTCATTTTTTCAGGCTTTGGTAAGAACTCTCCTCTGAATGACTCCTCCAATCCTTAAGCCCACCCCTCAAATCCAGTGTACTCCCAAGCCCTAGTCATCCTGTAAAATTCCATTTGAACACAGACTTCTCAGCAACCCACAAAATGGCCTGTGTGTAGCAGAACAAACTAATGCCTCAGTAATGCCCGGCAAGGTCCTTGTGAGCTACCTCCTGTCCTACACTATGGTTCGAGGTGAGCTCCACAGTGTCACAGCAAGCTTTAAGAAATAGGCTTTGTGAAGAATGAGAACACCGAAAAAGCCAGAAGCAGCAAGAGAAGCAGTTTTGTAGGTCCACTAACTTCCCCTCACCCTGCAAACTGTGCTGCTGGGTCCCAGTACTTGCTGGCCTCACTCACACTGGGGGATTTAGGTTCCACATGTAAAGTATTCTCCCTCTGTTTCTCTTCCTTTTCCAGGGAAAGCTTGAGGGAGCATCTCTCTCAGTGGAGGGATAATCAGACCTGCTTGGCAGCAGGCAGACTGGGTCTTGGAGTAGCAGCTATTCAATAGAGTTGTCTTGGAAAACCAGCTGCCCAGCATCTAGATACCTTAAAACCCATCGAAAGTTGCTTATCCGTCCTGTGGGAGGAAGGGAGCCTGCTGAGGTTGGGTCATTGGTCCCTGTGGAGGCTGACTTTGGGTGCAGTCCCAATAAATGGCTAAAGGGGGAACTGCTTCGGTGTTCAGGCAACTTGGAATTGGACCTCTGTGTTCTTTTCAGATCTGCTTGCACACTCCTCTGCCCTCATAATGTTCCAGTCCTGTCAGGTCTTCAGTGGCCCATTAAGTTGAAAAAGCAACTTTGGAAATTCTTCTAAGAAAAATGTACAAAAATAACAAAAGAATGTGTAGAGGCGGGATCCCTGGGTGGCACAGCGGTTTGGCACCTGCCTTTGGCCCAGGGCACGATCCTGGAGACCTGGGATCAAATCCCACGTGCATGGAGCCTGCTTCTCCCTCTGCCTGTGTCTCTGCCTCTCTCTTTCTCTCTCCCTGTGTGACTATCATAAATAAATAAATAAAATTAAAAAAAAAAAGAATGTGTAGAGGCTTGGGATTTTTCCATTGACTACCATTGAAATCAAATTGAACACCAGGCAGATTTCCAAGTCAAGTGTCAAATAATGAGTCCCCATTGAGAGCAAAGTAGTTACGGTGAGATTATAGGTGCCTATTGAAGTGATCAGAGATTGACAACTCCTTTCTACCAAGGAAAGTGCAATTCTATATCTCTGGATGGGTTATACAGAAAATAGGGCTTGATATGTGTGTTGTAAGAACTATCAAATTAAAATAATTTTGCTGGGCCACATTAGCACTGAAAATCCTTTCAATGCTGATTCGGTAACAGTATAAAGTGCATGTGTTACATGTGGGTGTTAGTTTCTTTTAAAATCTATCCTGATACTGTCTGGATGTAGAAAATCAAGGTTTTTGAAATCAAAATAATTCATTTAATATACAACAAGAATAGAAGACACTTCAGAAGCACATCTATAATGCATGATAGCATACTTAGTGTTGAATCCACTTTGAAGACTGATAAGGCTTTTAAAAAGTAAATCACTGTCAAAATACTTCATATGTTAATATCATTTGTGGCTACTTTCCATTTCTGTTTCTGTGAAGCAAGAAATCAACAGTCTATCTCCCTTTTGTACAAAAAAACTGAATAATTCTTAATACAGTGTAGTTCTTTATTCACTTAAGTAGATGTTGTTATAAATGCCTTACAGTGAACGTACACTTAAAATCACTCGTTGCAGTTGTTTGTATATGATTCTTTCATAATATTAAGTTGGCTTGTAAATCTGATCAACTTTGTATTTGTGTGCCTTATTTTTATATTGGAAAAAATCTGATATGAGGTACAGAGTGGATTTATAGAGTTCAGAAGAAAAAATCTGATATGAGGTACAGAGTGGATTTATAGAGTTCAGAATATATGGCTCTTATACAAATATGAAACTAATTTAAACTAACTAAAATAATGCTTTATGATCCTTATAAAATTTAGTTTAACACTTCTTGTAATTGGATAATTACGTTCAAAATCAAAACTTTGGAAAAGGGAAAAATAATGATGAATTATTCAAAGATTCCAGCTTTCTAGAATGTACACATATGGATTAATGTCCTTCCTCTAAATTTAGCATTATATAAGTCAAAAGTTCTCTAAGCAATAACCTGTTGCCTGTCATTAAATATCAGAAATTGGTTTTTTTTTTTTCGTATCTAGATAATTATCTGTTGTATGGATACATGATAGTGTATACTAACTATTCCTTTTGGTAGACCTAAAATACTTCTAATTTTTGCATCTTATGAAAAACCAACATACGTTTATCATCATTATTTCTTTAGGGTGAGTTCTTAGAAATGGAGCTATAAGATCACTAAGTCAAAGGGGGTCTTTATTCATGCCGACGGAGTGTTTTTCAGGGGAGGTAGATGAATTTACATTGCTATCAGTGAATTAAATTATTCATTTTACTAGTTTGCCAGTATAAGATTTTATAATTTTTAAAAATACCATTTGGTAAGTCATCTCTGCCGTCTGCTGTGAGATACTTTGTCATTAGGTCTATTCCTGGTTTCTGTATTTGATTCCATGGGTGCATCTGTTGATTCCTTAATTATTATAATTTTATAGCCTTTAATAATTGAGGGAGTCAGTCCCTCTCATTATTCTTTTTGTTGTTTTCAGAATTTTCATGGTCAAACCTGCCTACTTATTTGATGGTCTGATTCACATTTGTATAGTTCAGGGAGACTTTGAGTGCGGTATTCTTTCTCCAATCCAGAGTGATTGGCTTACTTCTATGGTTATCCATATATTTTTTTTCATGTTGGAAACCTGATGACTTTACCAAGGTGCCGCCTTGTTAATCACTTATTCTTTATCTTCCCTCCTGCCTGCTAGGACATAGTATAGACCTTTTTCATTTGTTGGTTTGGACCTGCCTTTATTTCAGAGAATTATTTGTGACTATTTTTGTTACTCATTTTGTTAAGACTATGTTTATAATTTTAATAATTTACTAGAATATATTTGCATTTCTTGTATAACCTTGATTCGATTTAGATATCAGTAATTTTTTTCTCCATTTTAACATGCAAATTTCATTTTGCTATTTCTCCTGGTCTGTTTTACATATATACAGAATCTCACCCCCTCCACTGCTATTACCTTGGTCTGATCCACTGTCCTCTCTTGCCTCCCAGTGGACCTCTGCTTTGTACTTTTGCCCTTCTACCGACTATTTTTAACACAACCATTGGTGTTCCAGTAATGTGGGTCCTGACACTCTTCAAAGTCCTGGAATGGTTCCCTATTTAACTTGGATAAAAGCCAAAATCCTTACAGTGGCCTACAAGGACCTACAGACTTTGTTTTCCTTCACCTTCCCGTAACATGTGTATTATCTTTCTGACTCCTCTGTAGCAGCATTATTCGCCTTGCACTGTGTCCCAGCATCACATGGCTATCCCATAACCACAGAAGGCACACTCCCACCTTGCAACCTTTTCCTTGCTTCCTCCTCCTACCTGGAATGCTGTTCCAACCAATTATTCATTTAGCTAATGACCACATCCCCTTCAAGTCCTGGCTCAAATCTTACCTTCTGTGTAAAGGTGCTCTACTCTATTTAATATTCTAAGCCATGAATAGTCCTTCCCTCCTAGACCTCTTCCTCTCCTATACCCTGATCTGCCTTTTGTCATAGCTTTTACTTTTGAGCCTTCTGTTTCAGAAGTTTCCTTTCTGAAACTTATTAACAGCAAACTTTCTCTGAGGGCCAGATGTAAAATTTTCTGCTTTGTGGACTCCATTGGTCCACAAAGCAGAATAGCTACTCAGCTTTGCCCTTCTAGCATGAAAGCTGTCACAGCATAGAAAACATGCTTTCTCATTATTTTTTTTTAAAGTAGCTGTGTTCCAGTAAAACTTTATTTACAAAAACAGATGACAAGCCAAATTTGGCCCATGGGCCATTATTATTTAATATTTTACATTTTATTACATTTGTCTTTTTCTAGGTTAATAGTATCTTGCATGAATGATTAGCTTATAAAACCATTTGGGCCTAGCATTTTCTTGGTGGAAGTACTTTTCTATTTCATTAATTGTTATAGAATCTTTCTGGTATTCCGGTTCTTTTCAAGTCTATATTACTATACTAAATTGTTCAGTTTTCTTTTTAATCTCTCTACCTCTGGTCATGTCTTTTATTCTAAATATTAATAAATTCCTTCTCTTGATTATTCGTGTCAGAGATTTTACTATTTTTAGTCTTTTCAGAGGATCAAAGGGATTTTATTACTTCCTATAGTATGATTTTCTAATTTATCATTTTCTATTCTTATTTTTAATGCTTTATTCTTTGAGCTTACTTTTTTTGAATAATTAGCTCATTAATTACTAGCTTTTTTCCCCCATAGAATTTATAGCTATCATCTTCCCTCAAACAAGTCATTCTAAATCATCCTACATGCTTTGATATGTGATATTAACATTTTTGCTTAGCCTGTTTTTGTTTTTTTTTTTTTTTTTTGATACTTGGGTAAGGTATGTTTCTAAGTATAATTAAAAAAATTATTAACACTTAACTAACTTGTTTTTTCATCAGAGACTAGGATGGTAAGGAAATACCGACTTTTTAAAATTAATTGAGCTTTGCTTCATGGACTAGCAGCAGTTCAACCTTAGAGTTTTTGGTGTTTATGTAAATTTGTAGTATGTTTCATGCTAGAAGTGTTCATTAAATTAAGCCTACTGATAGTGTTCCTCATTACTGATTCTTTTCACTTGCTAATTTATTAGTTACTAAGGCAGACTTGTTGGAATCTTCCAGGATGATGGTGATTTTTAAAATTTTTGTTGACATAGTTATATTAAAAATGCCCTTGAAATACTTCAAAGTCATGTTAATAGGAGCAGATAAATTTACAACTTGTGTTGTCTGCCTTAACATTTTACTGTGATGCTCTTTATTGCAAGTGGTACCTATTGTGAAATCTATTAATATGTCCGTATAGATCACTTCGATTAGATTTTGAAACATTTTTTCTGCTTATAATCTTGTTTTGTCCTTTTATATTAGGTGATTTTAGGGGTAAATATTATAAAGCTGGATTTGTTTTTTTATGGCTGTCTTTATCTTAAACTTTAGTTCATTTCTATTGATGGCAATTACTATAAAATTTCTAGCATATTTTATATTTGTCTTCATCTTTTTTCACCTTTGTTAAAATTTTCTTTGCATTTTTTTCTATACTCTACTAGAAGATATATTCATTGCCCTTCTCTTAATAATTGCTTTAGAAATGAATAATTATACTATTAAGTCAAAATCTAATGGTAATGAAAATCTTTACCTCTTCCCAAACAATATGCAAACCTTCAAATACCTTAACAGGAATAAATGTCTTCCCAGTTGGTATTCTTTTGTTGTGCAGGATTTTAATGCTATCTTATTTATTTTAATCCCAGGAATTTAACATTCTTCTCCTTATCCTCCCCATCCCCCACCTTCTCCTCCTCCTTTCTTCCATTTTAGATTTCCTTTCAGAGTCCTTTTCCTTCTTGATGTACATTGTTTTGCAGGTCTCTGCTGAAGGCTGTGTTGGCTGCCCAAGCTGAATGTAGATCTAGGAACCTTGGGCTGTGGGCAGGGTCAGATCCAGACGTTGGCCAGCTACTCAGGATGCAGGCTTAGGGCATACTATAGATCAGTGATGCAGTGTGCCAAGTGAGCATGCTGGCTCTGGGCTTAGGTATCCTGGGATCACATGGCAAATGTGCAATCTTGAGCAATTCCTTCTATACTTTAAGCTTTAGTTATTTTGTCCTTAAAGTAGGGATGATTATGGTACTGATTCACTGGTTTATCATGATGGTGGATGAAGTTAATGCATTCACAGTGCTCAGATCACTACTTTGGCTAAAGTGAACATTGAAATGTAAACAAATGCATTAATAGGATTAACTGACATTTGTTAGAACTTTTAAATGTTTTTATTATGATATAGTTGTCTATTTATAGAAATTTGCAAAGATATTTTGAGAAGTTCCCATACATCTTACAGACCTTGGTTGAAGTTAAAATCTTATGTAACCATAGTACAATTAAAAAAAAAAAAAAACAGGAAAATTACATCAGTACGATACTATTTATGAAATTGCAGGTCTTATTTAGATTTCACCAGTTATCCCACTAATTTCCTTTTCCTGTTGTAGATACAAATCAGCATCCTATATTATTCCAGCTCAGTTGGCATGTTGTCTTCATCTCTTCCCATCTGTGACTTCTTCATTCTTTCCTTGTCCTTCAAAACGTTGACCCTTTTTTTTTTTTTTTTAAATAAAAAGATTTTATTTATCTGACAGAGCACAAGCAGGGGGAGAAGCAGGCTCTCCATTGAGCAGGAAACTCAGTGTGGGACTTGATCCCAGGACCCTGGGATCACAACCCAAGCTAAAAGCAGACACTAAACCAACTGAGCCACCCACGCACCCTCCTGACACTTCTTAATGTTGGGGCTATTGATGACTGAAAGTTAGATTGAGGTTTCTTATTTTGACTAGCATACCACAGCAGTGATGTGCCCTTCTCAGTATATCATACCAGGGGCCATGACATCAATATATCCTATTACTGATGATATTAACTTTGATGACTTGTTGAGGTGTGGTGACTGCTGGGTTTCTCCACTGTAAAGTGAAATTGTTCCCTTTGTGAATAATAAATACCTCCAAGGTATTTCTGAGACTATGGAAGTAACTTGTTTCTCCTTCAAACTTTGAGCAACAAATTTTAGTATCTGGTGATCTTGACTGAAACAGTCATTATGAGAGTGTTTGCTTAATGGTGACTTTCTATTTCCCACACTTATTCTCTCTTTAATAATTCAATTTTTTCCCTAGAAGAAAGAGTTGTTCCTTTTTCATTTATTTAATTAAATTATTATGGGTTATAATCCAATAAAAATAAGTTAAAGTATTGGTATGGAGGAGAGAACTGCAGACAGGTAGTTAAGAATTGTGGAGTAATCAATGTTAATCAAATCAGAAATGTTTGAGTATGTGAACATATTAGCAAGCATTTAACACTTAATTTTTAGGGCAGCCCCGGTGGCACAGTGGTTTAGTGCTGCCTGCAGCCCGGGGCGTGATCCTGGAGACCCTGGATCAAGTCCCACATCAGGCTCTCTGTATGATGCCTGCTTCTCCCTCTGCCTGTGTCTCTGCCTCTCTCTCTGTCTCTATGAATAAATAAATAAAATCTTAAAAACAAAAACTTAATTTTTAAAGCCATAATACACTGGAATTCTAGGTATTATGAACTACATGTCTTATTTCTCAAACCTAATGATATAAACCAAAAATCTTAATTATATTGCAATTATGTGATTCTAAAGATGTGCTGTATATTTATTGCTTTGAGAAATAAAACTTGCCATGTTATATTATTCCAAAGCATGTATGAGAAAACAGCATTTTCTCATGTGTAAAAGCATAGTACCAATGAGAAAAATGGAATTTAGTGGCATTTTATTTATCAAGTATCTATTACTATGGGCTGATGTAAAACTGTACTATATAATCTCATTCCTAGGCCTCAGTATATTCAGAAGCAACAGTTACATCAATTTATCATAAAATAGTAGCAACAGAAATGTAATTTTATTAATGCTGGGGCTCTTCTGGAATAATAAGAATATTGAGGGCTGAGAGGTAATAGTACAAATTGGAATGGTGGGTCTCTACTAAAGGCAGACACACCTTTTTTTTATCCTGTGTATTTCCTCTAATTTTATTAGCAGTGCCTGAATTGAATAATAGTTTAGTGGTCAGATGTAGTAGATAGTATGTCAAGGTGATACCCAAATGTAACTTTTTGAAAACCGTTCCAGTTTAAATAGAAGCATTCCTTAGATGTACAGTGATTCTTAGAAGCTGTCTTTTAGCTATTTAAGTGTTGTTCTCAAAAAAGATAGATTAAAATCAGAAATTTTAATACATTTGCTTCGTGCATCTGAAATTGGTTCTAAGAAATTTTATATAATACAGTGAAGTTGGGATCCCTGGGTGGCGCAGCGGTTTGGCGCCTGCCTTTGGCCCAGGGCGTGATCCTGGAGACCTGGGATTGAATCCCACATCGGGCTCCCGGTGCATGGAGCCTGCTTCTCACTCTGCCTATGTCTCTGCCCCTCTCTCTCTCTCTCTCTCTCTCTCTCTCTCTCTGTGACTATCATAAATAAATAAAAATTTTAAAAAGTATATATTAATACAGTGAAGTTTTTTCAAAAAAAAGTAGCTATACTTTTTAAATATAAAATTCACAATCTTTCTAAAACTCTAGAAAGGCTTAGTAATAGAAAGCCCAAGAACCTTCAAAAACTGGAGTGCTGATGTGACTTGAAATAGGATTTGTCTGTAAGTCAGTGAAAAACAATTGCAAGGCCTTCAGCCTCCTTTGCTAATTCCCAAGGTTTGCTTGTGAAGATGTTGGAACACGGTCACACGATCACAGCCAAGCCATCCGGTACAGCTGTGACTGCTGTACCATGGTAAAGGCTGCCAGTTACAGTGAAAATCTACCTGACCAAGATGGAGAGTTCCAGGTCTGTTCCTCCACTTACCTCTGAGAACAGTGGCAGGTGGACAGAAACTTCTGAGGAGGGAGATTTAAGATCTCTGAGGGAAAATAAAAGGCCCAGAGGTAGTGATAATTGAGGGCCTGTTAATGGAATGGGAACACGCCCTATCTATAGGCCTTCAACATGCACATGAAATTTCTAAGCAGCCTGTAAAGATATTCATACACTTTCCTTTGTACTTACCTTTCAAGATATATTGTTTCCTAGGTGGTTTTACAACACAGACATGCTGTCAGAATGGGTGGTGTGGTGGAGAAGGCCCTGCTTACCACCCACAGAGACTACTTTCTTACAGAAAGGGAAAATAAAGGTGGTACAGGTGCAAGGTTCCAAAATGAGAACAGGAAAGGACACAAGATGAGTGCTTTGAGGCTGGATCTTTAGCGTATACATGTCGAGAGTTGTTAATTTTATGCTGGTGAATGGACTGTTAGCATTGCATGACAATTGTCCTCTAGGAAAACATTTGTCTTAAAATCTCTGGTTTATATTAATACCAAATTGGTTTACGTGAGACCAATTTTCTTTTTGTTGGTACTTTTCTGGCATGTCTTTTTCTTATCATCTTTAACTATTCTGTGCTTCCTATGGGCCCCTCATAAATAGCATATGGTTAAATTTTGTGAATTTTTTTTCCTGCTTGGCATATTTCCTTCATGTTGCTTTTTTTTTTTTTTAAGATTTTATTTGTTTATTCATGAGACACACAGAGAAGGCAGACACATAGGCAGAGGACAGAAGCAGGCTCCCTGCAGGCAGCCCCATGTGGAACTCGATCCTGCAACCCCAGGATCACACACTGAGTTGAAGGCAGATGCTCAACCGCTGAGCCACTCAGGTGTCCCTCCTTCATGTTGCTTTTTAAAAATTCTTTTTTTGCTTTCCTCATCCTCCACTTTTCTTGTAAAGATTTTATTTATTTATGAGAGACACACAGAGAGAGGCAGAGACATCGGCAGAGGGGAAAATCAGGTTCCCTGTGGGGAGCCTGATGTGGGACTAGATCCCAGGACTCTGGGATCATGACCTGAGCCAAAGGCAGTGCTCAACCGCTGAGACACCCAGGTGCCCCCTCATCCTCCATTTTAAATTCTTTCTTCAGATACCTCATCATAGTCTTGGTTGACTGTTTCTGGATATAGAATAGTGGAAAAGCTGGCTGGAGGCTCTGAGAGGTAGATGGGGCATAGCCATGATAAGGACTGCAAAGCAGGACTTCTCAGTACCAGCACTACTGGCATTGGGGGCCAGATCATTGTCAGGGACTGTCCTGTGTGTTGCAGGGCATTGAGCAGGCATCCTTGGTCTTTACCCATTAAATACCATTAGTACTCTGTAGCTGTGATAACCAAAAACATCCCCAGACTTTGCCATCTGTTCTCTGGAGTAGAGGGGTAAAATCAGCTCGGTTGAGAACCACTGCTGTAAGATGATCTACATGTACCATTTGGTGGGGAGCTCCCAGTGCCAATTTCTGTGGCTCTTTTTGGACTGATAGGATTTGCCAGGGAGAGAAAAAGAAACTATCTCCTACCTATAAAGACCTGGTTGAAAATATTTTTTTCTTTTTTCTTCCATTTTTTAAAAAAGATTTTATTTATTTATTTAAGAGAGCGCACATGAGTTGGGGGGAATGGCAGAGGGAGAGGAAGAAGCGGGCTCCCCTACTGCTCAACCAGCCCAATGTGGGGCTCAATCCCGGCACGCTGGGATCATGACCTGAGCCAAAGGTAGATGCTTAACTGACTGAGCCACCTAGGCACCTCTCATCCTCTGTGTCCTCTTTGGCAGAAGATCCATTTTGTTCAGCATTCTCCTCCTCCTTCCCATGAATATGGTTTAGCCAACACTGGCAGTCCCATTCTCAGAGCAATGATGGGTTGACAAATGCATATGTGACAGAAAACTATCTAAAGAGACTTAAGGGAGAGTTTTCACTGGTAATGGCAGAGTGTCTGGAAAAGCCTTCCTTAATAAAGAACACATAGGATGGGCAGTTTTCTCATTGGATGGATGGTGTGGGGATGGATTGTGATGCCTGGCTCTGCATGCAGCACTGCATGGAGCTAAAGTTGATGCAAAGCAGAAAGAGAAACAGCAAGGGGTCCTAGTGACAATGTGGAACCACTAATTCATCAACCCTGGATGCTAACTCTTAATTTTATTTTTCTAAACTTAGATTTTATAAATCTCCTTATTTAAGCCATTCATTTGAATCTGACTTTTTAAAAATTTGCCACCGAAGTCTTTCTCACATTTTCCCAAAAGTTAGTTGCATTTTTTAAAGTCCCGTTGATCTAGAATAATTACATCCTTCTATATGCATCAGTCCTTAGATACTCAGTGGTGAAAGATCCTCATTTACATAGACCTGTGTGAAGCCAGACTTTGAACAGTGTTCATGTGGGATTTTTTTTAGTTCCACTAAAGGAACATTTTTAAACCTGAAAGAATGGTGGGCTAAGAAGCAAATAAACTTTTAAATATTATAAAGTGCAAGAATTGAGAAACTGGGCAAAGCAGGAACACTATTGTTTTGACATTCTAATTATAAATACATTAGACTTGGTGCAAAAAAAATCATCAAACCATCAGTCTTGGCGATGGTTAAGTTAATTCACTTTTTGAAGTTCAATAACTCATCTGTGAAGTGTCAGCAGCTGGGTCTTGTTAATGGTAAGCCTTTCATTCCTGTTAAATCAATTGTAAATAATAGAACCCCTCAGAGAAAAATGATGAAATAAGCATTGATTTCCAAATTGGGTGTCAGATACAGCATTAATAAAACGCATTGCAAGCAAACAAGTACCTAATATACTCCGATCACTGAAATAGTAATCAAGAGGAAAAAAAATCATTGATTTTTGTGTAAGTTGCTAGTATTTTTACATTTCATTTGTATCTATGTATCATCTGATGAGATTTCTCATTTAGGCCCTATATGGTTATTTAATTTTCATTATCCTCATCAGCAGAACTAGGTTGTTTTGTGTAATGTTAGATTTGTTTCTCCCTTCTTTTAAATAGGTGACACATAGGTTTTTTTTGTTTTGTTTTGTTTTTTTTAGTTGACCGATACCAATGATTTTGTTATGTTTAATGCAATACAGTAATCATGTACAGCAAATCACATAAAACTGTGGAAAAAATGTAACCACTCTAATAAAATTTTTAAGGAAAATAAAGCTCTCTAGCAGGTGTACATGAAAATGCTTTATGCCTACGAACTCTATTTAATGTTAATGCCAGTATCTTGATTACTGCATACAGGATCTGGCTGAGATAAAAATGTGGCTGTGAACTGTTGATTATCCGGAAAACAGAGTTGGAAGGGCAATGTCATGTTATCTGTTAGACTGAAATACTGAAAACCATTAGGATCTCTATTCATTGAGCATTTTATGAAGGACTAGTTTGAGGGAAAGTACATAAATTTATTCTAAAGCCATACATAGGATGGGGGTGGAAAGAGAAAGGGTAGAACTTTCAAAAGGCATCCCAAACTTCATAAAGTTAAATAGCACAATTTTTTTTTTCCGAGGATGGTGTCTAAAGATAAAGTATTAGTGATGTAGTGGTGATTGATTTTGGCTTGATTTTTCTGTTTGAATGCTGTTTCCTCACATCTCATAACTAATTATATTTTGTCTTTTAGTCTATCGTTTTTTTTTTCTAGATTTCTTTATAAAACCTATTTGAAGGTATTCAGATAATGTTTTAACTATTGGTGATTCAATGGTATTTGACTATTTGCTATCTATTGTTGTCTTTGCCCTCAAGAGCAGACTAGTAACTCTTCATAGGAACTTCATTTTGATGTAGATGGAATCCAAGAGTAGATGATACTCAGATGCAAAAAAATTCACTACAAAAAAAATAGTCAGAAATGGAAGTTACCCCTCACAAGAAAGAAAATATTACAAGCTGAATACCAGATGTGAAGTGACCAATGTAGCAACATATTTACAGAGTACAAAGAACTTGGGACCTGACCTTGTTTTCTCAGGTCACACACAGACCAACTACTGTGTATTCCAAAAAGGAAAATGAGATGCTTACAGAACTTATGCCAGATGAAGAATACTTGAAGGTCATGGAAAATTGTGCTAGGCATAAAGAAAAAGTAGATTGCAGGTCTACCAGCTGGTCAAGATCTGTTGTATTAGGATGATCATAAAATTTACCAAACAAGGGGAACCTTTGAGGAAAAAAAGGAAAGTAATAGTAATGATTAGGTTGGGAGAACCATCACATACAAGGACTGCACTGGACAGGTTGTGTGGTCATCCTAATTTTGAAGAGTTTGACTACTAGCCTCAAAGCGTTCTTCAAGTAGGATCAATGGGAAGGAGAGAGGGCAGTGTGAGGGGGAGGCACTGGATTGCTGTCAAGGAAGGGATTGGTAAGGAACAGTTGACTGGCTGAAATGGGATGCCTATCCAAGAATTCCAGGTAGTCAATGGTATTGCTCAAATATGATCATGAGGCCATTTAAAAAGGACAGTTTTGTGGGGATTTGAGCATCAGAATTATGGTTGGACCAAATGAACTTGAATGTTCTTGCAAACCTTGAAAATCTATGGTTCTAAATTTTAAATGAAGTTCTGTGGAAAGATGTACTTTCTATGTCAAGTTGTCTTAAGATCCATTAGTAGAATTGTATTCTGGAATGAGTGCAGTCTAGTATGGCAGGAGTGTAGCTCTGAGTCACTGATGTCTGAATGAACTAAAGTTTTGTCAAGAATGATCTGGACAGAAACTGTTTAGGTTGTAGGACCTACTGTTAAGACCAGTACACTGAACTGGGTATGACACAAAATTAAGGTACAGTTTGGAGGCCTTGAGACATGAAGTAAAACTCCCTCCAAAGCAGGGTGTGTGATCCCTACAGTGCTCTTCCACTGGACTTGTGAGGCACCAGGATGATGTTTCAAATAGCACCTCTGAAATTTTATACAAGGAAGTTCTATCATATGTGCATTTATGCAATTTGAGCTGTAGAGATATATATTAGTGCTATAAAATTGTCCTCCGTATTTGTGTACTTTGCCTACCATGGATTTTATATATTATATGCTACTTCATAGAATGATTTAGAGATTTTTCAAAGATGATCTCAACTCCATGATCTTGTCCTCATTTGCCAACATAGCTCTGAACCCCTGTACTAAGGTACTCCTGATCTCTATCCAACAATTCCATTTTTCTAGGTCAGCTGTAGCTTCGTGTTCTTTGAGAAACCTTCCCTGCTAGCCATGGCTACACATGGGCAAACCTATCTTAGCCTTTGGTGGCATTTCCTGTCTGTAAGGCAGATTTTTGCACTGAATTATACCTGGCTCTGTTGTCCTCTATTTGTAGTTTGGGTACACCTGGCCTCTAACTAGACTCCACACCTCTTATTGGAGGGACTGAGTCACTCATTTCTTTGGAATCCTCCAGAATGAGGTGTACCCTGTGGATGGTTGTTCAGTTGAGCTGGGCTCCCTCTCCTTAATTGAAGAGACTGTTGCAGGAGCTTCATGATGCCTGACCTCCCAAGTGGAAACATCTAGAGATACTGCTTGCTACTCTGGGGGCAGCCTGATCCATACAGAAAGACTAAAGGGCAATCATGGGAAGGAGATTTTATTTGTTAATTCAATTTTAGACTGCTTTTCTATGTTAGACTTCAGTGTCTGTGGTGTCTAGGCCATGGGATCACAAAACGTTTCTAATTATATTTAAATGTTCTCCCTCCCTTTGGGAGTTACACATACAAACTGGCTGATTTCATAGTTAGGGATTCATATTTGGGATTCCTATTTTACATAAAATGCTGTGTTAATAGTTTGAAAAGTATTCCTCACATAAGAACCGTAACTTGAACTTCTTTAATTCCTGCTTTTTCGAATTACTGCCATGGAGGCATGAAAATTGGCATATTCTGAACACCTGCAGGTTTAGATTTCATAAGTAAGGACCATCAATTACAAAATACTCTGTGCATAATGGGATTGCAAGAGGATTTAAAGTCAGATTTCTTTTGTTAACTGGTATGCATGAGAAAAAAATGATATATGGAGAACTTTTAGGGGTGGGAGAGACAAAAGGGCACTTCTAGTACAACGGAAAAAATTTTTTTACAAACTATCTTCTCAACGTATGATTTATATCTGTAGTGTATTGGAAGGTAAATCTTGGCTGAGACCAATTTATTGTAGCACATCTCTGTAATGTATTAACTGAGCAATGCTTCATAAATGGGCATGTTGAACCTCACTTCAAGTACCCTTGCTTCTTAGATTAATAATTGCATCTTTGAGGCTCAATGCTATTTTATGAAAGAATGCATGGTTTTGCTTATGTACTGGTAAGTACTTAATTAAGAGACATAGCAACAAGTGAACAACAGATTGTTTCCACTTACTGTAATGAAAGTCTGTGTTGTGCAGGCCAGCCTCTGGAATAATCTAACTGGCACAGCCACTACTTCTGGATATGATGCTCAATATTATGGTTGACTATGCATTGTGACCTCTGAAAGCTTCTTTTTTCCTTCTGGTCTTTGCATTGTAATATAACCTTGCAGCTAGCTACTTGGGAGAAAGGACACTGTTGACTCGTAGCAACTCTGGTAGGCTTTGGTTCTGCCAGCAGTGCTTTGACTGTGGCATTAGTACTTGTGGAATGTGTAGGAGAAGGCTGACCACTACAGAGGACAGGCCAGTGCAGTACAGATTTAGGCAGTGTACATACCCCTAGTGGCTTTTCTCTAGATCTTGGTCCACGTGTGCTAGATCACTAGTTGGTTCATCAGCATTGTTAGGTGCCCATGGGATACAGGCACATGTTGGATACTATATTATAGGACTCTATTAGTGCTTAAACTACCATGAGTCTTCATTTTTAAGGATAAGAAAGCTTTATTCGTGGTATCACCAGAATAGCCATCTATAATCCTTTTCCCACACCCTGAAACCTGAAAGATAGGCTGTTTTACATAGGATATGAAGTTTTTTTTTTTTTACACCATAATAACAGTAATGAAGCTTAAGTAGAATAGCAAATACTTGGGTAGTTCTGGGTAGCTGCTAAGTAAATACTTCCTATATATTGATAAGCTGTCACCATAACCCTATGAGAATTAAAGCCAGAGAAGTAGGGATCCCTGGGTGGCGCAGCGGTTTGGCGCCTGCCTTTGGCCCAGGGCGCGATCCTGGAGACCCGGGATCGAATCCCATGTCGGGCTCCCGGTGCATGGAGCCTGCTTCTCCCTCTGCCTGTGTCTCTGCCTCTCTCTCTCTCTCTCTCTCTCTCTCTCTCTGTGACTATCATGAATAAATAAATAAAATCTTAAAAAAAAAAAAAAAAAAGCCAGAGAAGTAACTTACACAGATCCTAGTGGTGGAGCTGAAATCTGAACCTGGGCAGTCATAGCCTCTTCTTTTACCAGTCATGCATAGTGGTTTGAAGCTAAGGCCCAGTTATCTGTCGAAGTCAGATTTAAGTACTGACAACCTGAAATTTAACAATCAAGTTTTTTGTTGATGTGTTTATGCAGTCTGTAAAATGAGGATGGTCATAGGGGATCCCTGGGTGGCTCAGCAGTTTGGCACCTGCCGTTGGCCCAGGGCGTGATCCTGGAGTCCTGGGATCGAGTCCCGCGTCGGGCTCCTGGCATGGAGCCTGCTTCTCCCTCTGCCTGTGTCTCTGCCTCTCTCTCTCTCTCTATGTCAATTATAAATAAATAAATAAATAAATAAATAAATAATAAAATGAGGATGGTCATAGAATTTAATTCCAATGGTTTGGAAATTATGAGATCTCTGGCATCTAAAGCGCTCAATAAATGTTGGCCTTATGATTTATAGTGACGGAAATAGAAGGGTTATCCATTGATAGGTATAAAACAGTCTTGTGTATATATCCCATGTTTTATGGGCTGACATGAGGGAGGAACGGTCAGTGATAGGAAGAAGGGACTAGCCAGAAGTGAGGGAGGTGGGGGGTGCCCATATTCTTGTTTTGGACCACGGAGGTTAATCTCCACAGGGTTACCATCACCGGTGTGTGTGGAGAAACTTTACCTCAGACCTCTGGTTTAACTTCATTTATAGTAAGTTCACTTTACTTTACAGCTGACAGTCCTGGATCTTATTTAACTAGAAAACAGCAACTGTCAGACTAATTTCCTCCTGATAATTTTGTAAATTTCCTTCTCTAATTGGATAATAGAATTATTGGGAATTTTGCAAATAGAAAATCAGACAATCTGCTGAGGGCAGGAAGTGATAGCAGTGTGTTGGACTATATAAAACCTTACTGCACACAAACCAAGCCGCGTGTTGTGGATTCATCAAAATCCACGGAACGGCTGTATTGTTTCGTTTTACTTCCTCTTCTCACACTGCTGATGTGGGTCCGTTACCACAAACCATTATCATCTCTTTTATTTTTTATTTTTATTTATTTATTTTTAATTTTTTAAATTTATTTATGATAGTCACACAGAGAGAGAGAGAGAGAGAGAGAGAGAGAGAGAGAGAGAGAGGCAGAGACACAGGCAGAGGGAGAAGGAGGCTCCATGCACCGGGAGCCCGACGTGGGATTCGATCCCGGGTCTCCAGGATCGCACCCTGGGCCAAAGGCAGGCGCTAAACCACTGCGCCACCCAGGGATCCCATCATCTCTTTTAGTAGTTCTGCTTTTCTTCACTAACTCCTCCAGGGGCAGATGAATTTCACCAATATGATTGTCAACTTCATGTATTCAAATCAGGGTTTTTCCACTAGTGAACCAAGGGGGGAGAGAAATCTTGACTTTTGGAACCAAGGGGGGAGAGAAATCTTGACTTTTGGAAAAACCATGTGCTTGCCACATCTCCTTACTACACTGTTAACATTTTTTTCGTTACCTTTTATTTGTTAAAGGAGGGATAGTCAGCTCAGGAAACATCAGAAACCAATCACAATTTGACTATTTCAAAATAAATTTTTACATCAATGACATTATATGGTAGAAGTTGTTGACAAGTTTTGGTGATCTTCCAAGCACTGGCTTGGAATGCTTTTAAATTTTAACTTTCTACTTTCTCCCCTCTTCAAATGTATTTAGTTACCTTGTAAAGGAGTTGAGATTTTTGGCAAACCATTCAAAGTTAACTTCAGATTAAGAGTAAGAATGTAAAAGAAAAAAACTCTGAAAAGTTTGGATTGCCATGAAAGAAAATTTTTTTTTTGTTTTTTTTTTTAGAAAATTTTAATAATGAGTATTTGTATAGCACATTGGTATTTTAATGTGGTAAGCAGTACACTCAACAATTATATTTATCACCGCCCTGCGGTACCAAATGAAAAGAGTGAAGAATTCAGGTAACCCAAGTGTGACTGGTTTACTTCTGTTTGTGTTAACAATGATGTACTTTTTTCATTCTTTGAGGTTAACGTTTTTCTGTCCTCTATAAGTAGTTGCCTTGCTAGTGGGGTGTCTCGTGGCTCAATGACAACTATGCTGACTCCTTTATTTCCAGTTTGTCCTGAGCCTCAACCTGCATGCACTATTAACTTGTCAAGTCCCTGGCATTGAAGTTCCTTAGATATTTCTCTCACAGTAACTAATGGTAGATTCCAGGACACTCAGGACCTACCCTCTTGGTGATCAGATTTCACACTCTGAGAATTTAGACTTGGGGTTTTTGGGTAGCACCAAGGAGAAATGGGACTTTGCTATCTATATTTCCATTTTAATATAGCCTTGAAATGTGAGCCCCTGTAGGATGTAGGAAGACCTAGCTGAACAGAAAAATGGACTATCTGGCCTTAAACCAGTTCTTGAGTAGGGAGTTTTGTGTTCTGTCTTCCTGGGTGAAGAATTGTTTGTGTTAGTGCTGCCTAAATGCTTCAGTAGTGTTTCGTGCATTGATGGAGGCTCTCACATCTGATGGATGTGGTTTGAGTTTGGATTTAGTTATCAGTTGTGTGACCTGAGCAAATTACCTAATGCTGCTAAGCCTCCATTTCTTCTGTGAAATGGGAATTCTTGAGGTATTGGATGCATGCCCATCAGCAGCCTCTGTGAACTGTGGCTTAACACTTCTGAGTAAAGTAACCCAGTTACAAAGGGCATGGGAAGGTTTAGTGCCGTTACATCTGTCTGCAAAGTTGTGACCATACAGTCCATAAAATTTGATTTTTAGCAAATGAAGTCCTGGACATTAAAAAAAAAATTTACCAAGGACTGTAAATCTCCATTTTGAATGATATCCGGTGACATCTTGCCATAGAAGTCTCTATCTGCACATTTCTGTTTTTCACCTAGAGTGCCTTTGAAGCCAGGCTCTGTCTGGGTCAGTCCTGCAAGAGGTACCTTATGGTGTATGTGTCAGTTAGTACCATGGATTCTGGAGCCCAGGCTGCCTGTCTTCTCTGAGGGCTTACTGAGTGGTCTTGGTCAAGTTACTTAGGCTCTCCATGCTTTAGTTTTCCATCTCCCAAATGATAAGAATCACAACAGCTCTCTTAGAAGTTAGTTGTATTATAATGATTTAAGTGCTTTACCTGCCTTTCTCAGCATATGGTAAACATCCAGTCAATGTTGCCTGCTGCTTACTTACCGCCCCCCACTATAAGTATATAGTTAATGCTAATGAACATTTGCCTCAATCAGAATTTTTCTGTACAGCTAATTAAACATTAGGCATTAATGGGGCGGGGGGGTGGGTGGAAGATAAGTCAGGCAAGGACACAGGGGAGAGCAAAGAACAGTCTGACCATTTCCTGGCTTAGGAGAAATGAGGAACAAAGCAGTCAAACATTCTAGAATTAGGTTAATTGAAGAATTAAAAACAGCTACCTTCTTTACCTACAATTGACGCTGGGGAGCATCCCATCTCAGACTGCCCACAGCTGGGTGCATACCCCTAAATTTCAGTGCTTTTGAGTTACCTTTGATTCTGGAGGTGCATCTAAAGAAGTAGATAAGACAGTGGCCGAGAGCCTGCCTGAGGGGATCACTGGTGTGAGGAGAGTGGAGGGCTGCCAAGGAGACTTACAAGGCCCAGAAGTAGCCCTGCTAGACCGCTGAGGGAGTAAGAAGTCATGAGGAGACAGAAGGTGGGGAAAGCCATCCCTGCTGAAAGTAGTCAGCTGGACCAGGTCCTAGAGATGGACACCCCTTCTCCAGTTCCCTTGACTGCGATCTTAGAAAAAAGAACAGTGTGGGTGGCCTTCTTTAACCTTACACCTGCTGCTGTCCTAGAGAGAAAATAAGTTGCAGTTGGAGGGCTGAGGGTTCTTAGAGATGGTACGTTTTTATCCAAGGGAACAGGTTAAAACTTAGCTCAATTGATGGCATAAACTGGTCAATTATTTCCCTCTGGAGGAAACTTATGGAGGAGGCTTGAGACCAAATAAACCAGCTGGAGGAAACTTATGGAGAAGGCTTGAGACCAAATAAAAGAAACTTGCTTTTAAACTTAAACTGCAAATTAAACTTTGCAATCTTGATAGGCAAAATATGTGGCTTTTTGAAATTTTCCTATGAGCATTTTCCAGGGAGAATGACAAAGACATAATCCTTTCCTTGTTAAAGTAGTCAGTGACTCAAAACCCAGAGTTTGATTTTGCCAAAGATTTACCTAGGGAATTTGATTGTTTTCTTATTGATAAAATTCTAGCATATATTCATATCCTGTATGCTTTAAAGTAATTCAAAAGATGTACACTGAAAGCATAATGTTAAGTTCAATTGGTCTATTGTTTTAGGGTTTTTAAAAAGATTTTATTTATTCATGAGAGACAGAGAGAGACACAGAGACACAGGCAGAAGGAGAAGTAGCCTCCCTGTGGGGAGCCTGATGTGGGACTTGATCCCAGGATCCCTGGATCATGAGCTGAGCCAAAGGCAGACGCTCCACCCCTGAACCACACAGGCATTCCTCAGTTGGCCCATTGTAATAAAGGGACAGATGTTAGAGATCTGAGGCTTTCTCTGGATAAGTGATCTTGTGGCAGTTGCTTTCCAATCAGGATGGTATTCTTCGTGTTTTCATAGTGGTCACATTCAGAGTAGCTGATTGATAAAATTCTAAGTATTTTCTATTGTTAGACATGTAATAACAGGGTGACATTCAGTCAACAAGGGCTAGAGTCCTTTACATATCTACCCAAAAGAGGGAGACCCCTTGAGCTGCAGTAAGGACAACCACTTAACGACAACTTCACAAAGGTTTTTCCCCATTTGCATGGGATTAATTTGCATCTGAACCTTGTTGAAAGATTGTGTAAACCCGTTTGCTCTCTTGACCTTGGCAGACAATGAGGTAGCCCCATTGGAAAAGATTGTTTTATTTGAAAGGGCATTATTAATGTATGGTTACTCGGATTTGCTAAGTAAACAGAGCCTCGAAGTAGAGGAATAAAATGAGCATTCAGAATACATGGTCTAATACTTTAAATGTTCAAAATCTTATTCACAGTTTAATTTTTTACACTCTCTGTAAGGTACTAGGAGAGATGAATAAGATAGGGCTTTTGACTCTAAAGCTCTTACCCTAGCAAAATAAAAATAAATGCATGTATACAATAGTTTTATGTATGCCATCATGTGCATTTTCTAGGAGGAATGTCTGAACATATTTGCTTTTCAAACAAGCCAGTGACTCCAAAAGGTTAAGAACAATCACAGTTTTAGTCTACTTAATGTAAACCTGTGCTTTTCGATGATAATTATTCAGAAAGTTCTGGGCCTTCATCTGCTTTTGGCTAGCAGTGATGAATTTATATCAATAAGAAAAGTAATTCAATTATTGGGCATATTGGTAGAGTAACATCAAATAGGTGTTAGGGGCCAGAGAAACATGTAAGAAGGATGTAGTACTTGCCCTTATGGAGGCCGGTATCCAGTGAGAACAAAACATGCAGTACAAGTTCTGGCAGAGGTTTGTGCTAAGTTAATGGATAAGAAGAGAGTCGGTGAGGGTTCTCAAAGAAGTATCCTTTCAATTAACTTGAAGAACATAGATGGAGAGGCCAGTTTTTCTCTTTCCTTTAGCCAGGAAGATGTACTTAATTTATCTATTTTACTGAGTTAAGTAAGATGAAAATGAATCATATAGGACTTAATCCCCTTTATAACACTTAGGAAAAGTAAAACTGACTATTGATTACCAGGTGATATGCTAAGTGCTTTCCTAAGAATTATTTGATTTACTCAACCATTTAAGATAAAGGAACTGAAGCTAAGACATTTGTGAGCTAATATCACACAGCTAATTTATTAAATAAGTAGAGCAAATGGAGATATGATCCATCTACTTAGATTACAGGCAGCTCCCAGGTAGATTGGGAATGCATTTTTCAAAAGTTGCTGAGTCCCAGGATGGAGTCCCACATCTGGCTCCCTGCATGGAGCCTGCTTCTCCCTTTGCCTGTGTCTCTGTGCCTCTCTCTCTCTCATGAATAAATAAATAAAATCTATTTAAAAAAATGCACTCGAGAAGAGAGCCTGGGTGGCACAGCCTGTTAAAGCATTAGACTCTTGGCTTTGGCTCAGGTCTGATCTCAGGATTGTAAGACTGAGCCCTGCATCAGCTTGGAGTCAGCTTTAGTTTCTCTCTCTCTTTCCTTCTGCCCCTTCTCTCTCCCCAAGTAAATAAATCTTTAAAAAACACCATGCATTTGTGCATTAGTGACAAGTACACCATTTTTCTTTTTCTGTATGCAAATTCTCTCTTTCCCATTTGATCCCTACAGTTAGGCCCGTCAAAAGAAATTGAACCCTTTAGGATGGATATTGAAAATAAGTGCTGTTGGGCAGCCCGGGTGGCTCAGCGGTTTAGCACCCAGGGCCTGATCTTGGAGACCCTGGATCGAGTCCCACGTTAGGCTCCCTGCATGGAGCCTGCTTCTCCCTCTGCCTGTGTCTCTGCCTCTCTCTCTCTCTCTCTGTGTGCGTCTCTCATGAATAAATAGATAAAATCTTAAAAAAAAAAAAACTACCATTCCACAGTAACAAAACTATTAAAAAAAAAAACAAAAAGAAAATAAGTGCTGTTAAAGATATAGAGAAACTGGAATGCCTGTCCATTGCTAATGGGAATGTAAAATGGTGCATCTGTATTAGAAGACAGTATGTAGGCTTCTCCAAAATAGTTAAACATAGAATTAACATATGATCCAGCAAGTCAATTCCTAGGTATGCCCCAAATGATTGGAAGCAGGGTCTCAGATTATTTGTACACCCATGTTCATAAGAGCATTATTAATATTAGCCAAAAGGTAGTAACAACTCAACAGTGTTTACCAGGGGTTAGGAGGAGTGGGGATGGGAAGTTAAAATTCAACAGGTACGGTTTCAGTTTGGGATGAGGAAGTTCTGGAGATAGGTGGTGGTAATAGTTGTACCACATTGTGAATGTGCTTAATGTCACTGAACTGTACACTTAAAAACTCATTAAAACTGGAAAATTTTATGCCTATTTTACTATAATAAAAAGGGGACTGTAAAAAAAGGATTCACATTCCCTCTCTGACTCATCTGCCAAAGCATGCTTGAATAGTCTACACCATCTCATTTGAATGACTGAGATGTAGAGTGTGGCAGTATCTACTCCCCCAGTGGAAAACAGACCTCTTTTAGATACATCTAATACCAAATTTGAGCTGTTATGGAAACTAACCTAGAAAAACGACGTGCACCTTAAACTTGCCCAGAGGTTAACCCTTCATATCCAACTACAGGCCACACTGCCAGGAAAATGAGTCTCAATTTGTCTGAGTGGGAAGCCATTGTCTGTAAGTTTAGCTCATAGAAAATGGCTGCAAGTCAGAGACTGTCTGATTTGGCATCCCTGATGTCTGTCTCTGACACTTAGGGCTAAATTACACTGCTGCTAATTAAATAAACGTGTAAAGCCAGCACCATGCCCTGCCTCTCCTCTTCCATAAAGCAGGGCATTGCCACTTTGGGTAGTTGTCCGTATCCATCATTTCATAATTTCTAACCTTAGGCATAGCTGTTTAACTCAATTAAATGTGACTGAAGTAAACTGTGTTGAGAAACCTAATAGTAAAATAAATATATGGAGTGAAATGCTCAGGGTGATTTCTGCAACTCAAGTTGAAGCTATTAATTTTGGGCAGCATGTGCAGTTCTTGATCATGACATTTTTCAAAAGAAATCTCTTCTGTCTGAATTATCCTTTTGCAAAGGGAAAGACTGCTCCTGACTTGAATACCCTACTTCTCCTTTAAAAAAATTTTCATCGAAGTGACCAAGTTTTTCAATCCTTGCAAATACCATAACTACATACTCTAGAAGGGCATTAAAAATATAAGGCTATAGTTTAAAATATAAATTAGGTTCTTAGGTTAAATATTATTGGCTAGGAGATTAATACTTGATAATTTGTGGATGTCATTCTTTTTTGGTCTTCCATTTGTTTCACTCAATAAAACCTTAAAACCAGGAAGGACTTTTATCTAGAGAATACCTCAGTGTGCTCCATAGAATACAATGTTCTGAGAGCTGTTGACTAGTTTTCCTGTTTAAGAAAGTCTTGTTTTGTCAAGTAACTGTGATAAATTTTGGTTTAAATAAAGCTTAAACAAACAAAAACTACAGGACTTTTAAGAACCTTAACTTCCTAGTGTTTACACTGTGAGTTGCAGAGAAGAAATGTATGGAATTCAGTCCTCCAAAACATACTCATGGAACTTTGCTTTCCAAAAGGCATCTGTTAGAAGTAGGAGAAAATAAAATAGGCTCTGAGAAAGTCAAACTTTGTACCTAGGACAAATGGAGGATGTAAAGACTTCAAGCCTCATGGTTTATTTGGTATTCTGTGGCCTTAAAAATAGATTAGTTTTCACTTTGGAGTGGAAAGGCATGAGCTGAGGGTCCAAGCTAGAATCTGAGGCCCTTCTCTGAGTTGGCTGGCTGGATACCCTCAGACATCTCTGTAACTCTGATGTGTCCTGACTGGGTTGAGGCACTGATCCCTCCCGTGCCTCACTCAAAAGATTGTAGATTTAATGCTTTTGAAGTAGCCTTGCAAATTGTTAAGCACAATTGCAGATCACCGTCATCATAAGTACAGTTAGACGATAGCTCTGGTATTAATGGTTTTTCTGATTATATCAAGATGAATTTGATACGTAGTATGATTACATGGTTTGAGCACAGCAACATCCAAAAATAACCCTATGTATGAAACAAATAACATTGGAAGACAAGATGCCTGGATGTTAACCGTGTTTTGTTTTGATAAGGGTTTGGGTTCAGTACTTCTACTTTTTACTTGTGTATAATAGAAGTACAGATTTCTTATCAGTTCTACTGCCTAGGATTCTTCCTCCCCTTGAAGTAGAAACTCATACTACGATGGCCACTTTTTTAGCTTTCTGCTGTACTACGTTGAACATTTTGCTTTTGTCTTCCTCGTTACAAGATGGCTGTTCTGTTGGCCCCACTAGTGTGTTCTAAATGGGAGGGATGGAGAAGTTACTTTTTGGAAGGATCGTGCAGACTCAGGATGGGAGGCCCTTCTCAGTAAAATTCTAGTCACAATCCACTGGCCAAACTTTTGTTTTAGAACCACCTCTCGATTGAGGTGGCTTGGAAAATCAAGCGTTTAGCATTCTGACTTCCTGCACAAAGTGCTTTAAGTGTGGTCCCTAGACCAGCATCCGCATCACCTGTGATCCTGTTAGAAATGCAAGTTCTTCTGCCTCACCCCTGACTCTTTATCAGGACTAGCTACTTCCTTTGTGCAGCCTAGTGCAAAATAAAAATGTGGGGCCCCTAGTTCAGAAATGATTAAAATTTTCAAGACAATAACAGCAGAACATTAAAATCAAGCATGAGGTCCTGTGCAATGTCAAAGGTTACATACCCATGAAACTGGGCCTACCATATGTAACAGAAAATGTAACAAGTTTTCTAGGTGATTCTGAGGTATGCTCAGGTTTGAGAACCACTCTAGAGGTACGGAGAATAGGTACTTAATTATTTCCCAGATCTAACTACTTCTTGAGGAAACTGCCTGGCTATTTGTAGAAAGATTCACTCGCCGATCAGTCCTATGGGAGGCAGAATGTCCTATGATTTTCTTTGCCATTGGTGAAAAGCATCTCCTGACATCTGGGGACAAAAGCCCAGTGGGAACTGAGTAGGACCTGGAGGAGTTTCTGGCAGCCGACAGCTGTGGCCAAGGATAAATTCTAGATGAAAAAGCTGGGTAGTGTTGCTCTCCTGATGAATGGTTATTTCAAGGGGTTAAAAAAAATTGCTGATGAGCCTTCAATGAAAGTGAAATTAAAGTCATTTATCCCAGATCATTTGGAAATATCAACTCCCTTCTTAAAGAAGGAAAATATAATAAAGCTCCTTCATAAAGATATAAAATATTTAACATGTGACTTCTGCTTTGTACCAACATCACCTCTTAATAGTCACATTATTTTGTTAAGTTTAACTTCAATGAAAAATTTAGGAGGAGGGATGGCCAAATGTTTAACCCAAATCAGGATTTTTTGCCTGAAATCTGTGATTACATCATTGGCACATTTATATTGTAAGACACTTTTACGATATAAGCATTTTTTCATTTGGGCAGCAATCATAATAAATTGAAATAAAATTCAGTCTTGATTGATGTTGTAAGTGTCATGTACAGGGCAAGTGCCATCTATTAAGTGTGGTTTGCCAGGGCAGCAATAATAGTAGCATTTGAATGTTTTTCTTATTAAGGAGAAAAATGGTCAGTAACATTGGTTTGGTGGACTCCAAGGACGATGGTAAATGGAAAATGCCTGCAGCGTGTGTGACTCCTTCACTGGCTTTAGGACAAAGGTAGTCAGAAGGCTGCAAGAATTGTGTGTGTGTGTGTGTGTGTGTGTGTGTTTTTTTTTTGATTTTTTAAAAATTAGGATAAACTATTACAGTTTGTGGAATGAAAGAGAGAGGCTGATTACAACATAATGGAGTGTACCATATTCATCTCTTTGAAATATGACCTCACCCGGCCTTTTCCATTTTACAATCGATTCTCTCATTCCCTTAATGAACCTTTGCATTCATGAGTCTTCCTTGGAAGTATGCACATGAAGTATTGCTGGAGCAAAGAATAATTGTCTGCCAAGTAAGTAAGAACAAAGTGCCTCTCTTGTCGTTCGGTTCAATAACATTAGAAACTGTTAATGCATCATGTTGGGCACCGTATTGTTTTGCTTAATAATTATCTAATTTGCCAAAGCTTGCTTTAAAAAATGTTTTTTGAAAACTGGCACAATAGAGTTGTTTGCTATTTCTCTAAAGATGGGATGAGAGGCTGATGTAAATGCACTTAAGCACAATTTTTGTTCTTAAAAGTGTTTCTAAGCATGTCTAATTTGGGCAAAGTAGCACATTTATTTTGAGCAGATACTGTGACAGTGAGGCATAATAAACCTATAGAGAATACTTGGTTGCTTGTAACAGAAAGGAATACAAAACAATAAATGTAATTCTTGGGTTTTTGAATAATAACTTACATAATTTGGAATGCATACATACAAGGTTCATTGATCCAGTATTGGAAGACAATATGATAGATTTCGCATAACCCAAGACCTAAAATCTATTCTAGTTTCATTTTGATTTCTTCTCTCCACCTGTAGGGAAGAAATGTTAGCTCTGTTAAATGTTAGTTACATATATGACTCTGTAAATTGGGTGAAAAAGTTTGCATGAATTGATGGCATGAGAAAGGAAAGAACAGGATTGAACCATGACTGTGCTCGTCAGCCACATAACTATTTCAAAGACTTGTCCTTTCCTGGGAAGCAGGGGAATAGAATTGCCAGTGTGTGCTTGGCCATTTAATTGAGCCCAGGAGAATTATGGGTAGACACAACAGTGGAATTAGGAATCTCTTTAAAGAATATAAAAAGGAGACAGAAGTAGTGGGCATTACCACAGGGCTCCAATCTGAAAAGAGGGGAACCATAAGAGAACAGAAGTCCAAGCCTATGAGGGTAGTAAAAATAAAAAGCCAAGTACAAGGTTACCGAAGCCTGTGATAACCAATTCTTAAAAACATACATAAAGCATATATCATGCTACTGTTTTATTATAATGAATAAGGTTCCAAGCAGTGGTCCAGCATGTCTTTTGCCTCTTCTCTTCACCTAAATCTCAGGATGCCTAGTTCGGCTTCCTGCAGGGAGCCGTTTCTGACTGGCAGAGGGAGGGAGTGATTCCTCTTAGATCTCTTTCTTGCATAGAAGCACTTTAAAACTATACAATCATTAGGCCTTTGTGTATAGCTGAGGGTTTATTGAGCATTTGCTACAGCAGGTGCTAAGTGTTTCTACTTACATTTTCTTCCAATTCCACACTCTTCAGAGGAGCTAGGTACTGCTGTTTCAGTGAGATGCAGGAGGGTTAAGTGGCTTGCACAAATTCCTACAGCTGGCAAATAACATCTAAAATTGGAGCACTGATCGATCTGTCCCCAGAGAGTGTGAGCACTGCTTCCCAAAACACATCTCCTTATTTTAGGTAGGTTTTTTATGTATGTGGCATGCCTCCCTACTTAACCTGTAAACCCTTCAGGAGAAAGTAAATGAATCACTTCGAGTCTCACACCCACCTTCAGTTGGAACCAGTTCTTTCCCAGTTTTTGTCCACTTCGCAAAGGAAACACCTTTCACCCTCCCAAGTCGTGCCAGGGCTCATTGGTAGGGCTTTGAGATTTAGACCTATTCTGTTGAGGGCAACCAGAGATGATTGAATTAGGTCATGTGTTGAATTTCTGAATTTAAATACGTTGTAGAGTCAACTGAGAATGCTGATGATTCAAGCACTTCCCCTTTTTTGTCTTCTGATAAAAAGAATTGTCTGTCTCCCTGTCCATCTCCCTGTATGTCTCTAATAGAAAATGACATGGTCATCAAAGGACTGTGTGACATGTTTATTTGAAATAAGAAAACGAAGTCCTACCTTTGGTAAATCTAATTTTACCTTTTGGTTTGACACTGAGGACTGACTGTGCTAATTGGGTTATATAGTAGATGTTTTTACAGAAATTGTATACACTAAATCTGTAGTTGAAAGGTTTGAGTAAAAATTAAAAACAGGATAGGATCAAAGTATCTTATCAGCCTTACATTAGGAAAGGTGTTTTTAATTAACTTACAAATCTTTCAAAGTGTATTGAGATAAATAAGATGTCTTGAAGCAGAAGAGTAACAGGATAATTAAGTCATTTAAGTCTTAGAAAAACCATTTGAGATGCTTCCAAAGTTTACTGAAAAACTCAGCTTCACATCATTAAAATGTTCTAATAAAATTTCTCCTTATGTACAATGGCTATAAGAACTTTTAATATTTAATTTTAAAAACAGTAATTGTAATAATTCAATCGAAAATAATTCTTATTTTTCACTGTAGGACAGCTTTTCGACCATAGGAAATACAATTAAAATGAGGCATTATGGTGAGAAGTAGAATGCAGCTATAAACATACAAATACATTACGACAAAATTCTGTGATGTAGGTCACAGGAGTGCAGTAACCATGGTCCACTGATCGAGAGCTTTTCTAGAATACATTGTATTCTGTGTGAATAATACAGATCTCTATAAGCATTCAAATGATTTCATATATGCTTCATCTTTGTCAAAAATCCCTCAGATGCTCTGGTAGGTGATATTACCAGGTTTATACAGAAGGGGCCACAGACACCCAGGGATGCCCTGATTGACCAGAGTGATTTGCTTTGTGATTGAGCTCAGGATTAGAAACAAGCGTTCAGGCTCTTCTAGTCCTTCTCCTAAAACAAGTTTTCTTTATTCTGTTTTGTGAAGTAGACTCACCATCCAGTGTGGAGCCCAATGTGGGGATTGAACTCACAATTCTGAGATCAAGATCTGAGCTGAAATCAAGTCAGAAGCTTAACAGACTGAGCCACCCAGGAGCCCCCAAACCAGTTTTTTTTTTTTTTTTTTTTAATAAAAGAATAGGAGCAACTGGGTGACTCAGTTGGTTGAGAGGCCAACTCTTGTTTTTGGCTCAGGTCATGATTTCAAGGTCCTGAAATGAAGCCCTCGGAAGTCCTCTGGCTATGTGCTCAGTTGGGAGTCTGCCTGTCTCCCCCTCTCTCCCTCTCCTGCCCTACCCGCCACCTGTGCATGCATCTGTGTGGTCTCTAAAACAAGTAAATAAATTTTTTTTTTTAAAAGAAAGAATAAAGGGGAAAGGTACACAGTTTTTTTTTTTTTTTTTTAATGGCATAAAGTAACTGAAAATTACCAATAGTGGCAGATCCTTTGAAAAAAAGTCAATATATTAATGATGCAACTCTTAAGATGAGAGAATTTTATACTAAATCTGTTCAGGCCCTTGATACTCAAGTGGAATACATCCTGTTTCTGATTAATTTTCAGATAATGAGCAGAAAAGGAAGCATATTTTAAGAAACATCAATATTTTGTGTTTGGTAATATAAAACCTGAAATATGGGCAGCCCCAGTGGCCCAGAGGTTTAGCGCTGCCTTCAGCCCAGGGTGTGATCCTGGAGTCCCCAGATCGAGTCCGACGTTGGGCTCCCTGCATGGAGCCTGCTTCTCCCTCTGCCTCTGTCTCTGCCTCTCTCTCTCTCTCTCTCTCTCTCTCTCTCTGTCTGTCATGAATAAATAAATAGTTTTATAAAAAAAAAAAAAAACAAAAAACAAAACAAAAACAAAAAACCCTGAAATATATGCACCATACTTTTAAAAGAAGCTTTGGATTTAATTGGAGAAAAAAAAATTTTGCCACTACAATGTAAAATAGTTCTAGTAGGATCAACTACGAGACATGACTTATCTAACTACTGAAGTCACAGGTCTTAGAAGGAAGGAATACATTTCTGAAGGAATGCTACTACTCTGTAATTAGTTTTCCAGATCATGTTTGAAGTTGAATTACAAAGTTAGCCTCAATTTCCAGGTGTCTAGTAGAATCAGTCTTTTTCCTTAAGGTGGCAGAAAGTTGGATGTTAATTAAAAAAAAAAAAAATACTGGAATGCTTTACTCTGGCCCTTGCTAATCCAATGGGGGAGGGGCGGGGGCTATGGTTGAGCAATTTCTTTTTTTTTTATCATGTAAATAATATAAGTATTCTCTTTATTTTTTTTTAATTTAAATTCAATTTGCCAACATAAGTATAACACCCAGTACTCATCCCATCAAGTGCCCTCCTTAGTGCCCATCACCTAGTTACCCCATTCCCCACCCCACCTCCTCTTCTGTAACTCTTTGTTTCCCAGAGTTAGGGGTCTCTCATGGTTTATCTCCCTCCCTAGTTTTTCCCACTCAGTTCTCCTTTCTCTTATAGTCCCTTTCACTATTTCTTATAGTCCATGTATGAGTGAAACCATATGATTGTCCTTCTCCGATTGACTTATTTCACTCAGTATCATACCCTCCAGTTCCATCCACATCAAAGCAAATGGTGGGTATTCGTCCTTTCTGATGGCTGAGTAACATTCCATTGTACATATATACCACATCTTCTTTATGCATTCATCTGTCGAAGGACATCATGGCTCCTTCCACAGTTTGGCTGTTGTGGACATTGCTGCTATGAACATTGGGGTGCAGGTGTCCTGGTTGAGCCATTTCTTGAACTGTCTTCACCTTCAACTGTTTCTCTGCTTAGTGGGCAGTCTGCTTCTCCCTCTCTCTCTATTCCTCCTCCTCCCCCTACCCTCTCTCTCATTCTCTATGTCTCAATCTTAAAAAAAAAAAAATGTGTAAAGGTATGAATGGGGGACATGTGAGGAGGGAGCTAGGGAACACCAAGAGAGCCAGAGTCTGCAGTGAGGCAAGTCAGTGACCTCAATATGGTCAGAGGGAGGAAAGCGTTTAGACCTCCTGCAGTCTCAGGAAAGTTCACAGCTGCTGGAGCTCTGGGACAGGAGGTTTCCTATATTGTTGGAAGTCTATAAGGTGCATTCAGTGGCTCAGAATATGTGAAGATATCTGACACATGGCAGGTACCTGGATTTAGTTTGCATTGCTGTTTATAGTTTGAATCATTCTCCCCATGGATTCAGTTGAGTTTATTTTCTTAAGCTGTACTTTGCCTTCCTCCATTTTTAAGAATTTAACCAAAGCCCCTACCCTGGTGCTGCCTTAAAGGATGGTGAGTTTGTGATGTACTCACTTCACAGATGGTAGAGTGAAAAGCCATCTCTTCCTTACATGAGACCCTTGAGAGTTCCTGATTTGGTAGTTTCAGATGTGATTGTATGGGTAGTGAAAATGAGTTTTCCAAAATACAAATCCAATTATGTTTTTTTCTCTTTCTCATCATCTTAAGGCTAAGTACAATCTTGTAGCACACTATGAAAATCTCTCTGCTTACTCTGTGTCTAACCACATCTGTTCTCACTTTGTTCATCTTTCTGCTCCAGTGATAGTGGTGATGGTACTCAGCATTCATAGACTGACTCACTCCACTCTGCAGCCTCCTGCTCTCTGGGGATGGCCAACTGACATCATTCTAACCAGAGCAATGCTGGGGGAGATTACTAGGGTGGGCCTTGGGACAAACTATCTCTTTTCCAATTAAAAAAAAAAAAAGATATTTTTAAGCTGTTAAGCATTTTGTTCCTTGCCCTTCTTTCCTTCTTCCCACTGGAAACCTAGAGAAGCAGCATTCATCTTGAGAGAGGCAACAAGAATGAGAAACAAGCCATATGGTACACTACAGACATTGCTAGAACCTGGATCCTTAAAAGTGTCATTGAACAGTTGTACCAGACAAAAACACCCCTTGTCAGATTTCTCAGTGTTTTTTTTTATTTTTTATTTTTTATTTTTTTATTTATGATAGAGAGAGAGAGAGAGAAAGAGAGAGAGAGGCAGAGACACAGGCAGAGGCAGAAGCAGGCTCCATGCACCGGGGGCCCGACGTGGGATTCGATCCCGGGTCTCCAGGATCGTGCCCTGGGCCAAAGGCAGGCACTAAACCGCTGCACCACCCAGAGATCCCCCTTGTCAGATTTCTTACATGAATCTAGTTAACATCTGTCTATACTGGTCAGTAAGGTTTTTATGTTACAAATGTAATCTTGTTATTTCACCATAGAAGTATTTCATGTATCAAAGCATCTAAGATGTGATGTTTTGTTTGTTTCCTTGTCTAGAAGAGACAGTGAACTTTTTTTGCAGTTTACTATATTCAAGGCATTGTGTTAATCCCTGAAATACAGAAGTTCCCAATGACTTTTAGAAAATAGGTACAAGTCAACAAAAAATTACATCGAAGGAATGAATGTTGAAATAGCCTATACACCAAGGCAGAGAAGGTATCATGGATTCCTGAGTGGGAAATAGCCAGGTGGAGAGTATGAGTGAAAGTGGTTAAGAGTATGTGCAAAGTCCTCGAAGCCAGAGGGAGCACACACTGTATTCAAGGAACTGGAAAAAGTTTAGGATAGCCAATGTGAGAGCAGAAGAAAACTGTGGTAAGTGATGAAGAAGAACAGGAAAAGGGAGCCTTGCAGCTTATGAGAAAGAGTTTGGGTTTATCAGCAGTGTAAATATTGAGGATTCAGCAGGGATTGGTTAATGAGGGCTTTGTGGCCCTATCTCTGTTGAAAAAAGCTTGCTGTGCCTCATAGATGGCCAATAGGATGGAGTCTAGTAGAGAGCATTTTGTCAGATATCAGGGAGAGATACTGGAGTTTGGGGATGCAATTATGTGAGTGGGTTTGGAGAAAAGTGGGTGAGTACTACTGTTTGGATTGACAGGGTGTAAATGATGGAACAGAATGAAAATGAAGGAAAAACCAGAATGTGTCTAGATTTTTTACTTTGACAAAAATGGTATCACTACCACTCAGACCACTCATGTGAACCTTGGAGCATGGGAATAACATTTAGTATTAACCATTATTGTTGGATTTGGTTAAGTGAAGGAAGAGAAGGAAATCAATTTTGTACAGAGTGAATTTGAGAGGCTAAAAAATCATCACATGTAGAAAACCAATTGGAGGATTTGGGGCTGAGCTAGAGATACTCAGAATTTCTCATTGAATCAGCCAGTATTTATGGAACACTCACCATGTGATGGGTATTATACTAGGCACTGCTGTGTCCAATGGCAGTTGAAGCCATGAGAAAATGACTGTGGGCAAGCCCCTGATGAAACAGAATATTTGAGAGTGAGGGTGGAAGTTTTCAAACTTTAGCATCAGAATCATCTGGAGGGCTTATTAAATAGGTTGCGGTTTCTACCCCAGAGATTGGATATAATAGATCTGAAGTAAGGTGTGGGGCTCTGCATTTTAACAGTAGCCCTAGGTTATGATGTCGATGTTGCTGGTTTAGGGCCACACTTGAAGTAGACTAGGAAAGAGAGTGGCTATAGGGGACTGAGAAGGAAGAGCTAAAGGGGGATATAGGGAAAAGCCTAGAAAATGGAAGCTTTAAGAAGGAAGCAATAGATCTGTTAAATATTGCTGAAAGCACAAAAAAAGTCAAACTAAAACCACTCCTGTACTTAGTAAATCAGACAAGAGAAGCTAAGTAGTTGATGAGTAGGAACCAAAGAGTGTGAGTAGTAAAGATATATGGGATGATGTGGTTGGTCAACTTTAGAAATTTGCTTTTTTCCTAAATAAACAGACTTTGAGCACATTAATCACCAAAGTGCTTGGGTGAGGTAGATAAACTGCATTTAAATGGAAAGATTCTGTGGGAAATACCTGGTAGATACTGTCCATAGTAAAGCTAAACAGATATGAATATAGCAACATTTCTTCATGTTATTAATATGCAAATGAGCTTTGCACATTGCCAGTGGAATCCACTAAGCAATATTTCCCAAAATTATTTGACAATGAAGTAATTTTTTGTACAGCTGACTTTGGGGGCAAGCAGTCCAGGAACACCCTTTGGAACTAGTCTCTCTGCAATTTTAAGGCTGACCATGGTTTATAGAAGTCCCTGGGGAGGAAGGTCTCCTATCTTTATCAACCTCCCATAAAAGCTTGGGATTTGAGTGGGATCCCTTTTCAGAACCCAGGACTATGCACGAGTCACAGGTATCAAGCATCCTATCTGTGCAGTATCACAGTATATTCTAAGTCTTTAAGTGGATGGTAGACAACTTCAAAAAAAACACATTCTTGGCCAGGTATTTGTTTTCCTGGAGGTATACTTGGATTTTTATCATCAGAATGATTGAAAGCATATCTTCCCTTAAATTCTTCTGAAAGGTACCTGAAGTTAACGATAACCTCTATGTAACATAGAGTAGCTATATATTTTGGTGTTAATTATTTATTCCAAACATCTCTTTTCTTTAAAAGCTGTAGCAGAATCTCTACTAGAAGAGATTGCAGTTACCATATGCTCTGTACATTGAAAGCCAATACACACACAGCTTCCGTCAAGGAAAATCAATGAAGCAGGATCTTCTAATTGATAAGACTAATACTTCTTGGTGTGCAGCTTCAACATAATGAACAAAATTCAGCTGCTTTGGTTTGGAAATGGTTTTTTGAAGAGGAGAAGTAAGGTCAAATCAAAGACCTTCTGAGAGGAGGGATAAATTGGCTAGATAAACAGGACTTTACTAACTCAAAAATTCTGTAATTCTTGACAGGTAACCAGATCGGTGTTTTTTTTTTGGCTAACAAAACAGTTAATTCACATTTTACGGAAGATTGAGGGGGGATAAAATATGAAAAAGTAAAGGCAAAAAAAAAAAAAAAAAAAAAAAAAGGAAAGGCTTTGTTCCATACTGGCCCTTAGTATATTAGCTCTAGCATAACTTTCTAGTCATCTAAACCATCAGCATTTAAGAGCTAGTTGACCTGCTATTGTTTGAGTAAAATATAAAATTTTTGCCAATGTCCACTCTGACCGACCTTGCCTTTCCATACCCTTCACCTCTCTATGTGTGCTTCCCCCTTCCTGATGTAGCTGAATCCTAATTTTTCTATTAAGTGTTTCTTGGAGGGCTTCAACAGAAATGCATGCTATTAATATTGGCATCTGTCACTTGTATGATACGTTTGAAATGTCAAAGCATTTTTATAATCAGTATCTTTATTTTTCATGATAACCCTGAAAAGCAAGTTATCGCGATGGTGTATTGATGGAGGAAGGTACCAAGTTTCCAAGGGAGTAAAGGCTAATAAGTTATAGAGTTAGGACCAAGTCAGGATTTATGCTACCAATTTTATACTCCCTGCTCTTCTTTTCCTGTGTCTGTCCTCACTGATCTCTAGGTACTTATTTCTCCATGTATTCATTAAAGAAAAAAACTACTCTACTTGATTCTACTATAATGCATGTTTCTGCAATAGGAATTAGCACCACATACACAATTGGTAAAATGAAAGAGTGACATTAATGAAACATGGTGATAATCTTGTTTTTTTTTTTTTAATTTTTATTTATTTATGATAGTCACACAGAGAGAGAGAGAGAGAGAGGCAGAGACACAGGCAGAGGGAGAAGCAGGCTCCATGCACCGGGAGCCTGACATGGGATTCAATCCCGGGTCTCCAGGATCGCGCCCTGGGCCAAAGGCAGGCGCTAAACCACTGCGCCACCCAGGGATCCCTTGTTTGTTTTTTTTTTAAAGCATATACACGCTTAACATTTTAAAGTTGACAAAACCCGTTGAATGCAACAAGCTACGAGCAAGTGGGTTTTGCGCATGGTGCCCATTTCCTATATTGTTCCTGGCTTGGGGTGGCTATGTGTTCTGGCTGGGAAGCATTGATTTTAGTCTTCATCTTTTCGCGTTTTTACTTTGTCTCCAGGGCTCAATTGTTTGTTTTTGAAAGTCTGAGCATGCTTGCAAGTGGGGGAAAAGGGTAGAGGGAGAGAGACAATCTAAGCAGGCTCCATGCACAGCATGGAGCTGAACACAGGGCTCAATCTCCTGATCCTGAAGTCATGACCTGAGCCGAAATCCAGAGACTGATGCTTAACCGACTGAGCCAACCAGGTACCCCAAGGCTCAGTTTTAAAGTTTTCTTAAACCTACTTCCATCAAGCTACTACTTTCTCTTTATGTTTGTAAGTTGAGGTCCTTTTATATATAAAAGGATCATTTTTATATACAGTTTTACTTACTAGAAATTCATCATGTCTTTTAACTGCAACAGTATTTTTATTAGGATGTGCTCTGGATACAAGGTGCATGCATATGGAGTGGTCTCTCCTGACCTATTTTGTTCTATACCCTCTATTCTTAGTGTGTCATTTCATAAAGCAGAAGGATTTAAATAACATGTATTTGGCATATTTCCTTAAATGGCTGTATTTGTAGAGTAAATAATGAATATGCATGTATATGGTTATATCTGTAGATGTATGTATTCACCAGAGTAAAGTATCTAGCTTCCATAGCTTTCCATAAAATGTTTCTCACAAAAGTATATATATGTTTTCAACTCTATGTAGGAATTATGGAAAAGCTACCAGGTGCTAGGTACTTCATCATTTAATTCTCACAGCAAATGTAAATCTGGGTCTTTTGATTTCCAGTTTTGACAAAAGATTTGAACCTATCGCAGTCTGACTCTATAACCCTTGATTTTATGACCTATAAACACCATGTTTCCATTTCTTAAAAAGCTGAACATTGAATTTTATAATATAAAAATTATTCTACCTAAACCTAGAAACCGGGGAAGAGATGCTAGCAAAAAAAAGTTAAATTGTTTGCCTTTCTACTATCCCTTCAAAGACTTCTTAGTAATTTTTTGGTTTTCTCCCTCAGGTCCAGTCTCTTTAACACTAATGTTGAATTCTTTTTATCCTAAACTTTCTAATAATGAAACTACTTAGCAGAAACTCATTCAAAGATAAACACAAGAATGGCCATATGATATAAAGTGATAAATATACAATACAGAGTAAATAACCTTTGCAGTTTCTCGGGACACAGGTGCATCTGCTTCTATAAATGGGAGCTGTGTTGGTTAAACCGCTAGCTGCTATAACAGATACTCCTCTGATCTCCTCAAATCTAAATCTTAGAGAAATGTAAGAAAGATTTGTCACTCACCTAACAGTCCAACTTATATGCTCTTGGTCTGACAGCTCTTCTACAAGCTTGAATTCAGAACCTCCATTTCTTGCCATTTTGTAACCCTACAATTTTTAATGTATAGGTCTCAGATGGAGATGGAGATCACCTCCATTATAGCCAACCAGAGGCAGAAAAGGCCATGGAGAGATGGGAGAGTTTTATGTGGAGACCCCAAATGACAGACATTACTGCTGCCCCACGACAATGGCTAGAACTCAGTCATGTGGCTATTTCTTTTTTTTTTTTTTTTCATGTGGCTATTTCTAACCACAAGGAATATAGTCCGTGTGCCCCAAAGGAGGAAGAACTGCTAGTTTGTGAACAGCTAGCTGGTTTCTGCCACAGGGTCGACATAAGTTCTTTAATAGCTCAAGTTTTACGTCTAAAACTATTGCTTCCAGCAGAATAAATTTCTCCACGGCAAGCTGTGATAAATGTTATGACTTTATATTTTATTTTATAGCACCTCTGCTCCATTCCTGCTAAATTGCCTTACTGCGTTTCATTATGGGCACTAATGATGAATTAAGTTGGACTGCTTAATAATTAAAAGTATCTCTAGGATAAAACCATATTTTTCTCTTGGAAGAAATCTATTTGGCTTTGTTCACAGCTACAGTATTCAGTGTAAGAATTCTTGAATGACTTCTCAATAAGTGACATTGACAGGATTATTCAGCTTGTTTACTAGTGAAGTAACTTATATAAAATATAAGGGGGAGCTTTTTACTAAGATAAAATTTAAAAAATGAGCGGTATGAACTTTTAAGAATAACTGTGGGAATACTAAAACCCTTGGATAAACTGACATGTTCCAAAGAGAACTTTAGAAGCAACCAATTTCTGATGCAAATTTGAGAAAGATGGAGAAGGAATAGTCCCCTGGATCAGTATCAAGCATAGGTACTACCTAATTTTAAAGAGTTACCCATTTTTAACATTTTTGTTTTTGCTATGGAGTATATTTATTTGCCTACTTTTTAAAAAATATTTATTTGAGGGATAGAGTGAGAATGCTCAAGCATGAGCTGGGTGAGGGGCAGAGGGAGAGGCAGGCTCTCTGCTGAGCAGGGATCCGGATGCAGGGCTTGATCTCAGCTTTCTGGGATTGTGACCTGAACTGAAGGCAGATGCTTAACTGACTGAGCCACCTAGGTACTTCTAAAGTAGTATCATCTTGGGACACCTGGGTGGATCAGCGGTTGGGCAGTTGCCTTTAGCTCAGGTTGTGATCTTGGGATCTGGGATTGAGTCCCACATTGGGCTTTTGCAAAGAGCCTGCTTCTCCCTCTGACTATGTCTGCCTCTCTCTCTCTCTCTCTCTCTCTCTCTCTCTGTGTGTGTGTGTCTCAATGAATAAATAAATAAATCTTTAAAAAAGGTAGTATCATCTTAACATTGTAAAAGTTTGAGGGATGTTTGGGTGGTGCAGTTGGTTGAGTGTACAACTGTTGGTTTCAGTTCAGGTTGTGAGATCAGCCCTGCATTGGGAGGAGTCTGCCTGAGATTACCTCTCTTTCTCCCTCTATTCCTACCCTCCTGTGTGCGCTTGAACTCTTTCTCCCTACCCTTTCAAATCTTTAAAATTTTTTTGAATACACTTAGATCCTGTGATCACTCTATGGATAGTATTAGAAGATCTATGTACCAGATTGGGGTTAAAATGTGTAATTTGGGGTGCATTTTCCTGAAAAGAGAGTCCATGTCTTTGTTACATTGTCAAAGCATCTTGTGATACTCCCCCAAATGCTTAGAACCTGCTGAAATAAGAAGACTTGAATCTTAAGACTGGCAAAAACACAGAGCATATGGTTGCTTTAAAGAAGTTCAAATCTACAGGCCTAGAAGATATTACAGAATGCTAAATAGAATGAACATGGGATCTTAGAACCATTTTTAGTAACATTTACTCATGTACATATTCATCAGATATTGAGTGCCTTTTCCATGCCTCATGCTATGCTTAGATATTCTAATGGATGAAGGTAAAGTTGCTAAAAAATTTTAAATTAGAGTGGTCAAGAAGCAGGGCTCTATATTAGCATCTGAGCACTCAAGTGTGGGCATCAGGCATCCAAGGGTTCAAAGGCCACTTTGATTTAATATCTATATCATCTTGGGTAGTTGGGGAACCTCTCCATACTTCCATTTGTTTTTTATAAAAGGAGGCCGAATGTACCTATTTCTTTATGTTGTTAAGAAGAGTAAATTAATAATACACATAACATACTTAATGTGGTGGCCCATACGCAGTAAAATCTCAACGAGTGGTATAGTTGATGTCCTTTTAAATATTGTATCTAATAGGTATAAGACTGATTTAGACTTACTAGGGGTGATACTATAGATAGGATGGAAGCTGAGTTATAGGACCCAGTTCAGCTTAACATAGGGAATCTGTTAATAATTACAGAAATGGATAAAAAAAAGAACCAGGGCACAGGGTAATGAGGTCTGTCACACAGAGTATTTAAATAGAAGAAGCTGCCACTTCTCAGGGGATGAGAAAATCTTTACAAGATTAAACTAAGTTGCATTTGACATCTCTTCTATAATTAGTATCCCATTCGTGTTTTCAATGACTATCTTATCAATGATAGTTATAGAAGGAACTTGAATCTAGTTTAGGTGGTATTTCTGAGCTTCTCCAAGAAAAACATGTTTTCACAGAGGCAATTTATCCCATACAGATATAACTTCTTTAAAAATGCTTAATTGTTGAATATCTGAAGTGATAGTACATACATAAGGTAGTTACTGGCTTAACAGAAGTTTTCTTCCCCTCACTGATATTAACGTCAATTTACAGACAACTCTAGGGATATAGCAAATGTGATAGGTTATTTTATTTTAATCAGAGATCATCTATAGTGGTAAATATAGAAATTTATTTAACACGTCTCTTAGAGCAGAGTGAAAAATATACTTCAGAAAGAATTTGTGCCTTAGTCTCTTTCTAGAAGAGCAAAGTTGAAATTAAACGAAATACTTCATTAGAAAATATTTATGAAAAGTAGCTTCTTGTCAATCATGTTTAGTAGAAAACAATAAGCCAAGAATTTCTTCATGAAATCCCATGTTTTAAAGTAAGATGATGAAAATCAATGTTTATTCATCAGTCAAAAGGGGTTCCCCAGGTGGCTTAGTTTCTTAAGTGTTTGCCCTTGGCTCAGATCATGATCTCGAGGTCCTGGAGTAGATAGAGCCCCTTATCAGGGCTCCCTGCTCAGTGGGGAGTCTGCTTCTCCTCTCCCTCTGTCCCTCCTCCCTGCTCATTTTCTCTCTCTCTTTGTCTGTCTCTCTCAAATGAATTCTTTAAAAAAAAAAAAATCCAAAAAACAAAAAACTCCCAGAAACTAAGCCCGTCATGGATGTTAGTCTTCATGGTCCCATATTTTTTTACTTTTTTGGGAGAAGGAAGTTTCAAGATTAATTTTAATGATCAGGTCAGTAATTATAAATTCATAAATAAGCCTAGAAGTAACATAAGAGAATAATGGATGTCCAGTCTATAACAGTACTCTGGCATTGCCTATTCACATTAGAGGTTTACTTATTATCTCTTAGCAGTAGAGTAATTTATTTTGGAAATTTAATCCACTTTGTAGAATTCTTTGTAATACCAGCTTGTCTCTATCTATGCAGCAGAAGTAGGCACAAGTCCATCAGATGCTAAGGTAGTTATAACCACAGGGAAATAGATGGGCAGGGCCAAGATAGTGCCAACTGCAGTGAATGGTGTAGTCTGTGACATTAGTTAAACAGTGTTAAACAGGGAATCTGAGATGCCATCATCCCAAATCCTTTGCCCTCCACATTCTATAGGCCCGAGCATGGCATAGCTCAGGGTTCTGAGGCATGGAATGCTTAAATGCTTTAACATTCCTTAGCAGCACTGAAAGGATTCATATATATTCAGATCTCTTGACCAGTAATATTTTCCCAGGCTTTCCTGTAACATCTCAATGATGAGAGGGGCCTTGGATTGCTGAAATATTGACACTCCCCGAAGCATCAAAGTTTGAGAAGGTGGGAGATGATGCCACAGTATTGAGGCAGGGCAAGACAGGTACTGTGCCTTCTCAGATGGACCTCACTCTGTCCATGGGAAGAGGCAAATCCTCTGGAATTGGTACCTACAATACCTTATACCAATGACATTTAAAACAAAGTGGCCAGAATGATGTGGTATTCTCAGTACTATCAGAGGCGCAACTAGCCTGTTTTAACCACATGTATGTTACAAATACACTTCATTGCGATCTGTTTCTGATACTGTAGATTTGTCGTCTAACTTATTAAGGTGGATATAATACTTTTGCTTTCCATGGGAGACCCAGCTACTGTGTATGTAGCTCTATGGAGATCCATAATGTTTACCTTTAAAAAGCTAATTTGAAAGATTGAAGTGACCATTTAAAACTGTGCCCCTAGTGAAGGGAAGGGGAAAAAAGACTTTCTATAAGAGGTATATTTTTAAAAAGATTTTATTTATTTATTTGAGACAGAGAAAAAGCACAATTGTGGAAGAGGGTTAGAGAAAGAGGGAGAAGCAGACTCCTTGCTGAGCAGAGAGCCTGATACGGGACTCGATCCCAGGACCCCGAGACCATGACCTGAGCCAAAGGCAGATGCTTAACCAACTGAGCCACCCAGGTGCCCTGTAAGAGATATTTTTAAAGTGCTTGTTCTTTTGCCTTTAGATGAGAAATGCTGAAGTTGAAGTCAACAAGGATAAACTATTTTGAAAGACTTTCTTTTAAAATGCCCGAGAGCCTTGCCATCCAGTAGAAATGAGGTGCAACTCAAGTATGTTAATTTTTCCAATGGTCACATTGAGAAAAGACAAGGCACAGATGAGGTTAATTTTAATTTTACTTCCCTTGGATGTTGACGTATTTTGGGTGTACTATCAGTATTTTTTAAAATGAGCAAATTTTACCCTTTTTGCCCTATCTTTAAGATCCAGGGCACATTTCACAGTTGCAGCACATCTTAATTCTGAGAAGCCACAATTCTACTGGTGGAGAACCACATATGGCTAATGGCTATGATAACATATAGGCCGCTCTAGACAGAAGGCTACGCTCCTGAATTGCTAGGAAATCATGGCTGATCCATTGGAGCAATTTCCAGCTGGAGAGTAAATGCCCAAATTTTGTTTTATGAAAGAGCTTAAGCCCTTTAGAAAGGGAAAAACATTTTTGGGCTTTGTGTATGTGCTTGCCACGCAGCATTGTCTGTGATATGTGACTTTGGATCTGCTCCAGCTGACAGGTGAGATACTGTGACTCTCTCAGCTGTGGTGACCTCGCCAAACAATATGCTTCTGGAAATGCAATCAGTTCAGCCTTGGTCTCTACAAACGCAGGTGGGTAGGTAGAGCATTCAGCTGAATGATCAACCTGTGGAGATGGCTTCAAAATCCTACTCCTTCTACTGGATGCTAACCAACCTGGATAAGGAAGCCCTGGTGCCTGAAGTGAGCTCAGAGGATTAGAGGAGAGAGGCAGCTACAAGCAAGGCCAGAGCAGAGTGTTAATGCACATCAGAAGTGCAAGGCATTCGGAAGCTCCAAGGAGGTTTGTTGACTCTGGTTGACAAGGAGAATTAATAAAAAACCGAGCTTGTCAATATCAGTTTACTTCTCTGTAATGAGAGTACAAGCAGAGATGTCTGTGTTTACGTCTGAGTTAAGAGAGAGGAAAAAAGTACTCCCAGAAAGCAGCAGTAGGTCACAGTGAAGAGAGAGCTGGCTTTATGGTTGTATGCTCCTCCACTCCAGTCACAGCACAGAAGAGAAACAGTTGGAAAGAACTGTAGGGAGAAGCAACCTTTATACTTTCTTTAAATTTAATGATTTCATTAAAATTTAACACATTAATAATATGTCTGAGATCACAATTGTTTTCCATTCTATTTTAAGGTAAAATTCACATACATCAAAATGCACACATTTTAGATACACCAGTTGAAAAAAATTGACATGGTTTCCCGTATTTTGAAAAATTCAGTTTTAGCTTGAAATCTTATCAAGAGAGAAAAGATATTTATCACCCCCTAAGTTTTCCTTATATCCTTTCCCCCCTCAATTCCCAGCTCCAACTACCAATGCTTTGATTTTTTTCCCCCAAAATTAGTTCTTCCTCCTCTTCATCTTCATAAAAACTTCACACAAATGTAATGATCTAATATATATTCTTGGGCAATGCTTGTTTGACTCAGCAAAGTATTCTTGACATTCATGCACATGGCTCCTTAATGGCATCTCATTGTATGTACGTACTGCAGTTTGCTCATGCATTCTTCTGTTGGACACCTGGGCTGTTTCCCATTTTGAACAAGTATAAAAACCTGCTATGTACCTTCTTATACAATTTTTTGCACAGCTAACACTTAAGAATGAGATTGGGTCATAAAATAGATGTGTATTTTATGAGCAAGTATAAGATTTTTTCCTAAGTTGTGGTACCATCTTATACTCCCACAGTGGCATAGGAGATTCCAGTTGTTACTCGTCACCACCAACGTACTTTGAGTGAGGGAAAACCCCATTTTCAGAGAGGGTGTGTTACTCACTAGATCATCAGGTATCATCAGTGTCACACAGAGGAAAAAGACTTGTACAGTATGACCTGGGGAAATGTGTAATTTAACTAGATTAGCCTTCCATTTTATAAATGGGAGATCAGAACCTTCTCCCCAGGTCCTCTAAAGGACACTAAGATTTAGCACAAGCCCTGGAATAAAACATCACCAATCAAGTGACATGATATTGTTAGTCTTGCTCTCCTACTGCCTTTCTGTGGGTATTTGGAAAATAGGGCTGAAAGAGCATAAAGAAGGGGGTACCTGGGTGGCTCAGTGGCTGAGTGTTTACCTTCGGCTCAAGTTGTGATCCCGGGATCCTGGAATGGAGTCACTCATCAGGCTCCTCGAGGAGAGCCTGCTTCTGCTTCTCTCTCTGCCTGTATCTCTGCCTCTCTCTGTGTGTCTCTCATGAATGAATAAATAAAATCTTTAAAATAAATAAATTAATTAATTAATTTACTTTGACATGCATTAGAAAGATGAACTAACAGATGGCTGGATAAATGACTAAAATGACTACATTGAATGTTAACAATTAGAGTCTAAGTGATCTATGTACATATTTTCCCAACTTTTCTGGATTTTGACAACTTTCAAAATTCTTGAGGAGGGAGAGAGGGAAACAAGATTATTTGTAAACTCTGGTACGTCAGTGGGAACAAATTGCTGTTATCTCAGACCATAGACAAAAGCTAATTCAAAATGGAGCACAACCCTAAATATAACAGAGAACACTATAAAACTTATAGACAAATTTTCATGACCCTTGGGTTAGAGGTTTTAGATAAGACACCAAAATTATTCACAGAAAAAAATGGATAAATTGATAAATCATTGAGCTGATAAATTCAATAAAGTTCAAAACTTTGATGATTAAACATTAAGAAAATGTTTCCAAATCAGATATATGGGAAAGTGCTTGTATCCAGAATATAGAAAACCGCATGAAACTGCGGAGTAGAACAACCCAATAAAATATGGACAAAAGATTTAAATAATCTTTACTGAAGGAGGTACACAAAGATGTTCAGTGTTCTGAGACTTTAGTAAAAACCACATATACCTCCTAGCCACTAGAATGGTTAGACTCAAGGACACAAAGCAAATACTGGTCAAGATATGGAGAATCCAGGACTCTCATACATTGCTGCTGGTAACGTAAAGGGGTAGAGCTCCTTTGGAAATCGAGCAGTTTTCTTAAAGGCTAAATGTTCTAACCTTAGTATATGTGCTGCCAAAGTGAACACTCCAAAAGACTAACTGTAAATTTACCACTTGATCCAGCAAGTCTGCCCATGGGACTTTATGCAAGAGAAATGAAACCACATGTAAAGACTTGAAAGGGAATGATGAGAGTAGTGCCATTAATAGTAGCAAAAACTGAAAATCCTCCAAATGTCGAGCTGGTGAAAGGCTAGACAAAGTGTGGCATAGCTATACAACAGATTATTCAATAATAAAAAGGAACAGGGATCCCTGGGTGGCTCAGTGATTTAGCGCCTGCCTTCAGCCCAGGGCGTGATCTTGGAGACCTGGGATCAAATCCCATGTTGGGCTCCCTGCATGGAGCCTGCTTCTCCCTCTACCTGTGTCTCTGCCTCTCTCTCTCTCTCTCTCTCTTTCAGTGTCTCTCATGAATAAATAAATAAAATCTTCAAAAAAAGAAACTTCTTAAAATAAAAAAAAAATAAAAAAATAAAAAGGAACAAGCTAATAGATGCTCTGACCCAGCTGAACCTCAAAAACATTCTTCCAAGTAAAGGGGGCCAGAGACCAACAGACCTCATATTATAAGTTTTCATTTATATGGAATGTCTCGAAAGGCCAAACTTAGAAAACACGTAAGTGAGTTCCTAGGAGGGAACAGGGATTGACTGAAAATGAGCCAGGGGTATCTTTTTGAAGTGATGGAAAGTTTTTAAAGCTGCATTGTGGCCACAGTTGTATAAATTCACTTAAAAAGCATCACTGAGTTATACCCTTAAAACAGATGAATTGCATATTAATTTCTCAGCTAAGAATGGTATATGAAACCTGAAAAAATAGGTTCTCGTTCAATGGTGACTGAGTTTTGTGGCTAGGAGAATGGAATCTGGTATAGGATTTCCCTCATCCTTACTGGATGACTTGTAGAATTTAACCTCCCTGATTTATTCCACCACCACCCCCCCCACCCCCGCTTAAATGACAATAGTATCTACTTCATGTTAATGTAAAGACATTAAATTAGATAAACAGTGCTTTAGCACAGCATTAAGCACATGGAGAGCTTAATAAATGTCAACTCTTATGACCATGGTAATGGTGATCTAGGAGGATTGACCATAATTTCCCGGTTTCTTTTTGGCTCCAAGATTTTAATATATTTACTCCCAAGATTTGGTAGAGCCTAGAATTGTATGCTTCTCTAGTTCCTGGCCTGACTTTTAATTTTACTCTCTATCCCTCTTGGCCACAGTGCCTTTAATTTCTTCTCATCAGATTTTTCAGTGTTAACTGGAGCTTCTGCTTATTCCTCCTCATTTGTGGCTTCCTATGGTGCTGCCTAACTGTGATTAGCCTTGATAGCACTCTGTATGAAAGAAAAGTCCAGAATTAGCTATATAAGGGTCTAAGGTTTTCACCTACAAAGTATAGTGCATGGGTTTTAATACTCATTTTGTGATGACTTTGTTTAGAAACAGTTACTGTTTTATAATGCAATTTTTGGTTGACTCCTTCAGAGAGAGGGTCTTAGCTAAGAAAACTGGCAAGATAATGTTAAACCTGGTTGGGAGCCCATGGATCTGGGAGAAGTTAAGAGTTAAATTTCTGTTCACAGACTTGGGAGAATGCCAGTCATACAAACTGAAGGCTGAATTTAAGATTATTTGAAAATAAAAAGCAATTTTATTACTTTTCAAGAACACTAACAATGTGAACTAGCTGTTAACCAAGTGTTTTCATGAAGAGGTCCTGCTGGGACTTCTTTTAATTTGGCAATTAGCAGTACCATTTACATACAAACAAAGAATGCAAAGTCCTTAAACAGTCCATCCCCACCCCCAATTAAGGCAATAGCCAAAAGAAGTCTTCCTCTATTTGTGGAACAGTTATTTCCTAAATCTAAAATAGAGCTATAGCCTTAGAACTAATGTAGAAAGGATGATCAGAGACTTAAAATTGGGAAACTTGGAATTGACAGATCTAAATATTGTACCAAAAATGGTCCTCTTCTCCCTATACCTACTGTTATCTCCCCCTTTCCAGCTCTCTGTCACACATTTCAGCTTTAGCATTTAGTTTCTGTGGCCTTATCAGGTAAATTTAAAACTGGAGGTTAAAAATCTATTCCAGGGACATCTGAGTGGCTTGTGGTTGGCTCAGGTCATGACCCAGGGGTCCTGGAATCAGTCCTGAATCAGGCTCCCAGTAGGGAGCCTGCTTCTCCCTTTGCCTATGTCTCTGCCTCTCTCTCTCTGTCTCTCATGAATAAATAAATAAAATATTTAAAAAATAAAAATCTATTCCATTGCCTCGTTTTCCAGATAAAGAACTAAGGGGAAGGTGATGTCATCTTGGACAAGGTCATAATACTTGGCTGGCAGCTGTAGTGGACAGGAACTCTTCCTTCCTGACACCCAGTTATGTTTTCTGTCCCACACATTGTGTTAAGTTCCATCTGTGACTGTACAATAGTCTGTTTCCTTCTGCTCAGATCCATGTGTCCTAAGCTCACACCAGAGCCAACTTCTGCCCATGGCTCTTGCCCATGGCTCAAGCTTTGATCAGTCCCCCTTAGCCATGCTCATCTTTGTCAATCATCTTTTTAACTGGACACTGCATTTATAGCACATGCCCAGCAGAAGCCCAGTGAGAGCATCCTGCCTAGGTGACATGATTCTAGTGGTAAGTCAGAGTCCCCTTCACCCCTAATTAGCTTTTTGAAGCCATCTATGGAATCACATTACTTCCTGTGGTCTTTAATTCCCACTATTAGAGCCATGCATTCAGGTGCAGGCTTGCTAGTGCAGATGCCTCCAAAGCCAAGTAGGTAGAAACAGGTCAAGATGACATCTGCCAATGTTGTCAGATTGCTGATTTTGAAGGATATGTTAAGTCCAGTTTCTATGTAAAGTATCCCAATCAATAAATGCTGGGAGGGAATTCCTAGGTTTTTAAACATCAGGTAACCCTAGCAATTGGTGAGTATAACCTAATGAGCCTATCAATTGATGACTTACAGAGTTCATGATTTCATTCCAGGTTTCAGTTGAGATCCTGTTATGTGTCCAGTGCTGTGCTACATACTTTTATTCTGTAGCCGATGGGGTTGGAAAAATACTGCTTTCCCTGGTATAATGAACTTCTTTGCATCCCTCTGCTCTTTGAAGCTAGCAGTTCCTGGAAGTCTGTGTTATCCTTCTCCCCTCTTTTTTCCATCTTCTCATAAGTTCAGCCCTGACTCAGACTTTGGAGCACATTTTGGTTAGATGAAAATGAAGTCTTCCTGTGACCTTGCATCAGCACAACTGTCTCTGATCCTGCTGACCATGTGCACATGTTGATAGTGAGTTCCCTACCTTGCTCTTTCTCAGTACCCAATCATATGCCCTCTCCCCACCCTTTCTAGTCTAGTGTAGACTATATGATCTGTCCCAAAAAAACTACTCTAGTTTTCTTCATTCATGATGCCAAATGCTCCACCCCCCATTCATCCTCACTCTGGCACTCTAATCCCACTAAGATACACTTCCTCAGGTCCTAGTGAAAAGAATTAAGAGTGCATTGTTATGGTTTGAGTTTTGTGTCAACAAATCTTGCCTTTTCCTGATGCTGAGACTCTCTGAAATACTTCTGAACCTAGACCAAAACACAAAAATAGCAGGAAAAGAATGAATTTATGCAGAATAATCACAATTAATAACCCTATGGAGGAATTCTTAAATAATACTACAATTCTCAAAAATTATACATTTCTGATGCCCTGATTCTGGTATTGACTCATGCATTTGCTGACGAGGACAGTTTGGCTTGATGCAGCCTTCTGTCACCTGCCCAACCTTGCTGTTTTCCTCGTAGACCTCAGCACAGTCCTATCCTGTGGCCTGTATCCCTAGGGTCAGGAGATGCAGTGAGATCCCTAGTTCTACCTGCTATGATCTTATGAGCTGAGGCAATTTTGCTAAGGTGCCGTTTCCTTATGTAAAATGAGGATACCACCACCTTCCTCTTTAAAGGAAAGTATTTTGTAAAAGAACTTGTGTCAGAGTTTGATAACAGGCTTCAGAGTACAACAATCAGTTCAGATCTGGTTCTGCCATTGCCAGTCTGGGTCAGCCTGTAAGATGATGATACATATGGTGAAGAAAATATAGCTGGCTAAGTTCTAAAGATACATATGGTGGAAAAAAAATATATAGTTGGCTAAGTTCTCAGCACAAAACATGATACACAGAACTCTGTATTAGAGAAGATGATCCTTGTGATTTGGGAAGCATTTTTAAGTTGCTGTATCTTCACAGCAATCCTATGCTGTAGCTATTTATAGGAAGTGCTTATTCCCATTTCACAGATGAAGACATTGAGTTTAGCAGAAATAATTTGTCTAAATTCCTACATACCTTGGGAGAACCTAGATGCAAAGAGCCTATCTCCAAATCTATTCTTTCAACCCCTACATTAGGCTGCCTCACAGGTGGTGGGGAAAAAAGATGGGTGGAATCTGAGTCCAAGATACAAAGCCTTCCCTTCACAATGGGAAGATTAAATGTTCATTGCTACAGCTGGCTGTTTCTAGCTCTGCTGAGAATTTCTTGCTGAAAGGGGGTAGGGAGGAGGGGTTTTCAGAGTATAAACCCTTAGGGTCTCCATGGCCAACTCAGCTTGGGAAAATCAAATCTTGGGACAACAGGAGAAGGCTAAATCTATCAGAAAAATCACTGGGAAGTTATAAATAAAAAAAATTGATGTAGAGAGTATATTTTCTTTGTTCTTGGATTCTTTATTTATATCCTGCTGACTTACAAAATGATGACTTGCGGCAGGTTACAACAAAAGACACACAAACAATAGAAATGTTCAGACAAGGGTAAAAGGTCAAGAGACTGGGTATTTGAGCTATTCATTTAGTACATTATTTTCCCAGCTGGGAAATCTACTGCACAACTGAACTAAGATCAGAAAGGGTGCTTCATAAATATATAGGTTAATTCTAGCAATATATTTGAAGTGCTTAGATAGCAACCCTCTCCCTATTTCACTATAATGGCCCAGCTTAATTTGTCATCTTTTTTTCCCCTCCTTTTAAAGCATTGCTGAGACTTTAAGATACTCATTGTGAATTAATTTGGGATTTGGCATAATAACATTAATCATGCTAAAAGAATTCATTTGACAGTAATGCAGTATAATTAGTGATGTACTAAATCCATTGAGATCTACCAATAATTATAGAATCGCTATTTAAAACCTTATATAGGCATTCGTTTTTTCTTGTTCCCCCCCTGTTTTGAATGTGCAGCATGTAGAGGCAAAGTCTCAGCTCTGACAATTTGCTTTTTGAAATACTGGCCATGGGTATCCAGAATAAACCTTAGTAGACTTGGCTCTAACCTTAGAGGCCCCTTGCTAAGGGCAAGGTATAAAAACTGTCTGAAAGAAGACTATTTAATCCTGAAGATAGCCGCCCAAATCATGTGGAATTACTAAGGAGCCTCGAGAAAATAAATGGGTGTGGACAGACCTACAGTTTAAGAATTTAGAAAGCTTAAAGACTGGTGGAATAGAAAAGGAGACTTGAGATCCCTATTCCTAGATTGGAGTGAATGTTTTCTCTTTCTTGAAAGCACTAATGATTTGGAGTGAGAAGAGGTAAGGAAGATGGTTTCTGTGGTTGTAGCTATTTAAAAATTTCAACAGAAAGAGATCTGATTAAATCAACAGGCCAAATTGTATTATTTTCCATTATAGCTGGGGCCCATTGAGGTGTATGGCTTGTTCAGGTCCAAAATCTGGTGATCCAGCCAGGTCTAGACTCCCAACTGTCTGCCCTACAGTAGCCATGGTTTCCTCATCATGAGGTTTGTAGTTTTTGTAGCATCTCAGAATCTGTTCAATGGGAGTTAGTAGAGAGAAGCAAGCCTCAATGTCCTAAGGCATTTCTTGGTTCTAGAATGGGAGTAAACATGTGTTGTCTTTGAGAAAATTGTGAAGAGAGTCATCCAAATAAACTTTTGCATTCTTTGACTCACTGAGGAAACATGGTTGAGAAGCCTTAGCCTAGAACAGGATAATCCATTAGACCTTTCTGTGATGATGGAAATACTCTATCTGCTATGTCTATTACCTTAGCCACTGGCCATGTATGGCTGCTGCACTAGAGAAAGGAGGCTAGTGTGATGGAAGAAGTGACTTTTTAATTTAAATTTGAGACACAAGTGGTTGCTGGATGCCATATGGAGCAGCATAGCTCTCTGTATTTTTGCTTATTCAATATATAAAGCCACATAACAACCCTATTGCCAAGGGCATGTGAATATGTCCATGTTCTAGTCCAAGTCCTGTATTTTGGAATGAGCATAGCATTGTGCTTTAAAGGACATGATTTACAGGACCTGAGATCAAAACCTAGCAGCAGGGTGTGATTTAGAACAGTATCCTAACTTCTTGCAGGGTACTATCCTTACCCTACAGGCATGATGTGAAGTGTAAGGGAATTAATAGTGTGAACTACTTACAACAGAACTTGGTGTGTGCAAAGTGCTGATGGTGATGAACACTACCTATGAAAAATCCATGGTGGTGAACAATACACCTTGACTTCTATGACTCAGATACAGCTTTCTAGGTATTTAAAGAACAGTGGCACTTAGCTGCACAGACTACTTATGTCCTGAAGAGAAGGGACAGTGGTGGCAGTTAGCCCCAGTGGCAAGGAATATTTTATCAATGAAATTGTGTAGAATTACTGAAGCACAGTAATCATAAAATGCAGACAGACTTTTATTCAGTGTTTATTTAAAAATTCTCTCCAGGTAAAGCAACCCCGTAACACGTGTCACTGGACTGAACACTACCACTGTCCTCCACCTTCCTGCCTCAGGATCCTCTTGGCATGAATGAGGGCAAAATAATAAAGATCTAATTCACCTTTGTTCCTCCAGCCGTCAGATGTGCATTAATCACTGAAACAAAAATTATATCCCTATAACCTCATGTTCTACCTTGTATACCCAAGACATCTATATACTTGCTAAATGTAAGAATCTATCATTCTCACTTATTTGTAATTGTATAATTCTAGTAACAATATAAAAGCACAGAAAATCGGTGCCTGGGTGGCTCAGTCAGTTAAGTATCTGACTCTTAATTTGGGTAGAGGCCATGACCTCAGAGTCTCTTAGGGTCATGGGATCAAGCCCCAAGTCGGGTTCCCCACTCAGCAGGGAGATGCTTGAGATTCTCCCTCTGCCGCCCCCAATGCACACTCAAGTGCTCTTCCTCTAAAATCTTAAAAACACACACACACACACACACACACACACACAGAAAACATGACAGATTCCACTTACCCATAACTAGGTTTGTAGACAGTTAATATTTTGCTATATTTGTTTTTTGTATCTCCCTTTAAAAGAAATCTCCTCATGGTGTATAGTTATGAAAGCTGCCTCTACTGTTTTGGGAATGTAGTAGGTTACCAATAAAAAGATATGTCTTGGCATTTTCATGTACTATGGGATCCCCATGTTGTCTTCCAACAAGGAGAATGAGGCAAAAGTAGTAGGATATTAGTATATTAGAAGATAGGCAGAAAGGATGATAATAAAGTTGATACTGATTCCAGTGAAAAACATAAAACTGAAACCTATTTTTAGAGTATAGGTTACCTTGCATTGTGGGAATCAAAGCATGGTTTCTCTACAACTTGTTAAATTCTGTGGTGCTTTGTAAACAGATTATAATGTCCTTGCCCTCAAATACAGGTTCAACTGAAGAAATAATACTGACCCCCAGGTACATAGGTACTGAGGAGTGGAATAATTATTTGTGGATGGTGCTAAAATATCATTGGAAATGTGAGCAAGTCACCAGCACTTGGTGACTTAGGGTATAGCTATTACATAAGAAGGAAGACTTAGTGTTTGAGCCTGATTGAGAAAATGAGGTTACCAAGGAAAGTGGAGATCAAGAGCTATTTTTGTGACAAGAACAACAAGTTTGGTTTTGGGTTTATCAGAGCAGGAGAAGGCAACAGGGCAAGCATAAGTAAACATGTTGTATGCGTTTTGAAAACCAAAGCCCCTGAGTGTTATATTCTAGGCAGCTATAAGAACAAATTATACTATTGAGAGAGTTGTATTGTTAGATGAAGGATAAATTACCCAAATGAGGCTTAATATGATGTTCCTAACATTAACCTCTTCTCCAATCAAATGTGCTTGGCTTGAGAAATTAAGTGAAAAGGCCAGTCTTACTGTTTTCTTGTCAGAACTCAGCTGAACTTAGAGCCATGGGGGGTTGATTGCATTAATTTACAGAGTACACACAAGACTCTTAACGATAAGGATGGACTTCTGTCCATTACTACACCAATGAGGTAAACTGATCCAGTAATGCTGTTACCCTAACTGCCCTCATCCTGAAGTTATACTTTTCTCGCAGAACCATATTTATCCTTCCACTATCAAGTCAAATATTCCATTCAATGTCTGTGATATTTAACGACTCTTGGATCTATATAGGAAAAAAAAAAAAACCTGGAAATTGCCATGTAGGAGCTTAATTTTCATTAAATCTACTTAGCAGTATATAGTAATACCTTACCTTTTTCTGAATTCTTCGGTTCTGAATCCTCAAGTAAGTATGTATTCCATTGCCCTAAAAGAATAATTTAAAAAATGCATTAGTGGACTGGTTTTTATAAGGCAGTCTTGCAGGCCACATGGCTTCTACACAGCCATGGTATGTGGTGACCGTGATCTTTGTTTTTGGTTGGAGGATGTTTTGGGTTGAAAGCTTTATGTAACATCTGCTTATTTATCAGGCCTTAAACACTTGAGTGTCTGTAGCTGTTCTGATATAAGCTAAAGATCTATGGTCAGAGCCCAGAAACATGCAAAGGATACTGTGACTTTGAAAGTTTCTGTAGTCAAGGATCATTTATTCCCTGAATACATACTAAGAAATGCAGTTAGCCACAACTGATCTGTGTATTATGATATAGACTCTCCAACCTGTGTTTTTGCCTCAACAATGTAATCTTGTTAAACTTTATTTCTTGAAAGTATACCCCTTAGGCTGATTTTGATATGCATTCAGATGAGTTGGTTTGAGGAGGTGCTAGCAATTTTGCATGTTTTCAATACACACTAATGTGGATCTGCAGAGAAAAAAGGTAAAACTTAGTGTTCTGCAGCAGAAGTGACAAACACATCTGAGGGATTACTTTGTTTCCTGTAGTGTAGATGCATTGGCAAACCAGATCCTCACCAACTTTGTACAAGATGATAGTTTTATTGCTGGGCTTAATAGGGACAGGAGAGCCCTGAGGGGTTATGAATATTTTTGCACGGAGCGTGTTAAGTCTGGGTTCATCTTTATTGAGAAGAGAAGCAACTTGGAAAAGCAAAATTCACCTTATGGTAGAATTTTGAGGGGTAAAGTGGATTTAAGCTACTGGAAGTCAGTGAGTTGATGTGGATTGTTAGATACTTCTGTTGCTTATACAGTATTACCAATGAAGGGGTTAATTGACCCCTTACAAAAGTAACCCTGGTCTTAGGGGACAGGATTTGAAAGATCAAATGTTTTTTGTAGCTAGAGTACAGTCCATCTGCTATACGTACTCACAGTACAATCTGTACTCCAACCAAAGCATAACCCATTTATTAAATACACTTGAACAGCTTTCTGCGCATCATTAAATAGAAAGACGAAAAGACCTAAGGGCACCAGATAGTTCTTAATTCTTGAAATGCTTTACCACTTAAAAGAATCTTTTTCAATTTGCAAGGATTTTTCTTTCAGCTAAGTGATTGTTCTTTCTCTTCTTACAGTCTTAATCAGTTTTTATCTAGACTCAACCTCTGAAAGTACTTTTTTTGCAGTTCTGGTTTTTCCATGCAAGGTGTGCTTTTGTCAGCATCTGTGTTGTCTCACTATCAGCATGTGCTTTTTTTCCCAGTTCTCCTAGACTGCCAGGTAACATCCACCTGTCCCTCCACAGGTGGATGCTGGTGGTTAGTGCATATCCTCAGCCCCTAAATTCTCAGGTTTCCTCCAATTATACAAGCATTTTTCCTCCACATAGAGATAATCTCTTGTTTGGTAGAGCTCAGGGTGTGAGTCTGAATAATCTGGTAAAACAGATTTTCCTTGTTTTGCATTAGTGATGCCTAGAAATTGGGTTGATTTTAAGAACCCCGCTGGGTGCTTGGACATGGCAAATCTTGAAACAGAAAAAAAAAAATCTTAACACTCTGAAATGATCACTATTAGTATCTGGATCATGTTTTCCCCTAGTCTTTATTTTATACATTGAAATGCCTATTGTTTAGAAAAAGGGCTTTAGAAAATATGTTACCTAAAAGCAGTGATAGGAATATTCTCTTAAGTATCTTGCTGAATTTAAAATATCCTTTGAAAATGATACTTAATTAGCATGCTCATTTATGAAGAGAAAATATTTCCAAGTATTTCGAAAGAAAACTGAGTGAGGACAATAGGTCACTAATGTAATCCCCTAAGAGATGCACGTGGGTCCTAGCCTTACTTGATATCTTAGTAAATGATTTGGAAGTTAGAGTGCATAGTGAAATCTCTACGTTTGCACATTATACTAGCTTTTCTTATGGATAAATTATAGGAAGATCTCACCATGCTCTGAGAGTAAGCAGAAAAGTGACCGATGGTCTTTAATAAAAATGCATTTTAAGGGGAAAAATGTCATGAGCTGTAGTTTATAATATGATGGTTTGGAACCATCACTTATGAAAGAGCAAAGAAGAGCAATTTTATTTTGCTGTTTGAAAATATGATTTCAGGCAGAAAAAAAGCCAATAAAACATTGGTCATTATTCATTCATTACACAAATAATTATTGAGTCCCTAACATAATTATAAACACCATGTTAGATTCTGAAGTTGTTGGCTTAAAAAAATCCCAGTAATTTATGGCTCATTTTCAGCAGCTAGATTGTTAAATGCTTACTGCTGGCTCTCCTTTTTTACCCCATCTCTAAGAACTGTTCCTTAGCATTTTGAGAGGAAACAAAACTTCCAAACTCAATTCAATGCCAATATTTATGTTGTCAATATGGCCACCTGTAGTACCTGGGCAGTACTGCTACCTGGACCAATGCTGCTTCTTTGGAATTGATTCCTTAAACATATTCTTTTATTTTTTTTAATTTTTATTTATTTATGATAGTCACACACAGAGAGAGAGGCAGAGACACAGGCAGAGGGAGAAGCAGGCTCCATGCACCGGGAGCCCAACGTGGGATTCGATCCCTGGTCTCCAGGATCGTGCCCTGGGCCAAAGGCAGGCGCCAAACCGCTGCGCCACCCAGGGATCCCAAATATATACTTAATAATTATAGAAAACAAGGAGCACCTGGCTGGCTCAATGGGTAGAGCATGTGAATCTTGATCTCAGGGCTGTGAGTTCGAGCCTCATGTTGGGTGTAGACATTAAAAATGAAATCTTAAAAAAAATAAGTATGGAAAACAGTAACTACAAAGAAGTAAATATGAATAATGCTTCTTAATTATGAGGAATAATGTATATCATTCTGCTTATTTTAATATGCATTCTCTTGTCCTTTGAGCCCTCATTGTTAATCTGACATGGTTTATGATAGTTTAGTAAGTTAAAATCTAGTATTTTTAAGTAAATGACAGTGTTCTGGAGATCTATTCAGTAGATTCTGTATAAAGTAAAATTGCAACACAACAGCTGTCTGAATTTAGGCAGAGTGCAAAGAGCTCTCCTTTGGGGGCCATGTGCTAGGGGTCCTCCCCTTTATGATTCTGAATGAAAGGAAAGTGGGTAGGAGGTGGTATACATCTAGAGACTGAAGCTTTACTACCATTAACTTTGTATCTATGCATCCTGTTGGAATTGAAAAATATGGTTTGTACCTGTGGTCTTAAAATTATCAACAAAATTCCCTAAACCAAAGTAATCTTAATTCAGTCATTAAAGAAAACCAATGAAAGCCACTTAATAGGGTCTTAAATGCTCCTTTTTATAAATTATGTCAGAGCAGGTGGTTTCTTGTCTGTCTTCTTTATTTTTATATCCTCAATGCCTGGTACATGATAGAAATTCAGTTAATACTTGTTTACTATCCAACACTTATACAGTGCCTACTGTGTGCCAGACACCATTCTAAATGCTTTTCAAACAGGAACTGTTTGATTCTTACAGTGACACTATAAGCTATGCATCCACATAAAGGTGAGGAAAATTAAATACATGCCAGAATTTTAAGTGATTTGTTCAAGATCCCCCAACTTGTAATTAGTGGAGTTGGGATTCAAACACAGGCAGTCTGGCTCCACATTCCATGCTTTTAACTACCAGGTATGTCTCGTTGAATTGAATATAATTTGGAAAGAGCCACTGACTTATATGATTAATGCCTTCATTTTTCCTATATTTTTAAGTGTATACCCAATTATTTATCTCTTCTGCCTGAAAATTCTCCCACTCTCCAACAACACCAGAAGAGCTTAAATTTCTTGGCACATCATTTGTGTCTTTTCTTAATTTGACCTTGTTTATATTTCACCTTATTTCTCTGTCCTCCTCTATGGAAAGGAGCATGAAATATTCCAATGGCCTGTATAGGCTGTTTGTTTTTATACCTCAATGCTCATGACTGCCTTTTGCCCAACTTCAGTTCTACAGATCTGTCAAGACCAGATGAAATGTCCTCTGTTCTATGAAGTTTGCAGGAGCTATCTAATTTGCATATATCAAATTAGAGTCTAGCACCATGTCTGGTAAAAGGAACTGATGGGTACAAACACAAAGTGTGCACTGAATGGTTCCTGCAGACTACACACATGTGTTTGTAGGCATCCTCACACATGCCTTCGCTCACATAGTCTACAATATGAATTGTGACCCCTGGATTGGACAGTGCATGCTGGCACAACAGTACAGGGCAACTCTGCTGGTGAGTAGTAGGAACTCAGTATGGTTTTGTACAATGAGTTAGGCACTTCTTTTCTATCACAAGATCAGAGACTGTGCGAGTAGTTTGGGGAGTATTGACCATTCAGGACGTATCTGGATTTGTTTCTAAATTCATACCTTCTTCCACAAAATTTTATCTGGTAGAAAAACTAATGGGATTCCAACAGAATACCAAACTATATCTTGAGATACCTTTGACTTCCACAATAAGCAAAAATTCCTGAATTTTGGAATCTGCTTGAAAGAGTTACCTTTCTTCCTTTCTTTCCTTTCTTTCCTTTCTTTCCTTTCTTTCTTTTCTTTCTTTCTTTCTTCTTTTCTTTTACCTGTTCCATGAACCATATCCTCTGCTGTGCCTTGGAGTTTGAGCCTCTCACCCAGGGTGGTGGATGCCTGTTTCTTGATCTACATGACAAGCACAGGGAAAAAGAAGGAAGGCAGTAAACACCAAGAGTGTCTCAAAGTCACAGTGACAGTCATAGCCCTAGTCCTGAAACTCTCCCACTTGAACTATCCCAGCACCAACTTGGTGTATTGAGCACCAGATGATGTATGCAAGTGTTGAATCCCTATATTGTACATCTGCAACTAATACTGCACCGTCTGGTAACTCATTGGAATTTAAATAAAAACTTGAAAAATAAACACCCCAGCACCAGAACGAGAGATGTGGAAAGATCTGGCTGTGGTGGGTGCAGTAGCTCTTGTTTTTTTTCTTTTTAGCTCTTGTTTGTATAGTGACTTCTACCTGCTAGAACTGGTGAAGTTGCTGATAAGTTTATTTTAGTCCATCATTTCAATCAATATTAAATTCATGTTAAATAGCAACTTTGACAAGCTCATTAAGCATGCATTTTTAATGTGTTTTAAGCACACGTACACATGTATACATCTACATAGATAAATGAAGATACTGAATACTATTTTAAATTCTCAAGGACCCCAAAGTCTTCTATGTTGATCATGAGCTATGTTTATTAGATTTATCTAATGTGACAGTTTTAATAATTAGAAAAAATATAGAGACAAATAGTATTATATTCAAGTTATTCAGAGACTGTTTGTTAGAGGCTTAGATATGTGGCCAGGAAAATATTATTTATTAATCAGGAAACATCCAGTAGGATTAAATCATAATTAATTGCTACTTTGGTTGAAAAACTACCAATGACTGACAGAACTCATGGAGGTGCTAATCTCTCTTCAATTTTTATTTCTCTCTCTGCTTTAGAGAAAGTAATTAACCATTATGGAAGAGAGGAAGCCTATATAATTTGTTTACCAATAAAATATCCTTAAATGAGAGAACTAGCAGCTTCATTTAAATAGGCCTAAGAAATCAATCTTCTTTCAGAAAACTGAAATAAAATATGATTCAGATTTGTGACATTTCAGTGTGTGGCCATAATCTCTTAAAAAAGGTAAATAATTTTCTCGGAGGAATGAAGACACGTAATTGAATAAACGACTTAAGGTTATTTCCCTGTATATGAATCTGCTTTAAAAAAGAAAAAATGATGGCAAAACATGTAAATCCTGTATAGTATTCTTTCAGATGATTCTCTGCATTTTTTCAGTCTCTTAAAGGAGTACTGTTGACTTTTTACTTGAGGAAAAAGACAAAAATATTTCACCTAAAATTTCCTTCATAGATCTTGATGAAAGTGTTCTAAAATCTGAATGTATCAGGAAAGAGCATTTTACATCTTTTACATATTTTTTCCCAAGCTTATTTTTTGAAAGCCCCTAAATGTACACTTGAACTCTGGGAAGGAATTTTTTGAGAAGCCAACTCAAATAAACCTGAGTATTGAAATTTGGGGGCTTTCTTAGGCTTGTTAATGGCTCACTTTCCACACTTTGTCGTTGAGCAGAAGTGTATGTGTATGGAGCGTGAGCTCTTGCAGCCAGGAGAGGTAGGATGCTCCGATGGTTAGAGCAAGCTGGGACTTGGTGGCTGTGCATGTAGAACCACAGCTGAGCTCATCAGGAATGGAAATGGTTAGAACACTGAGCAACAGATGCTCGACAAGGTCAGAAACCTTATTCATTATAAAATGGCCCTTTTAAGACTTCTAAAAATAATTTACTTGAGAAATAAAATATCAGTAACTAGGTCTTTCATGATCATGTTTCCCAGCATCCCTTTCATATTTCTATTGTAGTGAATAAGATGTGGTAAGAAACATCAGACATGATATTAAACCACTGGCATTATAAACTCAAGTACACAAAAATATATATGCATTTATATTTGTGCTTTCCAATAAGGTAATAAACTACACACATTCTAATAAAAGTATAGAAACCTTTCTTCATATCCTTAGAACCTTTAGAGAAGGACGTTTTTGTTTTCTTAAGCAGACTTCCCAGCTTCTCAATAAAGTTCCCTTTGAAGGACATAATGATAAATAATGGAGCGATTTCAATTGTTATTTTGCCAAAAGGTATTGTCTGAGTTTTTGTGTTCATCATGACTTGTGAAATTCAGCTGTGTCCTTGGTCCTCCTAGCTAACCAGAGGAGGGAAAGGCAAAGCCATTCCATTGTGGCTCTCTCTAGAGTGAAAAATCAAATGCCATGGTTTAATGGTTGTTAGTCTGATAACTGCTTGCCTGCCATTCTGGCTGTGGGGTGGAAAAGTTACCAGCGCATCTCAGTCTGAATCATTGTTAACCCAGAGATAATCTAGCAGATCTTTCTGGTAAGAATAGCTCTTTCTAATGTATTGTTTGGATGACTTTGAAGATTTAAATTGCTTTTGTCTTTCCTACTTACACATCTGCTGAGGATCATACCATACGCCGTGAATTTCTTATTTTTGTTAAGTTGGATTTGGTCTGGGTCTGTAAGTTGTATATGAATAAGCCTGAAGTCTCCATTGATAGAATCTTCTGTCCTTTTGCAGTCTAATGCATGAAACTAATAATTTCATACCTCTTGTGCTATAGCTAGACCTATTTTTAGTAAGTGTTGTGGTTGCTTTCCTAATCAAAATAGGAATTTTGCCTGTCAGGAATATATCAATTTTAACATCAAGGAGGAAAATGCCTGGCTATATTCCTTATATTGTTAGGACCAAATATCATTTTATTTCAAACTTTCTTATTGAGGAATTTGCTACACTGGAAAAAGTTTTTGAGTGAGCTATCATAAAGCATAAAATGAATTTAGAGCCTATGAATGACGAATAAGATTTATCAAGCAGCAAAAAGCAAATTGGTACATTTAAAAGTTAATGGTATTTTGGAGTACCAAATTACAGTGGGGAGATGACAGAAATATTTTGCAATTCCGAAAAGCACCCTAAAGACTTGAAGTGTTTAACGAACCATATCATGTGGTATTATAATATTGGTTTACATTCCTTTTGGACCATGATCGCATTAACTTATGTTTTCCAGAGGTGGGTATTTTTGAAAGGCGGCTGTTTATTAATGTTTTGTCATTTTCTTCATAAAGCTCAGTAATGGGTTGTAGCTGGCTAATTTAATCCATAAGGCACTTTCATACTCTGTTGCAGGTTTTAAACAGAAGTCAAATTGCTTTGTTATATTTAGGATAGAACAAAGGCATTATGTCATTCTATATGTATACATCCCACTGAGCTCCCATAGTTAAAGGAAAGAGGACTTAATTCCTTTCTCCCTCTAGTAATGAAAGGCATACAACCTCCAAAGCAAACCAACAAAAACCATCATGCCTTTAAAAAAACACAAGAAAAAAACCCCAAAACACTATGGCAATATAGGCGAGCCTGGTAGCCTGTCCTATTTAAGCTATGGTTCCATGTTCATCTCTCTCTCTCTCTCTCTCTCTCTCTCTCTCTCTTTCTCTCTCTCTCTCTCTCTTTCTCTCTCCCCCACTCCCTTTTTGCTCTTCAATCCTTGCTCATACTGTAGTCTGTTCTGATTTCACAGAAATGAGTTTAATTTTAAAAATCTGTTAATGTTCTGAAATATTCACACTTCTAATTCTATAGGAAGATACTGGAAAACTAGTTTTGTGCTGATTTTTCACAATCCTTGGGTTGTGGAATATACTGCCATATGTTAGGGTAAGACTTTAGGATGGGAAATCGGGTAGAGTGTTTTTGAGCAGGCCTGGCAGGATGTGGGAATCTTGTTTAGATTCAAGAATTGGATTGTTTGTTTTCACTTTCTTACGTGATTAATGTGGCATAATCATAACAGAATCACAGCAACATGGCAGTCTGTTGGCTTGTTTTTATTGCAGGTTCATTGGCAGAGAGCTCTGATTGTTCATTGTTGCTACTCATTTTTAATCTTCTCTTGATTTCACCACCGATAAATTGGCACAGAGTAGGTGAATTTTGTTTCCTGGTATTTTAGGAGAATATATAAATTAAAAAATTGACTTGAGAGGATCTGGATGGCTTTTGGAACTTAACTGCAGGAAACAGTGTAGTTGCTGAAGAGCCAAACTGCGCCTTAAAAAAAAAAACAAAACAAAAACAGAAACCCTCTCAGGGTCTCAAAGACAAAGTCTTAGAGGAGTGCCTCTAAGTGCTTCGTAAATAGCATGTGTGATAGTGAAGGGGTCACAAGATTATTACTGAAATTCTATGTTACACATTGATACATTGAATAAAGTTTTCTGAATTGTATGTGTTGGCACCTCAGGTCACACAATAACATAAGAATATCCCAAGGCTATAGACTATAACATAATAATAAACCTTCTCAGGATACCCAACTTCAGATAATCTTTGTTAAAAGTCCTGGAGTAGTGCAGAGGATCGAAAGCCAGAAAGGCGTTTTTCACACCAGCTTAACCAGGAGTCTTATCTGAGGCAGCGAACAATCAGCCCAAATGACTAATTTGATTTTCTACTTCTCTTCCTTTCCTTAATCAGAACTCTGATAGAGGGATTAATTAGCAATAAAGCAACATGAGGAAGAAGGAAAGAAAATGAGGGCATAGATAATCCACAAACTATATATAATCATCCTTGCGTAATCAAAAGTTAACTGTCATTAACATGACATTTGCTTTTAAAGCCAGGCAGAAAATTATGATTTTTGGCACTAACCTAATCTTTAATTATAGCACAGTACCATTCTTTCCTTGTGTTAGTTCAGATAGCTATAAATTATATTAGTCTAGGGCTTTTGTGTCATTTCATTTCCTTTTCCATGATTTATATAGTCAGAAAACTGACCTATAATTAAGTGTACTTGAGAATGGTCTCTGGTTAATTAAATGCTGTGGAGTGTGTAGGGTGTGTTTTGCTAAAATTCCAAGGGAAAAGGCCATCCTTGGGTTAAATATTTATGAGGAGTCTGGATAAGTCTTTTCTGCTAGCGTTCTGTGACATGAGAGGTAAAAAGGAGTTTTTCTTGACTATTGTCTGTAAAAAAATGTAAGATTCATCTTTTTGTGTAATTAAAGGATATCATTTCAAAAAGTAATTGTGTCATTTGAGGCATACCCTGGTTTTTAATAACTGGTAACACAGATAAATTATTTGGAAACAAAAATTAAACTCTTGTCTTCCTTCCTCTTTATTTTTTGCCTTTTTGTGTTTCTCTGTAATGATTCTCCATTCACAGCCAGAAGAAACTAGTTGCTGCTCTATTTGATTCGATGTGTTTGAGAACTCCTTCTAAGCTGGACAGGGGCTTTATCAAGGCAAGCAGCTCCTAGCCAGAGTACCCACCCAGGTGCCAGAGATTGCCATAACTCCCGGACTAGGCTAAGACCACGTTCCACTTTATGCCACGTTCCATCCCTACCGCCCACTTTCAGCAACACCTCCCCACCCAGATGCACATATGCCCCAGATGATATGGAACTTGTTTCTATTTCAAGATCCCCAAAACAAATCCTAGGACCCAGACCATCTAAAAAGAGGGAGTGAGGAGAAGGGGAGGGCAGGAGGATGGAAGATTCTCATTCCTCTGTGGTTTGATGGAGAAAGGAAACTTTAGAACTGTCCAGGGGCTGCATTAAAACATTTATTCAGGCAGTTGGGTCTTCAGTATACAGCAGAAGAGGATATATACTGGCAGCTGGGTGGAGGGAGCTGGGCCTACAGATGTTTTCTTTGGCATGTGTAGTGTTTTAAAGAATTGAGCCAACGTTTTAAAAATTAATATTCCCATCTGAATCCCGAGTTTTGGCTTTTTTTGAAAAATTAGAGGATTGGCAACCTTGCATCTGTGTTCTCAGAGCCTGAGCTGACTGGGGGTCATAGGGTGATCGTATTCACTGTGTGATCGGTTAAATCACTCCTTGGCCCCTATGTGGACTGGAGTCCATGACCTCCCCTCCCCTTTCTCTTCACACCCACATAACCCAGTTACTGACTTGCTGGTTCGGGGTGATGTTTTGGATGGAGAGATAGAGAACTTGGGAGGGGATCAGGTTGGCAGAGCCAATATTAGCCTGAAAGTAAGGAGAGTGTCAAGGTAGCCTTCAGGTGTCAAGTTGAACCAAATGCAATTGACCTCCTCATAGCTCAAAACCAATCAAATACTGGCAGTTTCATATCTTCAATCCACCTTCCCTTCCTTTCTTTAAAGAAAAGTCCACGAGACCCCTAGAATTTTCATTGCTCTGTGGGGTTTGTTACAGGATGGTATGTTTTCCTTTTAGACCTCTAGGATTTCAGTGTGAGGTGCTTTTGTTTTAGGAGTGAGCTGACCCTTCATCCCCACCATAGATTTATTTTTTGATACTCAGCCTAGTAGATGTTGCTTCTCTCTAAAAAAAATGGGGGTAATTGATGGAAAGACTCACTGCCTTGTGATAACTCAGCTTTAATAACTTTAAACCCAGAAATAGTATTATATGCATTTGTTGTGGTCAAAAGCACATAACAAAATTTACCATTCTAAACATTTAGGTTTACAATTTAATGGCATTAAGTACAGTCACAATCTTGTATAACCATCAAAATGATCCATTTCCACAACTTCTCTATCGTCCCAAATAGAAATTCTATACCAAGTAAGTAATTCCCCATTCAGCCCTTTCCCAATCCTTGGTAACCCCCATTCTACTTTATATCTCTGTGAATTTGCCTGTTTCAGGTACCTCATTCAAGTGGGATCCTATAATATTTTTCCTTTTGTGTCTGGCTAATTTCAGTTGGCATAATGTCTCAAGGCTCATCCGTGTTGTGCCCAGAATTCCATTTCTTTTAAAGGCTGAATAATTCATTGTGTGTGTTTATCTCATTTTATTTTTCTACTTTTCTGTTGATGGACACTTGGTTTATTTCCCCCTTTTGGTTATTGAGAGTAATGCTGCATTGAACACTGATCTCAAGTATCTGTTTGAGTCCTTGCTTTCAGTTCTTCTGGATATATAGCTAGAAATGGGAATTACTGGATTATATGTTAAATCTATGTTTAACTTTTTGTGGAGCTGCCAAACTTAAATAATTTTATAGAGGTGACAAAGGTAAACTGCCTTACTGGTCCTTTTAAATCCAAGTATTTATTCCCTTTTAAACTAAAATAAAACTGGGGTCTTTTATCTTTTGCCATAGAAAATATTTGGTCAGAGAAAAAGGCAGATTTTTCCTAAATAATCAGAATTTCATGGGGGTCAAATTTTGTTCTACTGTTTCCAATTTTCAAGCCTCTTAGAAGTACTTTTTGGTTTCACCTTAACTATTTTGATAATGACTTCTTAAATTTCCTCACCATCATAGCTAATGAGACTGTTCTTTGCACAACCAGCAAAGTTAACTCTCTAACATTAGAAGTTAATTTGTTAGCACATTATAACACATTCCACACAGATGCCTTTATGGGATCATATGAACACTTGTGTTTTGCTTATTTAACTAATGCAGGTGCACACACACACTTTGAGGAAGAAGTTATACATGATGCAATCTATGGACATAAATGGCAGTTTGTGCCATATTTTTTCTTATAAAAAATGCCAGTCATTTTAGATAAATTTCAGGGTTCTCAGCAAAACAATTTTCTCACTCACTTAAATGCACTTTAATTTTATTATGTAAATGGACTCTGGGAATGACTATGTAGGTTCAAAGTGAGCTCTGAAATCCTTTACTGTTTACTTTAGTGGCAAAATATGTCAATACTGGCAATGACCTCAACACGTCTCCTTTAAATGGTGGCGATGGTCTGTGTCTGCTTTCAAAGGTGTAGCAGATCGTTTTATCTTTCCATAGTACAAAAGGAGTTCCATTTGACAATTTCATACCGAATAGTCCTTCTATTCAGCCATGGAAATAATGGAAGCAGCTCAGTGGGTGGCAGTTTCTTCATTGGTTCAAAAAGGTCTGAGGACTAAGACACAGTTCTGTGATGTTGACAATGTGTGTGTGTGTGTGTGTGGGGGGGAGATTCAGTGTGGAAAGGAGGAGCTATATATTTGGTTGAAAGATCTAAATTCCATTTGCTCTCACTTCTTACTGGAGGATCAGGGAATAGGAAGGACTTGATACCATTTCAGTTTTCCAAGTGATCATTCAAGTGAACTGCCTGGCTAAGCAACCACTTGGATTGCTTTGCCATCTAATTCCTTTACTGGATTTTTTTTTTCTTGTCTGACTTCTCTATGGCAATATCCCATAGGGTGCCCTCCTTCAGTGGGACCACAATGAGTGCGTATCCATGCGTGTTCCCAGGAGCCAGTCATTCTGACTCAGCATTATTCTGGGGAAGGCATAGACAGACCATAGTATTTCATCCTGCTATTGGACAGTGATGAAAGGCAGGGAAGGTAGGGACTCTGGGTTCGAGGCCTCATTCTGTCCCTTACTTAAACTCTAGCAAGTCAATTCTTGGAGCATTGAAAATACTCCTCTGATACGTTCTTCATGAGAAATGTACGAACTCAGAAAATGAAGATCAGGAATGAGGAAGAGGAGGTGGTTCTGAGGTAGAGTTGTTCAAGGGACTTTGAAGAGCAAATTCAGGCAATACTAAATTTTTAAGTTACCATCCCATGCTGTAATGGAACTCCTATTCCGTTACTAACATCTTATTGAAAAAAATATTGCTGATACTTTAGAATGGAAATGAGTTAGCAGCCCGGGTGGCTCAGCGGTTTAGCACCACCTTCAGCCCAGGGCGTGATCCTGGAGACCGAGGATCGAGTCCCACATTGGGCTCCCTGCATGGAGCCTGCTTCTCCCTCTGCCTGTCTCTCTGCCTGTCTGTCCGTCTGTCTGTCTCATGAATAAATAAATACAATCTTAAAAAAAATAATGGGAATGAGTTAAAGAGGGTTCTACTTCTGAACTAACAGAGCCTGCAGAGAGAAAAGAACAGCCATAGGTGAAGGATCTAGGGTGGATGGGGAAGTCCTCATAAACAGAAATCTAAGTGATTAGTAGGGGGAAATGGACCATTCCTGAGCATTCTTGGGGAGGTGGGACTAACTTTAGATTGCTATTTTTTTTAACATGTCCAAGAACGTTTAAAAAAATTACTCTTAAATCGTATTTCAATACCAAAAAGTAAGAAAAGAGCACAAAAGAGAGTGCTTTAAACTGAATAAATATAGCTTTATGAAAATTTCACTCAATTGTCATCTTTGACTCATTTTTTTTCTGTGGACTGTTGAATTCTTAATTTGTAGGCCAGCATTTGAGAATCTTGAGTCTAGATTTTAACTCCTTTTAAAGCTCAGGAGACTGACATTTATATAAAATAGCTTACCCAATTTGCATGGTTGGGAGGCTCAAACCTTAGGAGTAATTTCATGTTCTGGATTTGTGGTGTTTTGTCTTACCACACTTTCCCATGAGAGCAAAGTGTGGCTAATCAGGATCTCAGGCTGATGGATATAAATATTTTTTGCCCTGAAGAGAAGGCAAAGATTCCACAGTATGGGAATGATATGGTCATATTGATGTGGAAGATTTTTTAGATTTGGGGGGGGGGTCCTACATCCTCATTTTATGATGTTTTCATTGAAGCTTAGAAATGCAAAGTGATTTGTTCAAGGTAAAACAGCTATTTTGTGGTAAAAGTGATACTGAACCTGGTTTCATGATTCTCAGTTCATCTAGACACTGATCCATTTTTTTTTTTTTTAACAGCTCCTGGGTACCATCATAGCACTAGGTTCTGTGAAAGGGTAATCAACCAAATATTTTGTAACTGTGTTCAGAATTGTTGGAATAGGAAGGTGTCATCCCGGAAGCAGTAATTATAGATGTATCACACATTAAATTTGAAGTGGACCTTTGGGTTTATTTATTCTAATTCATATTTGAGATAATGAGGCTCTAATCTAATGAGGGTAGCATAAGATGAACAGACAGATGAGTAATTTTGGTGGGAAGCATCAATATGATGATGGCTAATTAACCATAGAGGCTGAAAGAGAAGTAAAAAATATACATGGAATTTAGAACCTGGGAGCAGAATAACATAGTAATTAAAAACAGGGACTATGGGGTTCTCTGCCTTTGTGTGACCTCAGTTAACTTATTTGTGAAATAATTATTTCAGTTTTAGGGGTTTTGTGAGCATGAGTGATACTGATTTATGAGAAGAATGAGATGTGTTGGTTTTGGGGGATTCTTACTCTATTAAATATTCAGGATTTCACTTGTGAAGCCCCTAGAAACCAGCTCCATCACTTAGCCATTATTTGTTTTTCTTGAATCCTTCCATCTAAAGGGTTTTTAATTGTTAAAATAATCTTAAGGAAATAAGTCAATTTGGGCTACCAAGGTTTAGTCATTTGTTCCAAATGAGGCCAGCATTTGGAACAAAGATTCACTGAAAATAAGCAGGGAGACCATCTAGTGCAGTCCAGGGGAAGAGTGATCTCCGAAGATGCCATAGTGTTGACGATGAACTCTTTAATGGATGATGCCAAAGAATTTCTAGACTTAGGTACCTAAATCAAATCCTGCAAGGGAGAATTCTTTTGGGGTAATCTTAGCAGTTCATGCTAGTTTGTAAAATACTTCTCTGAGTTGAAGGGGGAGAATTAGTAACCAAAAGCATCACATAAAACAAACTTCTATTTCCTTTTATTGCACTTGGTGAAAGTTATTAAGAATGTAATTCTTTCTGCTTGCTATGTGATTAGCAGTCGAACCTTTTGGGGGTAAATTTCCATTGCTACGCTCTTGTTATCGCAAATAGAATTTGCATGCCTAATTCTCTTCCCTCCATATTGAATCCATACCCCTTTAGGTCTAACGGCATGCTAAAAATGATTCCAAATCTCCAGTGTTGATTGTGGGCCATATGTTAGCACTAATTATATAAATGAGACTTGGTAGAAATGTGACATGCTAAGCATTCTGAGCTTAAGGAATTATCTAAATGAATTCTAGCTTGAGTTAGTGCTAGCAGAGGCAAGGAAATGCCGGCGCAGGTTTTGAGCAGATGTTAACAGGTCTGCATGGCTCTTCATTGTCATTATTTGTCTAACTACAAGGACCGCTGATGGAACATTGTGTCAGAATATTTTAAGGTGCCTTTTTCCTGAAGATTGCGTTTTGTACCTACAGATGGATCCATTTTCTGAATAAGCAGACTAGGATGACAGAACATCAAAGATTGGACTCTTGTTGTGAGTCTTGAAAACTTAGCATTCATTAGGCTCACTTGCTATGGTCATTATGGCACAGAAACTGGAAACTTCTAGAAAGGCATTTCATTTCAATATCAGGCATTCGTGAATTTTAGTTTTCAAAATGATAGTTGGGGTGGGGAATGTAGTTCTGATTCCAAGCAAAGTGAATAACAGTAATGAATAACAGCAAAAGTGAATAACAGACTATTTAAAACTCTGTCAAAAAATAAATAAAAATAAAACTCTGTGTCTAACAATTAAGAAAGATAGTGCGATGATACATGTTGATTGATGTGGTCAGGGGGACTTTGGGATCCTAAATAGTGTCCAGATGGAACTCCAACACATCTTTACTTGGAAATCATGAAGTCTTGGATGTGCCAATGATTGCCTATTTCAGAGCCCTTGGTAAACCTAACTAGTATCCTTGTTGATCTCACTCAGACTTTTTTTCCCCCACTCACAGACTTCTTTTTTTTTTTTAATTTTATGTATTTATTAATGAGAGATATACAGAGAGAGAGAGACACAGGCAGAGGGAGAAGCAGGCTCCTTGCAGGGAGCCTGATATGGGACTCCATCCCAGACCCAGGATCATACCCTGAGCCAAAGGCAGATGCTCAACCGCTGAGCCACCCAGGTGCCCCTCCACTCCTAGACTTCTTAAGATCGGATTGGATTGTTGTTTAAAAGTGGTGGGAAATGAGCTGGTTGGCAACAAATCCCCAAACAGTAAGCATACTTGGAGCATCTTCTTTAGCATGACACATATTCTACTGTCCTGCCTTTTCATATGTGTTTCACAGACTTTGATCCCCTTGAAGATGAAAATTCCACCTTTTCTTTCTGGGTCCCCAGACAAAGTCCCAAATAACAAATATTTGCTGAATGGAATGTTGGCAAACTCATAGAAATTGCTACCATTTACTGAAGACTTAGTATGTATTAATATTTTACTGGCATTATCTCATTAAATCCATACTACTGTGTTCTTTTTTTTTTTTAAGTTTTTTTTTATTTATTTATGATAGTCACAGAGAGAGAAAGAGAGGCAGAGACATAGGCAGAGGGAGAAGCAGGCTCCATGCACCGGGAGCCCGACGTGGGATTCGATCCCGGGTCTCCAGGATCGCGCCCTGGGCCAAAGGCAGGCGCCAAACCACTGCGCCACCCAGGGATCCCACATACTGCTGTGTTCTTAGATGGGTGCTACTCTTGTGGTTTTGCAGATGAGGAAACTGAAGCTAAGAGAGATTAAACAGCTTGCTTAAAAATCACAAGTAAGTCAGAGAGAGAGAGAGAGATGGAACTGAGGAACATCTGACACTGTGTCTGTTGCTCACTCTTGTAAGGTTGTGGATTCTTTTAGATACTTCCTTGCTAAGTTGATGTCCTCAAATGTAGGTCTCTAGCTATATTCTAGAGAGTTGCTGAGTTTCCTTGGGTGAGTTGTTCTGTATTTTGTTTGTTTTTATTGCAGTGGTAATCTAAGTAGAATGGATCTGAATGTATTCTTGATCATCTGGATGACCATATTGTGATGGTGTTTACTATCACGTTAGTGCCAACTAGTATTACTTTAATTGTAGAACATTATTCAGGGAGGAGCAGAGGCAGGCTAAATCTGGAAATGATAATGTATTTGTGCCAATGGAGGTTGGAGTGGTATTAAGGATTTGGAGTGGTTTAAATAGAGAACTGGAATACAAAATAATTTCCACAGAGCATAAAGCATTGGTGATACATAGAAACTGTGCCATTCCAGTCTGGCTGCCTTCACATGGGGCGCAGTGATAGAGTTTCAGTAGACTAATATTATCCATTTATATTTTAATTCCTTTACAGTCTACAGGTTTTTCTTTATGAAATTTTGGTTTCATGATCATATAGCATCTCAGACATAAGGAATTTACACTTTCATGTTTGTGCTTATTTATGTAATAGTGAAATGTTTCTGCCATAGTTTTTCTTATTTGGTTGTTTCAAAGGGATCTGTAAACTCTTTGAGATAGAGTGCTTGTATCATACTTTGGGTAATATGTGATCCCCAGGGATTGGAAAGAAACTAGATCAGGGTAATTGGTGTTTGTATATGTGTCTATGTGTGTACATACGCATATGCACACCTGCTAATCTCCATGAAACAAGTGGTGGCCCCAGAAGTTTGAGGGGGGTAGTTGGTTGACTATCATCTCCTGGGGCCCAACTATTTAGACCTTGATACAAGCAATGTTCCTGAAACACCTTTCCTTTCCCATAAAGCTCTTCTGGGAGTCTTTTTTTTTTTTTTTTAAATTTCTAATGTATCAAAGGAAGATGCCTTCTTTGGGCCAGGATAGTGCCAGAATCTTATTCTTCGTGATCCCTCCTTTGCCAAGAACTAAAAGGAAATTCTCTTGGCACACTTGGTCACTGTAATATCTTTATATCCTGGCCTCCAACCAGACCACAAACCTGAAAAAAAAGATGTATTCCTTATTCTTCCTGATGCCTGAAACAATGCCTGATGGTATTACTTATCTCGAAAGTCAGTAAGGCATCAAAGGGGCTTAAGGATGGTGACCAATGAGACCAGTTCATAGTAGTTAATATTCTACTTTCCAGTGGACACTATTTCATCCTTGGAAGTTTATTTGCTACTGTTCTCTTTGGAACTCAGACTCTACTCTCTCAAGCCATCTTGAGAACCCTATAATGTATCCCTAAGCATGGTTGTAATTGAAGTGGTTCTATCATTAGTGGACAATATCTTCTCCAGAGCTGAATGTTTTTACTAAAAGTTGGCCATTTCAGAGTGATAATTATATAACCAAGTCCCTTGCCTTTAAAAATTAAGAAGTAGTGAGAAGTCGGGGACAGTCAACACATAGTAAAGAAAGTGCTATGTGCTTTCTTGGAAGAATGTTGTTGGAAATAGGGTCACCAAGCTAAAGATAACACAGATGTTTCTGCTATAATACAATATATGCAAGCTTGGAAAAACCTGGAGTTATGGGAAATGACACATTAATAATGGCAAGGCTCATGGGAAAATATTGTTAGACCACTCAAAAGACATGCAGCTTTGTAATCCTAGCATAAATAAACCTAATTAAAAATTAGTCATGTTATTGAAAAGACATACTTCGTTCCTCTTCTTTAAGGAATGAATTATTTATGGAGTGTTATCTTGAAAAAAGTGAAAGTAACTTGATGGTAGGGCTGAGACTGCTGAATTAAGGAGCTAGATTTAATGGGGTGAACCACGTGATTAGCCTTTCCAAGACAAGGCATGTGGCTAAATTGAGCCAAGAAGAAGAAACATGAGTGAATTGAGTATAGTACAATATTAATCAACAATTTCTGTTCAGGGGTATCTTGTGTTCAACTGCTATTATGTGCTAAAAAGTATTAATGTACTGGGAAAAGTCATATATGACCCTATATAACTTCTCCCTTAAGATGACATCATCCCTCTATTTACCAATTCCATAATGCTAATCTCTTTTTCAGATGCACATCTGTAGCAAATCAGACTGTAAGTTTATCAGGATATATGGACAATAATCCACCTGATTGAATCTCAGGCATTTTATGTTTGAAGAGGAGTGTTGCTTCATGTTGAGAAGTAGAACAAGTGTAAACCATGAAATCAGGCAAAGGGAACCTCAGGCTATAAACTGACACCATCTCTACTCCATGAAAGCATGTACATCTCTACTGTGCTTTTATGGCTGCAAGGTAGACTCACACGTATAGAGAAGTATATTTAAACCAGCATTAATGGTGGTTTGTGACAAAAATTTTCCACTTAGTCTTGTGGGGTTAGAGTAGCAGGGTTTGGTTTCATTACCCTAATAAAGTATAATCCTTAAACATTACAAAATGACTATGTTTTATTTTTTCAGAAGGTGTGATAAGTAGTATGCATATAAATCTCCTTAGCATGATTCTTTTCTCTGTGTGGAATGACATGTACTCATTTGATATCCTTACCGTAGTCCAAACAATCCCATATTTGGATCATGGGACAATCTCCTTTGGATCATGACTCAAGTCTACTCTCTCAGGCTAGCTGACCTGGGGAGTTGTGCTCAGATTATTAAAGATGGTGGAAAGGATCTTTGAGCAGGAAACACTGGCATCCCTTTAGGGCTTAAAGTCTTGATGTGTCATTGGAGGAACACCAGTTATAGAAACAGGCCTCTTTGTCCATGATTGGAAAGTCAGGCAGTGGAAAGTCAGAGGGAGATAGAAAGAGAAACGTAGATATGACCTAAATTCTGGGTTCAAATCCTAATTTCTCTGTTTCTAGCTGGGTGACCTCACTTTCTTCATCTGTTATATGTGGAAAGTTGACCACATGGAGTACAGATGAAAAGAAGCTGGAATGATGTTTTCCTTGGATCTCTTCTCTAGAGCTTCTTTTTGATTTGCTTAATCAAAGCTGAAAGAAAATTTAGGAGAGAAAATATAACTCTAATTCTGTACCTCAGTATTATTTAGTATCCTATCCATATAACCCCTATAATTAACTCTCCATCTATTTCTGTAGGAAAAATACCATCTTAATTGTCATCAGTTTGGAGAGCAAGTTCAAAAGGACATGCCCTGATCCTACTGAAAGATCAAGACCTTCCCAGCCCCAGGGCCACATTTGCCCCATGTTCTCAACTGCCTATAAACCTGGGAAATCTCACTGTACTTCCTTCACCTTGTCGCTTACATTCATAGCTTTCCAATATGCAAGCAATAGAATAACTCACACTGTAGAAGGGGGAGTAGAGCTCTTTCCTGCTGGTGACTGTAGGTGGCAGGTTAGCTCCCCGAGAAGGGACAGCCAAGTTGCAGATGGCACCACAGAAGGGAAAAGTGTCACAGAACACACCTGAAGAACTTTTTCTAGGATATGGAAAAATATACATAATGCTCTTTCCTCCCTACACAGATTGTGTAAGAGGTGGACTCCAAGTTCACCTACTTGGAAGAGGGTGTATGTGAAATGGAGGGTCAAATTGGATTGCAGGCAAATTGTCAAAATACATAACGTCTGGCTACTAAAAGATTGTGAAATGATTTTATGTATTTTTATACTCTCCACGAGGGTGCATAATAATTAGAAAATGAAAAATAAAGTATTACTATTAAATATAGGCATGAGGATATATTCTTGACTCTTGTTCGAAATTTTACTTAGCTCTTTTGAAGCATGCCTGGGATTTTCCTCTGTATAGGACATTACCCTAGAGCCTCTGAGATAGAATGAAGTACTTGTCCATTCCAAAAACCAGTTTATAAATTGGATGCCTCTGAATGGACACATGATGCATTTGATTTGTTCCTTTAATTTTTCCTCTGATATCCGCAACTGGGTAGAAAAGACTAGCCTAGTTGGCACAGGTGTAGGAAATTGATGCAAGAGTCACCAGCCAGCCATATTATCGTACCTTTGGAATGCACCCAAGATCAGAGAGAAGAGGGAAGGGGCAGATTGCAGCAGTTGCAACAGTGTGTAACAAAAATATTGTGCCATTGAGATGCTAATGTGGGTGAGCATCACATTGTAAAATTCACATTGTTAGAAGGCAAACCTAACCACTTGAATCACATAGACTGATTTTTATGGGAGACCTCTTATTTTATTCTTGGGGTATTTCATTTTCATCCTGTGTTTTCTTTGGAATTAATAGAGCCTCTTAAAAACGGCTGTCTATAAATTTTCTCTCCTACATATGTCTCGAAACAGTTTCATTTCTTCATTTAAAACATTACAGCCATTTCAAAATGCCCTATTTTGTATTTAATTTCACCATCTCATATAAAATACATGTTCTTCACATAATTATGTAAAAATGGGTTTGCAAATGCCCTAGAGATCCATATGATGGGCACATTATAGGATTCTAAGTAATAATAATCTCCTGTTTACATGAGACCTGATTTTCATGCCAGTTTTTACACTTTAATATATCCAGAACACGGCTTTGCTCAAATATGCTAGTTTATTCTGGTCCATGAAATGCATTTGAAATATCACAGATGAGTTTGCCTGGCGGAATGTGCAGCTATATCTGGTATGTTAGAGGTGAACATAATGGAGCCAGAGATGGAAGCCATTGTTGTCCTGGTTGCTGTGAGCGTGGCTGAACAAAGCCCAGCTGGGTGACAGGAAGGTGTAGGCATGGGCTTCTTCCTCAAGAAGCAGAAAAAAGAAATTTTGGGGAAAAGGTGGATAATTAGACAAAAGGGAGAAAATGAAAAGGGATTATATGACTTAGATGAGAGCTTGAGTATGCCACAGGCAATGAATACAGAGAAGGCATAGTGTACAGCAGTGGTTTACATTGTGGTCCTTGGACAAGCAGCATCAGCATCCCCAGGCAACTTGTTAGAAGTGCACATGCTCAGGCCCTACCCCCATCCCCATATGGAATCGGAGACAATGGGGGTGGGGTCCAGGAATCTGTGCTAATAAGCCCTCCAGCTGATTCTGATGCACATTTAAGACTGAGCACTACCAGTCCACTGGAGGGTCCCGAGAGCTTCCGTTCGGTGTGCTGCTCCAGGCACTACGCCTGTGTGTAGGAGGGACACCAAGTGCACTTGCAAGAAGGGGAAGTCAGAGACCTGAACACCGTGTAGTTGAAGAGCAGAACACAGCTAGTAGAGCTGGATGGGAGTGGTTACTCCTTCTGGAGCAAATGTCTTTTCAGTGACTTAGGAAGTAATAGATGTCATGGTAGAGTTAAGACAGTTGAAGGAACCATGTTAAAGGCATGAAGGCAATCTTGGCCTACGGGTGGGGTTATGTGCTCATTCACAGCACTCAGTGATGGCCTTTTCCATCTCTTAATCCTCTTTGGTGAGACTCAAATTCATGGTGTAGGCAGTCCTTCAGGAGGAGTGGCAGAAAGGAGGATCCAGGCAGAAGACATAGCCCATGCAGAAGGAGAAGGTCATGGTACTGGGTGGGAGGTGAGAGGTATGTGGCGGGGGGGTGGGGGGGTGGGTGGGTTACTGGGTGGGAGTCAGGGCATCCAGAGCATAAAAGCGTGAAGGGGCTGTGGCCAGAGTCAAGGTTTAAGAGTACTTAGACACCCAAGGAAGAAAATTAGGTTACTTGGGACTTAGAGAATTAAATGAGTGAAGTAAAATGCTTGTGGAAGTTTTGTGAGATTAATATTACCAGGACAAAGTTTTGGGTCCCCTGGGAAATGGGAATCTGTAGTCTCCCCCAAACCCCAACCCTCCATAGGTACCTATTGTAGGGCTATGGGGTTCATCCCTGGAATACCTGATTGTGATCTGGTCCAAAGGGACTCGTCTATAGATAGTTGAGAGAATGAAAATCATCAAGTCAGTAGAAATCCAATACCAACTTCTGAAAGAAGCAGAAGATGCAAAGAGTAGAGATGCTGCTCCTTAAGACATTGAGTTCTCAGGAATGCCTGGTGGCTCCGCAGTTGAGCGTCTGCCTTCAGCTCATGGCGTGATCCTGGAGTTCTAGGATCCAGTCCTATGTTGGGCTCCTCACAGGGAGGCTGTTTCTTCCTCTGCCTGTGTCTTTGCCTCTCTCTGTGTGTCTCATGAATAAATAAATAAAATCTTAAAAAAAAAAAAAAGACATTGAGTTCTTTCTTTCAAGTTCATGAGAGTATTCAGGATAAACAATTTATCACTAGATCTTAGAGATGATGAAAAAAGGGGTTTGATTCATATTTATTTTCTTACAGAGAATAATTTCCAAAAACTTGGAATATGGGAAACATGGTAAATATATTTGCTGTATGTGGTGCATTGTAATTCTGTATTCAGGGGCAATTATCAAAATATTTTACCATCTGTTTAGACAGAAACAACTAATTCAGCCTTGTCCGTAACTTCCCATTTTAAAAAGTAGTGTGTGCTTCTCTCAGTGTTTAAATTTAAATAATGATTACAGAAAATGTATCTTAAATACTATTTTCATTGTGTGTTAATTGGATGTTTTTTCCCCAACTTTACAGAATTAAATGTACACAGATTTCCTGAGCTTTTCAACTTGTCTTTGACCCTTTCTAGAAATATTTTCTAGATTTTCCTTTTCTAAAATTCATTCTATCCTCCACCACCACTCCTAACCACTTAACAGCATTTCACCCTTGGCATTTAAGTGGCTTCCCTTCTTTGTTCTGTAAGGGCAAGATAGTATGGGCTTGGCTGGCCTCAGCCTCTAGCACGGGCCTGGCCCAGTAGGTGCTCAGTAAACATTCATTAAACCAATTGTCATCAAAGATTGCTCTACATACCTGCTTTTTGAAGCTGTTCTTTCTCCGTTGTCTTCTCTTGCCCTCTCTCCTCCCCCTGTCCCTGGTGGATTCATTACAAAGACATTAAACTCAGTCCTCAATTTCTCTGAATTGTTCATGCAACTCATTGAATTATATTAAAAGATAACAAAGCCCCACAGTAAAACTAATTCCTTTTTGCACCAGAAGCTGTATAATTTAGGGACATAAGGTAATTCACCATGCACGTTAATTATGAAAGAATGTATAGTACATCCTATAGACACTAAACATTGTAGCAGAAAAAAAAATCTTTTTGATTGTCTAGTGTCAAATGGACTCCCATTTAGTTGTAGCCTCTTCCAGGGAGAGGCTAACAAAAAGTATGAGCTGGGAATCAGTGTGGGGGCAGGGAAGTACATAGATGCATGTAGATAAATGAGTTCACGGGCAGAGTTTCATGAAATTTGAAGAAGTGGTATTATGCATCTCTTTTATTTAAATAACCTAAAATGAGTAATTCACTCCCTAGAACATTTGATAAAAATCCTTGGAAGTTTGCCAGCAGGCACAGTGGGAGGAAGAAATGCATATTCAAAAGGAGATGGGGGGGAAAAGGGAAAATCAGGAAGCAAAAACCTGAAAAAGCAATCTATACCTGATACAGTTTCTAAAATAAATTGGAACATCTTGGTTACAATTACTTTAAAGGGCCAGGGGCTCACTTTACACTGCTAAGCAATGTAGTCTTCTGGAAACACTCCTTTTGAAACACCAGTGCATTTCAGGAAGGACACAGAACACTTTCTCTGCATTGTGTTCACCTTAGGCGACAGATCCCATGAACTGGAAGCTCGGTTCTGGGGTGTCAAAACACCTACGTGCAATGGTGATTGTTGCCATAGAGATAACTGGATGATAGATAGCTAGATGATAGATAGACACTGAATAGATAGTAGATAAATGATCTCATATGTCAGAAGAGGCCTTTGTGCCTAGGAAATTACAGATTTTTTTTTCCAAAACAATTCTTCTGTCAAAATCAAAAATAGAACTCTTCTTTGCAGTACTCCCACTCTGTATGCATTCTTACTCTTCCAGGCTTTTTTCTTATCACATTTATGATGTGTTACGCCCATTCGATTTCCTACCTGACTTCTTGTCTGGGAGATTAACTTTCTTCAGAAGGTTGAATGTACTACCAGTGCTAGGGGGCAAGAGGGTAGAGAGCTGACTGCTAAGGTTTCTTCGTTATACAATAAATAGGGGTTTCATTCGTCCTTCCTCCTTCCTTTGTCCTTTTTTTTTTTTTTTTTCTGTACTTAGACCAGTTTTGCCCCCTTTGTGTTCTTTGTTTCTTGTTACTTGTCTCTTCCTTTCTGCTTATCTTTACTTTTTGGTATTCCCTGAGCCCTATCTCTTGTTTCTCCCTCCATGTCCTCCTGTCTTTGTTGCCTCCCTGTTTTCCATCTCTGCTTTTTTGATGTTACTTCTATGTATTTTTTTAATTCCAGACATTTTAACACATGGTGAATCTGCTTGATTCTTAAAATGACAAAGGGCAATTTCAACAGATCAAAACATTTTGTAAGGCGATAGTGAGATAGGACCCTGAAAAACTCATCTTAAAATTCAGCGTGTGCCCACTGGTGGGAAGGACTTTGTAGAATAAACAGGGAAGACTGAGGGTGCAGTCCTCTGCAGTATAACTCTGACAGCCTGAAAAGTCAGACCCCATTTTATAGGCCATCAAATGATGACAGAGGCCTGGATTTTGCTAGAAGCCATGGGAAATCATGAAGAAATCAGAAATCAAGATGTATTCCTTGGAGCGGCTTTAGAAAATCATGGAGCAAGTTCAGTTCCATCATTTTACAGATGAAAAAATATTGGGGTGCAGAGGGCTTGCAATTTGCTCAAACTTTTATAACTGACAACTCCAAGATTTTAGAATCTGGGGATTCTGACATGTGGGAAGTGACTATTTCAGCCCACCCTGCTATGGACAGGTGCAAGAGAAGATAGAAAGGAAGAGTTATTATTGCTAAGGGAGTAGAATTTGAGGCCCTTCTCCAAGTTGGAGATGAGTGAAGAAAATATTTTTTTTGAAATATTTTAAAGTAAGAGAGACATTAATGTTTCTTCTGAGGCAGATGAGGGAAGTGGGGACAAAGAAGATAATCAGGAATCTCTACCCATCTGTGGTTTCTCATTTGTCAAATGTAGATAATATTTTCATAAGCAGGTTGTCATTATTACATGAGAAATTTAGAGTGGTGATCTATAGAAGGCAGTCAGCAAAGAGTAATCATTACTGTTTTGGATTTAAGACTAAACTTTCTTCTTAATGACCCTCCCGTGAAGAATAGCAGTCTTACTGTTCTAGAGTCGCTGAGGCTGCTTTTAAACCTTCCATCTAGTTCCGAAACCAGAATCTGAAACTTGGCTTCAAGCTATTTGCTTCTTGTCACTGTAATCCCAGCCAAAGTTTGTGGCTTACAACCATAACCAGGGAAGCTAATATATGGACAAAAACTGCTGTTTGTCACAAAGGATGAACTGATGCCATGTGCATGAAAATATCTTTAACTTGATGTTGCATTACTGGGGGCTGATAGAGTGGATCTTCTTAACATTGTAGTGACAGAGCATGGTCATAGGTCACACAAAGGTTTAGGGTAGTGGTCCTCGTCTACTTCCCCAGGAGATGGGCTGTCAGCTGTATACTCATGCACAGGAAGGTTATTGGAAAGTGCCTGAGGGATTTATACCTGTGAGAGAATGGGGAAAATTGGAGTAGATGCAAGGAGGAATTCAATATAGTTTTAGTAGTTACTGTGGTTCCCAGTCCATCCTTTGAGGAGTTAGGGAGTTGGTATTGTTCTTTTGAATGGTCCAGAATTGAGGCAAAGGGCTTAGATCTTTGTACTTCACACCAACCAGCTGTTCAATGCTGGCTGCCTCTGTATAGGAGTGACCTTGAACAAGGTGTCTGTATTCTGAAACAAATTGTCACACAGGGCCTGAGCTATATAGGGTGAGCAACCAACACTGCAGGCAGCAGGGGACATGAGTACCTCTCTTCTGAAGTAGGATCTGGACCCAGCACTACAGAAGCCAAGACAGAAACACAAGGTATCTTCTCAGTAGGCAGGAGCAGCTTGGAGAGTGGTAGCTTGCTATTCTCAAGGTATTGTGAGTCCCAAGAAAATGACTAAGGTCTCTTGAAACCCAAGGAAACATTTGTCCTTCCTTGAGAAGTCTATAACCAGAGCTCCTTGAAGTTTTAACAAACATTGAAAAAATATCACTAATTGGACACTAATTGGGGACTTTGTTTGAAAACAGGCCCCATGAGGGCTGTCAGTCTGTGGAACTGGAGAGAACACCTTGGAAGTTCTCCCAGTTTGCTTCAGCATACTGTTGGGAGAGACTAAATGGCAGAGAAGAGAGCCCGGTATGTACCATCAGAATTATGAAAAGGAAGCAGATGAACTAGGTTCTGAGTATAGCTATGATTACTCATGGGACAAAATTCTTATTCAGATAGTAGGAGATTGAAAGTTAATCTCTTACCTTGATTATTTGGAGGTTCCCAGGAAAATTGTGTGCTGGTTGTAAGAACTTTGGCCTCATTTTGCTCACACAGAGTTAAGAGCATTGCTGCAGTATCTGTAGTTTTAAACAAAGCCATATTCTTCTTGCATATTCATCAACGGTTGATAATCTCCTAAGAGTTCTTTGTGTTAAGTCTAGTCTCAATTTCTTTGTCAGCAATTTCCACATAAATTTTATGGTGTTAGTCCAACTCATTCATCCATTGCATGAGCATAGAGAGATTAAAGCAAAGCTTTTGGTGTGGATGAGTGAAAGCCTGTATGAACTAATGTGTTGATCTCCAAAGACAATTTGGATAATTCAACCTTAACCCTGCTCTTGAGACTAAAATAGTTTTACCAGAAATATTACTAATAATCAACCTCTTTTTTCCACGGACGACTGACTTGCCTAATAGCCACTCTTTTAGAAAACTAAACTGAACATAACTGAAACAGTTAAGGTCCCCACCTTTCTTCCCCACTGTCAGCTCATCTGATCTTGCTGCTGCTTAGGCCTAGCAGTAAACTTAAACACTTGCTAAAACCATTAATTGTGCCAGTCAGAATATAGCACCTGTTTGACTTAGTTGCCAAAGCCAGAATAAGGAAATATTAAACTTCTTTTTCTCTTGTACTTTGTATATTTGCTATGTCACCAAGTACTGCCAATTCTCTTTTCTAGATACCTCATCTGTATTGTCTTCATGTTTCTCCTTCTACTTTATTTTGATCCAGGTGACTCTTACCTAGTTACAGTATTAGGGAAATCCCTATAAGCTGGTTTGGCCCGCTCCCACCATCTTCCATTCCACCAGTGTAAGGATGATCTCAAACAAGTCCTTCATTATTGCCCTTTTAACGGCCTAGAGTAGATGTTGGATCCCCATGAATGTCAGACAGTTTTTCATGATCTGGCCCCTATCTGCCTCATTCAATTAAAAAAAAATAATTTGGGAGAGATAGCCAGAAAGAGACCACAAGCAGGGGGAACAGCAGAGGGAGAGGGATAAACAGGCTCTGCTGAGCAGGAGAGTCTGACGTAGGGCCCCATCCCAGGAACCTGGCTGGGATCATGACCTGAGCCAAAGGCAGAGGCTTAACCAACTGAGCCACTCAGGCATCCTTGCTTCATTAGATTATTCCCTTCATGGACTCTTGCTCCATGCACTCCAAACTATTTTCCCCTATGATCCCGAGACACTTTCCAGAGCTAGACATGTCCTTCACCCCCAGGCCAACAGCTCTTCATTGCCCAAGACTCCACTTAAGCATTGTCTCCTTCATAGCGTTCCTTTGATGTCTCCCAACCCACATCCCTTTTCCGTACTTAGTGTCAAGCATAGTGTTTGGCATTTAATACATGTTCAGCAAGTGTTACCAGTTTCTCATTTCAGTGGATGAGGATGTTGTACAAAATGCTTTTAGCTCCTTAAAGACAGAGAAATTAGGCTTTTAATTATAATACAGTATTCATTCTTTAGTCAAATGAAACCTAAAATAAAAATTATTTTCTGATCAGATTAATTAAGTGCTTGGAGTCCTCAGAGCTATGGATGTATATTAATTTTTTTACCTTCCACTCCCTGCAGGAAGAATAATCTATCAAAATAATTCCCTACGTGGTTCATTCTAGAATTTAATATAATTTTAAAACTCTAGATGGTTTTGTTAGGTCTATTTTCTCCCAGAATCTATAGAGCCACTGCCTCAATTTGTGTCTGGTTGTATGAAAAGAAAGGGCATCAGAGATGAAAACATTTAATCATAGGAATATGTGTGGGGAAGGGTTGGGGAGACAGGGCCCCCAGAGTAAGAGCCACTGTGCATTGCAGACTTAGAGTATGAAGCAAAGGACAGTTCTGGACCAAGGCAGCTCTGCCAGCATAACCCAAGTCAATGACTACTCAGTGGATTAGCTACTATTGGATCAGGTGCCCTCCTGAAGTCTATCTAGTCTTCTGTCTGTATGAGAGTCCAGTGACAGACAAAATATGGTTGCTGAGGTGACCCATGATGTGAGCAGACTAGAAGCCCTTAGCAAAGAGTGGGTAGGTGGGGAAAAAAAATGACTCCTCTCTCCAGTATAACCACTGGAGTCCTTATTTTTTCATATATGCTCATACCTTACAGGTAAAAATAGGTGTAAGTAAACCCAAAATAATAGTAAAACATAAACATAAAAGACCAAAAATAGAAAATGATGAACTTTGAGAGTTGTTTACTTTGGTCTGGATATCATTTAACTGTAAATTTACATACTGCAACTTTTATTGGTGTTAATTTTATTAACAATTTGCTCACGAAAGTCCCTGAAACTTTAACACCTGGCTGTCAGAAGATTCAGCACACCCCTGGAACGACCCTGAGAGCTCTTGCTCCCTAGCTTCTGATAGTCATTTTTTTTTTTAAACTTGAGCATTCACAGCAAAGGGTATCTGGTGTTGGACTTTTTTAAAAACGCCAAAGAAAGTGAAGATGACTTGTCTCTTCCCCAGCCAATTTCAAGATTTCTTAAATAATCAGGAAGCACCCAGGCAACTTGAAAATTAATAGTTTACTCAAAACTCATTCTCCTTATATGCCCTCTAATAAAGGCAAAGAGAAAACTGCTTTCTGTTCTTAATTAGCCATTTGGTTCCCAGACGTCTGCCAAAGCGACCATAAAGGCAATTTAATTAAACAAAAAAAACAAAGAATCATTTAAATTCTCTCACACCCTGAGTTTTAGAAATACATGCTGCTCTTTTTGGGATTTTCTTTTGTTTTTCTTTTTTATTGGTTGGAAGTTTCATTCTCATTCCTTCTAGAATGACCGTAGGCAAGTTTGCATTATGCAATGAGGGGTAAACCTCATCCAGACTGCCACTGTGATAAAAGCAAAGATGCCAAGCATGTCTTTAAGAAAATTTATGGAGTTCTGGAGTTGATCAAATTGATATTTCCTAAGAAGATGTTTCTTGATGCATGGTGGGATGAGACCTTTTGGCCATGAACACTGTATCGTCACTGTCTTGTACTTAGACCAGGAATTGCACCTGATCTTTTTCATGTCTTTTCTAGCAATATTTTAAGTCTGAAAGGTGGCTGGGATAATAAATAATAATAATTTGGCAGTGATCTTTGTTTTTTTTAATGCTCATTGAAAAAAGTTATAAGTTATAGAACAGGGGGAATGAGGCAGAGGAAAATGTGCCTACTATGTTCCTGTCCCCTTTTTTTTAAGATTTTGTTTATTATTTATTCATGAGAGACAGAAGAGAGAGAAAGAGAGAAGCAGAGACACAGGCAGAGGGAGAAGCAGGCTCCATGCAAGGGAGCCCGACATGGGACTCGACCCCAAAGGCAGCGCTAAACTGCTGAGCCACCCAGGGTGCCCTACTCCTGCCCTTTGTTTATATTCATTTTATTTCATCCCCATAAAGAACCCTGTAAGGTCAACATTATTACCATAGACTTTTACAGTTGAAAAAAAAATGGTTTCAGAGAAGTTAGACTAATTCAAGATCTGACAGTTGGTAATTGGGTTTAAGGTTGGGGTCCAAGTCTATCCATAGAGGTCAAGACAGTGACTTATCCTTGAAAGAAATGGTACACAAACTGAAAGATCAATAAATCACAACAGAAGAAAGGATGATGTGTGGAGACCATTTTTTATTTATCAACCATTTTTTCCCCTCAAGTTCTAAACCTGAATATCTTCTGTTATAATGGCGTGATAGCCTATTTTGAAGGGGGGAAAACCAATGTCATAGCTACATTGGAGTTTTTAGTGAATAAATCTTTGGGTATTAGAAGATTTCTTTCAAAGTGTTATTTAGATGCAGGTTATGAAATTAACATATTGTAAGATGTGAGTAAGTTATGCATTACACCTGCTTTTACAAACGTTGAGATGTGTCCTGGGAAAAATAATTTAACTTCCAGGGAAAAAATAACACTGAAATGATTTTTGTCCAATCTATGATGAACTCCATTCTTTATATTTGAACCAGCATCAAGCCCTGCATGGAACCCCATATAAGACTCCACGCTCAGCAGGGAGTCTGCTTTTTCCCTCTCCCTCTGCTCTTTCCCCCCAACTTGTGCTCTCACTCTCTCATTCTCTCTAATGAATAAAATCTTAAGAATAGAAAATGGCAATTTCCAGTTGAGAATTGGGCCTTCAGATTTTTTCCCCAACTTTGTGACATGTAATACTTGTATTTCTACATATTTGTGGGTTAATGATATAAATTTATCAATCTATTTTCCTCTTTTGAATAAAACTTAGAATCAAACCTATGATGATAGCAGACTATCCCTTGACACAAACATAAGATACGTTTGGGAATGGGAACTTTGACCAGGAAAGTGCAGATTAGGAAATCTCTGACCATAACAAGTGCTGGGAGGCTGGTGGAAAGGGAGGAGAACTTCTCTTAAGTCTGTTTTCTTCTTGTCAGATTTGGTTAATGCAATCTGTCTTGTTGAAGTTATTAAATGACAGAAGAACTGGGAAAGCATTTTTGAGAACCACAAAGCACTGTTCAAATCTTTGTAAGCTACTTTGTTCTTACAAATATTGATGATAAATGGGAACCTCGGGTCTATTGTTGAATAAATATTTACTAAGCATCTACCGTTCTAGGCACCCTGCTAGGGTAGTCACACAACAGCTCTAATTTCCCCCTCCTTTTCCAAACCAAAAATAAATATTGTGCAAATATTGTGCAATGAATAACTGGAAATAACATTCACGTTCTCATTGAAATCGTCTTAACAGACTAATGGCTTCATTGCTCAGCTTTGTGGGTATTAACTGATGATGAAATTGATAAATCACATTACAATTAGCCATTTTCTATATCTGAGAGTTTGTAAAAGCAGAATTAATTTTTTTAGATCAAGCAATCTTCTAATAAAGGTAATAACTCATGATTTCTTTGTGACGGGTCATCTGAGACTCTTCAGGTCATTTGCAGAGATGAATTCAGTGAAGCTTGCCATACTGTGAGAAGGAGGGGACATGGAGTTTTGATGATGATCGAGGTGTCTCCTAGTGTTGGAAAGGAAGGATCAACTCAAAACCAAATAACCAAGATGTCAGGAAACAGGATCCCAGAGGCCCTTTGACCACCAACAAAGCACATGACTGACACATTGGGTTAATTGGAGTTTCCTAATCTAAGCTTGAGAACACCATGTAATTAATGTCCAGAAAAACAAAGCACTTGGATTTTCTAAAAGGATGTGCTTGAGAGAGAGAGAACGATACTGAGATCTATAGAAGATACTGTGTTCCATTCAGAGCGTCTTTGAAAGTCTGTTCTTAAATCAGGGTTTTTAGGCCTTGGCATTTGACAATTGGGGCCAGATAATTGTTTGTCATGAGCTATCTTGTTCATTATAGGATACATTAACAACATTCCTGGACTCTATCCACTAGATGTCAGTGACAAACCCCAGTCATATGACAATCAAAAACGTCTCTGGACATTGCCAAATATTGCTTCTGGACAAAATCACCTCTGGTTAAAAACCATTCCCTTAGCTGGTACACTAAATGATGTAAATGACTATTATGTATCAGGTACCCTTCTAAGCCTTTGATGTGTGTTCACTAGTTAATTATCATGGTTACTTGATAAAATAGATTCTAATATCATGCCCATTTACAAATGAGGAACTGATGCACAGAAAAGTTAGTAAGTAGCTTGCAGAGATCACCCAACTATAATTTTTTCAAAATCCTAAAAAGCATTGTTTAAAAAACTTAAATGTTTTAAATGTTGTTTCTACTTAAAAGATTTTATTTATTTATTATAAGAGACAAACACAGAGAGGCAAAGACATAGGCAGAGGTTGAGAAATAGGCTTCCTGTGGGCAGCCCAATGTGGGACTTGATCCCAGGACCCCAGAATCGTGACCTGAGCCAAAGGCCAACGCTCAACCACTGAGCCACCCAGGTGCCCCAGTTTCTGCTTTTTTTAAACAGAGAAGTTGGGTCTTGTTCTAGAAGTAAGGTAGATCTCTCCTTAATCCCTTAGTTATTTGAAGTGGGTTAACCTCTAGGCAAGTTCCTTTGCAATAGCAAACAAAGGAGCGCATGAATGTAATTGCCAGAGAATTAAAGAGGCTCTCTCGGGGTGAAACACTGGGAACTCATCTATTTTCCTCCTTGGTCAGCTGTGCTGTATCCAAAGCATTAGGGTCTAATGGCTTCCCCTCCTTGTTGTCACGCTCTTGGCTTCTTGATGTAGTTTGCCTTCTCGTGCTTGCTTTGGCCTTACTATAGCCTCCTCCGAGAATGAGATTATTGCCTATTGCATTATGACTGTTATTTGCTTAATGAACCAAATTCAGGAAGGAGAATAACTTTAGAACAAAACCCTCAAAATCCTCAAAAACATGATGGCCTCGGAGAATTCAACAAGACTGGCTAAATCTCACCAGTCACACAGATGAGAAACATTTCCCAAGCATCACGTGAAGAGGAACCCAGTCAGCATGAACATAGAGTCCCTACCAGAGCGTATAGTTCATGTTTTCTATCTTAGAGATCCTTCTGCGAGAAAGTGTCTAACAAAATTAGGAATCTAGAATAAAGGACTCCTCTTCAAAAGACAATTTATTTAGGTTCAATCAATATTTAATTAATCTTCAGAAGAAAATTTAGGGACAGATCCAATGCAATTTTGGGAGGGAACCTTAAAAAAAGTCATCTCCAGGATTCTAGTATATTGCCTTGTATACGGTCTTGACCAGCAGAGGGCTTCCATACCTGACAAATGATGTCTGAACAGAACAAAAGGGACTTGGAAAAGTTCGTAGCATTTTAACATGTTTTTTTGCTGCTGTTATTACCAAAGTCCTTTAAAGTTGAGATTTTTCCTGAAATATAACACATTGGTGTTTTTTTTTCCAGCACATATTGTACAGGGTATAATCAGCTCTCCTTTGTGAAAACTAAAGTTTGAATCACAGGAATTGTTTTCTCTTTATTTGGTTAGATAAAAGGCTGTTCCTAGGATGATTGAGATTTTCTAGGAATTTGCAAATCAAATACATTCAAAAGAATTGGTTTATTGCTAACCCTCATTAAGAGAAATACCTTTTTTTCCCTACATATATCACATGAAGCATTAGCTTTGGAATATAGTGAGTGTTTGTCTCTAGCAACTGTTCTGGAATCTGTGCTTTGGTACATGGCTGCCAAAGAGAACTTATTTTATCAGACCACTGCTTTCTACTCCCTATTTTATATTCTAATTTTTTTGACATCCAGAAAACTTGAGATCCTGAAAACACACCCAAGGCTCATAAAGATTGGTGTACATTCTGAACATAGGGGTAGATTCAGAGGAAGTTCAAAGATGTTGATGCCCAGCCTCCCAGCCATGTACGTAGGCTGGTGAAGTCAGAAGTGACCACTGGCTAATATGATGAATTCTGCAGTGCCAACAGTAGGAAGTATAGAAGGGACACCCTAGTAATCAGCTCTCTGCCTGGCATCCTGCACAGCTTTGCTGAAGTCCTGTGAAGGTAGTGCCCTCCTTTGGTGTTTTCCCTCAGGAGAGTTCTCTAAGAGCACGCACTTAGAGCACCCTCAGCCTTGTGGTGAAATTGTGGGCATCACATAGTTGGATGCTTATGTGTGCTAATCTCACTTAGGAGCTGTTCATGATGATAGGAAATACTGCCAACAAAAGATAATGTGAAGGTGAAGCACTTTGTTTCTAAAAATAGAACTGGAGCTCAATTCTGGATTTACTGAAACTCTGTCTTATGTAACAAATTCTTCTTTCCATGTTGGCAGTTGGAAATTTCACAGCCACATTTACTAGACTCAGCTCCAGTGAGGATACAGGACCTTAGGACAACAAGTATGCTCTCCTCATTTTTTCCACATACTTTCTTGTATTGAATGTATTTTTTTTTCAGGTACTTGGATCCTGTTGAGTGCCCAAGAGAGTATAAAAATATAGAAATACCAATACTGGAGCAGAATGGTCATGCTAAAGCATAACAAAATGTTGAAATGCTAAGGACAGGGAATACTTAGGTTGAAATCATTTTGAGGAAAGCCAGTGAATTATCCTCTCCTAATCTATGGAAAAACCGGTAGACTTTATTGCAAGTTTGTGAGCAAATCAATTGGGCAGAGTTAAGAGTAGATTTGGAACCAGGAAACCAAAATTTGCATTGTGAGGAGGCAATATTTTATAGCTTAGTTTTGTCACCTATAAAATTGGGTTGTAAGGATTAATTGAAGGTAATACAGGTAAAACACTTTAGAAGGTGTCTGCTCCATAGTAAAACATCAATAACAGTTACCTGGTTCTGTTACATGATTGGAGCTATGACTGTAGGTGAGAGTCCCAGTAACCCCCCCTGCCCCCAATAACAACAGCAACAGATATAATCTACTTGTGAAGATTAAGGAAGATAATTGTGAAAGAATTTGTAGGTGCAGCGCAATGGGGAAAAGTAATGTGGTATTAGTACTGCCTTTTTTGTGCATGTCTGAGTTTGGTATTAGAAAAGAATATGCAGCTGAACTCTGACAGGTGCTGAGGCCTGGTTAGCTTCATTTCTGTAGAGGAGTTGGGGTAACTTATGCAGAAAAGTTAAAAATACAAGCTGAAGTGGCACCTTTATTGTTGAAAACTTTCTTTTTTTAAAAATATTTTATTTATTTATTCATGAGAGAGACACAGAGAGAGAGAGAGAGAGAGAGGCAGAGACACAGGCAGAGGGAGAAGCAGGCTCCATGCAGGGAGCCTGATATGGGACTTGATCCCGGGTCTCCAGGATCACGCCCTGGACTGAAGGCGGCACTTAAACCGCTGAGCCACCGGGGCTGCCCTGTTGAAAACTTTCTTTGTTATTTTAGATGGTCATTAAATTATTTTTCTTTGGCACTGACCTTTGGCAGTTTTTAATACTTAATTGAAAGGCGTTCCAAAGTAGAGAGTTGACATATCTCTATGATTGAATTTGGAGAGATCAGAAGGAGAGGGAAACAAGGTGGGAGGGAGAAAGAGACTGTTAGGTCAGCAAGGAGTAAGATTGAGGATGGTGGAGGTGGGAGTTTTGGGGGAGCTGTACCTAATCACTTAAGAGAAACAATTTTGGAAATTAAAAGGAGGGGATTGGGTGTTGCTTTAAAACTTGGGGATTTCTATCCACATTTGTCTCTTACTATCACTTGTGCAATATCAGCAGGTGGCTTGCATTTCCAACCAACCCGGCTTTCTCATTTCCCTAGTGATATTTTATGGTTTCCACACCTCAGTGTGTGTTTTTCTTAGCACACTCCTTGGTCTGATTAAGTACAGGAATGTCAAGGGTCACTTTACCATCATCTCTGTCTGACCTTGGTTTACTCTCGTCTCTGTCTGTCTCTCTGAAGTCCCTAACAAGAAGCAGAGCAGTGAAGATATTGGGCAGATGCTTAGCAGACCAGGAACGTCTAACATAATGGCTAACTCACTTTAAAGAACAACCACCACAAAATTCAGACTCAGCTTTTACCTTTTTGATTATAAAAGCTTAAAATATTCCATAGATATCCTTAATATGGTTCAGATGGCCATTATATACATTAATAACACCTTGCACCTTCCAATTATATTGACTCACACTCTTGCCTGAATTCACCATACATTTTAATTCCTCCATATTTTGCTCATATATACTGGAATGCTTTCTGTCATGGATATCACAACCAGCTGCTTATATTCAAAAGTAAACTCTATGATAGGGTTCTTTTGCTTTGTGTAGTTTTTTTTTTTTTAAGATTTTATTTTTAATCTCTACACCCATCATGGGGCTTGAACCTGTAAACCTGAGATCAAGAGTCTCATGATCTACTGACCGAGCCACCCAGGCACTCCTGCTTTGTGCAGTTATTTTCATTTATTAAATAAGACTTAGTTGCAAAAGGAGTAAATGATTTTCCATACAGATTTTCCATATTACCTTAAAAAAGTTCAATCTGGCAACTTTGCTCATGATTCTCTGTAGCAGTAGTCAGAAATGTGTGGTAGATGTTAACTTTGACAGGGTACAAACTCTCTCATTGGTCACGGTTGCCAGCACTTCCGTTTGCTTTTCTTTCCCCTGGCTAGATTGAGTCCCTAAAGTATCTCTGTGTCTCCTATAAGGTTTGGCCTTAGGACTGTGAAGTAGAAGCCAGATCCTCCCTCATTGCTTCCTGGGTTTGCTCAAGCTTCTGGGTGTCCCTTAGCAGGTTGGTAGAGTAGCATTCATTTCTTTTTTAGATTTATATGTAGTTGCTTTGTAAATTTATCTCATCAACACAAATGGTCATCTTTTATGAGAGAATCTGGTGCCTTCCCACTTTGTTTCCTACAATACCAAGTATAGTATTTTGCCAACGTACATGTGTCTTTCAGCATCTATTCCTAGAGGTAGAATGAACTGGTTGAATGATAGTAAGAGCCTAGGAATGAGTTATTACCCTATCACTGGACTTTATGAGCTCCTCTACAGTCATGTAATTAAGAAGGCATTCACAGTTTGCTTTATAGCACTATCAAAGTTTCCAAAATGAATAAAATAGCTTCATCATTAATAATTTGGATTCCTCATCTTTGACCCAGAGTCATCCCACACTAGAGACTGCAAATATTATTTTAAGCAGTTTAATGGATTACTGGGAGAGTAACTAATGGATTAACAGGTCAAATAAATTAATGGGTAAATTGATGTGAACATGTGGTTGAACGACTTTCCAATTGTAATTGTAACTGTAAAAGGCAGACACCCTGAGGGGGAATTAAGCAGTAGCAACAAACACTATTATCATTAGAGTTTCCGGAAGCAAGCATAACAGACAGGATGTTTTCTAATGAAACTGTAAAACAATTATAATAGCTCTTTGGAGCTTTGGTGGGTTTTTTTGTTTGTTTGTTTGGTTTGGGTTTTTTTTTTTTTTTCTAGTGTATCCAAAGGCAGAAGCTGTGTTTGGAATGTCAGCCAGTTCAAGTATTACAAATATTATAAATAACCATCTACTAGAGGGGCAAAAGATGGACAGCAAAGTAGACAATTAAACATGTGCTACGTAAATAGCCATAAATCCAATACCATCTGCCACATTGTCCAATTTGACTAGTTGTCTTTATATACCTACCACATAAATCAGTTTAAAAGGGTTCCCTGAAGCAGTGTTCCCTATAATGACTGGGTAAAAGATCTTCATTCTTTTAAGACTATGGTTTTCATGTTTCCCATGACAAAAATAACATACTTTCCTTTTGGGGGTAGAGAATCCGTTAACTTTGCCATGTAATAAGCCAACTTTGAACTTAATGGCTTAAAATACCAGCCAATTATTTAACTCAGGCCTCTGCCAGACAGTTCTGGGCTGAGTTGAATCCACCTGATTTTAACTGGCCTGCCTCCTACTTCTGTGGTCAACTGACATGTCAGCTGGGGGCTGGCTGGTCCTCCATTGGCTTCACTCATACATTTGGTGATTGGCTGGCTATTGGCTGGATCACATTATCTTTCTTTCCCCTGCAGGCTAGCCCGAGCTCATTCACATGGTGTTCATGGGGCTGTAAGAACAGTGAGAGAGGGCAAGCCCTTGTGTGCAAGCTCATACTAAATTCTCCCTCACAATTGCTATTAAACCATTGGCTAAAGCAAGTCACATGGGTAAGCCCAGAGTCAGGCTGGAAGCAGTCTACCCTATGACATGGATGTGGGGAGTGATGGATGAATGGAATGCCATTATTCTGACCAGCTACTACAAGTAATTTTTCAGATTGAAATTGATTCACATTTATTGAATATGAATCACCTCTTATGTGCCAAGCACATTTCTGGAGAATCTTAAATATATTTGGCCATTCTTTTCTTCTTCTTTTTTTTTAATAAGAATTTATATAATGAAGAAATTACCTTAGGGATAAACTAAGGCAGAGGGAGGGATATACTGACTTGTGATATTGATGTAGTATTCGTTGTCAATGATTTACAAAATGCATGAATGGTAAGTCTTCTGAAATGTAAATGTATGTGAATATTACACAAATATGAGAATACTTGTCATTTTTATGCATGTTTATTTCCCTGTCATTCTCAATTTTCTCATCTTTAAAAACAATATGGCAGGAGTACCTTCCCTGTAGAGCTGCTGTGAAATTAAAAGCTTAACGTAGTGCCCAACACATAGTAAGCACCTTCTTGATGTTATCTGTGAGGGGCAATATGGAACTACAGTGATGCCTTGCTGCTGTTATTATTGTTAAATAGCAGTAATAAAGTCAGTTACAGTGACATTCTAAGAAGAGAGATTCTGATCCTATAAAAGCCACATATCACATCTTTCAGATGTGAGGACTCAATCTTTGCATAATTGTGTGTAAGTTTTCCCTGGCTCTCTTTTATTTATGTGCCATTTCATTTCACCATACCGGAGCTTGGATACTCATTATGTCTTTCTCAATACATCAAATTTCCAACTAATTTTGTTTTAAGAAGAAGAAGAGAGATAGAAAGTGGGTTGAATTTCAATTACTGTTTCCTCACTAAGCCCTCTGTGTAATTCCCAATGACTGTGATGAGACACGAAGTTCTGCTTCAGAGCTTTGGATAATAGGGGATGTGGAGAAGATGTTTCCTCAGAGAGTGGTGTGTCCATTCAGAGCATTACAGTTTCATTGTTAAATATAGTTTTAGGTATGCATTTCTTTCCCAGCCAAACCTAATATATAGCTGAAGAGCTCTGTCTACCACACAATACTTAAAGCTGTCTGTAAATCTTGTATTGGACAGGATATAATATACCATGACCTCATTTTAAAGGAAAAAATAAAACCATCACTCAAAATAAGAGTCAGCAAACTTTTTCTTTTCTTTTTTTTTTTTTTTTTTTGCTGATAAAAAAAGAGCCAGAGATAGTAGCTTAGGCTTTGTCGTCTGTAAGGTCTCTGTTGTAACTGCTCTAATCTGCTTTTGTAGCAAAAGCAACCACAGACAGTAGGTAAATGAATAGGTGTAGCTATATTCCAATAAAATTTTATCTGGCAAAATAACAACCAGATTTGGTCTGTGACCATAGATAACCCAACCTCAACCTAGAAGGAAATGTAATCTCTCAAGCAATCAGAAAAAAGAACATGTATTTTCAAGAAAGTGTAAGATGTAGGTATAATTTTTATGGTGGTAAGAACTAAATCCAGTACTGGTGTCCCTGCTTCCTTCTGGAGTGTGATGTCATCAATAAACATTTAAGATAACCAGAGAAGATTGTTTCCTTTATAATGAATGATTCCATTTGGGGGTGAGGGTCATCTCTATGTGTCTTTTAAATTTGTAGTTGGATATTGATAATGGTGTGTTTAACTGGACTTGTGAATTTCACAGAGCAGTAAATTTAAATAAGTGTTGGACCAATAGTTTCTTTTCTTTTTAGATTTATTTGCTTTTATTTTTTTAAAGATTTTATTTATTTATTCATGAGAGACACAAAGAGAGAGACAGAGACATGGGCAGAGAGAGAAGCAGGCTCCATGCTGGGAGCCTGATGTGGGACTCGATCCTGGGACTCCAGGATCACGCCCTGGACTGAAGGCAGGTGCTGAACTGCTGAGCCACCCAGGGGTCCCGATTTATTTGCTTTAAGAGAGAGAATGTGAGACACCATGCAAGCAGAGGGAGAGGTAAAGGGAGAGGGGGAGAGAGAATCTCAAGCAGATTCCCCACTAAGCATGGAGCCTGATGTGGGGCTCCATCATGACCTGAGCCAAATTCAAGAGCCTGACACTTAACCACCTGAGCCACCCAGGTGCCCCAATAGTTTTTTATTAAAGTAAGTCATTAACTCATTTAAACTCATATAGCCACTTTGCCATCATTTACTCTCAGACCTGTAGGAAAGGCGTTTGTTTTTCACACACAGAGAACACTGAAAGGGTATTCCTTTGAGTTAGAAAAATAGCATGGTGTGTAAAACATTGCCTATATTTTCTTCATTGCTTATAAATACTTTGTCATGGAACAATTTCAGTTCATAAACTTTATTTCAGACTACTGAGTCAGAAGACTGCTGTTTCCACCTGTTTGTGAGTCAGAATAGGGCGACTTCTTAGGAGCTTTGTGGCTTTAATGTCAGTTGAATAACTTGGCACTGGATGCCCAAACTGTTTGCTCTAATGAGTCAGCTCCTCGCTTACCAACATGCACAAGAATTGTCCCCCTTTCAATTACAACTGCGAGTTGCTTTCTTGAGGATTCTGATTGGGTCATCATAAGAATCCTGTGAGCTAGGCATTCATTTTTCTAATTGAAGCATGAGGAAACCAAGCTTCAGAGCAACTGTGGAATTTGTCTAACTTCGTGAATCTAATTTGCCTAAGCCAGGGCTTGAACCCATATCTCTGAGGCCAGATGTGTTTCTTTGGCTATTCCTGCTCCGTTCCCCCAGCAGCCACAGTGGTGATGCGCCCTTCATACTGTGAATCAGCTCAGAGCTGGACACGTTCTGTTGCTGACAAATTCTGCACTTTGGTACTCGCCGTATCCTTATTCTAGAGTCCACTGCGTTTGTTATCTGGACTTGCTCAGTGAGGAAGATCAAGGCATCACTGAAAAGATGGCAGCAATAATCAGAACCTCAAGATGAGGTCATATAATGAAGTCACTCCTGACATCTCCTGAAGGTTTACGCTGTGCCGAGTACCATGCTAGTTGCTCTCATGCATTATGTCATTTATTTTTCATGACAAGTCAGAGGTAGATACAATCATTCCAACAGACAAGGAATCTGAAGTTAAGAGGTTAGGCATTTAATCCTTTGCTATTTACTTTTGTATTGTGCTTATTGTTTGGACTCTAGCTTAACGTTATTTGAAAAAAAAACTATATTGTACACATAGTGTTTTGATGATAATCCTTAGAGTTTTTTGAACATGGATATGTCTCTAATGATAGATTTAGAATAGCATTAGTGTTATAAATCAGAAATAAACCAATTCTAGTAACTTGTTATGCATCTGAGTATTTATGCAGAGTATTTCTGTAAGTGATATTTCTAGATAATTAAAACTTTTTAACTGCCAAAACTTCAAAAAAAATTTGAAGTGTTTTAAAAAGCTCTTTCTAAAATAAGTTGCACATACCTATCTAAGGGAGCATTAATGAAGTAGGTAAACATCAGAATGATGACTTCAACTTCCAAGGGAAGTAAGGTATCATGCTTCTGACTTTTAATCGGTGTTTTTATTAGTATAACTTGGGCTTGGCATGGTTGGCTATTTGGGGTACAAATGACCCTATTAACCTATATCCAGATTATTAAAAAAATTGGTGATTTCATGTCAAATGTTAAAATATTCTCAAAATCATGAATCATGAATAAATATTAACTTTCAGAAGTCATGTCCTTATTTTTTAAAAAATTTATATATATATAAATATATATATTTATATATGTGTATGCACACACACACACACACACACACACACAAAGGGAAAGAATCTCAAGCAAACTCTGCTCTGAACACAGAGCCTGACATGGGGCTTGATCTCACCACCCTGATAGTGACCTGAGCTGAAACCAAGAATTAGAAGCTTTACTGACTGAGCTACCTAGGTGCCCTCAAAGTCCTGCCTTTTATTTATTTATTTTTTTGTATTTTTTTATTGGAGCTTGATTTGCCAACATATAGCATAGCACCCAGTGCTCATGCCATCAAGTGCCCCCCTCAGTGCCCGTCACCCAGTCACCCCATCTCCCCACCCCCGCCCACCTCCCCTTCCACTACCCCTTGTTTGTTTCCCAGTTAGGAGTCTCTCATGTTCTGTCATCCTCTCTGATTTTTCGCACTCATTTTCCCTCCTTTCCCCTTTATTCCCTTTCACTATTTTTTATATTCCCCAAATGAATGAGACCATATAATGTTTGTCCTTCTCCGATTGACTTACTTCACTCAGCATAATACCCTCCAGTTCCATCCACGTCGAAGCAAATGGTGGGTATTTGTCGTTTCTAATGGCTGAGTAATATTCCATTGTATACATAGACCACATCTTCTTTTTTTTTAAGATTTTATTTATTTATGATAGAGAGAGAGAGAGAGAGAGAGAGGCAGAGAGAGAGGCAGGCTCCATGCCGGGAGCCCGACACGGGACTCGATCCCAGGACTCCAGGATCGTGCCCTGGGCCAAAGACAGGCGCTAAACCACTGAGCCACCCAGGGATTCCCAGACCACATCTTCTTTATCCATTCATCTTTCGATGGACACCGAGGCTCCTTCCACAGTTTGGCTATTGTGGACATTGCTGCTATAAACATCGGGGTGCAGGTGTCCCAGCGTTTCACTCCATCTGTATCTTTGGGGTAAATCCCCAACAGTGCAATTGCTGGGTCATAGGCAGGTCTATTTTTAACTCTTTGAGGAACCTCCACACAGTTTTCCAGAGTGGCTACACCAGTTCTCATTCCCACCAACAGTGCAGGAGGGTTCCCCTTTCTCCACATCCTCTCCAACATTTGTTGTTTCCTGTCTTGTTAATTTTCCCCATTCTCACTGGTGTGAGGTGGTATCTCATTGTGGTTTTGATTTGTATTTCCCTGATGGCAAGTGATGCGGAGCATTTTCTCATGTGCATGTTGGCCATGTCTATGTCTTCTTTGGTGAAATTTCTGTTCATGTCTTTTGCCCATTTCATGATTGGATTGTTTGTTTCTTTGCTGTTGAGTTTATTTATTTTTAAAAAAGATTTTATTTATTTATTCATTCATGAAAGACACAGAGAAGCAGAGACACAGGCAGAGGGAGAAGCAGGCTCCATGCAGGGAGCCCGATATGGGACTCAATCCCAGGACCCCAGGATCATGCCCTGAGCCAAAGGCAGATGCTCAACTGCTGAGCCACCCAGGCATCCCTGCTGTTGAGTTTAATAAGTTCTTTATAAAACTTGGATACTAGCCCTTTATCTGATACGGCATTTGCAAATATCTTTTCCCAATCTGTAGGTTGTCTTTTAGTTTTGTTGACTGTTTCTTTTGCTGTGCAGAAGCTTTTTATCTTGATTAAGTCCTCTTTTAAAAAAGCTCACATGGAGAGTAAGAGTTTGACATTATAGCTCCTCCCTTCATTTGTTTTCCCCATCTCATCCTTGGTCCCAGTTTTGTGGGTGTCATTATAGATGATGGAGTGACCTGGTCTGCTGTGGCTACTGAATGGCCACTTCAAATGTAGTTAGCGTGGCTGACGAAGTGAATTTTAAATTTTATTTAGTTTTAATCAGTGGAGTTGAATTGCCAAAATAAATCAGGGGTGCATTTCTACTCCACAGTGAATAGCATAAGGATTTTAGTTTAGAATCTGTTGAATATCAGTTGAACTGTTAAGGTTAAAACTTGGTTTTCATGGTGAGAGGTAGCATGGATAAGCGATTGCTATTCTCTCTCCTCAATGTTAATTGCTCAATAAGTGACAGCCTCTATTATAGTTATTAGTGTTATTACTTAAATTAAAATTTATTCAAGATTTTTTTCGAGCACCTACTACATGCCAGGCACTGTTTTTGGTGTTGGGGATGCAACAGAGAAGAAATCAGATAACATCCCTGCCTTCATGGAGTTGCCATTCTAGTGAATTATTATTGAGCTAAATTCTACTTAGATGACTTCATGAGATGGAATTTTGCTTGTGCTACTCTGAGATGTGCAGAGATCACATAGGTTCCATTTTCTTATCATTAGATCTATCTTTCCCAGTCCTGTGGGATGGGGAAGAGGAAGAATTTAAATACTTGCTTCTATCCAGCAATTTTGACGGAGTCCAATGGAATAATTAATTTTTTTTTCTTTTTGGTTGGGGAGAGGCTAGGGAAAAAAAATACACAGAGTTGGAGTTTTACCTCTTTGCTCCTAAACTCTCAGATGGTATAGGAGCCTCTGGACAAGTAGTTTGTCTGTGAACTGAAGACAGTGGAGGGGAGGTAGGGAATCCTGGCAGTGCCCAGAATTATCTGTGTGCTGCTCCGGGCCCCAGCTGGCCTCTGCTACGGCACTGTCTCATGTCTGCCGGGTCGGTGTGTGCCCTGCCATGTGTGGTCAGATGATATCTGCAGGTGGTGGCACTCGTAGCCTGGGCTCTTTGTCAGCTTGGTCAGGGCCCAGCTGATTTTCCTGCTGCCTTGGCTCCACCTCTGCTTTCCCTGGCTGCACAAGCTCCCTGGGTTGGCTGTGACTCTGGCCAGGTGGACCCCCTTGCAGCTCTTTGCACAAGGCCACTTTGTTTTCCTTGCAGTCACTTCTTCGAGCTTAATCCTTATCCAGAACCTTGGCTAATCTGTACATCCCCTCTCAGAGTGTGTGGGGGTTTCAGGCTTCCTTCCAAACCAGAAGAACCAAGGCTAATTGAGGAGAGCTAAGCATGGGCTCTCTTTCCGCCTGCCCAGCCTGAGCTGCTTAGTTACTCTGGTGCAGCCTTTCTGTGAGGGGGGAATAGGGTGGGAGACTCTCTTCAATTATAGTCCTGGGTCAGCTAGGTCCATCCTTGGCTTTCCTGTCTATTTGTGTGATAAAAACTTTCTTCTGGGCAGAAAAGAAGAGAAGAGAGATCAGAGAGCAAATGTCTTAACCTCTCCCTTTTCTCCTCTTCCCATAATTCTCTGGAGTTGTTATTAGTTGTTAGTTTTAAATTCTCCCCCTTGGCTCAGCCCCAGCTTTTCTGTCAGTGTGTCTAAATAGTTACACCATCCTGGGAGGATTTTAGAAATGTGCCAGTCAGTATTTTGTGGTGGGGGTATCATAATAATTGAGAGACTCTATGAACATTTAGTCCAGGGATGTCGAACATCCTTCAAAGCATGGGACTCCTATCCAGCAACTCATACATACATCTTGTGTCCGTATGACCTTCAAGTGTCCTTGCAGAAATTCACATAAATGAGAACACTGTTAAAAATGATCGGAGCCTATATTATAACCCTCCCTTTTTTCTACACAAACACATATATGTAGGATGTTGAATTTTCTAAGAATGTAACAACCAAACAAATGGAAAGAATTTTACTTTATTTTGTTTGTAAATTTCTATTCATCACTGATAGCAGTGCCACTCCTGACATTTCAGTTGCCAATAAAACACACATATGCTAGTCAGAATTTGTAGCATCACATTCCTGATGATACTGCACATAGGTGTACACATCTGCCAACCTCATTATATCTTCCAGTAGAAATTTACCTGAGAACTTTCAGACTGAAATACATATTTCATCTTTATCATTCACTTTCCTTTTGTTTATCACTTCTGCTAGTGGTAGAGAACTGCTAAGTTTTTTGAATTATATTTGTAGATAGGTTGTATTTTTCTATGAATTTCATTTCAGGCCATTTTATAAAATGTTAAAGATTATCTTTAGTTTGCCCTACTTCTTTTCCATGACCTGAGCTTCTTGGCTGAATCATAACGTGGGGAAGAAAGTGATTAGCTTATAGCATAGAGGTAAAGGGAGTGGTCTTCACTTAAGTTTTAAGATACCAAAGAACACAAAATAAATACAATCATAAAAGACGTGTAGGCACAGACAATGCAATAAAAGTAAAATGAGAAGCACAAGCAATTTCCAATTAATTTCTATTTAGTTTTCATTTTTGGTGATTTTCATGAATTCCAATTTAAGTTGTAGTAGAGCCATTCTGCTGCTACCTTTGGTATCATTATAGATTAACAAAATTATTTGGGTAAGCAATTTGGCTATATAATGCCGAGTTCACTACAGAGTGCATTCCTATTTATCTGGCAGTTCTTTCATGAAAACTTAAGTTAAGCCAAGCAAAAGGGAAGAATTAAGATACGTCCATCACAGTGTAAAATCATATAAATAAGCATAGGTGGAAATGTTAATAAATACAGGAAATTAGCAAAACAGGCATAAATAATTATATTTACTCCAGAAATATGTTTGTGACTATTTACTCATTTTTTTTCATTGGCTCAATTAACATTTACTTAGTATATGCTAGTGAGAAGCATTATATTAGGTCCTGGGAATATTAGAAAAGGATAGGAGAAAAGAGGATAATAATATGCAAGAGGATGGGTTTTTAAAAATTCACATGGCATCGTTAGCTCAGTAAAATGTAAGTGCAAAAAGCAATAGCCTATGACCTCCTGATTTGAACTCTACTGCTAACCACCTGAGTGCTATGGGGCGGGTCCCTTCCCCCTTCTGAGGCTCAGTTTTTTCATCTGTAAAGTGGGGAGTTCGACTTTCAGAATTCAGAGGGGTCACCTGGTTCACTGATTCTGCAAATGCCTTAAACAAACATTGGGCTCTTCCGTCTCCATCATATCATAAACTATTACATCCACCTCATCTCTAGTACTTCTTGTGTAGAAATGGGGAGACGCTCTTTCCCAAATATCAGTAGTTAATATGTCTTTCAATTCATAGCCTTTTACTTGTTCACATTTTAGCTTAGTAGTTACCGTATATTGCGTGTTGTAATAGATCATAAGAATTTCCCTTCCTCACCATGAAATTTAATGAGGCATTGAGATTGCATATGAACATCTTAAAACCTTAAAAGCAACAACTGGATGTATGCTGCTTTCATCACTGCCATAGCATTTTGCTCGTGGTTATTTTTGATGAGAGTATTTCCCAACTGAACAATATTATATTTGGGTTAAGCCAAGGAGACAGTTTATATGACTTTGCTAAACCTGAAGGGGATAAACAAACAACAGACAAACCTTTGGCACAACAGTTTAGCTAATGTGTGATTTTACACAAAGCAATTTTATCTTACAAGTTTTCCTTATGGGAAAAATTTAAACAAAAATCATAATTCAAGAAATCCGAAATACACGTCCAGTGCCTTTCAGTTCGATCCCTCTAGATGGGCGAAATCTAAAGAATGAAAGCTTGCCTTTTTGCAAATGGGGAAATGTGGGTCTTTTGTTCCCAGAGATTTTGTTCAATGTTTTTCCCCCATTTTACGAGCCATGCTTTTTCCAGAGCACTTCCACTCTTTTGTACTTCACACAGTAGCTACAACAGCTGTGTTAATTAAATAGATATGTCACAGCTCTGAGGCCGGTGCCTGCTGCCACATTGGCAGCCAGGAGCCTCCATGCATGGCAGTATGTTGCCGCAGACGAACAGAAAGGACAGGGCGGACCACAATGAGGAAAATAATAAACTAAGAATAGAGACTTAGCGCTCATCTGTGTCCATATTAAATATACCATAAAATATTTATGGGATTAAATATGAGCACACTTTTCTCCCCGGCCTTGGAATATTTGAATATAATTCTAAGAAGCATGGGTAAGATCACCTAGAGTGGTGACAAGCTGGTTTTAAGTGCTTAAACTATAAATTGTTTGGTTCCGAACACTGCGGTACAGTTCATTGACTCGGGAAATATTTATTGAATGTCTGTGTGTACCTGCCCTGTGCTGGGGCTAGAAATACAGAGGTGAATAAGGTGGGACTTTAAAATTACACAGAACATGTTCAATTCTCATAAACATTTCCCGTGTAGCAAAAAAGCTAAATATATTGTGTGCGTGTGTAGTTATTCAGTATTACTAGCCATATGCCCAAGTCCTCTCTGTAAGATAAAGATCAGAGATCCAGAATATGAAAGTGATTTTAGATACATTGGAAAAAAAAATCACATCTCTGCAGTTCATTCTTGCCAGAGTTTCACTTTTTCCCAAAATTAGTCTTGGCTGTTTGTTGATTACTTTGGGATTAATGTCCAAATGGGTTTTGTGGTTTTAGTTAAAGAAATATTAATAGTAGTTAATGTTGTGTTGTTGAAATTTAATTTGTCTTCTTTGGATTCTGCTTGCATAATGCTATTTTTTGTTCTAATTGATTCATAAAGATCATTAAACAAGAGAATAAAAACAATTTGTAGTTAATTTCTGGGAGATTGCAGCGTGTGTGTTTTATGGTTCAAATAACAGATGTTATTTTGGAGAGGCTAAGCAGTACTGTAACTTCACTGGAAGTCAGCATGGTGATTCACATGGCAGCCCTCCCCTGTTATCTCCTGATAGCTGTGCAGTGAACTCCTGCCCCTTTGCCGAAAAGAGTAGAAAAGCAAACCTCAACAATTTTACCTCTCTGTGGGGGCTTTATGCTTCAGCTGGGCTAAAGAAACTAAAAGTAGCCTATCAAAACCTTATGACCTAAGAACGTTTGGAATACAACTGTGGTCATCTTTCCATTTTCAGAAATCTGATATTCATTCAGAAAATTAAAGGTTTGAAAACAAAATGCCTCTCATCCAAGAAAATTCTGATTTTAGTGCTTTTAGTGCTTTTAGTGCTATAGCTTTTAGTGCTATAGCTCTTACTAGCCTTCAGGAAGTTACTTGACTAAATTTTTGGGCAGTGAGTGGAATATATATTAGCACAGAATGCAGAAGAAATTATTCAGGAAAATAAGCCCTTAGCAATCTTCTATTTCTCTTGTACTACAACCTGAACAGTCTCCTTATCAACATTTGTTCTTTTATTCCCCTGCCCCATTTTTTTTAATACAACATTTCAAGTTAAGGACTCACACCAATGAAAACCTACAGAAGAGTCAACAGGATGGAAGTCTTTAACAGGAAAGTCGTTTAGTGGCTATGAAAGGGAGACCAGAAAAGAAGAAAGGCCTTAAGAAGGAGAAATGATGTGTGAAAAATGATGAACCCCAGAGGGGCAGATGGAATCTTTATCTTAAATACACCCTGCAAGAGGGGGTCAGAAAAAAGGAGACGGTTCCTCTGATGTGAAGTTGTTATACTATTCACTTGCCTTGGGGCAACGTGAGAAATATATTCCATTTTTAAGACAAGAGACTTATATCCCTCCTGAGGGAATGTACCGCACAGCTAAAGGCCAGGCTTTGAGAGAAAAATATATGGAAAGATTATTTAGGTCTGAATCCTTGTGGAAAATGGAAAAGAATTTCCAAATTTGACTCCACATACTTTGAAATGGGTAAATTGAAAGTAAGGTAATAGATTTGAGCTTTAGCCATGCAGCTGTCTTTTGCCCCCCTCTCTGAGCCCCTCTGCTCCCCAAACACCTACAGACAAAGGTTTCAGACACATATGCACGTGCACACACAAATCCAAAACAAAATACAAATAACACCAACAAAAAAAATAAAGCTCTTGACTTCTCTCCTTTTACACAAAGTTTAAGAACTTTTGCTCATTTTTCACATAATTATCACCCTTAGTCGTAATTGGAACTTTCTACAGTAAACATTAGAGAACTTGAGAAATTTTCTTGATTTTGGAATGAGCTTGAGTTGCTAGATGCTAGATCTCATACTGTTCCATGAGAAGCCCTTAACTAAGGCATTTTATTTTTTTTAAGATTTTATTTATTTATTCACGAGAGACAGAGAGAGAGAGAGAGAGAGAGAGAGAAGCAGAGACACAGGCAGAGGTAGAAGCAGGCTCCATGCAGGGAGCCTGACGTGGGACTCGATCCCGGGTCTCCAGGATCACACCTTGGGCTGCAGGCGGCGCTAAACCGCTGCGCCACCAGGGCTGCCCAACTAAGGCATTTTAAACATAATTCCAATTTCTGGATCTCGGAGTACCTCAGGTCATGATGGTATCCTCCATGGTTACCATGTATTATTTGTGTTATACTATATATTTTAATACTATGATTAACACAATTCTACTTGTTTACCATTAAGAATGACTGAATGTAAAGTCAAAGCCCTTCTTTGAGCTAGGGAGGTATGAGTAGTTATGGGCATTGAAATCCTGGAATGGATCTCTCTTTCAATAAAGGTAAAAAAAAAAAAAAAATTAGTTAAAAAAAAAAAGCAAGGTTGCTGATCCATTTTTTTTTCTGTGTACCATGTTTTTTAAATTATAAAATATTTCATTTTTTATAAAATATTTCAAATGTACTAGGACATATGAAGAGACGTATATCTTCCTTTTTACCAGACTTAAGGAATGTTAATTGAGAAGATGTAAATATTCCATGTGTAGTGCAAGATTTGTTCAATCTCATTTCCTTCCTTTGTTCTGCAGGTAGGTAATCCTAGCCCTGACCTTGGTAAATGTACTTCTAGATCATGTATTCATGTGTTTGTCCTTTGGTAACATATGCTTATTTCCTTAAACATACAAAACAAAATACATAGTTTTGGTCTTTCTGTTAGGACATTTTACTTTAATATTATCACATTATGTTTTCCTTTTACAGATTGATTTTTAAAAATCTGGTATTTTGTACTTAATAATACCAAATTATTTTAGGGGTACCTGGGTGGTTCAGTCGATTGAGCTTCCAACTCTAGGCCTTGGCTCAGGTCATGGTCTGGGTCGTGGGATCAAGTCCTGTGTTGGGTTCTGTGCTCAGCATGGAGTCTGCTAGAGGTTCTCTCTCTTTCTCTTTCCTTCTTCTCTGCCCCTCCCCACCACTCAGTTTTCTTTCTCTCTCAATAAATAAAATCTTTAAAAAATATATCAAATTATTTTTAGATGCACAAATTGTTAATCCATGTAACTGTCATGTAATAGTCAAAATTTTAAACAGTCTGTACAGCATAAGTGCCAGCCCAGCAGAATGGGATACTGAATTGTAGGTGTGGATGCCAGCCATCAACAGTTGTCAAAGCTGTATCAGGTGTGCCAGCTAAGCAAGACTCCTGTGTTCTAGAGTTCTTCTTAGATACATATTCTAAAGTAGGAATGTGTCACAGGGAGATACTCAACTACTCAATTAGAACTGGCTCTCTAACAATGTAGTATCAATGTACTCCTTCTACCAATACATTAGAGTTTCTACTACCCTACAACCTCACGAATTCTTGTTATTGCAACATATTTTAACATTTACATGCTGTGCATTTGAAGTATAATTTCTCCTTGATGCTTAATAGATATATTGTTTTGATTATCAGTGAGAGGGAACATCGTTTCATATGCTTACTAAAGATTTCATATGCCATCTGTGAGTTACTTACTTGCTCGTTTTCTATTTAGGCAGTAGTTAATTTTATCATGTTGAATACTAGTTCTTTATGAATTATATGCAAAGCAAATATAACTGCCCTGCCTATAGTTTGATTTTCAACTTAATATGTTGCTTATTGTCATATTTGTTTTGCATATCAAATAGTTGATTTTTTGTATTTTGTTTTAAAAAATCATATTTAACATCATAAATGATCTCAGTTATACTTCTAGAATTTTGAAGTTTTGTTTTTTAATTATTTTTAACTCATGTGGTATTTTAAAATGTATCAAAGAGGTATCTGATTTGCTATCTTTTTAAAACATAGGTGAAATTTAAATACATACATAGGTCTTTTCTGTCCCCTCTATTTAGTTCCATTATATCTAATTTGTCTAGCTCTGTATCAGTACCACCATGTATTATTATATTGCCTCTATGTTACATTTTTTGTTCTTTTTTGTCTCATCTCCCTATTAACTCTTCTTCAAAATGTTCTTTTTCTTGGCACTCAACTCTATCATAGGAATTTCAAATTAATTTGACAAGCATCCAAGAAATCCCTGATAGGATTTTGGTTTGGAACTACACTTAATTATAGAATAAGATGTATTGACATCTTTAAATATCAAATCTTTTAATCTATAATTTTGTTAAACTGATTTCTAAGTACATCAAGGCTCTTCTTGCTATTATGAATATGCTTATTTTATTTTATTTTTTTAATATGCTTATTTTAAAAGTTGCATTTTCTAATTGGCAGTTTCTACTGTATAAGAATGTTCTTGTTTGTACGCTGGCCTGTAACCAGCGGTTTTGATAAATTATCTTATTTCCTATTGTCTGCAGATGTTCTTGAATTTGTAAATTGACAGTTCTTAGGGGCTAAACGTTTGTGTTCCCCAAAATTCATGTTGAAATCTTACTCCCCAATGGGAGGATTTTAGGTTGTAGGGCCTTTGGGAGGCAATTAGGTTATGAGGGATGGAGCACTCATGAATGGGATTAGTGCCCTTATAAAAAGGACTCAAAAGCTATCTTACATTCTAATTTTGTTATTTATTCTTGTGTTTTATTAATTTCTGCTTATTTTTTCCTTTTACTTACTTTCTTTGGTTTTATACTTATTTTTCCAGCAATTTCTGAGTTGAAGAATCTTCTCATTGAATTTTTAGTGTTTCTTATTTCTTTTATATACATTTAAAGCTGTAAATTTGCCTCTGCACAGCCTGTAAATTATTGTATATGGTAGTTTCATTCTTACTCAGGTGAAGCTTCATTGTGATTCATTGTTGGGTTTATAGAACTTAACTGTATCTTAAAATGCTTAAACATAAGGATTTTTTTTGCTCTTTTTGTTATTTATTGCCAACAACAACATTTCTAATTTAATTGAATTGAATACTAAATTTATTGCTTTATATGCCTTTGAAATATGGAGATTTTGGAGAACTTTGCAGCCTATTCAGCATAAATTTCTAAAATATTGTGTATATATGTAAAATGTAGATTTTCTAAAGATTGGATTAATGTTCTACATACATTATATTTTTTTAGTTGAATTGTTAGAATCCCCCTTATTCTTTGAATTGTAATAAATGCATAGATATTCTAAATCATTTTAATCTTAATAGTGAATGATTCCTTTTATCACTATGTAATGATTTTCTTATCTTAGTATTTTTAGCCTTGTGATATTTTTTGTTATTGTTTTTCAACATCAGGATACTTAAACATTCTTTTGATCTTTATGTGTGCCTTGATTCTAGAGGTTTTACTTTTTTTTCAAACTGGTATAGTGGTTTTTTTCTTAGTTGCTTGCAGTTTGAGAATGTCTTTCAGGGCGCCTGTGTGTCCCAGCAGGGACCCTGCTACTCCCTCTGCCTCTGCCGACTGCTTGCCCTGATTGTACTCTCTCTCTCTGTCAAATAAATAAATAAAATCTTTTAAAAAAAAGAGAGAGAATGTTTTTCAGTCTTCACTTTCAGCTTTTCAAGAATTATAAACATTCTAGTAGGTGCTCATAGATTATTTTAACTCATTGGATACTCATTCTCCCTGTGGTTATCCTCAGTTGACTCCAACTTATAGGGTTCATCTTCTTCTGATTTGTGACTTTTGCTGGGTGTTTTTAGCGTATTATGGACTCTGGTACCCCAGGAATTTGAATAACAGAAAAGAACTTAAATTTGTTGTAGTGGGATCTTCCACCACTAAAGCTGAAACCTTCTATGTGTGTGACAGAATTATGGTGTTCATGGTTTGCATGGAAGATTTTTTTTCTCACCAATGAGACTCCTGACTGAAACTAACTGCATTTAAAGACCGTTTTTATAATGCTTGTTTTTGTGTTCTGGAAGTCATTTGAAGGTTTAGGCCTTAATGGGCCTAAGGTCATAGGTCTGTTTCTTGCCTTTTATCCGAAGGAGTTTTATCTAGTTCGATGTCCTTGATATTTCTACAGTCTTTTGGGGATGACCACTCTGACTTTACAGTTCTTCTTGACTTCTATCTTCCAGAGGGTTTCTCTTGTTATTCTCCTCAGAAATTCAACTAGTTTGCACATGGGTATGTAAATTAGGTTGAAGTCCTAACAGTCCTACAAAAACTCTAGAATCCTACGAGTTCCTAAAAACTTGATTGACATTGATTCTTAAAACAATATTTATACATAATGACCACAGGCTGGATACACTGCTAGGAACTTCCATATGTCTGATTCTGTTGTGTTGTAAAGGTCATCTGTGAGTATTACCCTGACCCTGCAAGGAAGAGATCTCGGATACAGCTTGTGCATAATAACCTAGAATCCTAACTATCCCAAAAGGGATGGAATTTTGGCTAGTTAAACTAAAATGTACAGAGCACTTTCCTGGATTGCATCAGGTTTCTTTATATTTTCCTTTTCTGTTACATTGATTAATAGCCTCAAATTTATTCAGAATGATATATTAGAGTCAGAAGTCCTTTATGTGTTCATTGAATGTTCATTTCCTGGTGTGAAATTTGAGATGGCTTGCATTACACTTTATGTAGCATGCATAAATACCCTCAAAAGCCTTTTCTGCCCTATACTTTTGTATAAAAGTGATCTATTTCCTGCAGCAGCAGATTCTACTAGTTCAGGACAGTAGTAAAGGCATCTTCTCATCACTCACAGCTCACAAGCCATGAACGTTGTGCTATAAGGCACTTCCAGTTAAGTAATCAAAGCCTACAGGGGTGCATCTCCTTAAATGTATTTAAGGTCAGTAGTTGATGATATTGAATGGTCAGACATAGGCAGAGAAGAAAGAAACATGGGCATTTCCTGGACTGTAGTGTGCAAATTGAGGACCAGTAAAATGGCATAATGAAGATGATAGCTGGTACTCAGGATTCCCAGTACAACTTAGACTTGCTTTAGCAAAAAGGACTTGTTAGCTCCTGTAGTTAAGCTCTCTAAGAGGTAGATTGGGCTTTGATCAGGGTGATGTGCCTCTCCCACTCCATCTCTTGTGTCTGTTGGGTGAACTTTAATTTTAGGGATATTCTCCCAAGTAGCAAAGATGGCCCTGGACACCTCCAGTATTACTACTACTTTTTATAGCCTTTGATGCAAGAAAAACAGAGACAAGAAAAGACCGATCCCCCTTTTTTTCCCAGCAGCTACATTAATCCAAGAAAACCCTTTGACTAGCTCTGCCCTGCTTGAATCTTCAGCTTACTCCTGAGATCTATGTATAAGAGAAAGAGGCTATGTTGTCCAGAGTCACATACCCAGTTTGGTGGCAGTGGCTTCAAACACTAGAATGACAGAGGAACAATTTATACAAGAAAAAAAGATTCTATTTCCTGAAGAGAGGATGCCGAGAAGTCAAAATGACAGATACTAACTACAAAATTTTTACTTTTACATGGGTACAATGACAGAAAGGTTCTGATAGTTTCATGAATTTAAAGTACCTGGTACTATACTTATTTCTGAAACATAAGTTTTAGATTGGCCTCATCTAATCTCTTTCTTTTCTTTACTTTTTTTTTTTTTTAAGTATATAATGCTGCCAAAATAAGCACTGGCTCCATCTAATCTCAATACAAAGTAATACAAGTATTTCATGAACCTTACTAATGGTAGGGTGGCAGGGGGACGGATAGAGATCCAAGTCCAACAATACCATAGGCACTATCCAGATACCTGTGTGTACTCAATTATAGACCACAGCTATTTTGGCTAATTTCTCTCTCTCTCTCTCTCTCTCTCTCTCTCTCTCATATTTCATTTATTCAAGAGAGACACAGGGAGAGAGGCAGAGACATAGGCAGAGGGAGAAGCAGGCTCCCTGTGGGGAGCATGATGTGGGACTCCATCTCCGGACTCAGGGATCACAACCTGAGCCCAAGGCAGATGCTCAACCACTGAGCCACCCAGGCATACCTCTTTCTCTTAATTAAAGAGAAAAGTCCCCTTCCCCTCCCAGTTTTTATTATCTGTTTTTGGAGGGTTTTTTTTAACCCCATGGAAATCCTAAATTTTCCCTTAAGAACTTCAACTTACCCCTGACTTTAAAACAATTTCATTGTTTGTTTTTAACCGGTAAATGCAAGTTACGCTCCTGAATTTTATTAGAACTAAAAACTTTTCCATGAAAGGCAATGTCAAGAGAATAAGACAAACCACAGAATGGAATAAAATATTTGCAAAGGTATATCTGATAAAGGACTATTATTGAAAATATACAAACATTTATAACTCAACAATAAGAAAATTAACTCCATTAAAAATGGACTAAGAGCTTAGCAGGCACCTTACTGAAGAAAATATCTACAGATAGCAAATAAGCACATTGAAAAAAGTGGTGTATATCTTGTGTTAGGAAATGCAAATTAATACAGTGACATGCTACTAGACATGAATTAAAATGGTGAAAATCCAAAATACTGAGAACACTAAATGTTGGTGAGGATGTGGTATAAGGGGAACTCTCACTCGTTGCTGGTGGGAATGTAAAATTCTATTCTTATGAACTCTAGAGTCTATGTATGTATTTGTTGAAAACCTTTAAAAAATCTTTTTTCAGGATCCCTGGGTGGCTCAGCAGTTTAGCACCTGCCTTTGGCCCAGGGTGTGATCCTGGAGTCCCGGGATGGAGTACTGCTTCAGGCTCCCAGCATGGAGCCTGCTTCTCCCTCTGACTGTGTCTCGTCCCTCCCCCGCCCAATGTCTATCATGATTAACTAAATAAAATCTTAAAAAAAAAATTTTTTTCCAGCAGGGAGTGTTTCAGTTATATGTAATTTATACATTGAAGTTGATAAACCTGATTTTGAAATGAGTAGAATTTAGAACAGTGACTCTCCCCAAACATGGACTTGAGCCGTTAAAAAAAGAGGATGTTTATAAACATTTTCTGAAATTTCAGTCAGTAACAACTTATTTAATGTTTTGTCTAACATTTAGAAATTTGTGGGAATGAGGAGGGAGAGAGACAAAGGAAGGGCTAAATCATGTTAGGTAGATGACAGTTTTTCTACTAACACTGCTAGGAACAAATAAATAAAGGCAAACCTTAATGTATTTCTAACAAAAATACATAATATAAAACCAGCTGTGGTTTTTATTTTTAAAGAACACATATGCCAAGCCTTAGAACTTTTTAGCAGTGGCCATGTTTCAAGAATGTGAAGACATTCCATCAAGAATTCCTATTTATTCAAAGGAACAAATAAATGTCTTTCTTAAGAGGTTTTGATAGGTCCTCAAACCACTCAGCAGAAGGGTAATATGGATATTTTTACCTTCCTTCTCAACTGTCTCCCCTCCCTCAGCAGGAACAAAATGGGAGTGGTAAGAGAGATTTCTTTTACACATTGATGTTGGCAAGCACCTCGGTGATAGACTGCAGGCCTGACCTCCTCGAAGTAAGCTGAAAGATTAGCTATTAGCCTGGTATTTCAGTTTTCTCCCCAAATTGTTTGTTCTTCTACTCCTGTTGTACTGAGAAGAAATCAACTTACATCAGTATGCCTGACTTGAGAAACATTGATAAATATTGTTCTATCTCATTTGTTGTAAATGGAAATCATGTGGACAATACTTTTTTTGTATCTCAAATTCTCTTGTACTATTTTTCATCCCAGGAGTGTGTTTATTGGATCCTATTACTACTGTCTATACATGGGGTTCACAGACTGGTGATTAGGGAAGGAGTCTCAGTTTATTTTTTTTATTTTTTTATTTTTTTTAATTTTTTTATTTATTTACTTATGATAGTCACAGAGAGAGAGAGAGGCAGAGACACAGGCAGAGGGAGAAGCAGGCTCCATGCATCGGGAGCCCAACATGGGATTCGATCCCGGGTCTCCAGGATCGCGCCCTGGGCCAAAGGCAGGCGCCAAACCGCTGCGCCACCCAGGGATCCCGGAGTCTCAGTTTAATATAGGGCTTCTGAAGTTGAAATTTAAAATCTGTTTTATGCAGTGATTCTCAACATTTATTGACCACCCTCTCTTGACTGTGATTGTGGTAGGGTGCAGTGGAGATGGCCCAGTTCCCACCTTCAGCAGGGTTCCTGTCTGCTTTAGGAAATCAGCAAGGTAATTTGTAGCTCACTGTGAAACATATAACCTTGTCCTCCTGAAGTGTTCACACATTGTCTCCCTGCCAGTGCTTAGAGCAGTACCTGACAAAAAGCAGGTGCTCATGAAACCAGCAGATGACAATCATGCAACCACACACCGGGCATTGTTCAGACTAAGATGCTGTTTAGAGTTAATTCAGTAGGTCTAGAGTGCTTGTATCTTCTTTTAGGGATTAAAAATCATTGTTTTTACATAATAAAGTCTACAAAAAAAAAACAGAATAGTTTTAAAAATAAGCAGAAAGTTAATATTTGGGCATATTTTCTTTTTTTTTTTAAAGATTTATTTATTTAAAAAAAAGATTTATTTATTTATGATAGAGAGAGAGAGAGAGAGAGAGAGAGAGGCAGAGACACAGGAGGAGGGAGAAGCAGGCCCATGCCGGGAGCCTGACGTGGGACTCGATCCCGGGACTCCAGGATCACGCCCTGGGCCAAAGGCAGACGCTAAACCGCTGAGCCACCCAGGGATCCCCTGGGCATATTCAGCTCTTTGAGTGCTACATATATATTTGAAGGTTTGTAAGTATACATGTATGCATATATGAAGAATCTATACACATAAATATATATAATATGGGCAGCCTGGGTGGCTCGACGGTTTAGTGCTGCCTTCAACCCAGGGCCTGATCCTGGAGACGCAGGATTAAGTCCCACGTCAGGCTTTCTGCATGGAGCCTACTTCTCCCTCTGCTTGTGTCTCTGCCTCTCTCTTTCTGTGTCTCTCATGAATAAACAAAATCTTTTTAAAAAAATAATAAAAAAATATATAATATATATGCTTTGGATACCAGATTATACTGTATGTGAAATATATATGTAAATTGAGCATGCATTCTGCATTTTTGTTTTGCATACTGGCTCCATAATTTATCAATTTATGATCAGACAAGTAACTTAATCACTTAATGCTTTGTTTTCATCCATAATATGGGATCAATAGGAATATTTGTCTCATAGTTGTTGGGAAAGGTCAATTGAGTCTATATATAAAATGCTTGGAAAAGACCTAGTACCTGGTTAATGTTATATAAGTTTGTTATGATTGTGCTGATGATGGCTTTACAGCAGTAAAAGATCTTTGTGCATAAACTTGCTGTGCAGGTATCCTTTGAACTGATATAATGAAATTTATTCAGTTTTTGGACATCCAATCATTTATGATTCTTCTGTATCACATATAATGCTATAATGGTCATCATTGATGTAATTCCTCACAGTCTTTGCTTCTCTTTTATAACTATGTGAATTGTTCTAAGGATTAAAGACTATAATGTAAGAAAAACAAAAAGATGCTATTGAAATGAAGTTTATTAGGAACAATTACAGAGTATTTCATTTAGGAAAGAAAACAAAACAGATATGAGATATATAGTCAGACCACCTTGTCAGGGGAAGTTCAGCATTATCAGTGGACCTGAGACCAAGGGCAAGTGACTATAGCCCTGAAATTACAAAATGAAGTCTACTAGTCAAATGAAGAGATGATCTTGATTCTTGTTTCTACTTTAGTCAAGTATATAGTAGCATTGGTATACATTTTGGTCAATTCCATAGATACTTTATATATTATGACACAAAGAGTAGCTGAATGTTTTCTTTGATACAAGTACTAGCCTCATTAATATGTCCAAAATTTATTGGGTACTGTCTGTGTCTGTATGTTAGGCACTTGTAGAAGCAGAAAATGAAGACAAAGATTCTTCCTTGAAGGGACTTATAATCAGTTAAAATATGATCTGTACTAGAATAAAGGTATTGACTAAGCAAAGTTTTATGAGGTAAGGGAGTAAGGAACCACTCCTTGCCTGGTGGGGCATAGGGATGGAAGGATATACAGCTAAAACCCTTGGAAAAGACTCAGGAAAATTAACCTCTGCTTTCACTGATGGGCTCCATACACATAGGACCAAATAGTTGGTAGAGGGTATGGTTTGGCAGCAGTTTTGGGCTACCTTCTGGCCATGAAACCTCCCTGAGAAATGAGTTTGATCTCTGAGCCAGATCATATATGGCAGCATAGTGTAGATTTTGCTGTGATGACAAACTCCAAATCCCAGTGGAGCCTATAAAAATTTTCTTTATCACACAAAGGCTAATGCAAGTTCCTCCACATGGAGCTTCAGGAATCCAAGCTTTATGTCTTATGATGCCACCATTTCAAGACATTGTAGCAGTAGGGAAGAGAGACGATGAAGGTTGCATGTGATGTTTTTAAATTCAGAGCTCTGTGTTATGACATCTTTCACAACCATCTTATAGGCCAGAATGAAGTAACTTGCCCCAGCCTAATATCAGGAGCCTTGAGAACATATTTTTTTTTTCTGTCTGCCCCCTAATAGAATTTAGTGAAAAACATCATATTGTCACTTCACTTCATGACATATAGATTCCCATTAAACTGTCCTGCTTCTGTTCACTCTCAGCATTTTGAGATGTAAGACATGAGACAACTGAAAAGTTTAAGTCATTAAGTAGAAGTTTTATGATAGTATCTGTAAAAATCAACTATTGAGTAGTATTTTTAGAGTTTTATAAAATATAATTTTATCATTATAATTTTTCAGTGATAGAGAAATTCTGACTATTTGATTATTTTACATTTTAATTCTTCACTCCTGTTCTTTTTGGCAGCTTTGCCTATTCAGCCAATGGGAATTCCATTCATCACCGAGGTCAAAATCTTGGAGTCTAACCTCGATTCCTTTCTGTTTTCTCATACCCTATCTCAAATCCCTAAGCAAACTCTGGCCCTACTTTCATAATATGTTCATCATCAAACTACTTCTCAGTGCCTCTACTGCTGCCAATTAGTCCAGACCACCAGGTCTCCTGCATTCCTGAAATAGTCTCCTATCTCTCTGCTCCACCTTTGCTTCACTGTTTCCATCTTTGTATCAGTTCTCTATTACTGTGTATAAAATTACCCCAAAGCTCAGTGTTATAAAACAACACCCTTTCCCTGTTTCTGTGGGTCAGGAATTCCAGTGTACTTTATCTGGTGGCTGTGCCACAGTGTATCTCAATCAGGTCATGGTTAAGATGTCAACCAGGATTGTAAGTCTTACTTGGGGTTGGAGGATTGGCTTCCAAGGCAGACTCACTTGAATTGTTGGCAAGTTAGTGTAAGCTGGCTGAGAAAGTTCCTGCTACATGAGTCTCTCTGATGGGCCATGTGTTGTCCTCATAACATATGGTGGAACACATGATTCAAGAGAGGAAAAAATGGAAATCACAATGTCTTTTATAAGCTGGCCTTGGAACTCACACATTGTGCTCTCCACAATGTCTTTTTGTTTGCATGAGTCAGGCAGGCCACTACGTTCCTAGTTGAACTAGACAAGACCATTAATACTTGAGGCAAGAAACATTGGCACTATCATGGCTATAGGCCACTATCCTCCCTGTGGTCTGTTCTCTTCCTAGCAGTGACAGTCTTTTTAAAAATGTAAATCAGATTGTATCATTTGTCTATTAAAAAGTGACCAGTGGTTTCCCATTTCATTCAACATTAAAATCAAGGTTCTAGAAGGTCCCATATCATGTAGCCCATTACCATCTTTCTGACTTCCCCTCTCTCTCTTTTCCTTTTCCCCATTTACACTAGACATTCCAGCTTCCTCACAGTTTGTAGAACAGGAAAATGGTAATCCGACCTCAGGGCTTTTGTACTCCCTGTATCCTTTACCTGAAACCGTCTTCCTCCAGACATCCAAAGGGTTTATTATTAGAAAGGCCTTTATTGACTACCTGACAAACTAGTCTTCCTTCAGTATGCTCTCTCCCTTTGCGCTGCTTCGTTTGCATTCATAATACTGATATTTCAATTTGTCAACCTCTTCGAAGTCAAGCAAATCTTATAAATGCAGACATTTTATCTGTTCTGTGCTTGCCCTGTCTCAATACTTGTGAATATGCATGGTATACTATAGTTGGAACCATAAGAAATTGCCATGTGATTCATCCTTCATTCGTATAAGCAGATAAAATCTTGACTGTAGGCTTTCAAATAAGGAAAACCACATATTTTGTATTGAATGGCTGTGGAATTAAAACTTTGATGTTGTTAAAAAACTTAAAAAAAAATACCTTTTGACATCCTCTTCTGGCTTCCAGTTAGGAAACACTATAATATATGTTGCACAAGACTTTGGAAATGTCATAGTTGGAGGTAAATTTGATTCTTTGTATGTCCTGTCACTGAAAAAATAGAAACAAAGTTAATATTGTTCATTGGTATACAGGAAAACAACTGACTTTTGTATATTAATTTTGTTATATAAGGAGTGCACTTGTTGTGATGAGCACCAGGTGTTGTATGGAAGTGTTGAATCACTAAATCGTACACCAGAATCATACTACACTGTGTGTTAACTAACTAGAATTTAAATAAAAACTTTTTTTTAAAAGTTCAACATCACTAATTACCAGGGGAATGCAAATCAAAGCCACAGTGAGGTATCACTTTACACCTGTCAGGATGGCTAAAATAAAAAAGACAAGTATAGGCAAGGATGTGGAGAAAAAGGAATCCTTGTGCACTGTTGGTGGGAATGTAAACTGGTGCATCCACTGTGGAAAAGAGTGTGGAAGTTCCTCAAAAAATTAAAGATAGAAATGCCATATGATCCAGATAATTTCACTACTGGGTATTTCTACTCCTGAGTATTTACCCCCAACAACCCCCAGAAATCATTAATTTGAAAAAGTCTCTGCACCCTCCTGTTGACTGCAGCATTATTTATAATAGACAACGTATGAAAGCAGCCCAAGTGTCCATCAATAGATAAATGGATAAAGATGTGGTGTATTGTTCTGTAGCGATCAAATGTTGTACCAGTATCTACTTTACTATCTCCTTACTTTATTGAAAAAAATTTAAGTACCAAATAAATACATTTTAATGTTAGAGCAAAAAAAAAAAAAAAAAGATGTGGTGTATTATGTATATACATAGTACATACAATGGAATATGACATAGCCATAAAAAGTATGAGATCTTGCAATTTGCAACAGTATACACTAAGTGAAATAAGTCAGAAAGATGAATACCATATGATTTCACTTATGTGGAATTTATAGAAACAAATGAGCAAACAAAAAGCAGAATAAAACCTATAAATACAGAGAACAAACTAATATTTGATGGAGGGGAAAGAGTGGGGGGTATGACAAAATGGGTGAAGGGGAATGGAGGTTATAAACTTCCAGTTATGGAATGAATAGGGCACAACATAAGGGATATAGTCAGTGACATTGTAAGAGTGTTGCACGATGACAGATAGTAGCTGCACTGATGGTGAGCATATAGTATGTAATGTATAAAGTTATTGAATCATTACATTGTATACCTGAAACATCATGTGTCAACTAAAATAAGAAAAAAACTTAAACTCACAATACCATTTATATTGGCACCCCCCCAAAGAGAAATCCTTATGTATAAACATAACCATACATATAAGATCAATATGAGGAAAGCTGCAAAACTGAATAAATCCAGGAAGAACTAAATGGAGAGAGATCCTGTGTTCACAGATAGAAAGACTCAATACTGTCAAGATGTCCATTCTTGCCAAGGATTTAATGTAATCCTAATCAATCCCAGTAAGTTATTTTGTGGATATTGACACACTGATTCTAAAGTGTATATGGGGAGCAAACCTTAAGGTAAACCGTATACTTGGGGTTATTATGATGTGTAATTAGAGCAGTTGTAACCATTGTACCACTGTGGGCGGGAATGCTGATGGTAGGAGAAGCTGTGCAAGTCTGGTGACAGGAGGTGCACATCTCTCTCAATTTTTCTGTGGACTTAAAACTACTCTTCCAAAAAAAATTAAAAAGGTAACTAATCATAAAAAATGGAATCAGGGTTTGATTACTTCTGGTTTAATCAAAGCCTGTTATAAAAGGCCTTATATCTTAGATAATTAAAAAAATAATGAGTACTGAACATGGATTTTTACTCTTATCTATGTTCCTCTAGTTGAGACCACTCTTACTCCAGAGGCAGGCATTACACCTTGGAGTTGTGTATTGTGTTTTGCTGTTTGATGTATATAATAATGGATAAATTCATTAAATAGACCTTTTTCTCAACAGAACCATATATTTTTATGTCGTGGAACTCCTTATGTGGAAGAAGAAGGCCACTGAGTTAATAACCTCCAATGTAACCTAGTAATAATTTATGGTATTTAAATTCATATTTTGATGTTCTGTGTCTTCCAAGTAAGAATGAGGAGCATGGTTATTGTGGGGAATCCTGAAAGGAACTATGAATTTCAGCCCTGCATTTGACTTAAACTTGAAACTTCTAGCATCTGCACAGCTCAAAGATACAACATAAATGCAGTGATACTTAAGAAATCTGCAATAAAGCAAAAGAGCATCGGACCTGAATCTTCTGATTACTACACATAGGAAGATGAAGGAAAATAAAACATTTGTCCCTTTGGTCTTATCCATGTCAGTCGAAGTCACTGAGGGGTACCTGATGAATAAGGGATGCCATTCTAAATGTGGGGTTCAATGCTAGTTGCCAGAATTGCAGTGGTATTTTTCTGAAAGAAGTGCATGCATTTGTTAGAAAATAAATACATTGGGAAGAAAATTTTTTAAAAAGTTCTGATAAGTTCTGGTTTGGTAAACCTAAAGTGTCTCCTGCACAATAAATGGGTTAAGACTTGAATCTAACACTTCAAGCTCTGTGATGCTCTATGTGTTGTGTGTTTGTGGTACAGAATGGTCTGGAATTGAGGTTAGATGATTCCTGTTCAATCCCATGACATACCCAGGTGTTAGCTTTGGGTGCATGATGGAACTAGAGCAATTATACCATGCTGAACATTGTCTGCCAAAGTCATAAGGTTTTCATGGATTTGTTAAACTAAGAAAAAATATATAAGTCCTAAACAGAACTTTTGGCATATAAACTCACACAGAAATTTGCATTTGAAGCTCCTGTAATATGTAGTGTATACACAGAAACCTTGACCCACAGGCTGATACATGGCTCATGAAAGTGTTTTGTTTGGCGAGTACAGAGTTTTTAAAAAGTGAATTTGAGTGTCTTTGGACACTCTGTGCTCATCTTGGCAGTTTACAACAAACCCTATCATCCTGTGACTGTCTTACTTTTGAGTAGGAACCTACCTTGTGCTGTCCTGACCCTATCCTTTCCTCCTACCCACAGATCACCGCTGAAGAGTTGTCTTTCCAAGGGAGTTTGGCCTCCCAAGTCCTAGTGTCTTAGCAGCTCTTAACTCTGATTCCATCTTGTGAGAATGGTGAACACAGTCTGAGGAGCTGTCATATTTTAGCTCCTCAAGGGCACTGCTGAAGACTCTTGGAATGCCTTGCAGGGAAAATTAGTGCTGAATATTGGGCTTGCTTCAGTGAGCTTCCTTTTTGGACCAAGTCCTGGCTGCCTTGGCTGGTATTCTCTAATGCCTTGAAACAGAGTGGTAATGATCATCATTATCACTATTGTATCCAACTTTCTGAGACCTTCTCAACAAAAAATTTCATTTGTTCCAAAGAAGTCTACCTTTCCCAGAAGCAGCCAACTCACTCTAACCCCAATTCACACATTTATTACCAGATTGTGCCTCAAGGTATTTGATATGGACACTTCCAATTTAATGTAGCCAATTGTAATTGTAGTTTGGTCAGGTGAACAGTGGTCTTCATCCTTTGTATGCTTTCCAAATTCTTATCAATTCTAGGCTTTTCACTATATATATATAGTCAAATCCTAATTGTAGGAAGCAGTATCTTCATTAGTTTTAATTTCTCAAGATATAGTATTTCTAGTAGTCTTGAATTGGCTTCAGAATTCAAAGTCATGAAGTGAAATCTGCTTGCCTAAAGAAGCAACATGACCTGTTAGGAAGCCCTGATAAATGAATCAGAAGACCAAATATAGGCTTTGTCACAATCTGTTAGTGTCCTTGAGTGAATCACTTAGTTCTAAGTATACTAGGCTAACTGTAAAATCTCCAAAATTCTATGTCTCTAAGAAGAAAAAGACCATGGGTGTGAAGGTAGATAGAAAGACAGAAGATCCTTATCTACTTGGATCCAGAATTATGTGACTGAGTTAATAGAGCAGTTTTCTTTTAAAATAATCGTTAATATATTTCATTTCTTCACATTGAAACTATGCCAGTTATTTACCACATCCACAATCCTACTTAAAGTTATTGTAACCTTCAGTTTTTCTTCTCTTACCCTACAATTTTCCTCACATGTAAAAATGGGTAATTGTTATCAGCATAAAAATTCAAACACTGTGGCTCCAGTAAGCAGCTCAAACTCCAGAGTTAAGATCTCTGACTTCACGTCACCCCTTAAGAATAGGGGCTCCTGACTGGCAGGAGAAAAGTCCCTATTCACACCATGGGTTCACTGCTGGCAGTACAGTCTACAGTTGGAGATCCCAAGAGATCTATACCCCAACCCCACCACAGCTGACCTTTTTTCACCAGGCTTCTCTGGTCAACTTCTGGGATTGTGAATTGGGATAAACCTCATTTGAAAGCTTAGAAGGGAGAGGAAAATAGGTTCATTTGCCTTGTTCTATCTGGAAAAGGTCAGAGTGGACTGGCTGTGGTGTCAGGGTTAGGGGAAGTGGTGCACGGGAGACAGGCAGGAAGGAAGGGATAATTTAACTGAACCCAATTTGAACCTTTAAGCAGTTCACTTCAGGGACACCACTGACGTCAAAGCTGTTTCTTATTTTATAAAAGCCAAGCTGTCTGATTTAAGTGGCCCCTCTTACCTTCTTCCAGCCCAAAGTGCTGGGTCATGACCCTTTGGTGGATTGTTCTTTATAACCTTAGTTCAGGTGAAGGTTTTCCTAGGATTACTTACCCCTTTTTCTCTCTTGTCAGATAGGGCTCCAGTAGGAGGACTAAATGACAGAGGAGCTAAAGAAAAACTTAAGAGTCACATCTGATTAGTTTTATATTCTTATTCCATCAGATTCCGTATCTTAAATAACCACCTCTCCTACAGGGATTTGATGCCTTCCCCAAATTTAAACATTCCTTTCTCTGTCCTGTTTAACATCAGTATAAATTTTTAAAATTAAATTAGGTTTTAAATAATTGCTGAGATAGTCAATTTTACAGCTGTGTATACACAAGATTTTTTTAAAACCTGTATAATATACAGTGAACCTGATATAGAAGTATGTCGGGCTTGGAAGGTATGAGCTTTTACTTTGCATGCGGACTTGTTATACAGCACAACATTTCCCCTGTTTTCAATCTGTGTCCATCATCATAGTTGAAATAACTATTTTTAAACTTAAATGTAATTAATTAATATATAGTGCATTATTAGGTTCAGAGGAAGAGTTCAGTGATTCATCAGTCTTTATTTAACACCCAGTGGTCATTACATCATGTGCCCTCCTTAATATTCATCACCCAGTTATCCCATCCCCCTACTTCCCTCCCATCCAGCAGCACTTAGTTTTTTTCCTATGATTGAGAATATCATATGGTTTGTCTCCCTCTCTGATTTTGTCTTGTTTTATTTTCCCTCCCTTACCCTATGATCCTGTTTTGTTTCTTAAATTCCACATATAAATGAGATCCTATGATAATCGTCTCTCTCTTATTTTTCACTTAGCTTCTGGTTTTTAGTTCTATCCACATCCTTGCAAATGGCAAGATTTCATTTTTTGATGGCTGAGTAATAGTCCATTGTATATATACACCACATCTTCTTCATCCATTCATCTCTCAGTGGACATCTGAGCTCTTTCCATCATTTGGCTATTGTGGACATTGCTGCTATAAACATTCCTCCTATTTCTCCATTTTGTAGGTGAGAAAGCTGAAGGACAGAGAAGTCAAGTGTCTTTCTTTCCTTGCCTTTAGATTGACCAATGACATTTTAGCATCCTGCTGAAAATCCAGTTGAACATTAACATCCAGGTCATTCTTGCATCCATCCACTTTCTTAGTAAGCTCTTACCTTCCACCTATTCTGGAAATTTCCAGGTAATTTCCAAGTACTTCAAGCTTGAAAACAATGTAAAAGAAACTGGCATGTCCTTGGTGGACTTTAATCCACATAGAAGACCTGTCCCATAACTAGGAATCAAGTCCAAGGCAAAATATAAACAGTATGGATTCAAATTAAGAGCATAATCACCAGGACGTGGAGTTGGTCAGAGTGTTGCATTTTGATCCAGTACCTAAAGAAAAGAAGCACCTTTTGGGGAGACCGGTCATTCTTCCCAAGCAAGGGCATAGGACCCTACAGTGTTAGTAGGTAAGGAGGACTGATATCTCCCAAGTGGGATTGGAAATCCCACACTGAGAAATAGTGGCACATGCTTCAAAGATAACATATAAATTTAATAGCAGTGGGGAAAAAAACAATTTAGCTTCTTTTAGTTTCTGACTTGGACAGAGTAAAATGTCCATATGTCTCCACATCTCTAAATTAAATAGGCTCAGCCTCAACACTGAACAGGAAATCAAAGGTACTTCAAAGTTGTCTGGACTTGTATGCTAAATATTTCAAGCTGATAATAACATCCTAGAATACTATTAAAATGTAGGAAATCCACTTTGATTTTTAAAGAAGTTTGTTTCTTATTGATGAGAAAGGGGTTCACAAATCTAGCTGACAAGCTGAATCACCTGGGAAGTGTTTAAAAAGCTATTCCTTGGTCCCCCACCCAGATGTTTTGATTCAGAAGGTCTTGAATAGGGCAACTGAATGAGTATTTTTAACAAGCTCCACATGAATTCACATAATCAGCCAGGTTCAGAAATGCCCTGTAATGGAGGGCTCAGCATTACACAGGTCTGTTAGCTGCTCACATCTACATGTTAGAAACTTGAATGATATACTGATTTCAATTTTAACTGTCTTATTACACTTTAGGAATGAAAAGTAAAGTGTCCTGTATCATTACTTCCTCAGGTTGGCATATTTTGACTTTCTAATAAGTGAGCTTGTAAATGTTGTTTGAAGTGATTTAGATTTCTTTTCTTTTAGGTAGAGAAAATTAGACACTTTTTTTTATTTCTAAGGGAAAAGTAATCTACACAAATAAAGTGATATACAAAATCTGTGCTCATAAGATGGAAAAACTTGATTTTTTTGCCTTTAGTGTATATAAGCAATACGATGGTACACTCTTTAAAATGAGAGTAATGATGGGGCCAATTCCATAGATCAAGTAAGAGATTTATTGTAAGCCATCTGGTATAATTTCTGGTATATAGTTAGGATTTCTAAATAATAGTACTCACTATTATTATATAAGAATCTCCTTAATGTCTTCCACAGACATCAAGACCTGACTGGACCAGATACATAAAATAATATGTATATATGGAGGAAGGATAGATGGGTGAAATAAAGGGTCTCATTTGCTAAGGACCATTTTACTGTTGCAAACCTGTTGGTTCTGCTCAAGTTGTAGCCTATTTGAATCAGCATAGCCTTAGGCAGTTCATTGCAAACAGTATTGCCTTAAGGAAATGACCAAGTGGTTACATTAGATTTGGAGTAGGTCAGGGTTTAAGAACAATTTTGGCATGAAGACCAGAGTTTAATTTTGCTAAGAATCTCAGAACTATTGCACATTCTTAGGTCAACCAGGAACATACTTTTGTCCCCTGGGAAATGTCCCATATGAAAGATGCGTTTGGTTGTGTGGGGTTCCTTTCACCTAGCTGGCACATACCTAGGCCATTCTGCTGTCATCACATAAGCCTCCAGAACCTGCTTTTGGTTTCACTGAATTCATGACAAACCATTGTCCTAACTTATTTTCCTCGTTATTTCTGTTCATCTCATCTTGTAACTTTGAGGTTGGTTTTTCTGTTTCCATCCTGATGCTGCCATGAAGTCTTCACAGTTGGTACTGACCTCTGACTTGGGCCCTTACCCACTTCTTCCTCTCATCTCAACACACATCCAGTTCTAATCTAGGATAATCAAGAACAATATAATCTAAATCCTGAGTGTAGACTTGCTAAATGTTAATAGCAAAATAAGAGCTGGAGAAGAACAGAACCATATGCTGTTCAGACAGCTTTTTGTCTTACTCAGAGCTTTGAGGTTCAAGCAGAGTGAACTGAGCTAGTTCCTCCTCTCTGTGCTAACCTAGGCTGTCTGTGCCATTCAGGATTGTTTTAATTATAGGCAATAAGAATGCTATTAAAACTGACTTAAACATAAGAGGGAAGATTTTGACTCAAAAAATTGGAACATCCAGGGTAGTACTTGACTCAGGAATGGTTGTGCTCAGGTGCTTAAAGAATACTGTGGAGACTTAAGCTCACTCCCTTTTTGAGCTGGGAGGATTGACTCCATCAAGGTTCATCTATGTTGTTACCAATGGCAAGATTCAGTTCATTTTTATATCTGAGTACTACTCTACCCCCATGCTGGTGTGTGTGTTTATCTGTCAGTATTATACAGACAATCTTTATCCATTATATTCATCAAAGGGCATTTAGGGTTTTTTTTTCTTATCTTGGCTATTGTAAATAATGCTCCCTTGAAAATGGGGGTTCATATATCTTTTCAAATCAGTGTTTTTGTTTTCTTTGGTTAAAATACCTGGAAGAGGAATTGCTAGATCATATGGTAGTGCTATGATTTTTTTGAAGAACCTCCATATTGTTTCTCATAGTGGCTGCAGTAATTTACATTCCCTCCAACAAGTGTACAAGAATTTCTTTTTCTCTACATTCTTTCCCAACATTTCTTATATCTTGTTTTTTGGTGACATTCTAATAAGTGTTAAATGATATCTCATTGTAGTTTTGATCTGCATTTCCCTGGTAATCATTGATAGTATTTTTTCACATGAATGTTGACCATTTGTGTATCTCCTCTGGAAAAATGTTTATTCAGGTCCTGTGTCCATTTGTTAAATAGGATTATTGGTGGTGGTGGGGGGGATGCGGTTTTTTTTTTTTTTTCAGATTTGTTTTGCTATTGAATTATATGTATTCTCTCTCTATTTGGGTTATTGGATATATGATTTGCAAATATTTTCTCCCATATAGTAGGTTACTTCATTTCATTAATGATTTCCTTTGCTGTGCAGAAGCTTTTTAGTTTGATGTAGTCCCACTTTTTAATTTCGTTACCTTTGCTTTTGGTGTCAAATCCAAAACATCATCACTAAGGCCAATGTCGAGGGGCTTACTACCTATGTTTTCTGTCAGTTTGATGTTTTCACGTCTTACATTCAAATTTTTAATCCATTTCAAGTTAATTTTTGTGTAAGCGGTTGTCTAGTTTCATTATTTTGTGCATGATTGTGCAGTTTTTTCCCAGCAGTATTGATTGAAAAGGCTGTCCTTTCCCTTCAGTTTATATTCTTGCCTCTTCAGTCAAAAACTAATTAATCATATATGCGTGGGTTTATTTCTAGGCTCTTTATTCCATTGAATGAGTTGTCTGTTTTTATGTCAATGCCATACTGTTGTGATTATAATAGCTTTATAACATAGTTTGAAATTAGGCAGTGTGATGCTTTGTGCTTTTAAAGATAGCTTTAGCTATTTGGAGTCTTTTATGGTTAGAATTTTAAGATTGTTCTATTTCTGTGACAAATGCCATTGGAATTTTGGTAGAGGTTACATTGAATCTGTCAATTATTTTGGGTAGTGTAGGCATATTAACAATAATGTTGCATTCTATGAGCACATAATATCTTCCAATTTTTGGGGTCTTTTTAGATTTCTTTCATCAATGTCTTAGTTTTCAGTGTACAGGTCTTTTACTTCCTTGGCTAGATTTGTTCCTAGATACTTTATTTTTTTCTGATGCAATTGTAGATGGAATTTTCAAAAGAAATTTTATATTTTGTTTTTAGTGTATAGAACACAACAGATTTTTTGTTACTGATTTTGTATCCTGGAACAATTCATTTATTCTAATTGGATTATATTAAATTTTTTGTTGCAGTCTTTAAGGTTTTCTGCATATAAATTTATGCCATCCACAAATTTAAGCAGTTTTATTCTTTTCCTTCCAATTTGGGTGCCTTTTCTCTTTCCTGCCTAATTACTCTGGATAGAACTTCCAATATTATGTTGAATAAAAGTGGTAATAGTGGGTATCCTTGGTAGTGATGTTAGCTGTGGTATTGTCATATGAGGCCTTTATTATGTTGAGGTATTTTATTGCTATACCAAGTTACTGAGAGCTTTTATCCTAAAAGGATGTTGAGTTTTGTCAAGTGCTTTTTCTGCATCTATTGAGATCACATGATTTTAATCCTACATTTAACTAAAATGGCATATCATGCTGATTGATTTGTGGATGTTGAAACATCCTTTAGTCACTGGAATAAATCCCACCTGGTCAAAATGTTCTTGCAATGTTGAATTTGGTTTGCTAATCTCTTTTTGAATATTTTTGCATCTATGTTCATTGGAGATGCTGGCCTATAATTTTCTTATGGATCTTGTCCATTTTGATTATCAGGGTAATGCTGGCTGCAGGGAATGAGTTTGGAAGCACTTGCTTCTCTTCAAGTTTTTGAATAGTTTGAAAAAGGTTGATATCAATTCGTCTTTGAATGTTTGGTAAAATTCTCTAGTAAGGCTGTCTGGTCCTGGACATTTGTTGGTTGAGATGTTTTTGATGACTGATTTAACTTCCTTATTAGTAATCCATCTACTCAGATTTTCTATTTCTTCATGGTTCAGTTTTAAAAGGCTGTATGTTTCTAGGAATTTATTCATTTCTTCTAGGTTTCAATTTGTTGCTGTATAATTGTTCATAGTAGTCTTATGATCCTTTGAATTTTTGTGATATCTGTTACAACTTCTTTAATTTCTGATTGGAATCTAGCTGTTTTTTTTTTCCTTGATGAATCTAGCTAAAGGTGTATGTTTTGCTTCTTTTCAGAGAATCAGCTCTTCATTTGATTAATCTTTTATTGCCTTTTTAGTGTTTGTTTCATTTATTTTCTCTCTGATCTTTATTTTCTTTCTTCTACTAATTTAGCTTCATCTGTTCTCCTTTTTCTAGTTCCTTGAGATGTAAAGTTAAATTGTTTGAAATTGTTCATTGTTCTTATTTCTTGAAGTAGGCCTCTATCACAAAGACATTCCCTTTAAACTGCTTTTTGCTGTACCCTATAAGTTTTGGTATGTTATATTTTCATTTTTCATTTTTTTGGAGGTATTTTTCTATATCTCCCCTGATTTATTCATTAACTCACTGGATATTCAGTAGCTTTTTTTTTTAAATCTCCACATATTTGTGATTTTTCCAGTTTTAATCTTGTAATTAATTTCTAGTTTCATACCATTGTAGTCAGAAAAGATGTTTAATACGATTTCCGTCTTAGATTTATTGAGACTTATTTTGTAGCCTAACATATGATCTGTTTTAGACCTTGTCCTTTGTATACTTGAGAGGAATGTGTATTCTGGTTTTGGATAGAATGTTCTATATATATCAAGTCTATCTGGTCTAGTGTGTTGAGGCTGCTATTTCCTTATTGATTTTCCATTTAGGTGGTCTGTCCATTGATGCCAGGTATTAAAGTCCCTTACTATTATTATGTTGCTGTCACCTTCTCCCTTTAAATCTGTTAATATTTGCTTTATGTATTTGGGTTTTCTGATGTTGGATGCATAAGTATTTTAAAAATGTCATATAATCTTGCAGGATTGATCCTTTTATTATTATATGATGCCCTTCTTTTTCTCTTACTACAGTCTTGATTTTAAAGTCTATTTCATCTGATGTAAGTATAGCTACCCTAACTTTCTTTTGGTTTCCATTTGCATGGAAGATCTTTTTTTATCCATTTACATTGTGTGTGTCCTTACTTTTGAAGTGAATCTCTTACACACAGCATATAGGTGTTCTTTTTTTCTTAGTCACCTGCTGTATGTCTTTTGATTTGAAAATTTAGTCCATTTACAGTTAAAGTAATTATTGATAGGTGTGTATTTACTGCCATTTTGTTAATTGTTTTCTGGCTGTTTTGTGATTCTATGTTACTTACTTTCTTCTTTGGCTCTCTTCTTTTGTAGCTTTAGGGCTTTTCTTAGAGTTATGGTTAGATTTATTTCTTATCTTTTGTGTATCTATAGATTTTTGCTTTTTGGTTACTATGAGGCTTAGACAACTACCTATACTGATAACAGTCTATTTTATGTTGATAACTTAAGTTTGAACACATTATAAAACACAGCATTTTTACTCCTGCCCCACATTTTGTTTTTTGGCAGACTGCAATAGCTGGTGCCATTCTTGGAAGTATCGGGTGAGATCAACCCTCCTAGAAAGATGCGGACTGAGAATTAGGGCTATTTGACCATGGGAAACTAGGATGTTATTATAGGAATAATTATGCAGACAAATCCTCAGATGCTCACCTCTCTTTCTACTTTGGTTATATTTCCCTAACTTCATCTATACTACTGTCTTCATGGAGCATCTAAAGAATAAAACCGTCTCTACTTTTTTTGCATTTTTCTATGAGTATGACACATCAGGGAAAGAGTATTGTTTATATACAAACAGATTTGAAATGCTTATAATCAGGAACTTTCCACATTTTGTGTTCTCCTGTTTTGAAAAATCTGGCTTTCAGAGTGTGCATATAAGCAGATGGCTTCATATAAATGCTCAAGAATTGAAGTTCTGCAACAAAAAGCAAAACAAAACAAAAAACCACAATGGTATGACTTCACCTCAAAAATACCCACTAATACTTGCCACAGTAACTTACATTAAATCAAAAAGCAACGGGAGGCAATTAAAGTACATATAGGATGGCAGCTGTTAAACACAAAGAATTTAATATTCATGGGTTTTTTAAGTTCATTCTAAATTTCTTATTACAGTGTGTTTTGTGAGGAGGTGTGAGAAATGCTTTGTACTTTCGAGAAACTAAATATTTCATGGGGAGAGAATATTATCTTTACAACTTGTTAAAATGTGAAATAAATGGACTGTTTTCTTCGGAGTGGAAAGGCTGGTTGACACCTTTCCTCATTTACGTGTAAGAAATATTTTTTTTTTCTGAATTAGGCATAATGGGAAACTCCCTAATAGGATATGTTGATAATTCCAAACTGATATAAAAAACTCATCTACTGAATGTTTAGACAACAAAATGAGCTTGGTTCCCACAGCCTCCCTCTTGATGCAGTTTAAAATTTCTAAAAGCCATTTATTCCTCTATACCCTCTAAGTTATTCCAAGGACAGAGATATTTTCTCTTTGTGGTCATAGATGAAATAGATTTAGTGCTTTTAGACTAAAGTCACATGAATATGAACTGCAAGACATTTCAAGAAGTCAGTAGACCAGCACATAGAGAACCAACAGCAGATTGTAAATATTATAAATATGGACCAGTCCAAGGCTCTTTGATGCCTTATAAGTAAATTTAGCCATATCCTGTTGACTCCTCCCACCACAGTTCAAGGACCCCCATGGATTATTCTCTAAGATTTTGCTTTGACTCTTTTTACAGCAAAACATTGTACAAAATCTTAGAATGTATTTATTTCTTTAATTATCTCCTGATAAGATCTTCAGACCTTTGGTAGAAAGATTTGGTGCCTGCTCTTTGTTGGTTGAATTAGTAAGTGGACAAGCATTTGAAGTTAAACAGGAGCAAATTCAGCCTAAGTAAGACAGAAGTCAACTACCTGTCATTGGTAAGAACTTTTGAAAGTGCTAACATTCCTGAGTAATGTGTAGAGCACACTGTACTTGCAAATTTACACATGAAAGAAATGAAACAGGATTAAGTATTTTGTGGATATTTTTATTGGTACACATGAGTCCCTATTCAACTAAGTCATGTTCAGAGAAAGTTCTTAGGGCATTAGAATTTGAAGAGTGTTTCTCAACTCCAGTGATATTGACGTTTTAGTCTGGATAATTCTTTGTTGTGGGAGGCTGCCCCATGGACTGTAGGAAGTTGAGCAGCCTCTCTGACTTTCTACACACTAGCTGCCAGTAGCCCTCTCCTCCCCCAATTGTGATAACTAATAATGTCTTTGGACATTGACCAATTTCTACTGGTGCAAAATGGGAGAAGAAGATAATCCTAGGCAGAGAACCACTGGTTTGAAACTATCACAGATACCACACATGTAGCTTTCAATCACTTGTCATGAAATACTCTAACCAGAACATCAATAAAATTCATCATTTATCCTACAACGCTGAGCTCAGAAGAAATTGCAGGGGGCATAATCATCTGACCATACACTTAGATGTGGTGGAAATAAAACTTCCTGGAGGGGGACGATTTTATTCTATTTTTATTATGATAACTTCCTCCAGTCCTATTCCATCAGGGTGGCAGAAATTTAATCATGGCCATTTGACAATCCTCCCCAACCCCCACCCAGAATATTCCAAGTGCCCAGGAATTAGGGGTGGAGTCCAACATCATTTGCCTTTACCGATATCCTTTGAAATGTCCATCATTCCATCTGGATCTCAACCATTGATCCTTGTTGGTCCATGCTAAATTGTTCTTATTCCCCATCCTCAAGTCTCCTCAAGATTTAGCTAGTCACTCTGTTACTCTTCTCTTCTGCTATTTTTAGACACAAGGAAGTCTTTCTGATGCTTTTACATTATTGTGAAAGACGAGAAATTTCACATTCTAAACAATTGGGAAAGTTGGAATAAAGGGTGAATGTTATCTAAGATGGTTACAGTTAGGGGCCATTTTTGTGTTCTAAGAACCTTTTGGTTAAAGATGGACTAATACCATATTCTATATGATTTTCCCTTCTTTTTTCCTCCGTCAACACTGGCTTTTGAGTTGTTTTCACTTTTATTTTGTAATAAATTTCTATAACCAGAGCTTTTAGGAAGTTACTATCTCTACTCTCTCTGAAGGGTATCTAGTTTAGTTATTCTTAAATCAGATCTAAATGAATTCTTGTGCCCGCAGTCTGTTCTTCCTTTTCTATCCACTCCCACCTCATCTCTACCCCTCCTCCTTTTTCTTTCCCTCCTCCTTCTCCTCTTCCCCCTTCCTTTCTCCATCCCAACTATGTTCTTGACATTTGTCTATATTCTAAAGTATCTCTGTTAGAATTCCTATTCCCCATCCTCACCCTTCTGGATGGTATTTACAAGTAATAAAAATTGATAGTGGCTAGCCAGACACAAGCATTTCGTTATTTCAGTAGATCCCCTAATTTCTCTGACTTCTGAGAAGAACATCCATTGCAAAAGACCAAGGCAGAAGTTGTAAGGTTTCTCTGACCTAGCCTTAAAAGTCACACAACATCACTTTCACTGCATTTTATTGGTTATAAATGAGCACTCCATATAAGATGAGGGAAGTTAGGCTCCATGCCTTGCTGGGGAGTGGCAGAGTCATGCTACAGAAGAGCATATGGGATGAGAGATTCTGTTACCACCATCATTGAAAAAAGCATTCACCACATCCATGTTTGGATACTGGCCCTGTTGTTTGCTAGTTGACTATTTTTTTTTCTTTTCCTTTCAGAGCCCAAGCACCCAAATCTCTAAAATGAGAGTTAACCTCTATTATAACTAATTTCTCTCCTATTAATAAAAAGTTCCTGTTTCTACAGAGACACCACATAACCCAGGCTATGCCTTCCTAAAGTTTAAACAAGTCATTCATCATGTTTAAAAAAAAGGGCGGGAGGAGAAAAATTCTGCCATTTTGATGAATCTACTGTCAACAATTAATTCAAATATAAAATTTAAAAGGAATCTGAAGGTCAGGGTTCCCCTAGAGCATTGGCTTATCTGTAGCATTTTTTTATATAATTTTCTAAGAAAGCAGTACACCTAACTATCTTGACTTCAGCTATTTGATTGATCAAATACCTTTGTGTTTAAAGATGAATAGCTATATGACAGGAGATGAGATAGAAACAGGAAGACAGCTTGTTAATACTGTGTCAACTCTAATTCTTTTTCTTTTAAGGTAAAATAAAAGGCACTTTTAATAACTACTACTAAACTTAATGACTCTGAATCAGGGCCAATCATTTCCTTTTTAAACAGAAGATCATAAAGAATAGCCTCAACCCTTAATATGTAGGTAGATTTAAAGTTTTAGAAGGCTTATTTTTCGACATTTAAGTGAATGGATGACATAATTACTACAAGCACAGATATGTTGCAGGAGACCAACGTATTATGCCCAGAGCATAGCAAATACAGTCAAATCTACTTCCTATAGCTGTAGGCTATCATATGTCAGTAAATGCATTGCTAAAAAAAAACAATAAGTATAATAATTCTTCTTATTCTGTTCTCTTATAAACTGGAGTACTAATTGTTGAACTGGTCATCATAGGCTGGAATCAAATAGGCAGAGGATGGAAAGAGAAGTCCGTTTTTTTTTTTTTTTTAAGATTTTGTTTATTTGAGAGTGAGAGCAAGCACAAGTGGGTGGGGGGGAGGAGCAGACAGAGAAGCAGACTCCCTGCTGAGCAGGGAGCCCAACTCAGCTTGATTCAGGACTCCAGGATCATGACCTGAGCTGAAGGCAGATGCTTGAATGACTGAGCCACCCAGCCGTCCCAACAAGTAAGTTTAGAAACATTATTTCAGAGAGTTGTCAAGAATTTCAGTATCTTGACAATATGTCTCAGAGTCTTAAATGGTATTTTCTTTATCACAACTATTTTTCTCTTTGAATTTTATCACTAATAATAGGCAATTGTTAAGACATTTATTTACTCCTTGACCTCAAAACCTAGGACAAATAAGCAAATAACATTTATTTTAAAAGTTAATATGAGGTGTGCCTGGGTGGTGGCTCAGTCAGTTAAATGTCTGCCTTCTGCTCAGGTCATGATCTCAGGGTCCTGGGATCAAGCTCCATGTTGTGATCCTTGCTCAGCAGGGAGTCTGCTTCTCCCCCTCCTTCCGCAGCTGCCCCTGCTCATGTGCATGCGGTCACTTGCTCGCTCGCTCTCTCTCTCTCTCTCTCTCAAGTAAGTAAGTAAATAGATAAATAAATAAATAAATAAAATCTTTATAAAAAAAAAGTTAAGATAATATTTCATGTACAGTTGACCTTTGAACAACACTGGTTTAACTGCATGTGTCCCTTTATATGTGGATTATTTTTCAGTAAATATAGTAGTATAAATGTATTTTCTCTTATGTTTTTCTTTCTCTAGCTTACAAGAACATAGAATATAATACATAAAACATAATGTGTATTAATAATTGTTATCCATAAGGCTTTCAGTCAATAGTAGGCCATTGGAAGTTTAGTTTTAAGGGAATCAAAATTAAACAGTGATTTTCAGTTACACAGGGGATCAGCACTCCTAAACCCAGTGTTCTACAAGGGTCACCTGTAATTGGAAAAACCACTATATGTGAAGTTAGAAAATTTGGAAAGCCTGGCTTGGAGTTTGCAACTCATTCACTTTGGGTAAGCACCTATCCTACCCAAGCTACAGTTTGCCTATGTAAAACTCTGATCCCTTCCAGTTCTTAAGTTCTACCCCTATTAAATTGTCCTTACATAGCAAGTCTTCTTGGTGATTAATGTCGAAAGAAATGCTCACCAGCACTAGCCCCTGGGCACACATAATTTTAAACTCTCAGTCATTTTACCCTTACCTTCTTAGCTCAAAAGTTGATGCTATAAACCCATTTAGGAATCTGAAGTCTGGGCAACCTGCGTGGCTCAGCGGTTTAGCGCCGCCTTTGGTCCAGGGCATGATCCTGGGGACCTGGGATTGAGTACCACGTCAGGCTCCTTGCATGGAGCCTGCTTCTCTCTCTGCCTGTGTCTCTGCCTCTCTCTCACTCTCTTTCTCTCTGTGTCTCTCATAAATAAATCTTTAAAAAGAAAAGAAAAGAAACCTGAAGTCTTCAAATTAAACATGCTCATATTTATAATGGCTTAAAAGTACTGCCTGTTTATACCATGAATAGAAGGAAAAACAAAACTTGTTTACATACTGAGCTTCTTTTGAAGCTAATTGCCCCCTTTTTTGAGAAAGAGAGCATGCACGTGTGAGGAGGGACAAAAAGAGGGGGGAGAGAATCTCAAGCAGGCTTCACACCCAGTGCCAGCCCAACAGCATGGGGCTCGATCTCACAACCTTGAGATCATGACCTGAGCAGAAATCAAGAGTTGGATCCTTAAGAGACTGAGCCGCCCAGATGACCCTCAAGGTAAATGTCTTGAACAGAGAGATGAATCTTGAGAAATCATCTTTTCAATGTAGACATGGAATTCCTGTATCATACCTTGTTTGAATGTTGGACTGTAGCATCCTCTGACGTATACTAAGTAGAAAGAATTTTATGTCTTATATTGTTGAGTGATTATTTTTTTAAATGTTTTAAAAATATGGAATCAAATTTAGAACTATATTTGAGTACAATAGAAACTCAAGAAAAAAAAATTAGTCAAAAATCCAGCATGATTGTTAGAGAAGCCCAAAAGAGAAATAGTATGACATAGCGTGTGAAGGATTGTATAGAGGGAAGCAAACTCTGCAATTGTGGATGGGGCCAGGTGGGGATTGGCATATGAAACCTAGCTGTGTATGTGACAGTACCAGTGATACCAGATCCCTTTTACTTTTTTTTCTTCATAGGTTTATAACCTTCTAAAAATAATTCTTTGTAGCTCAAGGTTCAGAAAGCTTAATTTGCATTAATACATAATGTGTGGTGAATGTGAATATCAGAGCTTTTTATCTATGCCTCTGAGAGGGAAGCAGAAACAATAACCAAACCCGATAACTAGCTCAAAAGACAGACAGGTAGGGCATTCATTTTCATTCCCCTTTGCTGCGGGAGGAGGATGGAGGAGGCTGAGGCATAGCATGATTATTCTCTTGCTTTTTAGGAGAATACCTAGCAAGATACTCAAGGAGAATGGAAGGATATTGTAGGAAGCACTCTTCTCCACCTCAGGCCAACCCATGATAAGTGGTTTGAACTTTAGTTGGTTCCATGTTGTGAAGTCTCCAATGGGGAACTTTGCTTTGTAGCCAGAAGGGCAGCACTCAGAATTAAAAGTTGGAAATTAAAGAAATTCTAGGTTATTATAGGTTTTGAGAAGCCTGCCCCAGAGAAGCTGTCCATCCACCCCATCCCTCAACCCAAACCTCATGCCCTAACCTCTGGGGAACAGATCACGTGGTGGTGATGGTGGTGGTGGTGTTGGTAGTAGCGGTAGCTGTGTCCCTTTGGGACCTCTCCAACATCCATAAATCATGCAGCCTTTCATACTCGACTGAATGTAAATTGGAGATTATGCCCACAACAAGCCCTCAGAATAAAAGGTATGAATTTATCCTGAGGTCTTTATAAAATGTTTCACATGTAAAGCAGTGTCATGGTCACTTCATTTTAAACAACCAAGAATCCTGTTTGGGTGAAACACATCAGCCTAATACATCCTCCATTGATGCTGGTTTTGAATACCTATAGAGCCACGTGAGAAGAATTCATCTTTTAAAAAAGAGATGAATGTTAACACGCTGTTGGATTTTGCTGGCTAAAAGACTTTTGAAGATTATTTGCAAAAACATGGAGCAAGTGCTTGTGTTGTGGAGTCACAAACACTTAAAGGATGAATAAGTAATGAATCCTAACGTTTTACAAATGAGTGCTTAAGGCTTGACTTAAATTTTCCAGTGGTATCATTTTACAGGGACTCAAAAAGTCAGCATCTCAAATGGAAATAAAATGATACTCTGGAAAATTCTTAGCTGATGAAAGTATGGTTCTCTTGATAGTGAAGACAGATTTAAAAGATGCATGTGGAATTTCAATAATATTGTTTGAAAGACGAGTGGTACTTCTGAAGGTAGTATATTGTGGGTATAATAGTTTTACATCTTAAAGTAAGAGATGAAATACCCTAAATCTGTACTTAATCATTTAATCTCCATCCCTAAAAACAATCTTCATCCTTTCTATGTTCAAATCAGTCAAGAAGTTTTTCTAGTGTTGCTGGCCTAGGGGGAAAAAAAAAAAAAAAAAAAAAAAACCAACAACCACAAACGATCGACAGTCTCATCATTTAGAAGCCCTGGTTGATTACCTATTTCTCCAATTAAGTCAGAAGTGTCCTAAAGTGTCTCCTTGTAAGTGGGCTAACAACCTACCTCACAAGCTGTAAGTTGACCAGAAAAACCAGATACTAGTGGGATCTGGGCCCATGAGGTGATGAGAATAAGGACTAGATTACACTCTACTGTAATTGTAAGAAAAATCCAGTCACAATTTTACCATGGGTCTGATTAATCCAGAAATCTATTTTGTGATTTCTAGGCACAAGAAAGGGAGATTATTAATTGGCTAACAGTTAAAGTGATGGGCTCCATTGTCTTTTCTTCATTTACTGTAGTTGAGATGAAAGCTGGTTTTGCTTTTTTATTCGTGAAATGAAAGCCTGGGACTACTATCTCAGTATGCATTGATGAGCACTCAAGATAGACTGATGCAGCCGACGTTTACTCCAATATAAAGGAAAGGTAGATGACAAGACTTTGTGACAGAAGGAACTTACCTTTCTTGTATTCCAGTCAAAACTATAGTATGGGTTTATAGGCCAGGGGTCATTATTATTAAAGATTTAGGATGAGTTTTTGCCACTGTGCTTAGTCATGAGAATATGAAATATGTAAATGTGATACATTGTTATGTATATACAATATAACTATGAAGGGATAGAGTGGAAGTTCTTTATGTGAATTTTTCTCGGGAAACCTCAATAGATTAGAATAGCTATCTAAATAGTTATTAAAATGACAACATAATCTAGAGGAATTAATTAAGAGTAAATTAAAAGGTAACATGCAGAAATCTGGATGTGGATGTCTTGGGATATAGATGAAGGATATATCTGAGTAGGATATGTATGTTTGCATGTACGTGTGTTATTATCATGGACTGAGGCTTATTATTTAGTCTTGTTGAACAATTCACTGCTTCTCATCAGACATTGGTTTGTACATCTGTGAAATGAAAGAATTGGCCTTAGGTAATCCTTAAGGACTATCAAGCTCTGATGTCTGGGTCTTCCATTATTAATCAGCCATAGGAGCATGCTCTCTAATGAGCCCTCTGTAACAGTCTAATCCCTTACTTTCAAATTAGAAAATTAGGATGATTACAACATGGAATGCATGAGATTTTTATAGGTTTTTATTTGTAGCCTGAGGAAATGTAGACAGTTCTATTCTTTTTTTTTTTTTCCTTCATTAGTTTTTGAAATGATTGTGTGATTTAGTGGCTATAGCCAAAATGCAGTGATTTGGTTAATATTATTTATTGACTCTTAGTCAATAAAATTATCAGAGAATACTTAGGCCAATTCACACTGAGAAATATTTCCAAACTTTGAGACCATAGAGATACATTGTGTTGTGCTTTTCAATCCATATAAATTGACATGATTAAAAGTAATAACATTTGAGTGTGATTATGAAGACTATCATAAACATTAATTAAGCAACAAATTGTGCCTTTGAGATCAATTTCTATTTATTTTCCTTGCAGATAAGAAACTTCTTTTAGGCATCTTTTCTTATCAATAAAGCAACTTAGAATAGGCCTTAAATACTAGAAATAAACCAACTAGCAGGCCAGAGATTTCAGTTGCAGCAAGATAAATGAAATGAGATCTTGATATTAAAAAAATAGGTTAGAGAGAGCTGTATCTGCCAATAAAAGTTCTAAGCATTTACATGAATAAAGATTTGACATTTTTCCTTTGAGGTTGTCCTTTTGAAATACAGTAATTATGACATTTTCATCTTCATAGCACTTCCAAGGTGAACTCTAAGTGTCATTTAATTGCATTTGGATGATACCAAATACTCATGGGAGTTGTCAGAAAATATTTCATTAATAACTTTGGTATCCATTGGTTTTGGGCCTCAGAGCCTTTCTCCACTTAGGTGCAAATGTGAAGTGATGTTTTTATTATGTCAAACAACTCTGTAGGATGGTGTTGAGTCCTGGGGAACCTACCTTTCTAGGCTTACCATCTTAACTTTAGATGATTCGTTATCTCACTTTGTATGTATCCTACTGGCTGATGAAGTGTGAACCACATAAGGAAGTAAAAATAATAGGAAGGATATATTTCAGAGTTACCCACATAGATATGTCTAGGACCAGGCAGGTATTACAGATACATGGTGACATGGGTAACATGGCTTGTATAAGGGATTGAGACTGTCTGGAGAGTCCAGATTGAGGCATTGGTTGCCAGGAGCGACGTGGACACAGTATTGCATGATCATTCATGTTTCAAGGAACTCAGAATCTCAGAGTTCTTCGGGCACTTGCTCAGTTTTTAAATGTTGGGAGCTAGTTCGAAGTGCAAATAAACACCTTGTGGGACAAACAGTATTTGTCTGTGGATCATAGGAATCCTACTCATAATCTTCAGTTTGCTAAAGCCTTGCAAGGATAAGTTACCTGACTTAGGTAGGTCCCAAGGAGCACAAATTCTATGAAATTGAACCATAGGATGTTGTCATTTTCATAACTCAAAAAAAGGTCAAAGCTAGCAATTTCCTATGGTTGAACTTAATAGTTGGCAGTTCCAAAATATTGAAATTGGTAGTTTGTACTGTAAGAACTAATGTGCAATTTAGATGAAATAGAAGAATAACAGAAAGTGAGTTTTAAGTTTCTAAGGGACCTATTCTTGTTCTTCACTGATGAATTGGTTAAAAGCTGTGGACCTTCATAGACATCTGCACTTTTGCCTAATGTTGTGGGATACATGGAGAAGGGATTTATAAAACCTCAAAGTCAAGGATTTCATAGTTAGAAACTCTTTGTGAGCAGGTCCAAATACAGTTGTGCTAGCTTGCCCAGCCTACCATAACGAAGTTCTAGACTAGGTGGCTTACACAAAAGCAATTTATTTTCTCAGTTCGGGAGGCTACAAGTCCAGAATCAAGGTATTGGTTTCTTCTGAGGCTTCTCACCCTGGCTTGCAGATGGCTGCCTTTTTGCTGTGAGCTCACAAGGACTTTTTTTGTCTGCGTGCATGTCCCTGGTGTCCTTTTATGTATCTAAATTTTCTTCTCCTGGAAGGGCACCAGTCAGATTGAATTAGGGCCCATCAATATGAATTTTCATCTGAATTACCTCTTTTAAAGGCCTATCTCCAAATATAGTCACATTTTGAGGGAGGCATAATTCAGCCTATGACAAGTAGCGTGCTGATACATTTTTAACAAACATCTCTCTGGGAAGAAAAATCCTTACTTGTAGCATTTGCCAACTTCTGTGGTGTAAATACTTCCACCATGGCTGATTTCAGGTTACCAATAGGACTTCACTGAACCTGACTTGGGACCAGAAGTGTGATGGCATACCATTCCATAGAAATTCCACCATCCATATGCAGTAGATATAAATAACCTCAAGACCATAGATAATAGTAAAATGTAATAAAATAAGAGATGAGGTTTTAGTCTTTTCTATGATAAGCTCATTGGTTTTTTGCAAGGTAACACAATTTAATTTTTTAAGATATTTTATTTATTTATTCATGAGAAACAGAGAGAGAGGCAGAGACACAGGCAGAGGGAAAAGCAGGCTCCCTGTAAGGAGCCCGATGTGGTACTCAGTCCTGGATCCCAGGATCACTCCCTAAGCTGAAGGCAGGCACTCAACTGCTGAGCCACCCAGGCATCATAACCCAACTTAATTTTTAATGGCTGTGTTTAATAATCAGGTAGCAAAATTTCTGAAAATTTAACAGAGTTCTCAAGAGCTAATACAAACTAGCTCTAGCACACCACTGACTCCCATAGTTAAGTAGAATTCTATCATGAGGAATGGAAAAGTAGAACAGCTTCCTCCCAAATTTTAAAGGGAGAATCAATTGGACATAAATGATAAGACATGGGCAGAAGTAAGCAGGAAGAATCAAAAATAAATTAGAGGAGAAATGGAAGGGAAAGCTATTTAGATGAGGTAGTGAATTCACAGAGCATCATGGAAAGAGAGAGCCTTAGAGTCAGTTGACTTGAATCTTTGTCTTACTTGGTGGCAAGGACAACAACTCTGAGTCTCAGTTTCTGTGCTCTAAAATATATCCCCTCTGTATGATTTCTCAGGTGACTCTCAACTCTAAAATCCTGGGATCCTATCACTTATTATATAATTGACAAGTCCTTTTCATTTTTTCTTTTTTTAAGAGTGGGGGAGAGCAAGAATCTTAAGCACGGCTGGATCTCACAACCCTGAGATCATGCCCTGAGCCAAAACCAAGGGTCAGATGCTTAATGGACTCAACCACCCAGGCGCCCCAAGTCCTTTTCATTTCTGTCTATATAAGCCAGAGACACATAGGCATGTATCTATCTCTTACATATGGTACAGTCACCCAAAAGATAAATTTAATATAAAGAAAAAAAATTCTATTGTCTCTCATAGTTAGCACGATTTTTATCAAAAAGATTTCTTTTGAAACTTTTTTTTTTCCTTATGACCCTCAGAGGCAAATATAAGTAACCTATTTAAATGTACCTTTGGCTTAGAAGAACCAGTATGTGAACTGTATCAGAAATGCAGGCAACCCCAGAGGGATTCTCCTTTCAGTTCAATAGTTAAGCCTCAGTATATGGTTTATGTTTTGACTACATCACAGCAGGGTGTCTCGTTGCTGTACTCCTGAAAAGGTTTTTTAAAAAGAAACGGGTTTTATGCACTTAAGACCCTCTGGGGGGAAAAAACAGGTCTTCTTTGGCTCATGGATTTTTCAGACTCTCCCGCAAATATGCCATCATCATCATTTCAAAACTGTTGTGTAAGTAGCTACATATTGACTAGAAATGAAAACAACCAGGTTTATAATATGTTGGTCACTCCACCCACCTCATTTTGTGATGTGATCCTTCCGCCAGTGCTTCTCAAAACATATTCCTGGACAGCAGCCTCAGCAGCAGTGCCTGGAAACTTGTTAGGAATGCAAACTCCCAGACCCTCAGAACTGATGAATGAGAATCTCCAAGAGTGAACCCCAGGATTTGTGTTTTAATGAACTCTCAAGGTGACTCTGATATAGGCCAATTGAGAGGAGGCTCTGCTGTACAAAACTCCTCTCATTTGTTCATCACATTTTTCATCTCTTTAGGTCCGTGATGCATAAAGTGAAGTCTTGAACCAGCAGCATCAGCATCACCTGGGAACCTGCTAGAATTGCAGCTTCCTGTACCTCCTTTATATTTCTTCCATTGAGAATTTGGGAGACAGGGTTCAGCAAGAGGAGAGTTATTGCCCAAGTGTAACTTAAAATGGTGGACTTGGATAGCTCCACTGGACTTGGGGAAGGAGGACATTAGTCTGGCAAAAAACACATCTGTTTTGGAGATAGAGTGGAGGTAGAAGCAGAAGGAGGAGGGGTGAGAAATGATTTTGTGGTTTCAAGTATGTCGGAGTAAAGGTGAGTTGGGAGAGATGAAAGCTATCCAAGAAGAGAGCCTTTCTTGTGGAAGTAGATTTGGCTGCCCCCTCTTCCTGATATTACTGTCCCCATTCCACTCTACTCCACCCCTTTTCCAGTTCTGGCCTGTCACTGGTACGGGGGAGTCAGGACATATTTTCAACACCATCCTGGGGATGAGGTTATTTCTCATTCCCCCGAGGAAAGCCCAGGGGAGCACATTTGGATAGGGTCCCTGGCAAAATCCTGACTGCTGTGTATACTAGCTCACTTCATCTTTCCTTTTGCACCTGTTTTAATGAGATGGTGCTGTTCAGCACTTGGGTTCTATACTTAGAGGGCATTTTGCAGAAGAGGAAAGTATTTCGGAGAAGACCTGCTCACAGTCTGAAAGCTGAGTCTAAAATGCAACCCTTCTGTCCCCCAGTATTTTTCTCACTAATATCCTTCCAATTCTCATAAAACCATAGGTCAGCATTGAGGAACCCAAGAGTTAAGTGACTGATACATTTTCTCCTCTTAGAAAGCAGAAGCCTCTGGGGCCCCCCCCCACCCCCCACCCCCCAAAAAAGGGAAAAAATCGCAAGGATAAGAAATAAATTAAATGAATTGGTCTTGAGTTTGGCCCAACTCTGATTTGCATAACTGCTTCAAAACTAGTGACCTGGGAATAAATTCCAAGTGGTAAGTATTTCCAAGTTCTTATAGATAAATGGCTCACGGGAGCCTTTTTCTTGGTCTTCACTGATGAGCCTTCTTAGCTTTTTAAAATGTGTGGCCAGTGGGGAGTTTACTTTTCTCCATGTGATTCTGACCCATTTCTCAACCACTTCACCGACACCCCGAGGCACCATTTAGCACTCCAGGATACCTTGTGTATTAAAGATAATCCTTCGAGAGATCTGGGTCCATAAACCAGTGAATAAGTCACGTGTGGCACAGCAGTGCTGCTTTTCATCTCAGGAATGGGCAATAAGGGTCATGCTACTATTTCATCTAAATGGGAAAAGGAAATTAACATGGTACAGAGTAGAAGGCAGAAATCCTTTCATTGCATTTAGCTGCCATAGAACGCTAGGTCCGAGAAATCCTACCAGAGTGAAAATATCTGCTTGATATATGAGGCAGGGCACCTGAATTTGGGGATGCATAGAATATGGTGTCAGGCAAGACAAATCACATCCTTCAGTTGTAGTGCAGTTGGAAAGCCCTTTTATTCCTCTGAGAGACAGATATCTCATGCCATCAAATTGAGCTTTCAGTGCTAAGAATGGAGTCATGCAGGGTGATCAAGTAGATCATATTGCTGGTCAATACCTTTATTATTATGTTACTGGAAAATAATTATTTTCTTCTGCTCGAGCCTGTGTGAGATTGAGAAAGATCAGGGAGAGGGAAATATTGCATTGTTCCACTTTTTTTTTTTTTTAATTCAGCCAGCAATGTGAGGTGAAGATGACTCTCTATTTTTAAAATCATCACCCTTTTGTCTTTTTCTGTGGTCATTAAGCTAGGTTGGGAATGTGATACTGAATTTTATAATTAAGGAAAGAGTATTGGACTTACCAATATTTAATTCTGTATTCTCCCATAGATTTAATTTTGGTTAAAAACTTGAGATAATCACAATAATGTCAAAGATGTTTAAAAAAATTGAGTGAGGAAAAAATGTTTGCAATTGTATTACATTATCTCATGCCTCCTCCTGATAACTATTAAATAAATTTGGGCTAGAAAACTTTAGCTCTTTTCAGTTGGAGGACCTGAGGGAACATTCAATATTTTGTCACATAACTTTGAAGAAGTCCTACAGCTTTCTGGAAAAGCTGTGGAGAATATCAGGCCCTGTTGAGGACATAGGCTTTTACTTGTATCATGTTCTGGAGCCCTCTCGAAACTATGAAATGTGTCTGTCTGCTTCTGATAATCCTAAAAGTATGTTCTTCAAGAGCAAAAGGTCTTGGAGTGTTTTCTTCTCATTTGTCTTCAGTGCTTTTTAGATACTCTAGTATTAGTTAACTTTAAACAAACAAACAAATAAAAAAAAACCTCTCTTTCCCCTTTCAACAGAGATATCCAACAGAAAATCAGTCTGACAACTCTCCTGTGATTTTTATTCTGGAGGCTTCTTTCCAGTCATATTCTCTCATAGAAATATAGAAACTTTGCTTTAATCAACTTTTGATTTGGGGCATGATCATCTTTGCTATGAAAGACTGTCCCTTGCCTTGTAGGATGTGTAATCCTGGCTTCTACTCACTGAGGACCAACAATACTTATTACCACCACCTGGGACAACTGGAATGAGCTCAGACATTGTCAGATGTGCCTCAGGGGTACAAATGCTTCCCTCTCCCTTTACATTGAGAACCACAGGCAGTGCCACTTCCCTCACATACACACGCAAGTGTGCATCAGTTCTCACACTGTGAAGTTAACAGCATAAATATATGGGGCAAGTTCTGAGCAAGTTTAGTCATCCTCTTCCTGACCCATGAACATTTCCTATAGATTCCCAGGGGAAGAGGGCTAATTGTTTGAAGGAAAGGATGGTTTATAAGCTTTGTTATAAACCCCCTGAAAAGTGCCTTTGTTTTGCTGATACCTGGAGTAGGGGATTTGGGTAAGAAGGTAGGGAGAAGATACATTGCAAAGAGAATGCAGTGAAAACTGAGTAAGTTCCTTGGTGTTCCCCTATTTTTGTGACCTCTAATTTCCTCTTAGCTAACAGATTGTCTCCCACCTCCCCCTCCTATGTAGCAAGTACATGGGGGCTAGTGATCAGGAAAAGAAGCCTCCGTGGACAGGCTTGTTTCCATTAGCCACACCTGTGAATATCAAACTTTTTGCCTTACCATGGTCTGAAGGACAACTAAAAAGGATAGTTGTAAATAATTCCATGTCTTTATATACTTTTCTAACTCTTAATACATATTTAGGGGATTGTTAATGCCCAAAAAATAAAAACCAAAAACCAAACCAAAACGCCTGCGTAGAATCAGCATCAGGAAAAAATACAATAAGAAAATTAATAAATTTGACTTTCCTTAACATGCTATTGTTACAATTAGTAACTTCTTATTCCTGGGAGATCTTGTCCTGATTAAAGCCATTAGAAGATTTTCCCCCCCTAAGCATCCACACCCATCTACTAATCCTGTAATCAAGGCAGAGTGTCAAGCTAAAAATATTTTCTTTCCCCCCCCAAAACTATTAATAGGACCATAATTCACAAACGTACTAATTGTTTTTCTCACTGCTAACGCTAGCTAGCCAATGTTGGCAACAATAGCATTGAGATTGCATTGTAAAAGACATCTGCAAACAGCGAGCTGTCTTATTTATCTTAATTAACCTATAGTCGGCATAATGGAGCCTGCCTTTCTACACCTTCCACTTACCTAATGCAAGAATGGTAAAACAAAGACAGTAAAAGCTAATGTCCCTATGGGCTATGATAATTAGCAAAAACACTTTTTTTCTCAAAGCCAGTTCCAGTCATTAGTTGAAGTGCTACATAAATGCTAAGTATCCCTTGTTGGTTTGTAAAGTTAATCCCATCCCAGGATGAGACTGGTTTATTGATTACGTGGATCTGAAGAGAAGCAGAGGTGAGAACTTAAGGCACTATTGGCTAGTCAAAAGGAAGGTTAACTTTAAACAACATTGATGGGCCATTATTCCCCTATCAGATTGGCACAGATAGAAAAGTTTGATCCTATACAGGTTTGCTCAGGGTATGTGGGAAACAGGCACTTTTATACACCAATGGTGAAAGTATAAACTGATAAAACGTAGATGGAAGATGTTTCAGCAGGGAGCAGAAATTACAACTGAACTACCCCCTCCCTGCCCTTTGTTCTAGCAATTTGACCTCAGAATTTATCTTACAAATCTCACAGAAGTTCACAAAGATGTAATTCAAGGTTATGTTGTGGTTGTTTTATATTTGTTTGTTTTCTAACAAAGCTAGAAAAGAAAACTCAGTGGTCAATCATAAAAGAATATATTACCTCATGCCATGGATATAGTATTTTGTAACCCATAGGCACTCAGTGAAACCTGTTAAGTTGAATTGAAAAGTCACTCATCACACATCAGCTTGTCATTCATTCCTTCTACTCATTTATTATTATTATTATTATATATATATATTTAAAGATTTTTTAATTTATTTATTCATGACAGACACAGAGAGAGAGAGGCAGAGACACAGGCAGAGGGAGAAGCAGGCCCCACGCAGGGAGCCCGACGATGGGACTCGATCCTGGGTCTGCAGGATCACACCCCGGGCCAAAGGCATCTCCAAACCACTGCGCCACCGGGGCTGCCCTTATTATTATATATATTTAAAGACTTTTTACTCATTCATGAGTGTCTCTCATGAATGCCCACAGAGAGAGGCAGAAACATAGAGGGTAAAGCTGGCTCCCTGCAGGGAGCCTGATTTGGGGCTTGATCCTGGGACCCTGGAATCACGACCTGAGCCAAAGTAAGATGCTCAACCACTGAGCCACCCAGGTGTCCCTTATTACTATTTTTTAGAGAAAATGTGCTCATGGACAAGGGACAGGGGAAGGGCAGAGGGAAGAAATCTTAAGCAGGCTCTACACCCAGTGTAGAGCCTGACATGAGGCTTGATCTCACAACCCTGAGATCATGACATGAGCTGAAATCAAGAGTCAGACACTTAACTGACTGAGCCACCCAGGCCCTCTCATTTACTGAATTATAAAATGTGTTTTGATTGCCAGGAATTCACTTGGAGTTTTGCTACTAATAAACTTTGTGCTCTTGTTTTCAAATTAGTTGGATAGTTTGATGATACAGATCATTTAATGCTTATATTTTGTTAATATTTGTTGACCAGACACTATTATGAGGCTCTGGAGACTTAAGGGGAAAAGGGTCCTGTCACAAGCATTGAGGTAGACACAACATAGTCATCGCTGAGCTATTATAGAAGAACATTGCACTGACCTGGGTTAAGTCAGGAAAGCAGAGCCTGCAATTAGTGTAGGATAAGGGATTCATGCTAGGAATTGGACCGTAACTGTAGGAGGAGCAGGAAAGCAAATGTCTGAAAGAGGAAAAGGTGGTGAATCAGAGAAGTCACCAAGCAGTAAACGTGACATGAAAGCAGTTCCACTTTTCAAAATGGGACTGAGAGAGGAAGTGCACGGGAGGACTTAGGGCAGCTGTCTCTCTGCAGCTACTAGTTTGTGGCACCACTACCAAGCTTCAGTGAGGAGCCTTGGAACGCTGCCTGGCAACCAGCTGAACAGTCAGGAAGAGCAAGAGGTGAACCTGCAGGAGAGCAAGGACGAGCCAGGACTGCATCTAAACATAAGGCCTGGGGATCCCTGGGTGGCGCAGCGGTTTAGCACCTGCCTTTGGCCCAGGGCGCGATCCTGGAGACCCGAGATCGAGTCCCACGTCGGGCTCCCGGTGCATGGAGCCTGCTTCTCCCTCTGCCTGTGTCTCTGCCTCTCTCTCTCTCTGTCTCTCTGTGTGACTATCATAAATAAAACAAAATAAAATAAACATAAGGCCTTCAGAAAGGAACGGCCATGGCTTCCTTTCTGCCTTCCAGGCCTTAGGCAGATTACTCTTGACCGACTAACTTGAACCCATGCAGAGAAGATGGTTCTGGGGAACAAATCTCAGCGTAGGGGCTTTGGCTCAATACAAAATGCCACAATAAACATTTGTGAGCTTAAGCCTTCCATCTCACATTACTGAAAAGCTTCTATTCAAGAAGAGTGTTCTCTCAGACCTCATCTCACAAGGAAGAGTAGACCATTTAAATGTTGGTTGAAATCTGCCTTCTCAGGTGTACTGAGGCCAAGAGGTGCAGGACTCTAAAAGATGCTGTGTCGCCCTGAGGGTGTTATGAGCCTTTGCTCACTAGTTCACACTCAGGTCAAAGGATGGATGTGTGGCTGTATCTCACACCTAAGGGGCCATGTTGGAAGGACCTTGGCATTATAGTTAATGACCTTTAAAAATGGGAGATTGTGCATAAGTATGCAAATCTCCAGTGTCTGTTGGAATCTGGAACACCTGGAAATGCTGGTCTGCTAATTCCATGTGACAATTTTGACTGGACCTCAGTGGCTCCTGCTCTCTCCTGATTGCCATGGCCCCCGCTGATTTGAATCATCCTTTGATGCAAAGGCTGCACATCCTTTGCTGTTTATCATTTCACATGCCATATGTTTTTTGTAAGTGTAGAAATATTGATGGGTCAATGATAAAGCTGCTGCAACTTATTTAATTCTTACCGTGTGCCAGGCACTCTGCTAAATACCTTAATACTTAATTTTTTCTTGAATTTTCCTCACCTTTTCAGGATAGCTATTATTTCTATCTTATGGATGAAAAACTAAAATTAAGGGCCTTCCTTGAGTTCAAAAGGAAGAATATAGCCAGCATTTAGGTAACAGGAAAATAGTCTTATGTGAGAACCCAGGTTCATGAGTAGGGTCAGCAGACTTTTTCTGTAAAGAGCAAGGTAGTACATCATTCAGTTTTAGCTCTGTGGGCCCTGTGCTCTCTGTTGTAACCTCTCAGCTCTGCCTTTGTCATGTGAATGTAGGTGCAGACAGTACATCAAGGAAAGGGGGTAGCTTATTTACAAAACCAGGCAGGAACTGGGTTTGAACTGGAGACCAGTTTATCTACACAGGACCTGTGAGTGAACGTCACCACTAAGGATGGTTCTACCACAGGGGGCGGTGGATGTTGCTGCGTGGTCCTCCGCATAACCCTCCACAGTAGGTGCAACTGTATGAAATTACTGTTGGGAAACATCAGAGATTTCATGAAGCACCAGTGCCATGCCAATCTGTGGATGAAAATTGAACTAATGTTTGCTTTGAACCCTTTGTTACGTACGGTTCCAAATTTGAGTTGTTTCTGGCTCCATTTGTTTTTCAAACACATGAAATCCTAACCATGGGGGCCAAAGGAAAGGCACGAATACCAGAGGGCTCCTGAGAAACCAGAACAGCCTCCTGGTGGCAGCTGCATGAGTTAGGTGTCTTTAGTGGCCTCTGCTGTACAGAGGGCTGACGTTCCGCGGTGTTTGGAGGCATGTACAAAGTCACACTGCTCGTCCGCAAGGTGGAATTTGCAGCTGCATGTTTTTGGTCCTGTGGGCCAAGCTGTCTTTATTTTACTGTGTCAACATCTGGTGTACCTTTTCTGAATTCAGCATTATTAAGTATTTCCCTGAAAAAGGCAGACCCACAGTTCATCCTTTCTTTTAAATGTGATATTCTTCAACATTATTTATTGGGGGCCTACTGGGTGCCAGGCACTGGGAATGTGATGCTGAATGAGGTAGAAAACAAGCCTGGAGATCACATTTCAGTGGAAAGAGAGATTGCAAATATCTCTAAGTGACAACAGTACCCGGCTAGCCCTCTGGACCTCAGGCTCACATGGGTACCTGACTATGGTGTGGACAGCATGAACTGCCTTTGTGGACAGGGCCACTCTGGAGAGCAATGGGATTGCTAGGATGTCAAAAAGGTATCACTACAAGCCATACGGCCAACTGACTCTCGAGTGTGCTTGTTTGTGTTCAGGGTGGGGTATGGGGATCTGGCCAGATTCTTTGGTGTCTTGTCCAAGAGCTACATTCTTTTGTCTTATAAACTAAGTATTGTCTTCTAACCTCTGGTAATTTTAAGATCACATATGAGAGGTGTCAGGTAGGCTCTGCGGGGACGAGGATTTACAAAAGTTGGTGTGTGTTGTGGTTTGATCCCCCCACCCTTTTAAGATTACCGCTGGCTCTAAGAGAGTCAAGAACTCAAACTTGCATGAACTCTTCAACACCTCTCCAAATTCAACAAAACTGACATTTATAGCTTCGTTGAAGCGGAGACATGGCATTTGGCTTCAGATTGTTTGGACTGTAGAGTGTCAGTATAAATAGCTTTGATTGACTTTTGTATCGTGCACATCTGGAAGCAATCTATGGCATTCCAGCTAGATTAAAGAGCGTTTTAAAGGAATTTCTTTTTTTTTCTTTTTCTTTTTTTTTTTTTCTTTTTTTCTGTTGGCCATGGTGAATAAAGTTTCAAAGAAGGTTTAGCTGCTGTTCTTAATGTAGACGATGGTGAAGTCAAATTCAGGGCAAATGCTGGGGGGGGGGGGGGGCGGGGGGAGGGAAGAAAGGAGGCAGGTTTGTTTTGCCAAAAGAGCTAAACACAGAAGTGACTTTTCCTCGATTGTTTTGTTCACACTGAAATGAGAGATAAAAGATCAGACACCAGGAAGTTGCTATCACTACACAGAAACCATGAACTAAGTCGTTTTTAAAGAGAAGAATAGATTGACCCAAGAGAGGTGAAAATAGCTAAGTATGTGTCACTTGGCTCAACTACCAGAAGGGCTGGGAAGAAGCAGGAAGATAGACTTTCATTTATGGAAAATGTACTATGCTGTTCATTTAGCAAGTGCTTATGAGACACCATCTCCTTGCATCCACTGTGGTCTAGGTGACAGAGTAGGAGCAAGCAAAAATGAAGACAGACTTGTTCCCCTCATGGAGCTTCTGCTCTGTCAAAACAGAGACCTGACAGACACAGCACTTTCCCCACACATTATTTAATCACTTTTGTGATGAAATAACAGTGGAGAAGTACAGGTGTCCTTGAGTGCCTATGGACCTAACTCAGAGGGATCAAGGACGTCCTCCTGGAAAGACATGAAATTTGTAGACAAGACAGGAAAGGGTCATACTTAACTGGAAAAGCAAGTCGAAGGAGAGAGAAGAAATAACATTCTGGGGGGGAGGTGGTTGGATTTTGATTTTTAAACCTCTAGAGATGACAAGGAGCACCTCAGTGAAGTATTTTTCTCATTTAGACAGGGGAAATATGAGGCTCAAATTGGTTCTCGCCTCTCCAATTTCTCTATTAACTGCCTTCCTCACTGGACACTATAATCTACCTTAGAAGCCATTTAATCCCTTTGCCCTGGTAGTCCACATAGGTGAAGGCACGTCAGGTTACATCTCTGGGCCTCAGTTTCTCCATTTGGGTGATTAGGGGAACTTTACAGATGCTCTGTGAGTTGAACCTTCAAGGAAGACAAGGCATCTATGTCAAGGAAGTAGTATGTAACATGGATAACAGATACAGATGGAAACAGTGCTGGTCACAGCATTTGAAGATGAAAAAAACTCTTGGATAAAGAGACTGAGAAGAACAGTAAAATTCTTGGAGGCATGAGAATGTACCCTCTAGTTTTTCTTAGATAAGAAAATGAATTATCCGTTATTAAATCGAACTCCTAAGCTTGGAGAGCCCAACCCCCACACGTTGTTAGAGCTGTAATATATAGGTCATTGTGGTCCTTCTTTTTCTTTTCGTTGCTGAAGGAAAGTGATGAAGTGGTGCCAAGAAAGTGGCAAATTGCCCTAAAAATCACATAAAAGTGCAATTTAGCGCACACAGTTCTGCTGAAGAAAACCACCTTTGTTTCATTATTAGCTTCCCAGGGATTTCTTTCCTTGGTTGGCATTTAAGTGTGGAAACTTGTCCTTTTTTTCTTAACATAATGAGACAGTTCTTATGTGTTAAGAACAATAGAAAAAAGCATGAAGAGTGATCGATACATTACCTGAGATTTATTAACTACCAACCAGAGCCTTATTGCCAACCTTTGGGTATGATTTGGAAAGACAAGGAGGCATAAACCTCTGTTGTTTTAAGTAAGAATAGAAAGAAATCTAATCTCTGAGACCATAGGATGAAAAATGTTCTATTAGGGACTTGCTTTGCCTTTTTCCCCCCTAATTCAGGTTCAAGCTTTGACCTATAGACAAAGGAGCAGCTACTTTGCTTAAAGGATTTTGAACTAATAGGAAGGTAAATGCTGAAGTTATTTGTTGACCTCATTTCTGGCAGTATTTTCCCAGCTTCTGTTTCAGTCCTCTTCCCATTTGTCTGTACAGGCTTGACAAAAATACATCAGAATAACGCTGTGCTAATGTGATCCCATATCCTATTTCATGCACTCTGCATTTGATTAAGAAGCATACATGAGACAAAATGGGGTGAGGTAGAGGGGGAAGTGATAGGCTAGGAGTGTGGAGTCCTGTTGACAATAGCAGGAGTTGATTGAAGTTTAGACCAGAATGAATGAAGACAGTGGTCTAGTAGATTAGTAAAGCCTTTCTATTCTGTTGATGAGAAATAGAAAGGTGATTTTGTGTAAGCCTGATCAGAGGGAGTCTACAGTTCAAATGATGCATTCCCTAATCTATTAATGGTTTAATTCAACAAATAGTAAGTACCTCCATTGTGGCAAGAATTATATCAGGCAATTGAGACACAGTAGCACAGAGTCAGATTGGAACTCAGAGCTTCCGTTCTTGGTGGACAACAACGTCCAATAACTAAGCACTATAAGTGGATTATATTGGTATAATTGCTTTATGCATTACAGAGAGGTATGGAAAGCTAAGAAACCATATGAGGATGAAAGCTAGCACCTAGAGGATAATGATCTGTTTTGTTTGCTACTTTCATTATGGTTGGTTAATATGAAAGTAGAACTTGGGTGCTGTATATGATTTTGGCTTCTAGAGTCTTGCATATGTTAATAAATTTCCCAACCTGAACGAGTGTTAAGTATGGATGTCAGGATGTCTTTGGGGAGGAGTCGGGAATGGGGAGAATCACTGCTGACTTTTTTGCCGAAAATTAGATGTGACTGCTGGGCAACTTAATTATATACCATTTTTAGCTGAATAGAAGACAAAGGGTCTTGTAGATTAGGATAGAAAATGGAGAAGCAACTGCTCACAGAATGGTTTTGCTTGGCTTAGAAATGAGAAAGAGATGTTAACTGGAGAAAGTCAACTTAATGGTGACATTCTCCCAATGACCTGAAGATGAGCCCTCCTGGCCAGGCCAGGGGCATTTATGGTAATATGAGTGTCATGTACATTTTTATTATTTGGTCTGAAATGTGGAAACAGTGAAAAAAATCAGAGACAAATTGAAATGGAGAAAAAAGTGGAGTTCTTTGGGGAGCAGATTATTTAGTTTGAATGTATCTATGCGACGGAATTTAGACAGGTTCTCTGCTTGGCCTTTTTAATATGGTCAGTGGAGTTACCATTCTTTTAAGAGAGTTGCATCAGATTTGGGTTATGGTAAAACCAATGGCAGTATTTTGTGGTTCATAGGATAGAATCCATTACTATGTTTTTTTTTTTCATATCATGACTGGCCATATGAACTGAATCGGTCATTGACATGTTAGAATTTACAACAAACATTTGTAGAGCCCCTTGATGTTCCAAAACATTTTTCCTGGCCATTGTCTCAGTAGACTGTTCAACAGTCTTAGAAGGTAAATGGGCTGTAGGTCTAATATTTATGTAGTGTCCTGTAGCCTGGATTGGCTTCAAACAGAGCTTATCCACTGGAATGTGAGCTCCTTGAGGGCAGGACTTTTTGGTGGTTTGATTCATGCTGTATCATCAGCACCCACAACAGTGCCTGGCATAGAAAACAAACTCAATAATTATCTTTTGAATTGAATATTAAAATTTTGATATGAATTTTACTTGCTCCTTAGAGGTTTAAAAAAAGGATGGGGTGGTAGTTAGTGAGATTATGAGAATGTCTATATTGTTAAATGTTTAATAACAAAAATTCTAGGGACATTCAAATTTGAGATTGATTCCTGGCTATTGCTAATTGTTTCCAAGACCTGAGAGATGTCACTTACCCAGTCTGAAATTCCCTATCTATAAAATGAAACATCTCTCCCAGCTCTAATATTCTATGCTAGAGTAATTTTTCTACATTTCAATATATTTTCTCCATAAGTTTTTTTTTCAAGATTGCCATGGAGTATTTAAATACTTAAATCTTGGGATTTCTGGGTGGCTCAGTGGTTGAGTATCTGCCTTTGGCTCAGGTTGTGATCTTGGAGTCCTGAGATCGAGTCCTGCATTGGGCTCCCTGCCAGAAGCCTGCTTCTCCTTCTGCCTATGTCTCTGCCTGTCTCTGTGTGTCTGTTGTAAATAAATAAATAAAATCTTTTTAAAAAATTAAATCTTTCAACAGCATCATTCAGAGGTTGCATTTAAAGTTTCAAGAACAAGGTCCATGGATCTGGCTCTCAAATATATATTCTGTTCTTCCCCCCACCGCCCCCCCCCCAGACCAAATAACATGCTTGATATCCTTAAAGGCAGTGGGGGGTGGGGGTAGAAGGCTTGAGGGTGGTAAAGACAGAGAATTTAGTTGAGAGGGAGGACATATGACAAAATTAAAGGTCTTGACCTTGTCCGCCTACAAAATGTAGAAGATCAAAATTTATGGTCTGGCACAGGCTCTCTGGCTAAGAATTTTTTTTTTAATCCCTGCTATGCTCCTCCACTCTGAAGTCCTCTTTTAGATTGTGAAGTTCTTGAAGTCATAGATTATGCCTTATACATCTATTTGCCCATTCTTAATACCCAATTAGTATAAAATAATAAGTAAATACCTATTGAAAAAATAAATGTGGGCAGCCCGGGTGGCTCAGCGGTTTAGCACCGCCTTCAGCCCAGGGCGTGATCCTGGAGACCCGGGATCCGGTCCCACATCGGGCTCCCTGCATGAAGCCTACTTCTCTCTCTGCCTGTGTCTCTGCCTCTCTCTCTGTATGTCTCCCCACCCCCCCATCATGTCTTTCATGAATAAATAAATAAAATATTTAAAAATAAATAAATAAATGAATAAATAAATGAATAATAAATAAATGTATGTGCAAGTGGTTGAGGATGGAGTTAGAGTTGCTGCAGAAATGCAGGAATAATGAATGAATAAAGGTATTAAGCAGAGGTGATAATATAGCATCCAAGGAACAGAGTAAGGCAAAATACTGAAAAGCCTAGATTGTTTTAATTGTGCAATTAAAGATCGAAATTTTCAAAGCAGCTGCCCCCAAATGCAGAGCATATAATAAAGTCAATGACTGAAGCCCACCTTGCCAACCTCCTCTACCTCTAGTCTAATAATGTTAGCAGTAAAAGAGATTATCCTAGATGGAGGGCACATTACCATTTCAGAGGAAGGTAAGCACTACTGTGATCCTGTTGATTGATGCTAATATGGCAATATTGCTGGTGTTACCCATTCTTTGAAAACAAAACAAAAGAAAAACACTCAACTAGATCATGTGGTTGGTTATACAAAATCTCACATTTAAGCTTGGCTGGTGATTTCTAGTAATTGTAAAACATTGCATGGCTCTCCCAGGCCACACTCACTGACCAACAGATTGACTAATAAAGAGAGAGGATAGTACAATATTTAATGAAGGCATTGGGAATGTAGATTAAGTTCTCAGATTGTGTCTAAGGCAAAATTAAGTAACTATTGTCTCATTCAAATGTTCTAGAATGGTATCTGTGTTTTAACACCCAGTAGTCTTTGGTGCTATGCTCCTTTGGTTTGCGGAATGCCTTACTATCTGCCCTTGACTCCCTGTGGCTAGTCGATTTAGCCCTTCCACGTTAAGCTGCTGCTCAATGGGCAGACTAGAGAAATGATACTAAATTAACACTGAGATTTATAATTGGATGGAATAGCTTGATGTGGAAAGGACCATTCAGAGAACTCTGGTTTATGCCACTTGACAGACACCAAATAATACGTGTATGACACTCTAATACACTGCATGATTGGTTATTGAATGTCCATAACCCCCAGAATATGAGCTCTGAGATCATATCTGTCTCCTTCACTACCATGTCCCCATTATCAGATACCGTTTTCTCAATTCTGATGGTTCACATGTTGTGGCTGTTGGTAGGCGCAACTTCAGATGTCCCTCATCTAATACCTGTCTTCACAGATGACAGTGTTCAAAACACAAGAGCGATGTTGTGACTTGGATGTGCCTGCATAATATAATGAATGAAAGTAGAAGAGTGGGCTTCAGAGGCCACTGTAGTAAACTTAGGCTTCTACATGCTCTTCCTGTAACCTGAGCATTTTCTTTTGTCCTTTTTTTATGTCCTTAACTCACCAAAACCCTGTTTTGACAAATACTCTAACGTTATTTGAATCCATTTCTTTCTTTAATGTTGAATTCACAAGCTGTATTTCTATGACATAATTATTTAGCAGTCACATAAAATGTGTATCTGGTCATTCTTAACAGGCTCATTTATACATGGGCCACATAAAATTTGCATTCTTACACCAGCGACTCATTTATTAATGGTAATAAATACACCCGGCAACAGGCCAAGCACACTTCAGAGGCTTGTAACCTGAGCATGGTCAGAGTAGATGTAAAATGTAATGTGTTTCTTTAAATTACATTAAAAAAAAAAATAAAAGAAACACTTTCATCAGAACTTGGAAGTGAATCAAAATTTTAAGAAAAAGAAAAAGGAAAATTTGGAGTGATGTATTAATACATTCAAAAAGAAGGTCTTTGTCCAGAAAGAAAGAAAGTTTATTCCTATTAGGGAATTCAAGGAGAGGAAAGGAAAAGTAAGCATTAGGGAACTTTTCTTTAAAAAAAAAAAAAAAAAAAAAAGCTACTTATAATTACATCAATATGATTCCTGTCTGAATAGCCTATTAAACCTTATAACTAAAGGCAGCTTTGACCATTTTATGACTACTCGGTATGTTCCCTAAGATGGAAAAAGGTTCGCCCATGGGTCAGAAAAGTATAGGGAATCTCAAGCCCATGGTAGGAGGTTAGACATGTGCAATAAAAGACAATCATTTCATGAATATTGGTGAGAATTAATAACACTTTATTTTGTAGCTCACTGAGGAAACGTGTGGTTGACACTGTTCAGGAGTACTTCTCAATGGTTTTAATAGAAACCGTGTGTGTGTAAGGACATGGAGCACAAGCCATCCCCACTGGGGACCTGATGCTCTACAGACCTCTCCGGCTTTCCCATTTCTTCTTTCTTTTCTTTCTTTCTTGTTCCAATCCAGTGAAATTTTTAAAAGTACATGAAAAGATCAACAGAAGGTAAACAAGTTCAGGGAAGAAATTCAGACAACAAAACCTTTCGGTCAGTCCTTTAAGAGACTCTTCCCTTTTCTTTGACAAAATTTGTATTTAATGCCTCATGGCCCTCCCACACACTCAAGGACTAATGACATTTATGTTTTCACTCATAAGTGAAATTTAAAAAGTTTGAGCTCTAAGAATCACTACGGAACAGTGATTGCCAGGGGTAGCGCATGGTGGAAATAGGGAGATTTCGGTCAGAGGACCCAGACATCCGGTTATAAGATGAGTAAGTTCTGAGGATCTAATGTACAGCATGGTGACTATAATTAATGCTATATTATGTACTTGCATTTTCTAAAAAGTAGGTCTCGAGACTTGGCACCACACACACACAAATGATAAGTATGTGAAGTGAAAGAGTAGCTTAATGGTGTTAATCATTTTACAGTGTGTACACATATTAAATCATTAGGCTAGACACCCTAAAAAAATCATACTGTGTATAACTTAAGTTTATTCAAATTTCATCAGTCATACCTCAATAAATTTGGGGGACAAAAATATACCAAGGATGAAAGACAGTTGAAATTTTAGACATTTGTATAATTCTCACATTAATATCTTAATCCCAAATTGGGCAAAACTTGAGAACTTGGACTTGTGTCAAGTGTTGTAAGTATAAGGCAGGAACCATACCTAGGTCTCCCACTGTTGTATCCTGTGTAGGGCTCTCTATCCTTCATGCATATGTATTAGAATAAAAGATGGAAGGGAGGGATGGAGGCAGGAAGCCTACTTATATAGATTCTAAAGTTCCAAATAATCCTTAAGTTCTTCCTTATCAGGCCCTACTATAGTAATCAGAGCCCTGAACTGGTGCATCGAGGTTCCCTGTGTTGGGACCCGTGGTGTGTGTGGCCAGCATGTCCCTGGCTTGTAATGAACACTCAGATGGGAAAGTGAATGAATTGTGTCTTCGGTGGCTTGTAAATAGTGTCTGGAGAATAGTAGGTACCCCATTTTTTGTAGACTAACTGAATAGTAAATTGAACCTAAGGGTCTTTCTAATGTAGAAATAATTTCTACAATTTTTACGCTTCTTTCTAGTAACAATGGGATCTGCAGGAAGCAATAGTTAACCAACTATCTAAGGCTAGTCCTGGAATCTTTGAACCGTTCCTGCACCTAAAACAGCAGTCGTCTCTCTCTTTGTCTCCATTATTTTCAGTGAATGCTCCATTTGCCTCTAGCAGTTTGTAGCTTGCAGGGGAGTCAGAGCATTTCTGTTGTAATTGGAGAAGTGGACGATAGCCAGAGACTTCCGAAGGACAAAGTCCCAAACTATGCTCTAGTTTGGTGGCACCAAGAGGTATAAGAAGAAGAAAGATGCCAGGTGTTTCTAGGAAATCAGTGGTCTAAAAGCGTGAGTAAGCACAGTTCGAGTGCATCCCTGCAAAAGCAACTTTCCCAACTGTTTGATGGAGGAGAGTCTTAAACTTCAAGGCTGGAAAGAGAGAGTGAGAGTTTGTCATTTATAGATGTCCCTGAGCTTTCTGGCCCCTTTTCTGCTCTTCCCAAATGAACAAAATCGAGAAAGAATAGGGATCCAAGGTAGGGGACAGGAATGTTGATCAGAAGGCCCTTCCAGGAGAGACGGTGAGGTAAGTATTCTTTTCTGGAAGGTTTAAGTTAATGGACAGCCTGTTGGCTCCCTTCCAGACATTCAGAGCCAGAGGAACCTCCCTCTAGGGGAGGGTACTGTTTCTGTGTGTTCATTGTTTGGGGCTCTGTTTGTGTTTAACTGTCAAAACGACTTCAGTGTTGCTACTTCTACAATGTACGCTTTGGCTTACATACCAAAGAATCAGAACAATCAGACTTGACTGAGTGGTTTTTCTGATTTATTTGTTTTTTCCTAAAACCTATGAAATTTTTATAAAATATGTGCTGTGAATATTTGGAAAATAAAATTCATTGTCATGGACTCAGATCAATAATTACTTCAGTAAATGACAAGTGTATTACTAGGTTCAGCCACACTAGTGAAGCTTCTGAAGTTCTTTAGGTTCAATATTACTCTAAACAGAATTTAATGTGGCTTTTTTCTTAAAATGTTTTAATGAACTGGAACTATAAAGGACAGTTCTAAATGCAGTTGAATTATGAACATGACTTAGTATTTTATTATACATTGGAAAATGCCTTGATCAGATTTAATATCGATTAGACCTAGCTGTTCAATAGCTTGGATAAATATGCATTTCTTTTTATTAGAAATCTATCATATCCAGGGCATAGGCCAACATGTTGGCTTTGTAAATCATGTAGTCTGCCCAACCTTTTAGACTGTAGACCAGAAAGAGGCTTTTATAAATCCACCATTCCTGGGGCCAGATAAGAAATTAGGGGAACCAGAGGGTCAGGAAAGGAATGAAGAGAAGTCTATTGTGCCTTTTGGTTCTGAGCATCCCCTGGAAAATATCCAGGGGCCTGTGTGACTTTCCTCTGTATTCCTTTTCAAAAGAGAGGGGGGAAAATCAATATAAGAAGTCTCCTAGTCTATTCCCTAAGTTAATAGAGACTGAACAACTACAACTTAATCGTAGAGTAATTCTAGAATATATTGGAGACTTTGGTATTCCACATGGCAGCATTCTCCTGCCTTGGTTTGGTATCGAGGTTTTATCAGAATAGTAATCAAGTTTTGCTGGTGGTTAATATGTGGCTCAATTATAGCAGATTATAGATCTGCAGATGTCTATAATGTATAAATAAATAGCACATATTTTGGGACTGCTTACTAATTTCTTAACTGATGAGATGTACACTCAGCCACTGCTGTTCTGGCTCAGGAGTGCTTCTTTTCTAAGAGCCAGCAGGGAGAATCTGCCTCATTAACTTATTGCGTGCCCAAATTTTTCTCCAAATTCATTTGTAGCATATCATTGGACCACTCTAGTCACCAAGAACATCAGGGTCTCATGTGGCAAATGATAATATTATTCTAAGTTCTCCTCCATTTTCAAAGACTTCTGGAGGAATTTCAGCCTTGAGCTTTACAGATTACTTACTGAAAAGATCCTGGGAGTTATTGCTATCCATTGGGTAATTAGGTAGTTCCAAGGAAAATAATAAAACTATTTTGTGCCTGGGAGATTAGAATGGCACACGGTGACTCATATTAGTCAGCTGAGTAATTATGTAATTACAAAAGAAGGGGAAGAAAACCCTTCAGATTGTTTTTCCTAAGAGGCCCTTTTGGAAGCTTTCCAGCCCATCAGGTACTTATGTAATTAGGTCGGGGGTGCAATCCATAAGGAAAGGCTGGTTGGGGTGTGGGGGAGGGATTCATTAAAAAAAATGTTTATGTTTATGTAAAAGAACCTGCTAGAAGAAGAGAAAGGAGTTTTTAAAAAAATTCACTCAGTTTTCATACCATATGTAAAGTAGCATAACAAAACATCAAAGAGTTTCATATTCAAATATGACCATGTGTATGTGGGTAAAATACAATGAAGGGCTGTGGTTTATTTTGGAGAAATCATCACTATTTATTAAGCCTATGCTGGGTCCTTTTTCCTAATCATTCAATATAATGGCTCTTTTGTTTGCCCTATTTTTGTAGATAAGTAAACGGAGAGGCTCAAAGAATTTAAATCTAGGTCCTTTGGGTTCCAATCCCTGCTCTTCCCACTGCATCATGCTCTCTACTAGCATTTCTGAACTGATTTATGCAGGTTGTTCTGTTCATAAAGATTAGCAAGATCATTGTTTATTTCATCCCTTTGCTTTGTATAAGTATTGTCTACATAGTGAAAAACACAGGATTGAAAAACAGTTCAGTTGGTGATTTGGGCCATCCAAATTACCATTTTGTATTTCCTACATGTTTTATCTGAATAGCTGTACATTGTAGAATACTTTATACAAAGTAGCTCCACCCACCCCTCCAGTGTATAATATCCCAATTCAGTGCATCCAACTTTCCCATGTTAATGCATGTCAGTAAAAGCAGAATGTTGATATTTTGAAGGAATGTATTGTTATGATGTCAAAGGGCTTACTTCATTGTACAAGTTTTGCTTATACACATTCACTCAAGTTGTTAAAAAATGTTTATAATGGTGTCTACATTTCTGAAACATCGTGTATGTGCTGATTAATCTTTATGGTGGCAGTGAACTAGTGGATTCTCCTGCCAGACACTTGCTCTCAGATTTCTTCATTCTTTATCTGATTGTTTTACTTCATCCAGCCATGCTTTCATGGTTTTATAGGACAAAAAAGATCTGCAGAGAAAGAAATTCAGGCTGCTGCTTTTTAGTTCAGTAATGATATAATTGTCCCTGGTACAGAAATATAACCAGGCATATTTTTTCAGCTGATTTAGAGAAGTCTTGTGGACCAGGCCAGTTTGGGGTAGCTCAGAACAAGAGTGGGGCTCTTCAGGAGTGCCTGTGGAATCCCTGAGATCCCAGGAACTGAGAGAAAGGAACTAGGTTTGGAAGGGCAGGCTGAGGCTCATCAAAAGACCTATCCTGCTGCCAATTCTAGATAAATTTGTCATCTTCCACTATAGACTCTAGCATTCATATGATTTGATTGAGAATTGTCAAAGTTCTGCCAAATATTGATGTAGAGTTTCAAGAATTTCAGCATTGACATTGGAATATGTACAGTTCACACCAGCAGTTTTTTTCTTGCTTATTTCCATCACTCTGACCCTTCTTTTTTCCAATTTAGATGCTTGTCATGAAAAAGCTAGGAGACTTTCCAGGATAGGCTGTGAGATTCATGAATGCAAGATTGCATACTTTGAACATTTTAGCTCTGTAGGCATATTTAAATAGCATACTTCTTGTATAGTGTTAAGAATTAAAATATGTTATCTTAGCTTACCATCTTCATATTGGTTGAACTTCCAGATAGAAGCAGATGCTGGGCTATGGGTGATTTCCTGTAAAATTAATGAAATTTCAGATATTTAATAGGAGCCATCTAATTTCCTGAATCTTTTTATTTGATAATATTTTGGCACTATGAATTAAAAAAGAAAAACTGCAGCTCCTTCCCTCAAGTACCTCAAAGTCTAGTAAAAGGGGAAGGCGTGTATGTAAAGAGGTAATTGGCTGTGTGTGATGTAATGAATAATCAAGCAAACAGGAAGGGGGCACCATTAATTATTTGAGGAGGAAAGCTTCAAAGAAGAAGGAGCATTTGCTCTGAATTTTTAAAACTATGTAGGTGTTTTCTAGGTAGGAGAGGAAAAGTTGCTTTTCCAACTCTTTGAAAAGCATATGCCAAGCTTATGTAAGAAAGTATGGCTATCTAGTCTCTAGAATCACAGTTTCATGTAGCAGCCTTTAGATGGCAGGTTGAGATGACTGTGGAAGAATCAAGCCTAGAAAGCTCTGCCCCCGCCCACTCTTAGACTGTGATTATGGAAAGGGATCTTGGAGGTGGCATGTTTGCCACCAGAGGGTTAGCTTTCTTTGAACACATGAGACACATTTCATTCCTTAACAACCAATGCCATCACGATATGGTCAATATTTTACACGAGAGATAATCTCACAAATGGAACCCTTGATTTAATACTTTTTAAATAAACCTTTACTTGTCAAAAGGCTCATGATTTCAGAAATATTAAAATTACATCATTACACTTGAGTTAAATGATGTCATTTTAAAAGAAAAGTATCACATGTATTCAAGAAGTCAAGTAGTTCTCTAAACCTAACAAAATACAGCAATTCCATGATCTACCATTTTCCAGCAGAGATTCCTACTCTCTTGAGGCTACCATTTCCAACTTTACAGCAGTTTTCTTTTATTCTCTTCTAATATTTCTAATTTAACTGTTCACGTTTTGTGTTGTGGTTATTCAAAAGGAGCAATCATTTTCTGACACACAACTATAGAAGATAAAGGTTTAACTCTTTGCCATTACGTTGGTGTGCTCATTGTTTATTATAGTTATATCATTGCTTTTGATCAGTTGTGCGTATGATTGTGCAAGTGTTGCTTGGAGATGTCCTTTGCTATGATTGCATTTTCTTTTGTTATATGAATTGATTTGGTTCTTGATGACCGTCTGCTCCTCTTTGACTCAGTCCACAGTTAAATGTTGTATTTCTCTGTGGTTTACTAAGTTTCCCATATAGTTTTCAGTTACTGAATTTTTTTAATGTGTTTCACCTGCTATTGTCCCCTCTCCCATTCTCTTTGACCTTATGGATTGATGCCATTGAGGAGCAGGTAAAGATGAATGTGTTATCTTTGATATGCCATGTTAAACAAAAGTGGAGTAGGGCTCTCTATGTGGGGCTACAGAAAAGGAAGGAGTAGAATCTTACGTGAAAATGTCTAATCCTTACAGAGGAAAAACAGGTGTGGAGATAGTGCAAAATTTAAACTATTTGTCAGAAATATTAAGACACAGATGAAGTACATGTATGGGGGAGGAATAGAAAGGTATAATTGTTATGAACATTCTGTTTATAAATGTAGGAGAGAGGGAGTATTTACAGCAATAAGACTGAGGGTTATGAAGAAAGAAAAAAGCTTGCAAATACTTTCAAAGAACTGTCTCAAGATGCCTCATACCAGAAACCATAGTAGAGTTCAGCTTCTTTGAATTTTTAAGTGGATATAAATATGAGAAGCACAAGAGGAAGATAAGGATATTTGCAAAAATAAAGTAATATAAATCCTTGAATTAGTAAAGAAAAAAGTTTTATTGTTAATAGAGCTTTGTTTGGTCACTAACCTGTTGAAAACTAATCTTACATTCAATTCAGTCAATATTTTTAAAGATATTAATGCATTAGTGAGTGTGAGCTATCAGTTAACAGATACCTTGAGTAAGTTATAGCTCAGAAAAGTTGATGAGGCAAGTGTATAAATAAAATAGTGCAAGATGAACAAACCTAAGTAGAGAGGAAAAGGGAGAGAAGGAAACCGGATTGAGTTAAGAATTTATGAAATGAGAAACTACCTTTATGCTTGAAGAAGGTAACATCATAACGGCTCTGAAATACACAATTCTTCAGCCTCCCTCCATCCCCCAAAATGGTGGAAAATGAATTCTATTTGAAGAGTTAAAATGCATGATGATGTAAGGGCTTGATGCCTTACCATGTCCTTACATGGAGGACAACTGGTAGTGAACTTGGACAAGACCCTCAGGTTGATGTTTCAAAAAAGTTGGTTAAGAGACTCATGAGATATACTGATACCAAATTGCAAACAGATTTTATCAGGGTTTTGGTGGCATCATCCATCTTCTTTCACCTATGGGTTCTTAGCATTTTGACAAAAAGAAATAAAAACCAGACAGATTAGGTACCAACAGAATTGCCAGTAAAGCTGGCATGGAGGGGATCCCTGGGTGGCTCAGTGGTTTGGCATCTGCTTTAGGCCCAGGGCAGGGCCCTGAAGTCTCAGGATCAAGTCCCGCCTCAGGCTTCCTGCATGGAGCCTGCTTCTCCCTCTGTCTGTGTCTCTGCCTCTCTCTCTCTCTCTCTCTCTCTCTCCCATGAATAAATAAATAAAGTCTTAAAAAAAAAAAAAAAGCCTGGCATGGAGGAATGTAGTATGGAAAAGAACGGAGTCAGACTTTGTAAATTTTGCCCATTTGGTCCCAACAGAGCATGTAGATAACTACAAGCCTCTGGACCCAAAGGTGGAATTAGTTGAAGAAGGGAAAATAGGGACCTGTCATAACAGACCACTGCCAAAGAAATCAGCCAAGCTCAGCTACATCACATATACACAATGATCTTTATCCCAGTCTTTTTTTTTTTTTTCTTTATCCCAGTCTTAATCAGGGTTTTCAGGATATGAATATTCTCTCCAAAGCTTCTCTATTCTGGAAGAGGGCCTGGAAGTGAGATTCCTTCTTTAGAAATGTGATGTGGAAAATTAAATGTGTCCACCAACACATTGACTGCTAAGTTGGAGAATTTGTGTGGAGTTAGTCGTGCATGGTGAGCCACCACAAACTTTGGATTATGATACAAGAGTGGTAGAGCTACACTGTAGGAAGAAAAACCAAGCAATTGTGTAAGTAAAATATTTTAGGATACAATGGAAAGAGAAGCAGGATGAGAAGATATGATGCTGAGATAGCAGCAGTGGAAATAAAAGGAAGGGGAAAATGTAGAGCAGCACACTGACAGGGGCTGTAGAAAAGTGAGCCCAAAGTTGAGGAAGGGGATAGAAAGAGCACTCTAGGACATTTGGAAGCATGGAGCAAAAGGACTCCATTCCATTCATTGAAGCATAGAAGTTATTAGAAGCAGAAACTGCAGAGGAAATGCGTTGTTTGGGGATCATAATTTCAACTTATCAATTGGCCAACCATAGGAAATGGTCCAAGGGAATGAATGCTGGAAATGTGGATTGAACTTCAGAAAGAATATGACAGCTGAAAGAGTCTGCAATGAAAGTAAAGAGCATGGGTAGATCATTCATCCTACTGTTTAATTTAGCTGCCTCCTTCCAATGCACCACCATCCAATTAAAAGCTTTTATCAGTGAAAAAAGCGATGTGCTGATTTACATATTGGCGTATACACCTTTTCTCATCATCTGCTATCCCTTTTAATTGTTCTGATCACATAACCAAACTTTTAAGTTAGCTAAGGTAGGCCACTTAATTTCCCTGTGCCTGTCTCATGGAAGAGACGAGGATAGTGATAGCACCTATCCTAAAGGGTGGTTGTAAGAATCAGATGAGTTAATATTTGTAAAGTACTTAGAACAGTGTCTGGTATGTGGTTAGTCCAATAAAGATGCTGTGGCTCCTCATTCGTGTGCTTTTGTTGTTGATGAAGTGATTGAGGACTGTGATAGTCAGTAAAATACACAGCATTATTGGGCATACTGTGAACATGCAGTCAATGCTCATTATAGTGAATCTCAGGTTGACAGAGAATCATCAACACTGTTTCTGATGCTTGACCTGTGGTGCAATTTGCCACACATCACAAAGCTAATCAGTAAAACATTCTTAAGATTGAGGTATATGTCTTGTGACTTCAGATTGATGCCTTTTCTCTCAAAAAAACTGTTACCTTACAAATCTTGCTAATTTAGCCCCCCAAAATGTATTTGTCATTCATGCTACATGCCTGTTATAAGATACCCTGCTTATTGTAGATATTTAGAGACCCATGCTAATGGAGGCTCTACTTCAGTATATGCCTCCATGATCACTCCAGAAGGGGAGAGAAAAGGGGCTTCCATTCTCATTTCATTGGCCAAAGCTAACTGGCCACACCTAGCTAACACTGGACAGAAGAAGTGGAATCGGGCCTTATATTCCAGAGGAGATGAGTATCAAACTATTCGTAAAAGTCATAATTATTATCACAATACGTGATATACACAGGATGCAAACTATTTTGTCTGATTGTAGAAGCTTTATTCTTTTTTTTTAAAAAAAAGACCGATTTATTTATTTAAAAGGAAGAGAAGACTTAGAAGCTTGTAGAAGCTTTATTCTTGACCAGCATACTAAAAACTGCCTCCCAAATCCTCTTGTAGGCCCATTAAAACTCGTTTTTGAGATATAAAAAAGTATAGTTGCCATATATTGAAAATAAGAAGCTACAGCACTGAGGCAAATTGGAATTTCAGATATTTTAGTATAAGTATGCCCATGCAATCAATATTTGAGACATATTTATTTATACTCGGTTGTTATTTATCTGGAATTCAAATGTGTTTCTTAATTTTTGTCATGATGGCTTTACTTTTTTCTTTAAGTTGAAGTATAATTAATAGAGTGCTTTATTAGTTTAAGGTGTATACATAATGATTCAGCAGTTCTATACATTATTCAGCACTCATGACAATAAATGAGTCACCATGTGTCACCAATGTTATTATCATCTTCTTGACTATATTCCCTATGCTGTACTTTTCATCTCTGTAGCTTATTTTGTAACTGGAAGTTTGTACCTCTTAATCCCCTTTATGTGTTTCATCCATGTCCCCATACCCCTGCCCTCTGGCAGCCACTAGTTTGTTCTCTGTATTTAGGGGTCTGGGTTTATGTTTTGTTTTGTTTTGTTTTTCTTTTTTTCTTTTTCATTTTTTAAATTTTTTCTTAAGTTCCACATATAAGTGAAATCATATGGTATTTGTCTTCCTGTCTGATTTATTTTACTTCTCATAATATCATTTAGGTTCAATCATATTGTTGCAAGTGGCAAAATCTCATTCTTTTTTATGGCTGAATAATATTCCATTGTGTGCATATACCACATCTTTATCCATTTAACTCTTGATAGACACTTAGGATGCTTCCATGTCTTGGCTATTGTAAAGAATGCTGCAATAAATATACAGGGGGCAAATATCTTTTCAAATTAGTGTTTTGGGGATTTTATTGTCTAAGTATTCAGTAGTAGGGACACCTGGGTGGCTCAGCAGTTAAGCATCTGCCTTCAGCTCAGGGCATGATCCTGGATACCCAGGATCAAGTCCCACATCAGGCTCCCTGCATGGAGCCTGCTTCTCCCTCTCCCTGTGTCTCTGCCTCTCTCCCTGTGTCTCTCAGGAATAAATAAATAAAATCTTAAAATAAATAAATATCCAGTAGTAGAATTAATGGATCATATGGCACTTTCATTTTTAATATTTTGAGGAACCTCCATACACTTTTCCACAGTGACTGCACCAGTTTGCATTCCCAGCAACAGTGCATGAGAGTTCTTTTTTCTCCACATTCTCACCAACACTTGTGATTTCTTATCTTTTTTAATTTAGCCATTTTGACAGTAGTTTTGGGAGTAGTTTTATGCTCTCCATCTAGAAAAAAATATATAAACCAGTGAGTTCTTGGACATGACAAGAAAAAAGAAGCCAGGATTAGTGAGGATGGGGCCACAATTAAGATGTGAAATAGTCATGTATTTTTAAAGAAAAAAATGTAGGTCTTGGAGATGTTGAGGAAAAGTACTGGGCAGAAGCAAGGAGATTGTCCTGCCTCTATGTTGCCTGACTCAATTTTTAATGCTTATTTATAATTTGGGGGTATTTCTACTTAATTGGGCTATGAGTTCAAAGCAGAACATCAAAAGTAATTAAAATTGGAAAGTATCTGGGGCACCTGAGTGATATCTGACTTTTGATTTTGCCTCAGGTCATGGTCTGGGGATGTGGGATGGAGCCCCACATGGGGCTCTGTGCCCAGCACAGAGTCTACTTGAAATTCTGTGGCTCCCTCTACCCCTCCCCCGCTTTCTTGCTACAAATAAATAAATAAATGGGTAGATAGATATCCTTTAAAATTGGAAAGTAGCCACAATAAGGAAAGGCAAAAAGAACTAAAGCAGGCTGGGGGAAGATGTGAGAGTTCTGAAGCAAATGAAGGCACATATGACCTGTTAGCAGCACCCCTGGGCCACTTGGGAGTAGGGCTTATGACACAGTTTGGTGGTGACAAGCCTACTGGGAAACCATGATGAAAGCATCCCCCTACACACACACACACACACACACAGGTGTACACGTAAGAACTTAAGGTGAGGGCCAGATGACACCCTTGGGTCTAGTTCCTGAACATTCTGTGGGTTATAGGGAAAGACACCAGAGACATATCCAAAACTCTTACCAGCTCTTGAATATATAAGTTATGAAATGAAAATGAATCCCTTTATACTGTCACACTGGGTGTCTTGTTCTTACAAGCTGTCACAGCTTGCCCCCTCTGCCCTGTAGCAACGGAATTACTCAAACCTTTCTTTCCCTCTCATATGATTGTAAGCTTTCTTGGGCTAAGAGGTGGTTCCCATCCTTATATGTATTTATCCTTATCCTTAGGTATTTATATTTGCTTTATTCCATATCCTTATCCATCCTCATTCTTCATCCAAGTGCAGTTTCCTTTGCTTTAGCAGGCACATGGTAAGCACTTCCTGAACTGAACTAAATCTTTGACAGACTGTAAGAGCCAAATACAGAGCATTGTTCTGGCATCCCAGCTCAGAGCCCCCTTCAGGAAAGTCTGATGTCCTTTCCTCTTAGGAACCTGTGATCCCTGGAGGGAAGTGTCTGCAACATTCTTGAGAATGACTTGCAAGCCAATAAAAAGAAATCCCATATCAATAAATAAAGCCCCCGTGTTGTGTCCCCTCAATGTTGATGGAGTACTGATAGGTCAGTGGGTTTGGAGGTCCCTTTGCTTTCGACATTAGGTAAAAACTTCCAAAGCTTCTGCGGAAGAGTTCAGTCAAATAGGGCGCCGGGGCAAGGTTAGAGTTTGTGGGTAAGGGCCCTATCTCTCTCCCTCACGGACCCTACAGACCCTCAAGCACCCTGATCCATGAAGTGCCTGACTGTAATCATCTTTTGAAATGTGAACTTCGGAAAGAAAAACTGACGAAATGCTAGGATGCTATGATCCTGCACGTTGCCCCGAAATGAACTGGAGCTCCTACTGGGGGTTTTGTGCACCATTGCCCTTGTCTTGCCCTTGAGGAGTTCTCAGTTTAGTGGGGGCTGTGTGGGACCCACATGGACACAGCACCAGTACAACTTGATCAGGGCTGGCATCTGTGGAGAGACCAAGGCAAATGGACCAAACTTATGTGGGAGGAAGTAATGTGGATTCATGTGGCTAACAAGAGAGAGACAAGCCTCTTACCCCAAGTACTCATTAATCCCCCCCCCCGTTACTTTATTTATTCATTCAGACTTCTTTGACAAGGGACACAGCTAAGCATTGCATGAAATATAGACGAATGGCTTGTCATTTGTTACCTTGAGAAGCTGATAGTTTAGTGAAGGAGAGAGATATGTGAAAACCTCTAAATCAGTAAGAAGAGATGGAGTCTCGAAGAGGCAAAGAGGAACCTAGCAAGGAACCACTTGTTTTCTTTTACCTGAGGAGATCCCAGAGTCTCTCTGGATCTGGTGGGCTGCCATGGGAACCCTAAGCTCACTTCCTGGTGTATTTGGATATGTGGGCTGAAGGCTACTTCAGGCAGAGGGCACAGGATTAAAAAGACAAAGGAGTTAGAAAACTCGGGTGTGTCAGTGACTTTCTCCTATCACTTGCCTCTGGGGTGGAGTGGGAGAGAAGAGGAGAAGAGGGCAGGGGTGGTAACGAGAAATCTGGAGAAGTAGGAGGGGCTGTATGTGCTAAAGAGACTCTGGCAAATGGGCTGTGGGGGGCAAACTGTGTCTGCTTAGCTATTTTGCCAAAGGGCAGCTCTGCTTAGGAATCTGAAAAGAAAACTGAGATTATTTATGTGCTACCACTGGCAATACGTCGGAGGCCAAGAGGAACGGAGAGTTATTGAGCTAGTTCAAAGCAATCTCGATTATTGAAAATGAATGAAATTGAATTCCACTTCCTACAGAGTCATTTATTGAGAGACAAAAGCAATTAATATTGAAAATAAAATAATTGTGAACTTCTGAACTAAATTACCATGCAGATATAATGTACTGTCTCATCAGTCTTTAAATACTTCATGTATTAGAAAATTGTAACACCAGTCTCTGAACTGGGGTCCTCAACATTATTAGCATTTATTCGCTCTGCTTTTGCCAGAGAGCGATTTTCAAGAGTCACAAATTAAAAGCCAAAGTTTCAGAAGTGTTATTCCAAATGTAAGCTTCACAACCATGTTGAGGTATGGGATTTCAGTTTGTAAATTAATGCTGGCTTTTGGTGTATTAAATACAAAACAACAACAACAACAACAACAACAAAAAACACAAACACAAAATCTGAACAACCCTGAACTTGTAAGGTATACCCACAGTTAGTTAACAGTCATTTTGGGGTATCATTGCAAATTTGGCATCGTCACGCGGTATATACTGCCAAGTACCATGGATGCATTTGATGGATGATGCTGTCATGACCTCAAGCATCTTGTGTCACTGAGTTATATACTGAGGGCCCTTAAGAACTGACAGTACCATGTGTGTACAGAGATGGCACATATACTGTAAGTCACACAAGGTCCAACTGGAACCACTGTTTTGGGAGAATAGTATAGGGTCTTGATGAGAACTGGTCACCCATTTTTCTTATTCGTCCCGGCTCAGGGAAATGAGCTGTCCTAGGTAGGCTTCCCCCAGCACAGCTGATGAGGATTGAGGAATATATTTAGGAAGAGCTGGAACAGAGCGGGACTGGAAAAAAGAAGCAGCCAACAAAGGGACAGTATCAGAAAAAAGTTTCCAAAGAGGAAGTTAGGTCCTATCTTGCTAGGCAGCTCTGGAACAAGTGTGGGACATACCCCAGAGTCCTCATCACCAGGAGCACTCCATTGGCATATTTATACTTCTTGTATCTGATGATCAGCCCACAAAATTATAGGTGCTGCCTGCTGATGTGAAAGCACACGAGGAAACTGGTCTGAACAAAGATGGGAAGGGATGTGAGGGGATGTGCACAGTGCCCTGAAAGTAGAGTATGCAAACTAGAAGAGGAACGCCTCTGAATAGCCAGAGATAGGCTCATCTAGAAAGGAATTGATATTCGGCCATCAAGAGTACTGGCTCAAAAATACATTAGAGTGCACAATTAGACCTATAACCACTAGTTTGCAAATTCAAATGTCTAAAATAAATGGTCTTAATATGGGTGTAACTATGGTTTGGACATTGATAGAAGACTTTCCAGAATATAGAAACCAGGCATAAAAAGCAAAGACTATCAAACCCTCTAGAGTCCTGCCACCTGTTTAAAAGTTGGGAGCATCTATTACTCTGACAGAGTAATAGATGCTCTTAGTATCCATTGTAATAAAATCTTTAGTATATGCCTAACACTTGCTTATTCATTTAATAATGACATATATCTCAGGGAAAATAAACCTTTATCTTGGTTGAGGGTTTTGCCATCAGCATTTTGGCAGGATAGGATTCTTTTAATTATTCCACAAAATATGGTGTTGTCTTTTAAAGACAAAATGCTGTCTCAATGCAGAGCTTCTGTTAATCCTCAGGATTTCCTTAATGGCCAATAACCCGCTAAAGTCCATGTAAATCAATTACTAGGCCTGGAGGTAAACCACACCATCAGTGTATAAGCCTTTGTTGTTAGATCTGCACCAGGTTGTATTTCATAATGGCATTCTCAAGTGTTTATCCGACATACCAGGACAGTTTTGGGTTTCCATAGTGATTTACCCTCAATTATCAGGCAGGTCACTAAAATGTTAGCTTCTAACCTTAAAGCTTATGAGCTAGTCTGAATGATTCCACTGTTACATTTAAGCTTTGCAAGTGTTTTGGCCAGAGACTTCTGTGCTTATTGCATTCAACACAGACACTAGGTCCTATTGACCGTTACAAACCAGTTGGGGATAGACGTTTCAGGAATGCTTTGCAGTAAGCACTCTTGTGTGATCAGGACTTGAAGTAAGATATTCCATTGTTAAGGGACTTAGGGTTACCATCATAATCTTTCCAGTTGTGTTTGAGAATAGGAGTTGGCTCTTGATAGCCCAATTACTTTTCCCCCCAATTAAAATTTAAAACAAAAATATTTATCCTGGAGACTGAATTTTAAATCTCAACTCTTTTAGAAAAATCATAAGCAAAAATAAGTATGAAAATAAAGCCTCAGTCTAGGTTGGCTTGCCTCACTGCCTGGATTTGCCAGAGAATTGAGTAGTTTTCCACTTCAGTTTTTGCTTTGAAGACTTGGCATAGGAGAGGCTTACTCATTCACGGATCCTATGGGATGAGAGCAGCTTCAAAGGAAAAATGAGAAGGACTTCTTTTGTTTCAGCTTCTTCATCTTGGAATTATATTTGTGCATGCTTTTATATTTTAAGAAGATGATGAACTTTTGTTTCAGACTCACTGGAGGAAGACTAGTCCAAATGATGGAGAAAGCTGAACTGTCAATTATTTTAAAAAAGAAAGAATATTTTTACTGTGAACCATACTTTTATTGTGGAGCTTGACCAATACAGACCTTTTAGAAGAGCTCTGAAATGGAATCACTGCTTAGCTAAGAATAGTTTCTCTAGAATTGGTTTAAAAACATGTTGCTTTGGAAGCCTGTCTTTATAGGTGATATAAAGATAGACTTCTGAGCAATCAGAATGTATCAATCAGTATGTATAGTTTTTTTTAACTAAACTCTTTCTTGATATCACCCAAGCTAATGCTTAATCATGCACTTTCACTTTGTTCAGGTTGTAAAAAAATGGCTTTCAGCATGAACTTCCTGCCCATTAACTTTCACCTAAATGGCACTAGGGTGCCATTTGGTTAATTATATTTGGAGTTCAAAGTTTTGATTATGGCTGATTTATCAGATGTAATCTTTTAAAGGCATAAAATTAAATAATAGGCAGTACATGTAAGGAAGATTAAATTTTCCTAAATCATCAAGATTGATGGTCTTGTTTTTCACAAATATACTGGATGCTGATATAGTATACTTTGCTTTTGTGTGTTAGGTTATGTAAGCTCCAAGTGGTTAAGTTCTGGGAATATTGTGCCAACCCATGGGTCGCAGGAACAAACTGAACCAGTCTAAGGACTTTTGATTTTAAGATGTTATAAAGCTTAAGTAGCTTTGTTCTTTTATCTAGTCCCACTGAACTATTTAATGAGATCTGTGCTAAATGAAGCAAAAAGAGAAAACTAGAGCTTGGATGGACACAAAACCAAGTAAAGGCAAATAAGCACAATTGTTATCATTTGTTTTAAAAAAGAGTAAGCAAACAAAAAACTTGGAAATTAAAGATCTGGGGTCCCTGGATGGCTCAGCGGTTTAGTGCCTGCCTTCAGCCCAGGGCATGGTCCTGGAGTCCCAGGATCGAGTTCTACGTCGGGCTCCCTGCATGGAGCCTGCTTCTCTCTCTGCCTATGTCTCTGCCTCTCTCTTTCTGTGTCTCTCATGAATAAATTATGAATAAATTAATAAAATCTTAAAAAAAAAAAAGAGAAATTAAAGACCTCAGAGAATGAGAGGGATGTGAAGGGATTGATGATCTTATTGCTCATTATCACTAGTTTTCATTTTCTTCAATACAAAGAAAAAATTCAGTTGATTATGCACCAGATCAAAATTATTAGATTCAGTAGAAAGGAAACACATACTGAATCCTTGAAATGACCAACTCCTTGAAGGTCTGATTATATAGCTAGGCATAATCTAGACATTTAAGTTATTTTTATAACTATAATTTACTACTCCTAAATAATTCTTACGGTAAACATAATATGTGATCCATGCAGTAATCTTGAAAATTACCAAAAGATCTACCTATAAATCTTTCAACAAGAGGTAACCAGAATTCACGTTTTGGCAGGTATCCACCCAGTCACTTTCTAACATGTGTAAATATTTATACATACGTATTTTTATAAGAAATAGAATGCTACTATACATTATTTTACAGCCGTTTTCTACTTTTTAGAATGAACATTTCCTCATGATCTTTTATATTGTTTTACATTATAATTTTAATGTCCACATGGTACTTCATTACATCGTTGCATCTCACTTGCACTCACCCAGCCAGTATTTACTTACATTTAAGATTCCAGGTTTTTATTTCTCTAAATAATGGGATGCCTGTCCTTTTCCTTACCTTTCATTATTTCCTCAGGGCATACTCCTAAAAATGGAATTTCATGGTTAAACTCTTAAGGCTTTGGATATATGCTTAACAATATCCCCTCAAAGGATCATACTGATGCATATACTTCACTAGCTGGAAATGTGTCCCCTCTCTCCATATATCGCTTGAACTGGATTCTTGTTTTGATTTTTAACTTTTTGTCATTGAAGCAGTCACAAAATGATTGTGAGAATGACTACTTTTATCTTATGTGATATTTAAATATATGTTTAATGACTTAGGATTTGTAATGTTGTTTTAAAATAAAACTATAAACAAAATCTAATTTAGAGGAAATGGGATCTGAGCATTCCGAGGACAAAGTTCAAGGTGATGATCTTTACAAAAGCAAGTCAACAAATTACAAATAAGAACATAAATAGAATGGGAACAAAAAAAGAAGTCCTGCTTAGAGAAAACAAGTTTGGAATCAGGGTAGAGAATCTTTATCCCCAAGAATTATAATTTGTTTTGTAATCTGATGAGAAATTTACTTCTAGATGGAGTTTTGAAAATATGATGGTATCTTAGAATTCCTGTGACTATTCTCTTTAAAGAGATTATAGTGAAAAAAATCTGAGAAGTGTGAATGGTCTGTGAAGACTATATTCTAACAAAAATAGTAAATAGGCTCTCCTGCAAACATCTCTGCTTATGACTGGTAGTTATCGAAATTAAATGATACAAAGAAAATTGAGTTGCCATGTTAAATACAGTGATAGAATGTTAGAATTAAAAGGAATTTGAAAGATTGTCTAACCCAGCTCCTTATTTTACAGATGAAATAGAGTACTGCAGAGATGATGTGATTTGCCCAAGGAGCCATACCTGGTGAGTAAAGAAAGAAGAAATAAATGAATTTGATCAAGTAAACATGATAAATGTCCTGGGTGTAGATAGAGAACTAGATTTGGGTTTCCATTACTAGCTGTGGGGAAAAAGCAGAAATTTTGTACAGACATGAACATAGATGAAGCATTTGGGCAAGGAAGAATTGACCAAATTTACTGTTACCCTGACAAGTCAAAGACTTGCATCACACAGATCCTCTTAAAATTCATGTTTTCAGATGTTTAGCAAAGCTTGGCTAGGCATGACTGTGCTAGAATGGTCCTGAGATTCCTCAAGAAAAGATTAACATCCTTGGCATGGAACTTTGCAATAAAGGAAACACTATAGTTTAATTCATAGTGATTTAAGAAGATGGAAGATTCTTGAGAGAAGAAATCTAATTATGGTGAAAATAAAATTTCATTTGCCCATCATTTCCTCCATTATTCATTAGAAAGATAAGTATGTACAAGGAAGAGCAAAGAGAAACATGAAAGTGTACTGGGGAAAAAATAAGGAATTGATGTAATGAATGCTATTTAACTATGAATTTCTCATATTGTGATCATATTTTAACTTAATCTTCAAGTGAACCTATTGGGTAAATTCAATTGGTTATTTTAAAACAGAATTCCTATAGCAGTTCCAAATAACTTCATTGCTTTTTCTAATTCATTTGGAATTTAATGCATTTTTTAATGACCTAATAACTTTGTTTTCTTCTCTAGTTGGTAGAGTTATTTAATGCATTTCTTAATGACTTTAATAACTTTGTTTTCTTCTCTACTTGATGGAGTTACATATTCTAGTTATAAACTTTAAGATTTGAACACAGCTTTCTTCTGCTTTATTTTGTTGTTGCTTTTTCTTATTAGGAGCCAGCTCCTTTCATCCAAATTTAAATGTAAACTGGAATAATTCTAATAATGCTGCAGTTTCACACCAATATATTGATCTCTTTCATTTTATATTCCTGAGAGCAAAGCATTTTATGCTTATTAAAGATTATTACTAATGATTATGGCACATAATTTAGAGAAAAAAGTTAAAATGACTCAAGCTGATATAATGTTCATTTTTGAGAAGAAGTATGTGAATAAAGTCAAAACATTTTAGAAAATGAACTTCTCCAACTTGATAATCACAGTATATGTTATAATGAAACTGAAATAATTAAAACGTTTTGGCACTGGCTTTTGAGTAAAGGAGATCGGTGGAACAGTCTAGAATGAAATCTGAAATATAGGAATTTCATGTAGGATAGAAGTGATATTTCAACTTAGTAGGAGAAATGACAAAAGGGTGAAGTAGCGAAGAGAAAAACAGACAACATAAAAATATAAAATATCTTTACAACAAAAGACAAAGCTAAAAATATAAAATATCTTTACAACAAAAGACAAAGCTAAAGCTTTTTTGTCAACAAATAGGGAACATACACATGTAGACACATCCATAAAAATAGGATAAACAATTCAGTGGGAATATAGACAAATAATATGAATTGGATATTGCCCAAAGAAATATCAATGGCCAATAAACAAAATGGAAAAAAAGGACACAAGGATACTAATACTTATATAGTATTTTTATTTTAGACTGACAAAATGTATGCTTAATAACTTAAAACATCAAGCAATGGGGAGACCATAGGAACATGTCTACTGCCTTTCATTGTAGATGGAAATGTGAAGTGAAACAACTTTTCTTGAAGTGAAATTGGCCACTATCTACTAAAATTCCAGTAATAGGTATCCTATCACTCAACTGTCTAATTTCTTAGAAAATAACTCTTAGAGATTACTCAAGTTCCAAAGGTAGATGTTCAAGATGTTCATTGTGCTTTGTTTGTAATAGGAAAAAAAAAATAAAATAGAAGACTTGCTAAATAAATCATGATGCCTCAAAATACAGAAATGATCTGTAGTTTTTATGAAAATACAGTAAATTGACATCAGATGACATGATAATATGTTGATGGTGATAAATACTATATACATTGCATAATCTTGTTTCATTAAAATAGTACCTTGTAATTTAAAAAGTACTTGTCTCTGGGTATGGAATTGGAGAAGTAGGTAGGTTACTTATTCATTTATATATAGTTGACACACAGTATATTAATTTCAGGTGTACAACTTAGTGATTTGACAAGTTTATGCATTATGTTTACCAGAAGTATAGCTATACATGTCCCACTGTATTGTTATTACAACATTATTGACCGTATTCCTCATGCTGTGCTTTTTATTCCCATGACATACTCATTCCATAATGGAGGCCTGTATCTCCTTCTTCTTTTCACCTCTTCTGCCCAACCCCACCCTCCCCTCTGACAAACATCATTTTATTTTCTGTATTTATAGTTCTGATTCTGCTTTCTGTTCTTTTTTTTAATTCCATTTGTGAACGGAATCATATGGTATTTGTCTTTCTCAGTCTGACTTGTTTCACTTAGCATAATAACCTCTAGGTCCAAGATGTTGACTCAGAAAGCAAGATCTCATCCTTTCTATGGCTGTATTAATATTCCATTGTGTGTATGTGTAAACATACATATCACCTTTTCTTTATCTATATTGATAAAAAAGAGATTAAACTGTCACTATTTGCAGACCACATGATACTACACATAGAAAATCCTAAGGATTCCATCAGAAAACTATTAGAAGTAACAAATTCAGTGGAGTGGCAGGATACAAAATTAATATCCAGAAACCAGTAGGATTTCTAAACACAGTGAAGTTGCAGAAAGAGAAATTTTTAATAATACCATTTACAATTGAGTCAAAAAGTATAAAATACCTAGGAATAAATTTAACCAACGAGATGAAAGACCTTATTTGAAAACTAGAAAAAACTGATGAAAGAAATTGAGGATGACAGAAATGGAAAGATATTTCACACTCATGGATTGGAAGAATTAACACTGTCAAAATGTACATATTACCCAAAGGTATCTACAGATTCAAAACAATCTCTCTGAAAATGGCAAGGGTATTTTTTGCAAAACTAGAACAAGTGACACTAAAATTTGTATGGAATTACAGAAGACCCAAACAGCCAAAGGGATCCTGAGAAAAAAGAACAAAGCTGGAGGTATTACAATCCCAGGTTTTAAGATATACTGCAAAGCTGTAGTAATCAAAACAGTATGGTACTGGCACAAAATAGACACATAGATCAGTGGAACAGGATAGAGACCCCAGAAATAAATCCACATATAATCAATCTATAGCAAAGAAGACAAGAATGTACAGTGAGAAAAAGACAATGAAACTGGACTACTTTCTGACACCATACACAAAATAAACTCAAAATGTATTAAAGACTTAGACATGAGACCTGAAACCATAAAAATCCTAGAAGAGAAAACAGGCAATAATTTCTCTGATATCAGCTTTAGCACTATTTTTCTAGATATATCTCCTAAGGCAAGGGGAAACAAAGCAAAAATAAACTGTTGGGACTACATCAAAGTAGAAAGCTTTTGCACAGCAAAGGAAACCATCAACAAAACAAAAAGACAACCTACCAAATGGGAGAAGATATTTGCAAATAATATATCCTATAAAGGGTTAATATCTGAAATATATAAAGATCCCACACAATACAACACCAAAAAAAACCAAACAGTCTGATTAAAAAGTGGGCAGAGGACCTGAATAAACATTTTTCCAAAGAAGACATATAGATGGCCAACAGATACATGTAAAGATGCCCAGTATCACTCATTATCTGGTAAATACAAGTCAAAACCATGATGAGATATCTGCTCATGCCGGTTAGAATGGCTAAAATTAAGGAGACAAGAAACAAGTATTGGTGAGGATGTGGAGAAAAAGGAACCCTTTTCCCTTTAGGTGGGAATATAAATTGGTGCAGCCACTGTGGAAAACAGTATGGAGATTTTTCCAAAAGAAACTTTTTAAATTAAAAATATAAATGCCGGGGATCCCTGGGTGGCGCAGCGGTTTAGCTCCTGCCTTTGGCCCACGGCGTGATCCTGGAGACCCGGGATCGAGTCCCACATCGGGCTCCCGGTGCATGGAGCCTGCTTCTCCCTCTGCCTGTGTCTCTGCCTGTGTCTCTGCCTCTCTCTCTCTCTCTCTCTCTCTCTCTCTCTGTAACTATCATAAATAAATAAATTTTAAAAAATATATATAAATGCCGTCTGATCCAATAATTCCACTATTATTTACCCAGAGAAAATGAGAGCACTAATTAAAAAAGATAAATGTGCACCTGTAAATGCACTTGTTTATTGCAGCATTATTTATAATAGCTAAGACCTAGAAGCAACCTAAGTGTCTGTCAATAGGTTATTATCTTACTGTCTGTTTTTAATATGTATTCTGGTTAAAGGTGCTTTTAAATGTATTATATTTTTCAAATGAAATATATAATTAGCATATAAACATGGAAAATAATAAAAAAGTGAATGTAGAACAATAAAAATAATGGGTACCGAATCTATTTTAGTCTTGTGGTAACTCACTGCATAATTACAATTTTTGTTTTTTTAAGATTTTATTTATTTGTGAGAGAGAAGCAAGAGACAGAGCATGGGCAGGAGGAGGGGCAGAGGGAGAAGCAGACTCCTCACTGAGCAGGGAGCCCAAGGTAGGGCTCGATCCCAGGACCCTAAAATTTTGACCTGAGCCAAAAGCAGACGCTTAACTGAATGAGCCACCCAGGAGCCCCCCAAATTATGTTTTGATATATAACATAAAATGAGTTATCTTCACTGAAATGTATATCTTCAAGAGATTTTACCCTTAGGTATATACCCAAGGAAAATGAAAATATGGCTGCACAAAATTTCTTTATACATGTTTATGAGCATTGTTCATAATTAGCCAAAATATGGAGACCACTCAGGTTTTCAATGATGATAATGGATAGATGTGGTACATCCATACAATGGACTATTACAATAATAATAAGTAAGGTACCAATGCATGCCATAACCTGAATAAACCCTGAAAACAATATGTTACATGAAAGAAGCCAGTCGCAAAAGAACACATGTAGGATTTAATTTATGTGAAATGTCTAGAATATGTAGATATAGAGACAGCAAGTAGATTATTGGTTGCCTGGTGCTGAGGCTAGAAGTAGTAAGAGAAGGAGCTACTGCTAATGTGTGTGGGCTTTTTTGGGGGAAAGATAAAATTGTTGTAAAAGTAGGTCCTGGTGATGGCTGCACAACTTTGAACATATTAGAAACACTGAATTGTGCACTTCATATAGGTGAACTTTATGGTCTATGGATTATCCTAATAATGACTTTTCAAAATACCTAACTTCCCTTGGATATTTTAGACAATTTCTGAGATCCTTTCTCAGAGTAATAAAGATTAAGAATAATGGAGTGTTTCAGTAATCTGCAGTTGAGTCTGAAAGGTAACATAACCTTTTAATAGCCACAGAAGATTTCCCAGAAGCTGGGATCACACAGTGGTTGTACCAGCCATAAGTTAAGCCCTACAGAAAGGAAAGTATTTTATGCCCCTTTCAGTTCTCCTCCAAAACTTCTGATTCTCTTGATAAGAGAGGCTATTTGATGGCATTTCATCTGCTGTGGCCCTTTTTAACAAAGATAGACTAGTCCTGACTCTCGGAGCTAACCTCAGATCACACCATCTAACCAGGACTCAATTAAATTGTTTCCATGCTTTTTATTTTTTATCTTCTACATGAGGTCCATGAAGCTGATTTATGGCTTTTGGAAGATTATAACCGTCCATCTTAAACACATTTATTCAAGTAAAAAACGAGTGTGCTAACCTAAAGAGAAATAATGAAAGTTGTTGACCTAAAAAGTCAAAATGTGTGCTAATGGAATCAGTTTACCTAAAGTCTGAGGAACAATTTAAAGACTAAGCAGTCATAAAATCTTGGAGTCTAAAGATGTCTGTAGATGATTGAGTTCAAGACATTTGTTTTATAAATGAGGTAACACAGACCCTGGCAAGTTAGGGACTTACACAGGTTCACATTTTCAGACCAGGCCTCAAGATAAGAAAAGTGCTGGTAACTAAGACAAGGTCTCAGAAGAAGGTGTGGGTTGGGTGAACTGAAGCAATGTTGTTAACTGCTCCATGCTTTAGCGATGCTCAGTTAGGGAATGCTGTGATTACCAAATTCCAGGTTACAACTGTCTCCCTATTTCTAGTTGCATTGGGTGTTTGTGAACTTTTGTTGTCAGACGCAGCCACAGAACTACAGAGGGAGGGGGGTTATGAAAGCCAGTGGGGAGGAAGGGCAGGCCTATCTTGCCTTTTTGTAAATGCCAAAGCTAATTTCAATGATTGCTTTAGCGATATAATGATAACCAAGATTAAAGCAAGCAGGAATCCACTTTAGGATATGAGAGCTGGAATTTTAGATTTCATTATAAGATTGGCATTTCAACAAAATAGTAATATAATGGCAATGGATTTCCATTTTTTCTCCATTTCTATTGAAATATTATCTCATAAATATACTTTGATACAAAAGAGATCTCTCAATTTCATGAGAGCCCTATTTTATTCTTATGCTGACTTATCCCTAAAATATCTTTTTGATGTACAGCTTCAATATTCTTTCCAATGTCCATGACATCAGCAATCAAAAATGGCATTAGTTTTAGTTTTTTTCACATATAGTTGTAGGTTATCCAAAAAAAAGAAGAAGAAGAAAGAGTTCCTGCTTAGTGCTCACTGAAACATCCTTCTGGTATTATCAAGAGATGTTTCTGGTTAATGCAGCTAATTCTTCCAAGAGGAGGAAAAAAAAATACCATCCATGAAGGGAGGCAAACTTGCCCACTACTATTCTAAAATGTATGTAAGGTATACAGGGAGGGAAGGAATACTTTTTTTTTTTTTTTACATATTAGTATTTCTTGTATTAAAGGAAAGGTCGTGTTTTCCCAGATTCTGTTTAAGAGATGGAAGTTGTGAGACCACGCAACTGGATGCCAGAGTTCTGAATCTCTCTATCCTGCTATGCTTATAGGTCCACGTAGTTAACTGCAGACCACATCCACAGGGGTCAGCCTTCCCAGGCCCCAGGAATGAAATCTTTCACCCACCAAAACTGTTAACTTATAAGGGTACTGATCAATGAGGATCATTTAGTTGGAGAAAGTAATAAATCGGTTAAGTATGCTTGATTTTAAGTACCATTCTGGAACCTCACTTTACTTTTAATTTTTTCTCCCTTCTGGAGTTACTCTGACATTCTTATAAAGTTTTTGTTAGGATGTTACTTATGAAAACCCCTTGCAAAGAATCTGACATTCACCTGGTTTGCATATAACTCCTATCTACATCAAATACTACTTCACGGAAACTTTAGCTTTTTGAAATACTGGCATTAGAGAATTAATCATTGGGTTAATAACCATGCTTTTTCTCTAGATGGTCCATTTTTTTTAAAAAAAGATGAATGCTTTGTTACACAAAGAATGTGTTAAATTACAGCAAAAACATAAATGAACCTTTGAAGTAGATTAGCAGCACTAGCTGGTGTTGATAGTGTTACACTGATTCTAGCATTATAGAAGTATTTTCACTAGGCATGCCACATATTCTGATCAATTTCTGTTGCTATACCTATGATCAATTAACAACCATGACCAACATATAGACATGAATATGATTGTTTCAGCCAAAGCATGACCAGAATTCCTGGCTACTTTCCCTATCATGGTGGATAGAAAATAAAAGTCCCTTAAATAAATGTGTAGTTAGGTAATATTCAGTACCATACCTGAGGCTCTAGGTTGTGAATGTCCTGTATAAATCAGCCACATATGTGAAAAATAATGCCAAGGCTGGCTCATGGATGAAAGACATTGGTAGCTTGACCCAGGAGGAGGAGGAGCTACTGTTACTTGGTACAGCTCATGGTATCCACACTTTGGCCTTTGATATTGCTCTCAAAAAGGATTCTGTAGAATCCCTCCCTCTAAACAATAAAGGAAACATTTTCTTTTTTTATTTTTAAGATTTTACTTATTTATTCATGAGAGACACAGAGAGAGAGGAAGAGACATAGGCAGAGGGAGAAGAAGTTTCCCTGCGGTGAGCCTAATGTGGGACTTGATCCCAGGATCGTGAGATCACAACCTGAGCCAAAGGCAGACACTCAACTGCTGAGCCATCCAGGTATCCCAGGAAACATATTTTTAAGGAATAATTTTTAAAAGGAAGAAATTGGTACTGCTTTCCTCTATGATCCATTAACTAGTCTGGCAATGTGCTCTACTCGCCACCCCCACCCGAACACAAGGATGAAAAAGTTGGACAGTGCCAGCTATAGAATAAACATTTTTTTTCTGAATGACCCACAGCTCCCTCATTACTGTGATGTCTAAAGAAGCTGCTGCCTTTTCATTTTAATGTGAGAGACATAATTTTCTTGTTGTTTTCCAAGGCTGTCAGATAATAGACAAATTGCCTTTGATAAAACATGCTTTCAATTTCTCCAGTGTAATAATTCAATTTTCATTTTCATAAGGGATTGTTTATTTTGATGGCTTGAATTGGTTGACTAGGATGTCAGTGTCTAGTGCTCATCAGTAAAGATTGTAGTGTGAGTTATAATTCAGGAGAGCATATGTTACTCTCAAATTTATTATGTACAAATGCTTTTCTGTGTTTAATTCTTGAAAATCAGGAGTGACAACTCATTTGAGGAAATAATTTCTCTTGGTCTGTTTCTCTCTAAAAGTCACTTAGACACAAAGACAATTTGTGCAACTATTTATTCAAGAATTTGCACAGTGCTGTTTATTGAAGAGATATGGGTTCTAACTCCTGGAAATTTCAACTCCTATAATTCCTGCAAATGGCTCATGTTCCTCTTCTTTACGTCACTACCCTGACTGTGTGTATGGACATACATACCTTTCTCTCTTGCTGTATCAATACATAAAGCAGACCTCAAAAGAACTTTAGTTTAAAAAGAAATAAATGAAAGTAGTATATATACATTGTAGAAAATTCTAATATCAGAAAAATGTTAAAATCATCTGTTAAATCCCTGTTTACTTCTTTGTCCCCATCTTATTTAAATCTCTTATAATTAAGAGATTAATATCTGAAAAGTTCTTCTGTTAACTATCTTATCTTATCCAGTCATGTATTCATTGTGCTAAGGCAGAGGAATCCAGCACCTTAGTATGATGCTGTGCCATCCTTCCCCTAAGCCCTGCCCTAATTCCAGTCAACAGCTGGGCAAATAGTGAACCCCTAACACACACCAGACACCCGTGTGAGGACACACAGGTGAATAATTCATAGGTCCTAACTAGCAGATATAGATAGACATGAATGTGTTGAGGAAGTGCCCTAGCAAGGGTCTGGCTAACCTTGAAAGGCAAGCATTTCACATAGCTTATAGAGGGAAATGTCTGCCTGGAGAGACCATTTGAATGTTCTTGGTATATGAAAGATGATCAAAACCATATGCTCAATTATATTCCCTAAAAAAGTATAGAGAAGAGAAGTAAACACAGTTCCAAAATTTGGAGACCTCTAATGGTTGGCAGGAGGAGGTGAGCTGTGAAAGAAATGAAAAAGAAACAGAAGTAGCTGAAAAACAAGAAAATGTGGTATCCAGTAGGCACAAGAAGAGAACGTTTCAAAATGGAGGAAGCGGTCCATTGGATATAATGCTATTTGTTAATAAGGTATGAAAGATGATCATTAGTTTCAGCAACATAAGTGTTATTGGTGACACTGACAAGAGCTGTTTTATGAGATGTTAGCAAGAAACCAGAGAGGAGTAAGTGCAGAGGCATTAGCAGAATCCCTAAATGCCTTTTATCACATTTTAACATGTTAATGTAATTATTTGGTATATGGTTCTGATGTTTCCATTATTTAAAATGTGGGCTCTGGGGATCCCTGGGTGGCTCAGCGGTTTAGCGTCTGCCTTTGGCCCAGGGCATGATACTGGAGACCCGGGATCAAGTCCCACATTGGGCTCCCTGTGTGGAGCCTGCTTCTCCCTCTGCCTGTGTCTCTGCCTCTCCCTCTCTCTGTGTATCTCATGAAAAAATAAATAAAATCTTTTTTAATTAATTAATTAATTAATTAATTAAAATGTGGGCTCCTTGTGTCTTACCTTTGATGACCCTAGTCATAGTACTATACTTACTACATACAAGGTTGTCAGTAAATACTTGGTAAGTAAATCTTGTTTCCCACAATTGCTCCTCCTTCTGGACTTCAAATTCTTCTTTCTCCTTGCTTTTCCTACATTTGATAGACTGCCAGGTTTTATCCATTTTTCTGCAACATCTCTTGATGTCACAGTTTTGGTTAGTTGCACATTAACTCCTTTTACTCCAAGAAATCAAATCTTCAGTTAAGAATTAAATTATAACCCCAAAATTAAATTATATGTATATAAAATCCCTCCCCTCCCACTCTGTATGTGTATCTCCTTCCTCCTCCATCTCCTCCCCTCCTCTCCCCGGAGTAAGTGTATGTATCTCCTCCCTCCCTTTCAACTCCTTTTCCTCCCTGTCCATCCTTTCCCTCATCTTTACCTTTTTATGAGAACCTAAATGCCATTTTGACTCAGAACATACAAGTTGTGGAAGTAGGGAAGAATCACTAATTACCACACTTGTTTCATGGAGAGATATTTGAAAGCTAGTTTGAGGACCATAAGAGATTGACGTGAAAACTAAAAGAACAAATCTTAAAGGAGTAAAATTTGGGGAATATTTAGATTAAATAAAAAGTCTCAAATTGTTGAACAATGAAGATTCTGTGATTCTGTGTGTGCCAACTTCCCCTTTGGTTAATGACACCAAGAGAAAACAGAAGTTAGGAAGTGGGATATTAGCTCCTCTTCTCTTTGTCCCATCCATGGCGATGCTTTAATCCTTAGGCACCCATTAACTAAATGGATTTGACTGAGCTTCTGTGTCCGGTGGTGCAGTCCCTCAGCGCAGAGCACTGCCTGGGCTGCTGAAGGATGAATCTGATTGAGGCAAGAAGCGCCATCTATAATGGTGGCCTCATCTATAATGGTGCCCGCCTTTACCTCCTGTAATGCTCAGGGGAGGAGCAGCTTATCTTCAGGATGGCCAATTCTTTATGGTTAGTATCAGAAATGAGCCTATCAATCAGCCACATGAGACTTTTAAAGGGGCACCAGGGCCATAAACTTTATGAAAAAGGCTAGAGATTGCATTCAGCCCTCAAGCAGATACACAATTACCCTAAACCCAGTTCAGGGCAGGGAGACTAAATCTTCTTTTTAAAAAACAAAACAAAACCTGACAAAGTCAAGACCCCCACACTCATCAAGGCTTTTAGAAGCAAAGAGATAAGAGATAGCAGTTGTCAGACAAATCATCTCTCCTATAGCTGCGCAAAGACAAGAAGAGGAAGGGCAAGGAAGGAAATGGTAGAGAGAAAGGAAAACTATTAGGCTGGAAGGGGAAGAAAAAGAAGAAAGACTAAAGAGAGATGTTTCTGGAGTCTGTAAATCCTTGCCTGCTTATGAGATTAACTCATTGATATTGAAGGGACTTGAAAAATCTCATTGATTTATTCACTGTAGGCAGAAGTTAGAGAAAATCTCATTTTCATGAGCTTCCCTTCCTATCACTCAGTTCCCTGGTGACACAGAATGTAAACCTTTTCTAAGGGTTTTCCCAGACAGTTTGACATTTTGTTGAATTAACTGGCATATATTGTACCAAATTTATATGTGGCATCTTTCCACCCAAGCAAGTAATGATTTTATGCTGAATAGAGTTTTGGGGGGTACTAGGAGAACTCTGGAAACTTTCTAGGGTGATCTTGCTTCTGAAGTCACCTGTCTGCCTTGAACACCCCCCACCCCCTATATCTCACTGCCTACCCACCTGGATATAAATGGTGAGGGCATTCTAAATCTCAGCAGGATTCTTCTTTGACACCAGAGATTGGTCCCCTGAGGCTCCCTGTGTATGCACTGTCACAATGTTTTATCTGGTAGATATCAAGAACATCTGAAATATTTGGAAAAAGGTGTGAGGAGGAAGGTTAGATGAATGAAGCATCATATTGCTGGTACAGCTGGCTCTGTTTTGATCCCAGTGGCAAATATTCCATATATAAATGTTGAGCTAAAAGTGAACAGTCTATATGTTGGTGTGTCCTCCGTTTAGGAAGCACATGCCATCTAACTACTGCTATGAATGACTGTGAGGCAGAGTATGTCTGTAGTTTCCGAGGGCTGCTGAAATGAAATTTCATGAAATGGGTGGCTTAAGATAACAAATTTATCATCTCTCACTTCTAGAGGCTAGAGGTCTGAATTCAAGTATCCATGGGCCATGCTGAAACCTATAGGGGGCAAGTCTCCACCTTTCCCATCACCCCATATCTTCCTTATGTCTTTATGTCTTCACATGACTGCCATCTTATAAGACATGGAGTCCTGTTGCATTGGGGCCCTTCTTCCACAGTGATTTTAACCTATTTATATCTGCAGTAATTGTATTTCCAAATAAGATCACATTCAGGGATTAAAACTTTTTTTTTTTTTTTTTGAGAGGGGCGGGGGCATAATTTAACCTGTGACAACAAGAAATGTTTGTTTGAAATCTTAACCAAATAGATCTAGACATATTTCTAGTTCAATATAATACACAATTAACTAGAAATCACTGGTATCAAAGGTTGTACTAGGTGCTGTTTGAGTTCTATGAGATGATCAATATAAGATCCTGTACACATACACACACACACACACACACACACACATATCCACAACCTCTAGGTACCTGAATACAGCAGTATTGCATTATTAAACATCTTTCAGACAGAGATATAATTATATGAAAACTTTCATACTTTTAATACACAGGTCAAAATGGATATCATAGTGATTAATAATAGTTGCTAATATTTATATAGTACAAAAACATTTGCCAGGCACAATTCTAAGTGCTTTACATTCGTATACTCTCCATGACAGTCTTGTATGGGGTGTACAAATAAGGTCAAGCCTTTTTCTTATGGAACTTATATTCTCATGGTTTGTTTTCTAGTCCCTGTGGGTCTGAATAGTTTCATCTTTGAAATGAGATTAAATGAACCTCAGGATCCTTTCGTGCATGTCTAGTGCACTAGTACTGTTGTCTCCATTACTTAGTTGCTGTAGTTTTGGGAAGATGCAGGCACCAGAGGGTTTTAGTGTTTAAAACATAGCTGGAATGGATTTCACTCTTGAAATTTCTTTGCCTTGGGTCGCTGAGTTGACATTGACCAGACTGAGTCCGCCATATTTGTTTGCGGTTTTGAGTGTTGCAGACAGAAATGAGTAAAACAGTCACTAAAATAAAAGATGGCCATTTGAAAGTAAGCTCCATGACCGCTAGAATTTCTCTCTGTTCATTGCTATTTCTGTATTGTCCAAAAGAGTAGCTGGCCCGTTAGAAGATGTTCAATAAATATTTGTAGAATGAATGGATGGCAGTAATTAGCAGGCATTTGAAACCCAAAGCTTAAATCATACCATGGAAAACAGTGTTACTGGCTTTTGGTACTTACAAACAAAATGTCCACTGTAAAATTGAAATTATATATTATGCTACTTTGGATAACTGATTTACTGAAACAAAACCACACTAGAAAGGCCAGCAATATTTCATTCCCAGACACCTAAACCAACATTAATAATCCATTACTTTGTCTGACTTCAGTGAGTGGGTAGTTTGTGTGGCATTCCTTCTTTTAACTGCTTCACACCAAAGGAGGAAAATAAACAGGAAGCTCCTTTACAACCTTAGTTCCTTTCACTTCTCCTCTGGACCACAGATTACCTCCTTTTTTGCTGGCGATATAATTAGTTGACTTAAAGGGATGATAAGGAATTATGAGATGCTGATGTCTGGCATGATTGAAAAGGTAAAAGGTGTGAGTTGGAAAATATTTAGAGAAGAAATACATTTCACAGTACAAGAAGAGATCTTGCTGAAAATCACTTTTCAGTCTAAGGTGGTGAATAAAATAAATGGTAGGACATTGGGTAATAAGCAAAAACAAAAACAAATTCCCAAAGGTGCTTGGGAGCCATCGATACAGTGTCTCACATGCTTTTGGGATCTACTGTTTTCAAGATAAATCATGCCATGAGTAACATATACTATTTGGAGAATACAAGTGGAGCATGAGCAGAACAAGCTGCCTCTCACCTTTCTCTGTAAATGCTTTCCTTTGAAAAGTTCTTATTTCTGTGTTTATATCTCCTGCTAGAAGAAGTCTGCATGAAGATTATGTGTCAAGTGGCCCGTGTGTGTGTGTGTGTGGTGTGTGTGTGTGTGTGTGTATATCTTTCCCAGTTCCCCTGCCTCTATGGTACAGTTTACAAACTAAAGTACATTTAATTTTAAAATCTAGAAAAATGTGGGAGTTTTTTTTCAGTGACACCTTTAAAAAAAAGAATTTTAGAGAGCTGAAGGGTGGGATGGGACAGGGGATGGGTAGAGGGAGAGAGACTGAGAATGAGAGTTTCAAGCAGACTCTGTGTTGAGCATGGACCCCGACATGGGCCTCAATCTCACAACCCTGAGATCATGACCTGAGCTGAAACTGAGAGTCAGACATTTATTTTTTTTTTTTTGAGAGTCAGACATTTAAACTATGCCCCCCACCCCAGGCACCCCTTTCAGTGACACATTTTCAGTCATACCACTGAGCAGTTTATCATATTACCTCAGAACAGCCAGTTGTTGGGGTTGGAGCCTAAAAAGATCTGAAATAATAAATAAGGAATGATCCCATTCAGAAACAAAGAGCCCTTTTAGGGGGGTACAAGTGAACTACCTCATAGTAATAATGTTTTATAACATCCCAAGATTCCTATATTAAGTGGATTATCGATTTGCAGATGCAAAAACGAAAAGGACAAAAGAAAAAGGGACTAATACCATTTAGAAGCCAAGACACTGATACAGGTACCTTCTTATTTTTTCCTCGAAGTTTAGCAGGCATAGAAATTACTTTGGATAGCTAAGAAGGGGGTTTCATATTATTCTGACCTATTTTTTTCCCTGCCATTTAAATACTGGCATTCCTTTATCCCAAAAGAGTAAGAGGGACAACTGAGTGATTAAGCTACCTCAGGATATGAGGTCCAAAGTCAAATATCAGCAGGAACCAGGCAAGTGATGTACATGTGAGAGATGATTTGGGAATAATAAGAGAATGCCAGAGTCATAATGAAGCAGAGAGTCTATGTTCCTTATAAAGGGGTAGTGGGATTTTTTTTTTTTTTTGGTAGTGGGATTTTTTAAAAGATTTTATTTATTTATTCATGAGAGATACAGGCAGAGGGAGCAGCAGGGAGCCTGATGAGAGACCTAGGATTACACCCTGAGCCAAAGGCAGATGTTCAACCGCTGAGCCACCCAGGCATCCCAGGGATAGTAGGATTGATGCTAGGTCAGGATGTGGCCCCGGGCTGCCAGGATGCACTAACTGTTCTCCCTGCCCTCCCTCTCAGTGTGTGGGATCACTCAAATTTAAAACACTGTACAGGCCATCAGTTTGCAATCTCTGCCTTAGGTGGTTGTCCCAAGGTTGCATCTCAGAACAGCTGTTCTGAAAGTGAGTGGTGAGGTTCCTTAGGCAAAACAGTTTGAGAAACACTGGGTTAAACAGTTAACTAGCTTTCTTGACTGCAGGGATTCTCAGAACCTTAAATGTATTACTTATAAAGTGAACCTTCAAGAGGAAGTTCAGGGTACCCATCATTTCCCAAACTGCTCTGACCTTTGGACCCCTTGCTGTGGATACTTCATCAATGTACTTTGAAGGACCATGCAGTAATTTACTTTGCAGTAAATAATGTGAGTGTAATTCCTGTAAGTGAAAATGCAAGAGGAAACTGTAGATGCAGAAAACAAACAGCCCTGCTAAAATTAAGATGCCTGTAAGTGACCTTGACAAGTTGGAAACCATGATTTCAAGCTATGGAGTAGATGGGGGAAACAGTGGTGTTTTTTTTTGTTTGTTTGTTTTGTTTTGTTTTGTTATCAGCTACTTTGTGAATTAGACTTTGTCAGCAATGGAGTGTTTGCGTTTTTGAGTTTTGAAGTGAGAGTGAGACTGGAGATAAAGGATAATCTATTCTGCAGAATTTGGTGAAATCTTGACTTCTGATAGTCACCCATTCAACAAATTATTTCTCATATCCCTACTGTGTGCCAGGCAATATGCCAGGCACTGAGTAGAGTCTGGGATTAAATTATTGGTCTCGCCCACACCAGTTTTAACCTAAACCCAGGAATCAAATTAAAGTATGTATTTTCAATTCATAATTTATCACAATGGAAAAGTGTAAACACAAAAAGGAATACTGTTTCCTTTCCTTCAGGGTCTTTCTGACATTAGGAAAGAGAATAGCTCGGTTCACAGCCATTACCGAGTCATAATATGACCTGACTTGGTTTGTAGTTATATAAATAGCTATGAACAATATTTGCTTCCCCATCAGATGCTGATAATCAGAATGATAGGAGTGTGTTCACTTTAGCCTGGATGATTCCTACGGACAAAATACCACTTCCCCTTCCTGTTAATTCCTAAGAATCCTCCACGTGTGTGTTCAGGCTCTGTTCTTTGTTTTTCCTCTCTGTCATTCTGAACCCCCAAATATTTATCAATACTGAAGGCCACATGTCCATAGAGTCATCTTGGATCTTCCCACCAGAGATTGGAAGCCCATCATTCATATCTAGAACTTTCTTACGTCTGTGATTCTTTTCTCCCTTAGGTAAGAAATATTAATTCAATAATATATTCAGCAAATGTATACTAAGGGCCTATTGTGTGGACTGTACTGCTGACAATTGGGGTTGAAGTAGACGTCAAGGTGAATGAGATAGATGATCGCCAGCCAGCCTGACACTGGTAACGCAGTTGTGTATTTGAGTATGTCTCCTTCTGCATAATTGAAGCTATAGGATCACTAACTAAATGAATGATTTCATCTCCTATCTGGAGTATAGTGGCTTATACATATTTGCTAAAAAGTTTACTAAGCATGGGCTTGATTATTCCCTCATTCCTCAGTCTTAGTTTTCACTGCTATGGTTTGATAATGCTTCGACGAAGAAAGTTCATCTTCCTGGAAATCACATGTCTGTTTCATCATGAAATGCTGTTGACTACCCCTGTTTATTTGCTGTAATTTCAATTCCATTTACAGGTAAAGATCTCCTCTGTTCCTAGTCATCAGGCATAGAGACTGTATAAGATGCAGATGTGGCTTCTTCCGAGAGTTCAGCAAGTGCTTGCCACTTGACAAGAAAATTACAACTCAATTAGAGTGTGTCTACTTGTGTTTTGTCCTCGAGTTTGCTCCACTTGTTTTCCATGCAGATCCAGCTCTGTTCTCTCCTCTACCCCATCTTTCTCTGTTAATGAAAATTGTCCTTCAATCTCTGTTTATCCTTTAGCCAACAAACTAGTTTCAGTGGCAGCATTATGGTTACAGCCCACAGAAACCTTTTCTGTGCAGTAATTTAGCTGTCAGTCTGGAAGTGGTAAAGCAGCAGAAAGATGGATGCTGAGCCTGGGGCATGCCTGAGCAGATACCCTGCATGTCCCTACTTTGGATGTGCACTTATTAAAGTAGAAAGGAAAAATGCTTGCACCAATTTCTCTGGGCTATTACTGCATTATAGCTAGGGGTTTTTTTGTTTGTTTTTTGTTTTTGTTTTTGTTTTTACTGGAACTCTGCTAATTGCTAAGAACCCTCTTATTATCTATACAAAGGATGGGGTAGAGGGTGGCGATCATTTAGTGAGAGAATTGTCCTCGAATAAAAACAACTGGAAAAGCAAATGACTATGACATTTGTGGTGGAATCCCTGGATACAATAATTATATTAGCACAATGTTTTGGCTTTTTTTTTTTTTTTTTTTTTTTTGGCAGGGAATAACAAAGATGAACTTGGGAATTTTCTATAGAAGAACTGGTATGTGAAATAATAATTTCAGGTCCATCCACTGACTAATGACCATGAGCAATCAACAAATTGACAAATTAACTCTCTTGACACTTTGGTTTGTAGACCAACAAGTTGTTTGATTGTGCCATTAGATGTCTGAGAGTGCTGGAAAACTCACAGTCAGCATCTGGTCATCAAAGTAAATTTTTGACCATTAATTCAGATACAGTTAATTGCATTGTATTCTCAACATACTTTATTAGGATGAACAGTCTATTCAGGATTTAAGCCCTCATAGTAATAAACCCACATTGAACAGTGTCTATACAAGTTTTTTTTTTTTTTTTAACTTGGGAGCATTATATATGGCTTATACATGGAATGGCAATTACTAGAATTCTGTGGCTTTTTTTAGACATGAATTTACCCACATGTTGTTTTCATTTCTTGAGCCCTTAAGAGAATGACAAACACTACTCTGCCCTAGTACATACAAAGTGTGTTTTCCCCAAAACTCCTTATTGCTGAAATTTTTAGTGAATAAATGATTTCCATGCTCAAGTAGGTTTGAAAAGTTTTCTCATTGGGTTTCCATTTTTGAAGAGTCACTCTGAGCATTTGCATATCAAAGATTTTGAAGAGGTCCTACAATAAATTAAATATTTTGAGTTTGTTTTTTGTTTTGTTTTTATTGTTTGTGATTGTATTTTTTTTTTTTTAGTGAAACAGAGTTCCCAAAACCTACTAAGCCACTGAAATCTTTATTCCAATCAAATCAATTACCATGTGGGAGAACAAGAGATTCTCACCCTGCTTTGAGAAGGAAGCTACCTTATGAACTGCAGTGCTTCTCATGAGGCAGAGGTTCTGAGGCTGGGATTTCTAAGAAAACTCTGGTCTAGTGTGATGAGAACTATAAATGGGGATCATGACAACCAAAGACATCAGATCTCTTTTTCCTAGTCTTTTAGATCTTTGTGTGAGAAAGCCACTTCTGTCATTTACTTTGTATCATCTATAGTAAGCCAACTCTACCTTAGGCTGAAAAACAAATATGTTGGTCTTAAAAAAAAAAAAGGAAGGTGGGAGGGAACATGTGCATGTGTGACTCAGTTGGTTAAGCATCCAACTCTTGATTTCAGCTCAAGTCATGATCTCAGGGTTGTAAGACTGAGCCCCACCTTGGGCTCCACATTAGGCATACAGCCTACTTAAGATTCTTTCTCTCCCTCTGTTCCCTCCCTTCTCTCTCTCTTTTTCTTTCTCCCCTTCTCTCTCCCTCTCCCCACTTTTCCGTGTGTGTGTGTGTGTGTGTCGGTCTTCCTCACATGCTCAAACCCAATGTTGATCATTAATGTGCTCCTCAAATGAAGAGTTTTTGTTTTCTTAAACTATTCCTTATGAACCAGCTGAATTTGTGCAACATTTTAAATATTTCTATTAATCAAGGTATAACATACACAGAGTGAAATATGCAGATCTTCTGTGTAGAAATCAGTGAGTTTGACATGTGTACCTGTATGCAGTATCCCTGTCAAGATATATTGCCATCCCTCTAGAGTTCTCTCAGTTTGATCAAACTCTTCTCCTCCCCAATTCCAAGTCAACCTGTGTTCTAGTTTCTATTGTCATAGGTTAATTTTGTCTGTTTTCAAAGTTTATATAAATGAATCTACCATTTTTTATTCACTTAGTATAATGCTTTTTAGATTCATCTACATTGTAGCATTTTCAACAGTTTGTTCCTTTTTACCCTGAGGAATATTCCATTGTATGAATATACCTCAATTTGGCCACATATGTGTGGGTTTATTTCTGTTCTCTGTTTCATAGGTCTTTGTGTCAGGCTTTATGTGGATACCATACCATTTCTTTTTAAGTTTATTTATTTACGTTTGATAATTTCTGCACCCAATATGGGGCTTGAACTCATGACCCTGTGAGTCAAGTCACACAGGCCCCTGACTCAGCCTGCCAGGCACCCCAATACTGTACCATTTTAATTACTATAGTTTTATTATATAGTTTGAAATCAGGAGTTGTGATGCCTTTAGCTTTGTTCTTAAGATTGCTTTGGATGCTTGTGTCTGGTGTTTACCTTACTGATTATGAAGGATTTTTGTATTTATTTTTTATCAGGGATATTTGTCTGCTATTTTCTTGTGAGGTTCTGGTGCAGTGTTGGTATCAGGCTAACAAATGAGTTTGGAGTGATCCATTCCATTCCATTTTTTTTTTTTTTTCAAGTTTAAGAAGGATTGGTATTCATTAGTTTGGTAGAATTCACTAAGCTATCTGGTCCTGGAATTTCCTTTGTTGGAACAACTTTTGCTAATGATTCAATTTTCATACCAGGAATTGATCTGCTTGGAATTCCTATTCCATCATGATTCAGTCTTGGTAGTTTTGTAGTTCTAGGAATTTATACATTTCTTCTCTATTGTCCAGTTTTGGGCATATAATTATTTCTTGAAGTCTCTTATGATTCTTTATAATTTTGTGATATCAGTTGCAACATCTCTTATTTTTTGAGTCTTCTTTTTTTCTTGGTGAATCTAGCTGAAGGGTCGTCTATTTTATCTTTTCAGTAAACCTGCTTAGTTACATCAACCTTTTTGATTGTCTTCTTAATCTCTGTCTCATTTATTTCCTCTCTAATATTTGTTATTTCCTTCATTATACTAAGTCTGGGCTCATGTTGTTCTTTTCTAGTTTGTTAAAGTGTAAAGTTAGATTAAGATCTTTCTTTTTCTGAAGATTTATTTATTTGAGAGAGAATGAGTGTGCACATGTGGGGTGAGGGGCAAAGGGAGAAGGAGAGCGAGAATCTTCAAGCAAACTCCCCACTGAGCATGGAACCTGAGGAGGCGTTGGAAACTATGACCCCTGAGATTATGACCTGAGCTGAAACCAAGAGTCAGAGGCTCAACTTACTGAGCCACTCACATGCTCCATCTTTGTTTCTGAGTGTAGTTGATTATCACAATGAACTTTCCATTTAGAACTACTTTTGCCACATCCCGTTAGGTTTGGTATGTTGTATTTTCATTTTTATTTATCTCAATGTATATTTCAAGTTTTCTTTTGATTTCTATTTTAACCCATTGATCGCTAGGGTGTTATTTAATCACTTTTTTGTGAATTCTCTGATTTTCTTCTTACAATTGATTTATTTTTTTAACGTTGTGCTTGGAATGGATGCTTGATGTGATTTTAATCTTCTTAAATGTACTAAGACTTATCTTGTGTCCTAAAATATCATCTCTCCTGGAGAATGTTCCATATGTGCTTGAGAAGAATGTATGAGTTCTCTTGCTTTTAGATTGAATGTCTCATAATCATCTGTTAAGTCTGTCTGGTCTAACTTATTGTTTAACACCAATATTTGCTTATTGATTTTCTGTCTGGATGATCTATTCATTGTTGAGAGTGGGACATTAAAATCCCCTCCAATCACTGTATTGCTATTTCTCACTTTACACTTATAATATTTGCTTTATATATGTGAGGTGCACAAATATTTACAAATGCTTTATCCTCTTGTTGAATTCACCCCTTTATCATTTTACAATGACCCTCTTTGTCTTGTATTACAATCTTTGTCTTTAATTCTATTCTGCCTGGTAAAAGTACAGCTACTCCAGCCTTTTCCCCCAGCCATTTTCCATTTGCAAGGAATATCATTTTTCATCTTTTCACTTTAAGTGTCTGTGTGTCCTTAAAGCTGAGGTAAGTCCCTTGTATGTGGTTTGCAGTTGGGTCTGGTGAGTTGTTGTTGTTGTTGTTGTTGTTGTTTTTTAATTCATTCAACCACTCTGTCTTTGGTTGGAGAATTTAGTCTGTTTATATGTAAAGTAATTATCATTAGGTATGGACATACTACCATTTTGTTAAGTGGTATTTGTTGTTGTTGTTTTGTAATTTCTTTGCTCCTTTCTTGCTCTCTTCCTTGGTGATTTGATGACTTTATTTAGTGGTATGCTTAGTTCCTTTATGTTTTGTATATCTACCATAGGTTTTTGCTTTGTGGTTATTACCATGAAGCTTATATTAAACCTCTTATATTTATAATAATCTATATTAAATTAATAAGTTAAAACACATTCTAAAGCTCTCCATTTTCACTATATTCTTCCATGTTTAATGTTTTTGATATCACAATTTGTCTTTTTATCTTGTGTATCTATTAAGATATTATTGTACTTAGAATTACTTTTTACTATTTTTGTCTTTCAACCTTCAACTAAGATTTGTAAGACATTAATTTACCACCATAAGAACATTCTATTATTCTGAATAGAACTAACTACATTTTACCTTTGCCAGTGAGATTTATATTTTCATATATTTCCCTATTACTAATCAGAACCCTGCTGTTTTAGTTTAAGAAAATCCCTTTACCATTGTAAGGTCTTTCTAGTGATGCTGAACTCCTTCAGGCTTGGCTTGTCTGGAAAACTTTTTATTTCTCCTTCCATTCTGGAAGACAACTTTAACACATAGAGTATTCTTGGCTGGCAGGTTTGTGGGGTTTTTTTTTCATCATCACTTTAAATATATTGTGCCGTTCTCTTCGGACCTGCAGTTTCTGCTGAAAAATCTATTTATGGTCTTATTGGTATTCCATTTTAAGTCATAAATTGTTCTTTTGCTGATTTTAAGATGCTCCCCATTTCTTATGACAGTTTACTCATAATGTGCCTCACTATGGATCTTTTTGGATTCATCTAATTTGGAATTCTGTGAACTTCCTGGATCTGGATGTCTCTCTCTTCCTTCTTTACTTCTTCTCTTTTCTTTTCTTTCTTTTCTTTTCTTTTCTTTTCTTTTCTTTTCTTTTCTTTCTTTTTCTTTTCTTTCTTTCAATGATTTTATTTATTTATTAATGAGAGACACAGAGTCAGAGACATAGGCAGATAGAGAAGCAGGTTCCCTCTGGGAAGCCTGATGCAGAACTCCATCCTAAGACCCTGGGATCACTACCTGAGCCAAAGGCAGATGCTCAACCACTGGGCCACCCAGGTACCTCTTGAAATCTATTTCTTTTCTCAGATTAGGGAAGTTTACAATGATCATTTCATCATATAAGTTATTTGCCCCTTTCTCACTCTCGTATTTTTCTGTGACACCTATGATGTGAATATTGTTCCATAAGCCCCTTAATCTAGTCTCACTTTTATTTATCCTCCTTTCTTTTCACTTCTCACTGGATGAATTCCACTGCTCTTTGAGTTGGCCAATCCTTTTTTTCCCTTCATCCCATCTACTATTGAACTCCTCTACTGACTATTTCAGTTCAGCGGTTGTATTGTTTAGCTCTGTGATTTCTACTCAGTACTTGTTAACATTTTCTGTCTCTTTGTTGAAATTCTCACTTTGTTCATGCATTGTTCTCCTGGCTTCAGTGAGCATATTTATGACTATTATTTAGAATTCTTCAGCAGATAAATCACTTATCTCCATTTCATTAAAGTCTTTAAGATTTGTCCTGTTCTTTTGTTTAGAGTATATTTCTCTGTTTCTTCATTTTTCTTGACTCTCTGTGCTGGTTTCAATACATTATATTAAAAAAGCCTCCTCTCCAAATCTTGAAAAAGTGATCTCATGTAGGAGATGAAAATTCTTTTTCAATCCTGCCCTACTTCTTGGTTGTCTTTCAAATCTTTGTGATTGTCCAAGCAGCTTCCTTTGTTCTTAGTGACTCCAAGTAGTTGAAGGTGTTCCAAGAACTGTCTGTGTCCCAAAGGGGAGGATATCAGGCTGCATCTAGAAGTAGGCTGATTGGAATTTGAACCCTATCGCAGCAGCTTTCAAAGTGGGCAGAAATACCTCTTTTAGCAGAAGACTGGGAGATGAACATTTCCGTTTGCTCCCTCTGCACTGAACTTTGGAAGAGTAGTCAGTTAAGAACTTTCTTTTTGGCTGCTATCCTATTGAACTTGTAAGCATAAGCCCCCCTGGTGGCCAAAGGCAGGCTATCAAGGGATATGTCCTCTGGGTGGCAGCCACAAAAGCTGAGGCACCAGATTTGTACCTAGCTCCCTTCTCAGAGACAGTGACAGTCTCAGGTAAGGTAGCAGGTGAGCACAAAGAGTGCCCCATCAGCATCTCCTATCTCTGAGAGGGTTGTAGTCAGCCTCTGGATATATGTTAAATTAGAAGCCTGCCCCTCAGGCCACAGCTTTCAAGATAAGCAAAAAGCCTTCTTTCAGGGAAAGATTGGGTTATTTCATCTGCTGTTTCTATACTGTGTCCAGGGCGATAGCCAGTTAAGAGCTATGTATTTGTTACAGTCATGTAGGACCCAAAGATTTGAAATATGTAGGATACCAGAGCCAGTTGATCAAGTGGGGTCCCCTGCATGGCAGCCACAAAACTGGGACAGCAGAAATGTACATAAGTACTTTTCTAGAAGATATTAGAAACCTGGAGAATATTACAGTCAGACTTTAGATGAGTTAAATTAGAAGCCTGCTCCTCAGCAGAAGCTTCTGAGATGAACAAATAGGCCTCTTTCACTGAAAGCCTGGGCACGTTTCAGTCTGTTGCCTCTTTGCTGGTTGGTTAGCCATGGTGAATCTATGCAAGTCCTTTGGGAACTATCTCTTACTTCACTGTAGCCTTGTGGGTCTTGTGGTTGCAAACCCCATTGGCTTTCAAAGCTGAATGTTTTAAGATCCTATCCCTCAATCTGAAGTCTTATTAGTTGGGTCACCAGATAGAGGGTCCAAACGCTTATGTCCTTAGAAGTGGAGAGTTTTGAATTCCCTTCCAGTTGTATGTCATTGTACATAGAACTGGAGGGAAGGGGTTTTTGGTAAGATCTTGTCTCGGATTGTCATACTCAGTTTTTGGTAAGTTTTTGTCTTATTCTCCCAATGTGTAGGAGTTTCTCTGTTAGTTTCTGGATTTCTTTCAGAAGGAGTTGTTTTGTATGGAGCTATAGATTTAGTGTGTTGATGAGAGGAGGTAAGTTCAGGAGCCTCCCACATCTTCAAATGGAACTGAAACTGCATAAACATACTCTATCATTATGAATTATACCTCTTTGTTTCTGATAATGCTCATCTTGAAGTTTACTTTGCTGATACTTATATACCCACTCCAGCTTAAAATACCTGTTTCTGTCATATTCAGTATTTTTCTCTTTTAAATTCTATGCCTTTATTTTTAAAATGTGTCACTGAGCATAGAAGTGAGACTTGGGTTTCTTGCCTAAATCCAGTCAATTTATTATTTTTAATTATTTAATCCATTTACATTTAATGTAATTATGATATGTTTGGATTTAGGTATAGCGTCTTGCTATTTATGTTATATTTCTCCCATTTTGTCTTTTCTTCCTTTCTTGCTTTTTAAAGATAATTTGGAAGATTTTTGGTATTGTTTTATCTCTAATATATGTTTATTAGCTATACTTCTTTATATTCTACTTTTGTATTGTTTTAGGGATTATAATACATGTCTTTAATTTATGCTGGTCTACTTTGATTTAATCTTATATCTCTTTAAGTATAATATTAAAAACCTTACAGTAATATCTTTCTATTTATTCCCTCCTGTCCTTTGTGTACTGCTCTCATTTCTTTTATATATTGAGTGAACCCCCAGGCATAGTGCTATTTTTATTTTAAGCAACCATTTGTCTTTTAGTAAATTAAGAAACAAGAAAGAAAATATTATTTATGTTTACCCACACATTCATCTATACAAGTGCTCTATTTCTTCGTGTAGGCTTAAATCTCTCTCAGATAGTATTTCACTTCAACCAGAATAACTTTATATGACATTTATTATAATGCAAGTATATTCCCTGGTGCTGGAATCTTTAAAATTTGTTAATGTGAAAGTGTTTTTGTATCACCTTTGTTCTTGAGGAATATTTTTGTTGGATATAGAATTCTAGTTTATAGGGTGTCTGGTTGTGTTTTGTTTTGTTTTCTTAGTTGCAGAATTTTAAGATGTTCTATTACCTTCTTGCCTGCATTGTTTCTAATCAACACAACTATTATTGTTTCTCTATGTAATATGTCTTTTCCCCTGTGGCTGCTTTTAAGACTTATCAATCTTTTGTTTTCGGTATTTTTAATAAGTACTTAATGTTTGTTACCATTATGTGTGAGATTCATTAAGCACCTAGAATCTTGATAGTTTTAAACAGTGTAGTGTTTTGGAATAACATGGAACATAATTGACCAATTTTTGTTTAAATACATTTCTTCTGCCCTAATCTGTCCCTTCTTTCTTTTGAGGACTCTGGTTCCATGTATTGCTAAGGCTCTTTTTTTTTTTTTTCCTTTTAATCTTCTATGTGCTTTACTTTTAGAAAAATTCTGTTGATATTTCTTCAAGTTCACTGGTCTTTTCTTTCACCATTATCAGTGTGCTATTGCTTTCATTCAGTGATTTTCTTTTCTTTTCCCTTTTGGATGCTGTTTTTCAATTCTGGAATTTCCATTTGGGTTCTTTTACAGTTTGTATCACTCTGTTGTGATTGTCACTTGTTCACTTATTATATCCATCTTTTATTTAAATAAATGAAAATATTCATAATAACTTTCAAAATCCTTATTTGCTAACACTGATGTGATATCTGTATTTTATATTCTGTTTTATCTCTCATTGTCATCCTCCCCACTTTTATTATCTATTAATTACTGAATATATGCTACATGTGATGAATGCTTTATTGTTGAGATTCTGGATTATATTATACCCTTTAAAGATAGCTTTGCTCTAGTAGGCAATTATGTGGAGTTTTTATTTTTTTTATTTTTTTTTAATTCTTTTTTTTAAAATATTTTTTATTTTTTTTAATTTTCATTTATTTATGATAGTTACAGAGAGAGAGAGAGGCAGAGACACAGGCAGAGGGAGAAGCAGGCTCCATGCACCGGGAGCCCGATGTGGGATTCGATCCCGGGTCTCCAGGATCGCACCCTGGGCCAAAGGCAGGCGCCAAACCGCTGCGCCACCCAGGGATCCCTATGTGGAGTTTTTAAACTGGAATTTTAGGTTTATTTTAGTCTTTGTTGGTTGGGACAGATCTATAGTAGTTCTCCTTCTAGGTCTAGAGTTGCCATACTTCTAAGGCATGCCTTTATAAAGTCCCACCTGGGTACTCTAGATATTCAACAAAGTCTACCCACTTTGAATCAAATTGAAATTCTTCCAGTACTGTGTGACCTTTGGAATCTTCATTCATCTCTCCTTTGACTGTAGCTATTCTCTGCCAGCCCTTAATTTCGACTTCAGGATGAAAACAGTATTTGACTATTCATTCATTAATTAATCTTTTATAGTGTAGAATAAACTATTCTTAAATATTTTTACAACTAGAAAAGTATTAGCATTTTGGAGGGTTTTACAAAATACTGTTTAAAAAGGAATGTGTAAACCATTTTTTTAGAATTCATCAGAAAATGCAAGGGAAGGGATGCCTATGTATCTCAGTGGTTGAGCAACTGCCTTTGGCTAAGGGTGTGATCCCAGAGTCCTGGGATCAAGTCCCACATCAGGCTCCCTGCAGGGAGCTTGCTTCTTCTTCTGCCTGTGTCTCTGCCTCTCTCTCTGTGTCTCTCATGAATAAATAAATAAAATTTTGAAAGGAAGAAGAAAGAAAAAAAAGAATGGAAGGAAGGAAGGAAGGAAGGAAGGAAGGAAGGAGGGAAGGAAATGCAAGGGGACATTTTTCACTATTATTTTTCTGGCTCTAATTATATTTTTGTATTTCTCCCCTTTTCATATTCCATTGTTTTGGGGGTCTTTAAATGTTTGTTCCCAGATCTTTGGATTTGTTTCTCTCTCTCTCTCTCTCTCTATATATATATATATATATATATATATATATATATTTATTTATTTATTTAAATCTAAAATTTTAATTAGATTTTAAAGTTAATTTGAGTACATATATTAAGAGGGCAATTGCCAGTATAGACCCCAACCATAAATCAATTTAATCTGCTAAATATCAGCATTTTGTCCACCACTTCACTGAATGATACATTTTTTACGTAAGAATCATGAAAAATAAATGATTTGTGTACTGTCTTCTCAATAGAAAATTATAAGGTAGAGCTTATAGTTCTTTCAGTTCCATAGGCTACAGATTATTAGAATCTATTATTTTGAATATGGCACAAGACATGCATCATCCCAAAAGCAGGATACCAAGAGGTTACAACTCTAGGTTTGTCATCTGAAGTTCAAAAATACTGTATTATTTTATCATTTGGGATTGATTCTTTGGCAAGAAATAAAGTCCTCTCTTTCATTAAGTAGGAAAACAAAAGATTTCTTTAACATATGTAGCAAAAGTCACAGAAAACAGAATGATTAGATACCCTACTGAGAAGCATGGGAAAATCATTCTCAGGTTAACGTGTTTTCAGGTTTTGTTCTTTTTAAATAATGGATCTACTTTTGTCTATTATGTCATGGAATGGAAAAAATTGAAATAAATTGTTCTTGAAGGATTTTTGTAAGATTTTGCTAAGAAGTATATTTGGGGGGGGCGGTTATTGGTTTAATTTTGTTTTACCATTTTCACATTTCTGTCTTCTCTCCTTCCCTTCTTTTTCTGTAACTTTTCCTTATTCTAGCATCTCATTTGCCCCCTGCCAAATTTTCTTAAACCTTTACCTATTTAGTTCATTTCCTTTTATTCCAAACACAATATGGAAAGATGAACACTGTCAAATTTTAAGAATCTAATTTCTTAGTCTTTATCAGGGCCCTCTTCCTCCCAAATAATGAATTAGAAACAGTTGGCTTCATCATCATCTTTCTATCTTACTGCATCTTCTTTCTGCCTTACTAAAATAGAAAGAAGTCTCATAATTGTCCAAATTTGTTCTGAGTTCATTTTCATGGTCTTCATTCCAAATTATATAATGAAATAATCTAAACTTAAAGTGTATTCACTTACATTGTTATTGTATTATCAAGGTAGGCTACCCTGCTGTAATAAATAAAACAAAATATATAATGCTTAAACCTGAGAAGTTCATTTCTTTCTTATATAATGACCTACCATAGGTATGTAGATTGGAGGTACCTCTTTTCTGTGCAATCATTCAGGGATCCAGGCTCCTTCCATCTTGTGGCTCTGCCATCCCCTATACCCTTGATGAGTCAGCATGCTCAAGATTGGTTTACCACATCCAGGTTTTTTTGCTAGAAGAGGAAAGAGAAATGAAGAGGGTCACTCACCTCTTAATGGTCTGGGCCCAGAAAGGGCCCATATCATACCCACTCTCATTACACTCTGACTGTGGGAGTGATGAATTCTGATTAGGCCTGAGTCATATGCCCGCCCACCACTTGTTCATTTCCTACCAGAAGAACATGAGGTAGATCTACAGGAAAAAGTAGTTGTTATTAACACAGACAAAGTGGTCACAGGCCAGGTAATTTCAGATGTTCTATGTAACTTAAAACATTTCCCTTCTATATTTGTATACAATATCATTTGATTTTCACAACTCACTAAGGTAAGAGGAGTGGGGCAAGTGAGAATATCTTTCCTCAGGAGTGAAGATTTTGAATCAATTTTTAGTGATTTAAGGAAGAATTATGTTTTTTTTTATTTTTAATATTTTAAAAAGTGTTTTATTTATCTTTTTTTGAAAGTGAGTGAGCACACAGGCATACTTGATCATGAGTGGGAGTGGAAGTGAGGGGGAGGGCCAGAGGGGGAGGGAGAGAGAATCGCAAGCAGGCTCCATACCCAGCATGGAGATTGATGTGGAGCTAGATCCCATGACCCTGAGATCATGACCTGAGCCAAAAAGTCAGACGCTCAACTGACTGAGGCACCCACATGTCTCAAAGGGAGATCTATATTTTTTTAAATTTTTTATTCCAAACACAAGGATTGGCATAGTGGTTTAAGAAGTCCTACATCCTGGATTCAAAGCCAGGATCCACCATATCTTTCTTATGTAACTTCATTCATTCATTTATTTGTTCATTCATTCATAATTTTAAAAGATATTATTTACTTGAGAGAGAGAGTACAAGGGGTGTGGGCAGAGGTAAAGAGGAGACACTACAGGGGGAGCCAGATGTGGGGTTGGATCCCAGAACCTTGAGATCATGACCTACTGAGCCACCTAGGTGCCCCACTTGTATAACTTCTTAACCATGCAACCTCCAACAGGTTAGCTTCTTTATGCATCAATTTCTTCTGCCATAAATTGGAGAGGATAATAGTCAATACTTGATATGTTTGTTCTAAAGAATAAATGAGCTTATACACATAAATTGCTTTGAAGCCTATCTGGCACATAGTAAATGCTCAATGAATGTTATAATTGTTACTAGAATTATTATTCTCTCACTCAAGTTTGTGTTTTTTAGGTCCTAGCAGTTTGGGTCTCTGATAGAGAAAGCCCTTGACAGATGTTAGAACTCAAAGATTAAAAAAAAAAAAAAAAAAAAAAACCTAGAAAACTTACAGTATTATTTATTTAATTTCATGCCTTCTGCACTTGCTTTGCCTCCTGATGGTATTTCTATTTGTTTTCACAGAAGTCAATATTTTCCTGTTTCTCCTTTTAAAATAGATTTTTATGTGGGGCATGTGAACAGTATCTGAAACAAGTGAAATTAAATTCTCCCAAGTGAAGGTTCAAAATAGAAAGAAAAGTATGAGCCTGACACCATGGTTCACAGGAAAGTTGTAAAGGCCAGTAAATTTGCTTACAGAGAACCCAAAAATAAGTGAGGGAAGATGGGAGTAAGTTTGATAATTAGAGATTTCGCAGTAGGGCTCTAGGGCAAAGGGTCCAATTTATATGGATAAAAACAGTACTTGGCAAAACTTTTCTGATCAAGGAAGAGCTTCATTTGGTTTCATATTAGCTTATTCACACTTCTCCTTGCTGTTTTCTCAATCAATCCTTAAGCGACTTGATACACCATGTCTAATTCTTCATAAATCAGCTAAACTTTAGAGTGATATTGACAGGGGCTTTGCTAACTCCATTGTTTCCTGTCAAGAGTTTTATTCGGCTTCAAAACAATTTGCCGTGAACGCCCTTGTTTGCTTGCCACACGGGTCTTTGTTTGGACTGAAAACTTTGATTTATAACTGTATATAATTGATGGCTGTGGGGTAGGGGGGACCATAGCTCATGCTCCTCCTCTTTTAATCTAGCTTTGCCTAGAAATCCATGTAGTGGAGCATTCTCAAGGGAACCAGGCTGGGAAATTTTCCATATACCCAATGGGAGGCCATTAATCATGGGGAGGAGTGTGTTTGTGAAAGTAAGGAAAACAAAAGTCAGGCCACCTCAAGATGGCTTATCAAAAGAATAGATGTTAAAGCTAATGTATTCATTGTAGAGTATTTATAAAGGAAAGCTGAGCTATTTGGTGAACCAGATATATTTGTTACTCCAAAAGTGAAATTTGACATTAGTACTTCAAATTATTAATATTGAAAAGCCACTCCGGAGTGCCTGAGGAGTCGCTCAGTCATTGACTGGGGAGCAGTTGAAAGCTCATTTTTAAAGGCACAAGTCTCTCTCTTTTTTTAATAATGAAAAAAAGAGGAAAGGGAAAATACTGTATTTTTTTGGCAGCTGCATCACAATGTAGCTTGCAGTACCTGTCATTCTAGAATTTGCTGAATTTAAGGCCTTGTTCTCTCCTCACCCTGCCCCCTTTAGGTTTTACTAATTCAAAAAGAACCTGTGAAAGTTTCTGTGTGTGTGTGTGTGTGTGTGTGAGAGAGAGAAACTTTCTAAGTTGCACATTTCTTTGGAGTGCAAAGAGTGTTATGAAGTTTCTTTTTTTTTTTTTTTTTTTTTTTTTTTGTTATGAAGTTTCTAAATGCAATTAGAGATCCTCAAGGGTGGAAGGAATAGAGTAAACCAGTTTTATTTCTTTAATATTCATCATGAAGATATCAGACTTTATTATTTGTTTGTGATTTATTTTGTTCTTCTGTAAAAACTGTCTTGCCCTGGTAAAGATATTTCATGATATTTCAATAGCTTATTTAGGAAAAAAGATTTTACATGTATTCTTGCCAAATGGATTATAATGCCAAAATTACAGTAATGCATCACTAGATACAGTAAATTTTAGGTGGTTTAGTTACACAAAGTATTTTAGTGATTGAGAATGTTGATCCAGCAGGGATAAACAAAGGAAGTAACAAAATCAAAGAGAGTTATAAGCACCAATGGGACTGGATCATATCCCACAAAAATATCCCAAATTGTGACCAAAAACTGCATTGAAATACTGCTTAATGTCAGGTCACTGTATTTACTAATTAAGCTGTGTTTATCATTGAAGTGGCACTTACAGTGGTCTGAAGCAACAAAGGTGGAGTTTACTTTTTTCACTTACCTATTGATATAGGCATTATTTGAAGTTATTTTTTTTTTATTTTGCATCATTTTATTTCAGTCAGATTCAGCAATAGCAAGCCTCTCCTTGGAAGAGAAGCCAAGAATATTTTCAGTTTCTTTCTTCCTCCTTAAAGGCATTTGAACTGATAAATAGTTCCCATGTGAAGGATGTTAAAGTCGCAATGGAAATAGTGCTTTTCCTAGATTCTATTCCTTGTTATATCAGAATCCTTTGAAATTAGGAGAAAGACTGTTCCCAGATGTTGGTACATTAGCACTCAGAGTTGCCGCTTAATGACATAAGAATCAATGGGTCTTGGAGAACAATGCCTTAACATTGACCCAATGTGGGATGTAACTTCAATCCAGGTCCGCTGATGTGACTTATCAGAAAAATATTCATTAACCAAATGACAGGAAGCAGTAATTAAAATCCATAATTAATCTGAATGAAAGCACAAAATAACACAGACATAGGACAACTTTGAAGAATTAAAAATCCACTTCCTTGAAAGGGGCAAGAGACAAGCTCTGAGCTACCTTATCATCAAAAAGAACTAGGTACCTTTGCACGTCATTGGAAAGCTTTGTTCAAAATAACCCCCCTGTAGAGATGAGACGCATGCATGGGAGTGTTTTTTTAGTTCTTTCTTGAGAAAAATGAGTGCTAGAGGAAAGACTGTATTAGGGGATACTTTTAAGCCTCTTCAAACTTCTGATATTTGTTCTTTGTTCTAACAGCTTTGCATTTCAAAACCAATATTTGTTTTGTACGAGTGTTCTAATCTTACGAATTATTTCGCTACCCATGTTCAATGTGTAACTTCCCTCCCTTACAAAAAAAAAAAAAAAAAAAAAATCTTGTCACTGTACTCACAATCCCCTATGCTCTTAAGAAGTTAAAGCTTCGGAACAAAATATCACGCTGGATTTTTTCCACTGAACCACCTTCCTGTTGTCTTATGCTGTTCATATAATGTGGATGTTTTTGCCTTGGGGGACAAGATTTTTTATTAGACTTTCAGGATATAACCCCTTTAATAGACAATCGATGAATCTCTTCTCACGTCCTGGATAAACAGTTCAGATTAGGCAAAAATAAAATATTCATGCCATGGTACTAAAGAGACAAGAATGCCCCCAAATAAAGGATAGAGTTTAAACTATAGCAGAGAAGACTTTCAGAAACAGCCAGTGTGCACTTAAATAAATAATTGCTGTATGGTGATCATAACAGGCATCTCTTGTTCAAACTCACACTCCATTTTTCATGTGGGGGAAGAGATGGCTTCCTTCAAAAAATGTTTAAAATAATCCATGATCTCAAAAGTACTGGATACATATTATTAAAATAAAATATGAAGGCCATTGGCTGTGTTCCAGAAAAGCTGAACTCCGTTAAAGGACATAATGAACAGTCATAGCTTCGTGTGCAATTATTTAATTGGGGAATAGATTTTTCTATCACTGTCCCTGGCAGTAGCAGCCATTTGATCCCGAGGCTTGGATTAAATGTTTCATCAGTAGTGCCTATTTAAGGATCTTTATGGAACAACAAGTCAGTCCCCTGGGCAAGCCCATGTCAACTGCGATAAAGAGATCTGCACAAGTGAAGGAGAGGTATTTTTTTGCAACACATGTACAGAGACTTGAACGTGCCCTGGGTTATCTGGATGCTTTCCGAGATTTGAGGGTACACAGTCTCCTGATGGCAAAGGTTGGAAGCTGAACTCACTTTATCCATGGGATTGTGTGGCTTCCTTAGGAAAATGAATTCTCGAGCTCCTACCTTCTTTCCAAGCACAGGTGAGTCCTTGCAAACAGGAAAATAGTACGGAGACTGTGACTTGCCTTTCTTTTTCAGGAAATCACTGCTTCTGAGCCTGAAACTGGACAGCTCATTGCTTTATGCTTTCTACAGAATCCACCATCTGTTTCACAAGGAGTAGATGTAAATTTTATAGACTTGACAATTATCTTTTAGTTGGGTTGGTTTTTTCCCCCCACTTACTCTCTGAGTGGTCGTAGACATAAATGCACGCAGCTAAGTAGGACTGGATTATTTGTGGAGTGGGCACTAAAAGGCATTTATCACATTAAAACAGTTGAATACATTTAAAAGCATTCTGAAAATTAAAGTCTGAACATCTGTAATTTTTTAAAAAGGCAGATGAGCTGTTGCTACCATCAATAACCTGGTTGTTAAAGGGTTTAATTTGGGGTTTGTTTTTCCCCCTTGATGGTGTGATCATATTGGTTTAGTCTGCATAATCTCTAAGTTAACTCCAAATTGATAAAAATGCATCCTGCAACATGGTTGAATCAGAAGATGTTGTGTGGAGATTTATTTTCAGGACCTGGGGATGTGTCTGGGCACGCCGTTTCACTCAAATTAAGAAACCAATTGCAGCACAATGTTCTTTTATAGACTTCTAGTATTTGGATAATTGAATGGCTATGCTCTGCCTCACTATAGCTTAAGAGGCATCTTTCGGATCGGGGGAAAAAGTGGAAATAGTGCTTTTACAGCCAGACTCTAGGAATCTGCTGACGAGGCACTTAGGAGAGATGAGGCGGTCCTGTCGGTTGCTTAGAAAAGTTCACAAAATCTTTCCCATCTGTTAAATGACAGGGGAAAAAGTATCCAACCAAAAAGGTTGCAAACCATTGTGATGTTTGGGCCCTTTTGAGACCAGGAGGGCAAAGAAATACTCCCAAATGCCTTTTGCTCTCAGTTTCATGTAGGACTTTCTTTTAGTTCATTTGTTTGCCCAAGATCTTAAAAAAAAAAGTGAGGTTGCATCCTAAATAAAGCATCCCAGTCTTAATTTGTGGGCAAGCATTCCTCCAGAACTTAGGGGAAAAAAAACTGAAGTAAAAGTGAGTGTCTCTCACTTTAATTTCTGCTGCTGTTTCTAATAGCCTCTGTCCCAGTGTGCAGAGATGAGATGCAGTCTGGGCTCCCTGCCCTGTCCCGTCCCCACACCACCGAAGACAGGCTGTTGTCTGGAAATGGCGATCTGTGACTCCGATTGCATCCTTGCTCTTTTTTCCCAGAAAAAGAATGGAAGGCAATATTTACAGTTGTGCAGAAGCTTTGTGCCTCCCTTATTTATAATAAAATATGTCTCTGTGAAGTATGTTGTCCTGCTATGTAATTGCTGTTGGCTATCGAAATAGTTTTCCACTGAATACATTCCCAGACAATAATGTCACCTAATGTGAGTTCTAGGTGTGAGGGAGAATATTCGATGCAAGCATTATTTTTCCTTATGCCCTTAGTCCATCTGTAATAGTAACTGAGGGAGGGGGGAGGCCTGAGCCTATAGCTCAGAACAACTAGGGCTTTCCTTAGAGCATGACAGGGATGTGACAGAAGGGATATTCACTTACAGTGTTCTGGTCGCCACATTCAAGTAAATGGTGGTCCAACCTAAATTGTACAAGTGTTGTTCACCACGGTATTGACTCTGGATTAGTCTCATGTTTTGATGGCCCCTTGCTCTGATGCAGGTGGTAAACTAGAACCCTCTTGCTCCTAGTGGACATGTTATTCTTCATGAATTTTGCTACCTTCTCCACTGGAAGGTTAGCTTTTAGTTGTTTTCATTTTTAGTTATGTGATCCAGCACTCCTTAAACTTCTGATTTTTGCCTTTCTTTTGTACAAGTATGTGGGTTGGATGGATTTCTCTTTCTTTTTACTTCAGTTTTTATCCATGAAAGCAAGGAATGCTACTTCTCAGGACCCCCTTTGGGGCTCAGAGTTTGTAAATCATCACCACAGTGTTATTCAGGATAAAATACAGGATTCTTCCCATGGCTACCATTATGCTGGGGTTGAAATATCTTTAGAGCACCTTCCTCTTCCTAGCTAACACATGATGAATTGTCCATATGCTTTCGCTTATCAAGTGCCTACTTGTGTATCTGGTGGGAGTGCAGAGATGTTTAGGACAGCTCTTCTCAAATGCTGGTGTGCTTTCAAATCCTTTGGGGACAGGGGGACTTGTTAAAATGAGATTCTGATGCAGAAATTCTGGGACAGGGGGGGCTGAGATTCTTCAGTCCTGAAAAGTAGCCAAATGATGTCAATGCTCCTGGTCTGTGGGTATCAAGAGTTTAGGATATGAACTTACACTGTACCAGGCTTTATGTGACCTTGCACAAATAACAGGACAAACTGTGAAGAGGACACAATGAGCTGACGTTGATCACCTATTGCTTGCAAGTCATGTGCTGTGCTGATTATGGTGTGGTTCTTTGTATTTTTGACACCTTCTATATGTTTGAGAGACAGGCATATAAATCACTAATTTCATTAGACTGTGACAGACAGAGCCCTGTACCAAGATGGCAGTGGCACCAAGGGAACAGAGCAGTTTTGCAAATGTGGGTCAGGGAAGCTTCACAGAAGTGATACTTGTTCATCTGGGCCTCGAAGGGTGAGAGATTTCCAAGCTGATGACATGGGAGATGTCTGTGAAGGTGAAGAAGCACAGTGTAGCACAGAGTATCAGAGGGAACTTGCATTTCCTAGGGCAAGGGCTGCATGTATCCGGAAAGGTAGTTCATGTTTATCAGGAAAATATATATGCTGTGAGGCTCCTGGGTGGCACAGTTGGTTAAGTGTCAGACTCTTGATTTTCAGCTCAGGTCCTGATCTTAGGGTCATGAGCTTAATCCCACATCAGGCTCCACCCTTAGCAGGAAATCTGCTTAAGACTCTCCCCCCACCACCAAAAAAAAAGAAAAAAAAAGACTCTCTTTGTCCCTCCCAAGCCTCTCTCTTTCTCAAAGTAATAAATCTTTATTTTTTAAAAAAATTAATTACTTGACAGAGTTAGCACAAGCAAGGAGAGCAGCAGGCAGAGGGAGAGGGAGAAGCAGGCTCCCTGATGAGCAGGGGTTCGATCCCAGAACCCCGGGATCATGACTTGAGCCAAAGACAGACACTTAACCAACTGAGCTGCCCAGGTGCCCCTAAAATAAATAAATAAAGCTTTACAAAAGAAAAGAAAATGTATGTGCTAGACATTTCACACTTATTAGTCCTAATCTTACAACAAACTTGAAAGGAAGTAATATTTTTCTCATTTTGCAGATAAAGAAACTGAAGTTCAGGGAAATTGTGGAACTCTGGCAGATGTACAGTTTGTAAGAGGTCAGGCTGGATTTTAACTCCTAATTTTAATAACACCAAAGCCCTGGCTATATCCCCCCCTGCCAAGCTTGGAGAATTCGGCAGAGGCCTGATCAGAAAGAGCCTTACAAACTGCCCTAAGGACTTTTAACTGGACCCTATGAATGATAGGAAACCTTGGAATACTTTTAAGTTGAGAGAGAAAATTTGTATTGTTGAAAAAATACTCAATTTCCCATGTAGGGGTAATTAAGGGGGCCTCGTGGAAATAGGTGAGAAATTGATGACTGGTAAGCACCAAAAATTATCAGCCCATGGATGCTCTAAGAAAACACAAACCTCATGAAATTCAAGGATCTTGTAGGCTAGTCCAACAGAAGAACTTGTATATACAAAACAAAATATCACATACAAGATCTGAAGGCACCTTCAAGTTCAGACTAGTACATAGGGAATCTGAAGAACAAACCACCTTATAAATGGGTACTGTCTAGATGCAGGGGGAAAGGACATGGTGCTCCCTAATTTTAAGGATGCTGCTGAGTTGAATCTTCATACACCCACAACTGTCTCTTGTCCACTTACGTGAGGTCTATTTGATGCTATTTTTCAGCCTTTCCACTGTTAATTTCACTAACCTCTGTTTGGATGTCTTCCCAAGGGGAGGCCTTCTCCATATCAAGGGATGATGACATATGTAATATATATATATACCCATTACATATGCCATAACAGTCATTTCTGGGGCATGTACTGTGTTCCAGGCAAATAGCAAAATTGCTCTGAAGGAACACCATCAGGAAGGTAGTGACATTCTGGCTTCACAAAGGAGGAAAGTACAGCACAGAGCAGTTAAATTCACTTGCTCAGGTCACAGAGCTAACCAGAACTGGGGTGCTGACCTGGGCTTCCTGCTGGCAGTCTTTGCATCACCCTGGGCAGCACCACCTCCCTTGCTATGCCTTGTATCTGTAGGCGCCTTCCTAATTTTCAAAACCACTTTACTTGTTTGATATATTTTTCTTGCTACTGGTGCTTGAGAGGCAAGTAAAGGGGTGGTCACCTTGTTTGACAGATGAAAAAGAGAGACTAGGTAAAGAGGATGGTCCCAAAGTCACAATTAATAAGGGTTATTCTTTCTTCTCCTCCTCCTCCTGGTCTCTGATCTAATGCTCTTTCTCATCATCTCCAAGCCTCATCCCAAGGTTCAGTGGTTCTCAAATCTGGATGTATCTCGTGATTACCTGGAGATCTTTGAAAATATAGATGCCTGGCTTAGAAACCTGAATGCCTGCATACATATTCTGATTTACTTGATGATTCTGAGATGCTGTGGTGTTTGAGAACCTCTTCTTTATCTTTAGAGATAGTAGGTTTGGGATTGGTTTAGAGCAGCGATTTTGATAGTATGGTTTCCGGACCAGCAGCATCAGTACCAATTGGGAACTTATTAGAAATGCAAATTTTTGGATCCCACACTAGACCTATATATCAGAAATTCTGAGGGTGGAGTCCAGAAATCTGTGTTTTAAACAAGCTTTCCAAGTGATTCTGATGCAAGCCAAGCTCCTTGGCCATACTTCCTCCCAACAGGTTTATGGTGTGGAACATGGTGACCAGCTGTCTGCTATTTTTACTGAGGCCAGAGCTCAGGGGAAATATATTTAAACCCAAATGACAGTACAAGGCATTCAGATTTATATTAAAGATGGATATCCTGGTAGTGTAGGTTGCCAACTGCAGGAATAAAAAACTGAAGAAAGATTCTGGAATCTTTCTGGGGGTGGGCAGAATACTGTACCATCAGAAGCAAAAAAAAAAAAAAATGAAAAGGAAGAAATTGGCCTCTGGAGAAAAATGAAAGCAATAAGTATTGTCATCTGATTTCACTTTAGTCATTTACAGCCCTTCCTTCCTGAACTTTGAAGTTCATGGTGATGTCTTAACTGGCATCTCTTGTTTTCTCCTGAAAATCTCAATGCAGTTGAAACCTCCGTCTTCTAGTTCTGTGCTAATGGCAGAAAGCAGGCATTCAGTGCCAGAGAAGTGAAGGGCTGAGTTATGGATGGCAAAGTGACTTTTCCCCTGCCTCTTTCCCATTACTGGGCCACTAATTGGCATCATTTCCCTGCTACCGCAATTTTTTTTCAACATTATAATTTTAAGTAATTCAGTATATTAGCCAATTTCCCTAATGCCCTTTGTTGCATGTTCATTCAATGTAGCTGGTTTTTGTCATATTTTTCTAAGTATTCCCAACTGGAGTTCACTCAGTAACTGCTTGGGTTAGGTCAGATGGGCTCTTAGGACAATGGTTTATGAAAGAATTAAGGGTCCAGCACTCCAATATTGGAGTGAGGAAGGTGTTAATGGGATATAATTGTTTAAACTGAGAATTTGTATGATGCTCCCCCAGGAGGGGATAGTAAAAGGGAAATATTTATGTAAGGCTGGATACCATTGCAGAGATTGTGGGAAGAGTTGGGAGAGATTGTATCTAAATGAATAAATTTAATACAGACTTAAAAAAAAACCAGCTGTTAGACTTCAGTCATTAGTTACCAATCCTACAATGCTTTTATAATATATGCAAAATGTTCCCCTATAATTTAGTAAATTTTTTATTATTTTTAGTTGTACCTTTTTCAACGAGTAAGTGACTTCAAGTTTTGACTTTGGCATCGTTTGACTTGTTCTGTTTTCATCCTGCAGTGAGGAACCTGTGTTTAAAATGTCGTGAAAATTCTAAGGAGAGGAGGCAAGAAAGGGTGCAGGGAAAGAGGACAGCTTAGCCGCTCTTACCTGGGGTAGGTGGGTGTTTCACCTCCTAGTATCTCAAGATGATTAATCTGGGGGTGGACCCTGCATATTAATCATCCATCAGCTAAGGCTCCTGGGAAGACTAATCTATTCATAGACAAAACCTTGACAAAGGCAGTAGGCCCCTCAGGAAAAAAATGGTAACTACTTCATCGTCAAAGAAGTGATATGGGATGTGAAATGATGTTTTATCTTATGCTACCTGAAACCTCTCAAATAGAGGCTTCCCCAGCCTGTGGGGTTGAACAAGGGAGGGACAGGCAAACCTTCATAGCACTAAGAATGAAATAAGCATCTCAGCACATCCTAATAACACCTTACTTTATAAGTTATTTCTTCTAGTTCTTTGCAGTGGTTGAGCTAAAAGGGTACAAGTGATTTGAAAGGTAGAAAGAGGCACGCCTGGGTGGCTCAGCGGTTGAGCGTCTGCCTTCGGCTCAGGGCGTGATGCCAGAGTCCTGGGATCAAGTCCAGCATTAGGCTCCCCCATGGGGAGCCTGCTTCTCACTCTGCCTGTGTCTCTGCCTTTTTCTCTGTTTCTCATGAATAAATTTTAAAAAATCTTTTAAAAAATTAATAAAAAAAAAAAAAGGGAGAGGAGAACAAACGGTGACAGTGTAGTCAAGATTCTGTCCATCATGTTGACATCTTTGGACCATAACTCAAAGACCCACTGGAACAAGAAGACATGTGGCTTGATAGATGTTGAACTCTAAACTCTTCATGGACATAAACCAAAGACTATTTGGTGACCACACCCAACAATTGAAAGCAGAGAGACTGGAAGAGAAGCTAAAAAGGAAAGACCAAGAAGCAGCATAAGTTAGAATAGAAATCTAACCAAAGCATATCCCCAGGTACTAAAAAAGAGTAATATGAAAACATTTAGGGTGTTACTTGAATGTTCTTATAACAAAGTCCTACAGCTTCATCAAGGGAGGGGAGGGAAATCAATTTCACTGAAATTGCATATGAAAATGTCTGCAATCAAAATACTTTCCAACTCTGTAATGAAAAATAAGCTACTTCAGGGAGGACATTGCCACCAGTAAAGTGACAGTAAACTCCTGGGCATCATCCCATCCAGGTTGTGCTCTCCTACTCACTCCTCTTGCCTCTTCAAGCTCAGTTTCATATCCACGTCCCAAGCCATCAGTGATTCCTCTTCTAGAGAATGTAATTTTTACCTCCCTTTAGGCTCATCCAAATCTTACCCCTATTTATGAATTTGGTAATTCAACTTGTGAATCCTGAACATCTACTGCACAAACATTGGGCTAGACTCCAAGAAGTAAAACAATAGTTCCTGCCCTTGAGTTGCTCACTGTCCTCAGGAGATTCAGACTTGGAGATAACCAGCCCATCGTGCCAGGTGATAAGCATTGTCAATTTTTGTTTGCTGGTCTTAATTTTAATAAGTATTATATAAATGTCGAAAAATGTGCACATAGGGCTATGGACTTTCACCAGGTGCAAAGTGAGCACTGTAAAGGGAGCATCTGACTATGCCTGAGGATTCTGGGGAGGCTTCCCATAGGAGGTGAAGCTGGAAGTGAGACCTGCAGACTGAGTAGTTATAGGCAGGCAGAGGTAGGTAGGGGAAGAAAGGGTGGGTATTTCAGGTCAGGAATGCTGCCAGCCAACTTCCTCCAGAAGGATTTCTATAACTGCTTCAACGTCTGGTCATTGCACCTAGTAACCCAGATTATAGCACTTAAGTTGGAAATCGGAGACCTCTAACACGCAGTATCTCCCAGACCTGTTTGTTTTATTCACCAACTACAGGAAGTTAGGAATGCAGACCGAGTTAGGGGAATTCTTACCTGTGTAACCTTAGGTAAAGGATTCTATCTAGTATAAATTCAGTTTCTTCATCATAAAGGATTGTTGGGAAAAGACGAACCTAGATGAGAATTGGCAAACAATGCATGTGGGCCAAGTCCAGCCTGCAGACTCTTTTTATGAATAAACTTTTATTGGAACACAGCTGTGGTCATGTATTTGCACATTGTTTTTGGATGATTTTGTGCCACAATGGAAAAGTTGAGTAGCTGGAATACAGACTGACCCACAAAGCTTAAAATATTCACTGTCTTGTCCTTTGCAGAAAAAGCTATTTGATCACCAACCTGTGCTTATTTGTCAGCCTATGTTTGTTTTGGTGGTGGTGGTTGTTAGTTTTGGATAAATCTAATTTTTAATGCTTCCTTTTTTAAAGTGTATCCTCCTCAACACCAATACTCTACCCCTACATCCAACTTAAATTATAAGTACTCTTCATTTTATTAGGCTTATTGTTTAAGGAATTTTTAGAAATGTTTTCTCTGAGATATTTAAGATACTACCACTCTGTGGCATACCTGCTTTGAGTGGCTAGGATCTCAGCCCCATAAAAGCCATGAGGTCCTTTCAGTGCTGTAACCACAATGTTTGGTTACGTGTCTAGCACAGAGAAGTCATGCAAGAATGACCCTTCGGGGGTGAAGTGATTTGTAGTCATGATGGGAGCTGGGAAGAATAAAAAGAAAGATGGTAGTAAAACAGGTAGGCACTCCTCAAACCCCTGGGCTTTAAAGAAAGTTCAGTTGTTATCCACTCCCAAGGAAAATTGCCCATACCCTGCTTACTTTTCTGTGCTCTTTAAAAAAAAAAAAAAAAATTTATTTATGTATTCACGAGGGTCAGAGAGAGAGAGAGGGAGAGAGAGAGAGGCAGAGACACAAGCAGAGGGAGAAGCAGGCTGCATGCTGGGATCCTGATGTGGGACTCCATTCCAGGACTCCAGGATCACAACCTGGGCCAAAGGCAGGTGCCAAACTGCTGAGCCACCCAGGGATCCCCGTTTTCTGTGCTCTTGAGCAAAGTCCAGTGTTGCTTGTCCATCCTTGTTTCAGAGAAGACACGGACATATTGCAGATAGATATTTTTTTATGTGGCATTTGGATAAAGAGGAGGGCTAGAACAAACTTTGAAAGGAAAAATATACAAATACAACAGAATATGAACATGCTGAGTGAAGCATTTCATTTATAATGTCTTAGAAAAGAAAAACTTACCAGGGAAAAAGTTCATCTGAAAAATACCAAGATTAAGATGCATATGTATCATTGAATCAAATTATATCTTCTAAGATATTATTATATTATTAACATTTTTCCATTACTGTCAATTTTCCTCTAACTTTTTCAGGAGTGTTTTCGGAATTAAAACACACACACACAGACACACACGCACAAAGGCTTTCATTATGCAGCGGATGATGGCTAAACATCTATGATAGGATTTTATTGATGTAAGTCTGTCCGTGGAAGGCCACTGGAGTTCTCCATTTGTCCTTTGCTGCCTTTGTTTCAATTCTCTAGTGTTTAGTGATCATCGGTAGACCTGGACATGGTGTATCTCAGAAGTACTCGAGGAGAGCTTGATATACCTCTACCCTCCATTGACTTTTGCCATTTTTTTTAAAGATTTGATTTATTTATTCATGGGAGACACAGAGAGGGAGAGGCAGAGACATAGGCAGAGGGAGAAGCAGGTTCTTCACAGGAGCCCAATGCGGGACTGGATTTGGGATCCTGGGATCACAACCTGAGCCAAAGGTAGCCGCCCAACCACTAAGCCACCTGGGTGTCCCATACTTTTGCCATTTTTAAATTAATTCCCCTGACTCAGAATAGGCAGGAAAGCTGGAGGAAGATATGACAGGCTGTTGGCAAACACTTTGCCTAATGGACTACCTTGGCTCCTAGACCTTTAGTCTTCATTCAGTTTAAAATACCATTTCCTGGTCCAGTTTCATTCTTTTGCATGTGGCTGTCCAATTTTCCCAACACCATTTATTTAAGAGACTGTTCTTTTTTCCAGTGGATATTCTTTCCTGCTTTGTCAAAGATGAGTTGACCATAGAGTTGAAAGTCCATTTCTGGGTTCTCTATTCTGTTCCATTGATCTATGTGTCTGTTCTTATGCCAGTACCACACTGTCTTGATGATCACAGCTTTGTAGTACAGCTTGAAATCAGGCATTGTGATGCCCTCAGGATTGGTTTTCTTTTTCAATATTCCTCTGGCTATTTGGCAGCGTCTTTTCTGATTCTGTACAAATCTTAAGATGATTTGTTCCAACTCTGTGAAGAAAGTCCATGGTATTTCGATAGGGATTGCACTGAATATGTAAATTGCCCTGGGTAGGTAGCATTGACATTTTCACAATATTTATTCTTCCAATCCATGAGCATGGAATGCTTTTTCCATCTCTTTATGTCTTCCTCTCGATTTCTTTCATAAGTGTTCTTTAGTTTTTAGAGTATAAATCCTTTACTTCTTTGGTTAGGTTTATTCCTAGGTACATTATCATTTGGGGTGCAATTGTAAATGGGACTGATTCCTTAAGTTATCTTTCTTCAGTCTCATTGTTAGTGTACAAAAATGCCACTGATTTCTGTGCATTTATTTTGGATCCTGCCATATTGCTATATTGCTGTATGAGTTCTAGCAATCTTAGGGTGGAGTCTTTTGGGTTTTCTATGTACAGTATCATGTCATCGGCGAAGAGGGAGAGTTTGACTTCTTTGCCAATTTGAATGCCTTTTATTTCTTTTTGTTGTCTGTTTGCTGAGGCTAGGAATTCTAGTACTGTGTTGAATAACAGTGTTATTCAGTGGTGAGAGTGCACATCCTTGTCATGTTCCTGATCTTAGGGGAAAGGCTCTCAGTTTTTCCCCCAATCTCTTACACCATATACAAATATAAACTCAAAATGGTTGAAAGGTCTAAATGTAAGACAGGAATCCATCAAGATACTAGAGGAGAATATAGGCAACAACCTTTTTGAACTTACCTACAGCAACATCTTGCTAGACACATCTATGAAGGCAAGGGAAACAAAAGCAAAAATGAACTATTGGGACTTCATCAAGATAAAAAGCTTCTGCACAGGAAAAGGAAACAGTCAACAAAACTAAAAATCTACAGAATGGGAGAAGATATTTGCAAATGACATATCAGATAAAGAGCTAGTATTCAAGATCTATAAAGAAATTATCAAACTGAACACCCAAGAAACAAACAATCCAGTCATGAAATGGGCAGAAGACATGAACAGACATTTCTCCAAAGAAGATGAACACATGTCCAACAAGCACAGGAAAAAATGCTCCACATCACTTGCCATCAGGGAAATACAAATCAAAACCACAATGAGATACTACCTCACACCCATGAGAATGGCTAAAATTAACAAGACTGGAAACAACAAATGTTGGAGAGGATGTGGAGGAAGGGGAACCCTCTTGCACTGTTGGTGGGAATGCAAACTCGTGCAACCACTCTGGAAAACAGTGTGGAGGTTCCTCAAGAAGTTAAAAATAGAGCTACCCTATGACCCAGAAATTGCACTACTGGGGACTTACCCCAAAGATACTGATGTAGTGAAATGCCAGGACAGCTGCACCCCAATGTTTTTAGCAGCAATGTCCATAACAGCCAAACTGTGGAAGGAGCCATGATGTCCTTCGACAGATGAAGATGTGGTGTGTGTGTGTGTGTATATATATATATATATATATATATATATGTGTGTGTGTGTGTGTGTGTACACATACATACAATGGAATATTATTTGACTATCAGGAAGGACAAATACCTACCATTTGCTTCGATGTGGATGGAACAGTAGATTATTATGCTGAGTGAAATAGTCAATTGGAGAAGGACAATCATCATATGATTTCACTCATACATGGAATATAAGAAATAGTGAAAGGGATTATAAGGGAAAGGAGGGAAACTAAGTGGGTAAAAATTAGAGAGGGACAAACCATGAGAGACTCCAAACTCTGGGAAACAAACAAAGGGTTGCAGAAGGGGAGGTGGGTGGGAATATGGGGTAACTGGGTGATGGGCATTAAGGAGGGCACTTGATGGGATGAGCACTGGGTGTTATATGTTGGCAAATTGAATTTAAAAATTTTTGTTAATAAAATATCATTTCCTGGGATGCCTGGGTGGCTCAGTCTGTTAAGGCCTGCCTTAGGCATAGGTCATGGTCCCAGAGTCCTGGGATCAAGCCCTGCATGGGGAGCGGGGGGGAGGGTCCCTTCTCAGCAGGGAGTCTCCTTCTCCTTTTCCCTCTGTCCCTCCCCCTGCTCTGATGTCTCTGTCTCACACTCTCTCAAATAAATAAAATGTTTTAAAAACATAAAATACCATTTCCTGGTTTTACCTAGCCTTTTTCCTACTAAACAAAAGCGGTACCTGCTTTGCCTTTTCCACCCCAAAACACCTGGCTTCCCTTTCTAGGGAATAGAAGGTGACAGAGTGTTCACTCATTTCACTGGAAAATGATTACCCAATACTACTGTGTTCCAGGGAATATACTGACAACCAAAACAGACATCATTTCTGTTTTTACAACATTTATATTTTGGGAGATGGAAAACAAACCAATAATACTTTAATACATAGCAAATAAAGAGAATAATCATAAGTAACGTGCAGAGAATTAAAATGTGACAGTACTTGTTTGGAGAAACAAACACAGGTGCCATGGAAGCTGTGATTTAGATAAAAAAGGAGCCAGCCTCGCCAAGATCATGGAAAAGACTGTTCTATGTAGAAGATCAGCCGAAGACTGAGGGTGTACTTTGATTATTTAAAAAAATATTTGAAGATGAATGGTTTAGGGATGCCTGGGTGGCTCAGTGGTTGAGCATCTGCCTTTGGCTCAGGCCATGATCCCAGGTTCCTGGGATGGAGTCCCACGACAGGCTCACCATAGGGGGCCTGCTTCTCCCTCTGCCTATGTCTCTGCCTCTCTCTCTGTGTCTCTCATGAATAAATAAATAAAATATTTTTAAAAAATGAATGTTTTAGGAAAAGTAGAGAAGAAATTAACTCAGAATAATAAAGCCTGAAGGCTAATCAGGCATCTGATTCTTAAGATTACATATATCTGCCAGTAGCTTGACCAACTAAGTTGGTTATTTTTACATGTTTTTACTGGACAAAAGGAGTACTATTAAGCATAATACTTATGTGCCAGCAATGAAAGGTAACTCTGCTCTTTATTGTCTTTCTAATCCAATTGCAATTCCAGGTAAGTTTAGAGCAGAGTTGAATTTTTGGATTGGGTCAAATTTTTGAATGGGTCCATAGAAATATTCATCCTGAGATTACTGTTCTGATTAAACCAGGAGATTCAGGTGTTAGAGAGGAGATCACACAGGCCGCTGTATATCAATATGTAACCCATCTTTTACATGCTTCGTGAGGTGGGCAATGGAAAGTGGAAAAACTGGGTCAGTACACTTAAGTTGCAGTTCAATTCATCACAACCTCTTCTTGGCTCTTAGTAGCACATCCAGAGCTGAAGCACAGATCATGCTCTTAGATCAGAAAGGCAGCTATATAGTTAATATACTTCACATAAGGCACATTTAAGGGGTAGGTAGAGGTGATTATTGGATTTATTTGGCAGAAGGTCATCTCTGGAATTCCATGATGTCATCTGTGGAGTTTCTTATTACTGTAGGTCTTTGGTCTATATTTAAGGGTCGATGGAGGTCAAGTTTAACTGGAGGGTGATAGGTGTCTTTGGTGGATGGAGACTTCCTTTCATGCCATTTGCAGTCTCAGGAAAGATGCTAGGTGACCTGTACTATACCTGGGCCTTCTAGAATTCCACAAGCTCCCTGTCAACCAGTAAGAGCCACATATGCACGTGGCAAAGCAAAAGGTTAAAAAACACACATAATGAAGGGTGAAAGCCTCCCTCTCTTGTTTTCATCCCTAATCATTACCACCTGTCATTTCCCATAAACATATGTGTAAGGGAAAAGTTGGCTTATTTAGAATATAAGTATATCCCTAGAAATTATAAAGATCATATATACATGTCTTTTATATATTTACTATACTACAAACTGCTTGGTTCCCTTACAGATTTATTTTGGGGACTTGTCCATATCATTACATCCAAGTCTACTTCATTTTCATGTTTTTAGATGTTGCATTGTATCATTTTGTGAAGTTACACCAAAATTTATTTAACCAGTCCTTACTGATAAACCGTTTTTAAAAAAAAAATTTTAAGATTTTATTTATTCATGAGAGACACACAGAGAGAGGTAGAGACAGAGGCAGAGGGAGAAGCAGGATCCCTCCAAGGAGCCCGATGTGGGACTCGATCCTGGACCCCAGGATCACGCCCTGAGCGGAAAGCAGAGGCTCAACTGCTGAATCACCCAGGCATCCCTAAAAATATTTTTATATAATATTCAATATGGCATACTCCTGACATACTCTTTTGACTTTTTCTGCAGAGTACTTTGCAGTAGAATTGCTGGGTCAAAATACATAATCCAATTTAAATTCCGTGAGAAAACTGCACATCACCTCTCAAAGTTTATCCCAATATACATTCCTACCAATAGTGTATAAGGGTCTCTGCTCCCCCACATCCTCTTCTACTCTGGATACTTTCAAATTTTTATTATTCTATTACATTCTTTTAGGTGAAAGCCTGTGTCCTCTTGTTTTGATTTGCTTCTCTTTAAAATAATTCAAACAAAAGTGTAAACACTCAACAGGACATACAGCTTGAAAACTAGGTCTGTTAGGAACGTGGTACATGTCTACAGTTTTTAATCCAACACATTTGGAGTCAGAATTATTTCAAAATTCAAAATTTTTCAGAGCTTGGAAGGTATTATGTATAGATGCAGTGAATCAGTACCACTCCCAACCCAGTCTGGGCCAGGACTCCCTAAGCCAGTCTAGCAGTCCTTACACAGCAAACTGTATAAATCTCCCCACAAAGTGGACCAAGTAAAGGTAATAAATATCCTCACATTAGTTTAGGAAAGGCTTTTGCCATCAAATAAATTTGGATTAGGTAAGATCTTGCTCCCAAATGAGTTATAAAAATGAAATTTGAGGGCTCAGAGCGATTTGTATTTCAGAATTGCCATCAAAATATTGTGAGGTTGTGTAAACAACTGCTTCATAAATAGGGAAGGAAAGAGCCTGAGTAGGATGAGTAGACAACACAGAAGTGGAATTCATTACCTGCCTGTGAGGGCAGACCAAAGATACTGAAACCATGCAAAGGTGGCCAAAAGGAGCAGCAGTGGGGTCTGATGGTTTTCCTTTCCTTTCGTAGTTTCCTTTGGGCAGGAGTTATGGTTAGGGTGTGCACCCTGGGCCAGTGGCTGATCTCATTGTTCCTAAAGAATCCGTGTGAGGACCTCTGCTAAGATGAGGTGAGTAAATTGAGAACTCTACAAAGCCTCAGATACAATGGGCACCATTGAAGTGTCATGGAAGGTGACCTTCTCCCTCTGGTAATTCCAGCACTGAATCTTCCTGCATACTTTTCCATAGTTACAAACAAAATGACCCAAAAAGTAAATGTCTTGATTTAGACAAAAATCAGGAAAGACCTCAGTGACTCATGGTCATTGCCTAAATTCTGGTATCCTCAGCAGGCTTTTAAGAAGTATGCTAATTCAAGAGCCAGTAGGTTCACAGAAATCATAAAAGATTTGTGCCTGGTAGAAACCTGTCCTTGAACAAGGGGAGGGATGATGAGAATTGGAAATGGTACAAATCTTTTTTTTTTAGTCCATCTTCATGATACTGCTTTCTAGGGATGAAGTAACTTGCCAGGATCACTCAGCTCAATTGAACATTGCTATGATAAAGCAAGTCATAACAACCTGATAAAGACAGTGTCACAAAGAGAAATCTTTTCTGCCATGGTGAATGGCAGATCTGAAATTTAAACCCAGAGCAATCTACCTTAGCCTTTTCTACTAGCTCTTCCTTTCTGCTTCTGATAAACTTTATCTGGTCAATAAGATTCCTCTTGTGAGTTTACTTTGTTTGCTTGGAAATGACTGTGTAAAGAGTTGTATCTGGAAAGTTTCTGAAGCTGAATCCAGGTCAGTGATCCATTGCATTGTATTCCAAAGCTACGAGAAGGGGTGGTATGGGCTTTAGTGGGGACATATGTGCCATACATTTGCTATTCATGCACTGGGTCATCTTTGAGATCCTTTACTATCGCAGGATTCTGTAAAATACACATTTATTTAAAAATAAATCAAAAAGTCTCATTCTGTTGAATATTATTAGCAGGGAAATGCAAATTAATATCATAGTGTAATTATACTGCACACTTACCTGAATGGCTAAAATGAAAAACACAGGTAATATTAAGTTTTAGTTGAGGATATGGAGCCACCAGAACTCCCATACATTGCGAGTAGACTTATAAATCGGTACAACCACCCTGGAAATACAAATCGGTAAACCACCTTGGAAAAGGTGTCAGTATTTACTAAACCTGAACATGCATACATCTACTGACCTCTTGATTCTATAGAGAAATATAAACCTAGTAAAAAGCACTAGCATGTGTACACCAAAACACATGTACACAAAACTCATACTAATGCTATTCCTAATAGCTCAAAACTGGACAACACACAAAGGCCCATTGACATTAGAATGGACAAATAAACTAGGTATATTGGCAACAATGGAATATCATATATGTCAATGAGAATAAACAAAGTACACTGCATATGACGTATGGATGAAGTTCATGGATATAAAAGTACAAACTGATTCTAGGGTGTGGATACACATAGGCAAAACGAATCTCCAGCGTTCAAAGTTCTGGGAGTGGTTTTCCTGGTAGAGTGGAGGTAATGACTGGAGTTTCTGTTTGTTGGTCCGGTTCTACTTCTTAAACTGAATTGATGGTCCTGTGAGTGGCGAAAATACATTGAGCTATATATTTAGAATTTGTGTACTTTTCCTTAAGTATGTATAATTGAATTATATGTTAAAGTATTTTGAAAATTCTTAATGAAGAAAATCATTCTATTTCTCACATTTTTATTCTAAAGGTAAAATTTTTTCATAATTACATTATTTTCAGTATGTTAGAGAATTTTTATTTTGGCTCCCTACAGTTTACACCACATACAAATATCCTGAGTCCCCATAGAGAATCTACACTTGCTGGACGTTATTCCTCTCCTACCTAATGAGCTTTAGGATGTGCATCCAGGCTTCTCTGAGACCTACTGTAAAAGAAAAAAAAATAAAGACAGTAAAAAGATAGTAAAACAAGTGCTTTGATAGCACTTTTAAAAAATTCATAACAGATATAAAAAGAGGTGACAGCTGTTTAGTGTGTACATGCACAAAAAAAACCCAAACAACAACAACAACAACAAAAGATTTGTGGTGCCATAAAGGGTATCAGTCATATGTTTTGCCAAGTAAGACTGCACTGCTTCTGACATAATAGTCTTAGTTTCCTCTTTGCTTTTATCTTGTGAATAATGGATTTGGCCGTTTATAGGCCTCAATACATTTGGAGGGAGAGATTGGAAGAATGTGCTCACCAAATTTGCACTCTCTGAAATTTCTCTAGTATGTAGATTGAAGCACCTTCTATTAACTGCCTCACAGTTGGGATTGTTTCCCATTCCAGTGTTTTTACTTGTCAGTCTCCCCCCCGCCAACCCCCATAGGCCACTTGGTCTAAATCATAAATGCACATTTGGTGGTACAAGCATGTCTATTATAAAGCAAATCATACCCACTTTATAAAGTCAGAATCATGAACAGGTATCTTCTTTTTTATGCATTATCAGTTTTAACGTAATAGGAAAATTAAAGCATGCATTTCCCAAGTATAGAAATCAAAAGTAATCTAAATGCAAGCCCCAGGTCGATTACACAGTAATATGTGGTAGTGTGGCTATTATTAATCCCAGCAGGAATGCCACCAAGACCACTTCTGCAGTTTACAGTGTGTGTCCCAAAATGACAGCAGTGGAAAGATAACCGGATAATAGGGAATGTGAGCCTAGGCAACAACTTGGGAGAATGAGTTCTTGTGATTCACATCAGTGAAGGAGGTGGTTGGTTTCCCATAAAATGGGACTGCATTAAAAAAAAAAAAAATGGAGACTCTTCCTGATACTCTGGTTTATCAAATCTAAACCCCATTTGAGTTTCCTGCAGGATTTACAGTTATGATGTTACAAAGGATTGTTTCTTAGATAAACAAATGCACACTGATGTACTGCTTTTGCAAATTTATTGTTCTATATAAGTAAATTTTCCAGCCAGCTAAAACACATCTTTTAAGCAGCAGGATTTTCTCTTTCTCCTTTTCCTTTTTTTTTCTTAATGTTGACCATGTCAGTTGAAAAATATTCACATGCATGTTGTAACACTTTCTTGCTTTCTTAAACAGAACTTAGGAAACATGACTTTTTCATCACTAAGCCATCATTATAAACATCTACTGTTGAAAGGAGCAATTATACTGTGATTCCTCTGAAAACTCTAAGGGTTAGTGGAGCTATAGCCCTATACCAGATGGCCCCACACTGCATACTTCTTTCTTACATGGTTTCTGTATTCCTTCTACCTCTTGCTTTGCCATCAAGCTATCAGCTGCCCATTTTTGATTCTCTTGGTGGTCTTTTTTATCTTACAGATAAATCTTTCTCTTTGTTTTCTAGTTTTCTTCTTCTGGTCTAAGGTGTGAAGATGTGAGGGTGGGAGATTTTCTGGACCAGATGCTGAAGGGCCACACAACGTGCCCACTCATAGTTCTATTGGCTGGGACTCAGTCAAGTGACCTGACTGCAAGGGAATCTGGGTAGTGTAGTCTCAGTCAGTGCCCAGAAAGAGGAGGAGGTTTTGATGGATCTCAGTCTCCGCTAGGATATTTTGGTTTTGTTTCCCTATGTATGTATTGTGACATTCACTTTAACAATTTTCTTCTCTGCAGTTTTTACTATGTTCAAATTGTGCAGGGTTTTAACGTTAAAACTATATATGAGCTAACGTTAATATATATATTACAAACAAGCTGATTTTTAAACTTACTTTGCTAAAACTGGTATCGCTTAAAATTAGCTTCACCATGTCAGCAGTATTTCTGCATCTTTTACTTCAGGTATTCTCTGCCAGTTTCCAGGTAGCAACTCCATACGGAATTAATCTTTATATGAAAACAATGAGATATAGAGCATAGATCCTGGGTGTTGGCACCACCCAGACCATATTTTATCCCTGCATTGCCACACACCAGCGGTAGAATCCTGGATATGACACTTCACTTGATTTACTTTCCTTCCTTCAAGCCCTACCTCAGCCATCCTCTTCACCCAGGAAGCACCAGTTTCTTTCAGTAGCTTCAGCTAATTCCAGTCTGTAGCTTTCCCAGCACTCCCAGAACAGGTTTCGAAGCCATAAGCACCTGTCAGGCAGTGTCCTCTCCTCTGAGATGTGGGTCCTTTCTTTGAGCTTTAAGTTGTGACAGTTCCAACCTCTCCCCTTTGTTTCTCCAGCCTGTGAGTGAAAGCTGATTCCTGTAATTATTATCTGTAATACTTCTGTTCCCCTTTTCCCTTTTTGGAGAATTTTCAGTTTTACCATAACTGGTTAAAAATTCTTGACATTAAATCCTGTTAAGCTACCAGTATTGTTCCTGTCTCCTGCCTGACTCAGAAATTCATGCCAGGACCGATCCCAGAAACAATCCCCTAAAGATGAGATGTAGGGGTGACAGTGCTCATAAATTGACAGTTTATCATGTCTAGGCTAAACATGTGTCAACATGTCTCAGTTTATGGTTTTCATGGTTCCTGCTCCTGATGTGACCTAAAATAACAAACTAGTATATTTGTAAGCATTCCTCAGTTTTCAAAGGGTATTCATTTGTGTTATCTTATTCAGTCTTCGCTGCATATCTCTAAGGAACTTTAAAAATGAGGAGACACAACTTCTGAGTTGTTTGAAATCACTGAGTTGGTAAGTGGAAGAGCCAGGGACTCAAAATCAGATATTTCAGTGCTTTTTTTTTTTTTTTTTTTTTTTGTCTGTAATAAAGCTAACTTTTAGAAATGCTTTAAAAGCACCAACTTCTTCATTAAGAGCAATTTGTGTTTTAAATATTAAGATTTCTTCCAGTGAGAGAATATAGTGCCTGTTGAAATGGTGAAGGGGAAAGATAATCCAAAAAAATTGGCTTAGTTGATTCGTGGAGCTACAGCCTTAGACAGCTATAATTATGTCTTGTTCTAGGAGAGAAATAATTTTTGGCTTTTCCCATTTTAAAAGATATTAAGTTTCAAAATCTCAGGAAGAAGGAGTATTTTCTGTATTGTAACAGTTTAAATTGATCAAGTAGTAAAAATCTGTTCTTAATTACCCAACTCAAATTGAATAATCTCAGTGTTGCCCCAGGTATCAAAATCTCTCATCCTCATTTCTCAGGGAAACAATGAGATACATTATGTGAAAGACACATAAAGCTCCAAATTTAAGTTTACTTTGACATAAATAGAGTGTGCTCTTACAAATGTGTGCGGATTATGTACATTTTTATGAGTTTGACAGAAAAGAGACAGTGGAATGGGGAGATATTTGTAACATCTTGGCTCTTTTTCCGGCCTGTTGAGTTTTTCCAAAGCTTGGCAGGATTATTTTCATACCAGTTAAATACTTGTATGGCCATGGCAGCAAGAAAGTCTAGAATTCATAACAAATCCATCTTGTTTTTTCAGATGCAAGTAATCAATCCTAATACTGTTTTGATTTCATTTACTGAGAGATATGTTTTTATAAAGCCTTTGGAGGAAAAGTTAGTGGCATAATTTTAGGAAATGCTTCGATTATATTTGAGAGTTAAAACTATATTTAATTTTAGTTGTTAATTACTAGCTGCTATTCTTAAATCTTCTACCACCTTTTTGAAAATAAAAAATATATATATTTAAGGTGTACAACATCATGATTTCATACACACACATAGCGAAATGATTACTACAGTGAAGCTAATTAACATATCATCTCCTCACATAGTTCCTTTTTTGTTCTTATGAGAGCACCTGAAATCTCTTAGCAAATGTCCAGTATTCAGTATAATATTAACAATAATCATCATGCTCTACATTAGATCTGTAGATTTGTTCATCCTTCATAGTGGCAAATTGTACCCTTTGACTAGTATCTCCCTGCTTTTCCCCGATTTCCCTACCCCTTGCAACTACCACTCTACTCCCTGCTTCTATGCAGTCGACTTTTTCAGATTCTACTTATAAATGTGATCACGCAGTATTTTTCTTTCTGTGCCTGGTTTATTTTACTTAGCATGATGCTCCCTAGTTTCATGTATGTTGTTGCAGATGGCAGGATCTCCTGTTTTGAAAAACGGAGAAATTATATGTGTATAATCATGTGGGTACACACACACACACACACACACACACACACACACACACACATCAATCAATTTTTTTAACTAGTCCTCTTATCAAGGGCACTCAAGTTGTTTCCATATCTTGGCTATTGAGAATAATAGCAATGGACATAAGAATGCAGATATCTCTTTGAGGTACTGATTTCATTTCCTTTGAATATATACCCAGAGAGGGTTTATTGGATCATACATTAATTCTATTTTTAGAATTCTTTCTAAAATTCTAATTTCTTTTTTGAGAAATTCCATACTGTTTTCTATAACACCTGTACCAATTTACATTCCTACCACCTGTATACATGGGTTCCCTTTCCTCCATATCCTTGCCAACACTTTTTTTTTTTTTAATAATAGCCATCTAAACAGATGTCAGGTGGTATCTTATTGTGGCTTTGATTTACATATCCCTGATCACTATTAGTAAATATCTATTTTAACCACCAAAATAGTGTTGACACCTACAGATGTATTTGCCATTGTGCATGTGGAAGTGCCCTGCTGCCTATCAAACTGCTTTCTTATCCTTTCTGAAATGCCACACTCTTTCCTAGGGAATCGTGCAAAAGAAACTCACAGCTCAATAATATGTTTTGCAGTTTGAGCTCCCTAAGTGAAATTATCTCTGTTTCCACCAAATTTTATACTCATTTTCTTTCCTTTCACTCCAAAAACAAATGAAACCTTTGAGTTGGATGTGGTTTAATAACATGCATCTGCTTTGGTGTGGTTTTCTGGTTTGGAGTATCGTATACACCCCAATACCAATGACTTTGTGTTAGACTATAAACTCTTAGGGGTCAGGAGTCTTTTTTTCTCCATTTATAACCTAGCCTGGCACTCCACAGATATTAGGCAGCTGTTCAGTGTTTTGGTTATGATAATGATTTTAAATAAAAGGGAAATCATCCTCTTAGAGAAGTTCACAGTTATTTGGTGATCTTAAACCAAAATAAATAACTGAGTCCAGACATGGTTCTAAGCTGGAAGTTAGTCATCCTTTTGGTTTACATATGGCTGGTGAAAGACTGCACCACAAACAGGGGCCACATGGTAAGTCTTGCTATTTAAATCAGGGTCCATAGGCCAGTAGCCTCCACATCTTTAACTTAGAAGTTGTTGAAATGCAGATTCTTGGGCCCCAGTTTAGACCCTCTGAATTATTCTTCATTTATGTGATCCCCAGGTGATTTGCATACACTGAAAACTTTGAGAATTATTGATGTTAGAAGATATGTTGATCTATTAACTGATTTACAGTTTAGTATAAGCATCAATTAAGTATCCTATTTGAAAACATAATCCATTTGAACTATTACACTACACTAGTAACAAAATTTCTCGAGAATCTTAGAAGATAATTTAAATATTTACTTTAATATAAAAATTAAAGAGACATTTTCTTACATACTAGGTTTTGTTTTTGTTTTGTTCTGAGAGAGAGGGAGAGAGTAGGGAGGAGAAGCAGAAGGAGTCAGAGAGAGACAATCCCAATCAGACTCCCTGCTGAGCCCAGAACCCCATGTAGGGCTCTATCTCATGACCCTGAGATCATGACCTAAGCTGAAATCAAGTGTAGAACACTTAACCAACTGAACCTCGTAGGCATTCCTGTATACTAGTCTTTCTTTCTATCTGTATTATGGTGTATTAAAAAAATAATATTTCCTTCCAAAAATTAATGGACTAATAGTTTTTCTAACCCTGGTCCATAGGAAATTAATGTTCAGTGTACTTTTTTTTTCATGCAGAGTCCTATCAGCCTCATGATATAAAAATTACAGGGACTGTAAAGTATCCTGTGTTCTTTTCAGATATATCCTCTGTTTTTTTCTGAATGTTAAGGTTTTTTCTATTTATCTAGTAAATACCTATTTTTTTGTGGTGTTCTGATAGATAATCAGCATCACTAAAAGCCAGTATTTTTTCTTGTGTCTTTGTCTTGACTTGCCATTTATTTTAAAACACATCCTGTTATAAAGTGATCTGTCTTTTGGTTTATTTTTGTTCTGATCTTTTTCTTCTTATTTCCTTTCCTCACTGATAATTTCCTTGCTTTTGCTCCTTTGTATTTGCATTATCTGACCTGACACAGACTGGTACCAGTGCTTGCAATTAGCTTCTTTCTGTGTTCCCTTCAGGAATTCTTTTTGGACTTGGGCACATTCTGTTCCCCATTTCTCTTGGGAGACTGATAAGGAAATTAAATTACTGCTGCTGTGATGCATTTCTAGCAACACTGTAAATTTCCTAAAAGCCTAAATTTTCATACAGCATTTATTTTGACAACCCTAAGACCCATCCTTTCTTAATTTAACAATAAATGTCCAGTGAAAATATTTTTGGCTTGTTTTCTTATTTGGAGAATAAAGTCATCTTTCAAATACAGAGGCTAAAAAAAATGGTAATTACTCTATTTAGTAGAAAGAGAGTAACTTGCATTATTCTTTTTGTACAACTTCCTGGTTATAATTGAGCTGACATTTAATTCTTCAAATTCTGGTAATCTCTACCCAGTGCTAGTTTCAAGTCCTTGGAACTTTCTCAACTAGAGAAAGCTGTGGACCCAAGGTTTCACAGGTAATAGTCTTGCCACCCAGCTGGGATGTAGACTCTGGATTTAGGAAAGACTTTGGAATTAAACAGTGGTAAGTAGAACTCTGGCTGGAAAGTTTCCCAGCAATAAATAATGGCCACCAAGCAGGAAGAATGGTCCCTGAGCGGACAACAGGAAAGCTTGGTTGCATTGGCAGTACCCATTCTTCCTTGGAAGGCAGAGGCTGAGAGCATGTGTGTACAGAACTGTGAGAATAAAAAGGCCTGTTCTATTCCCCTGGAAATGATTGGTGTCATTCCTGGATTTGTGTGTGGAAGCATTTGTGAATTAACCAAAAAGTTCAAGTGATTTGAAGATGGTATATAAAAAAAACATGCCTTGTCAACCTAGACCCCTGATTAACTAGTTTGGTTTCTTGGGTGTTTGAAGGTATGCACTTTGTATCATCATTATGTGTAAAAGGAAGCATGGGGTGAGGTAGGTAATAATATGTTTAAGCCGTTTGTGTTTCAAGTCTGTCCTTTTGCACCCACTCCATCTCTGTGTAGCTGGGAGAAGTAAAAAGTATTCCCCTTCATGAAACTTCTGCTTCATCTGGATCAGGATAGCTCGTGGTGAAATTCCTTTCACTAAAGAAGTCCCATGGGCCCAAACTGACTAGCTGGAATTATTATCAGTTTGTGTAGATTCTAACTACTTTGGAAATGTTCTAAAAGTGTTTTTGAGTTAAAATACTTGGTCTGGCAGAGGTAAAAATGATCAAGCCTGTTTTAAAGGGATTTTACTTTGTGTTCTAGAGTGACTCTCTAAGATTGTATTTCACTGATTCTAAAATATATTCCCCTCTCCACCTCACATCCACATTTTAGTATCCCTAAAATCAGGATTCAGCTTATACTTTATGGCATCTTGATGGTATTGTTGGCAGCAGCCATACCATAATTGCCATTCTTTGCATGTATGACCATGATTGCTCTTTCTAATTGCATGACCAGACAACCATAATGTCTTGACATTTAAGATAGCCATTCAAGGACCATTTGATGAAGGCAGGTTAGATTATTGACACCTGGTAAGATCAAAAAAGCTCTAGCATGAAACCTGCCGACTCGTTGGCAGTTTAGAGATAATAGTGGACCACTCTTTGGAGAAGTACTCCTCTCGGTATGCTGGGTGGCTCAGCAGTTGGGTGTCTGCCTTCAACTCAGGGCATGATCCCAGAGTTCTGGGATCGAGTTCTGCATCGGGCTTCCTGCATGGAGCCTGCTTCTCCCTCTGCCTGTGTCTCTACCTCTCTCTCTGTGTCTCTCATGAATAAATAAATAAAATCTTAAAAAAAAAACACCCCTCTCTTTCAGAAATGCATAGTTATCAAATACTGAATTGAAAAGTGACTTGTATGAGTTGAACTCTTGAGTATAAAGACATGTTAGGAGTACCTTAGCCAGTACAGGTTTCCCTTGTTTATGCATAAGAATGACATGTGCTAAAAATATGTGCTAAATCTGAAAAGAGCGACATCAAGGAGTATCAAATAAAAAAACAAGTGGTAAGAAAGTCTCTTATAACCATTTAATTCACAGTACTTTTGTTTGTTTTTTAGTAGTATGTAAAAAACAATGTGCTTTTTACTGCGAATGGCTTTTTAAGTCTATAGAACTCAGTTGTTAGAAAGGAGCAGATAATACCTTGGTCAGTGTGTACACATGTGCAGAGATGATTACTTAATTGTGCTGAATCTAGATGCAGAAGCCAGTGTTTCCTACTGTGCTTGGAATTCTTCAATCTTTCATTTTTGAAGATAATCATTTCTCTTTAAGGGGAGTGCAGATTCTCTCCTACATTGAGAAGTTCAAGAAGTAATTCTCTTTTTCCTCTAAGAATCTGTTATTTAAGACCATCTGTGTATCTTATTGATTGAGTTTACTTGCTCCATTAGTTGAGATTTTCTTGGTTGCAAGTTAACAGAGTTACTGAAGAGGAGCACAGAGCATCTGAGAGAACCCAAGGCCCAAGATGTAGCAGAGTCAGAAATTGAGTACTTTAGCAACCCAGAAGCCCCCTCTTCATTTACAAGTAACTAGCATTACTTGAGCATTTTAACTAGTTTGAAGATGTACATCCTTGAGTTTAAATGTTTGTTTTAGCACAGGTAAGAGTAATCATTTTGTCTGACTTTTATGGCAGTTATAACCTACATGATCCTCATGTATATCAAACAGGAGTCTCATTAATTTATAAATGAGCAAGAGTCAAGAATGCAGGAAGTAAAAGAAGTGAAGCCAAGCACCTGATAGACAATGCTAGGTCTATTTATATACTTTCAGTCCAAGAATAGAAGCCTGTGATATTGCTTGACTTTATAGTATGTGGCCCCTCACGCCCCAAAAAAGGTAACAGTACAACTTATTTTAACAGAAAGCAGAAACTACTGATGTGATGAGCAGGTTGTTTTATATGGATTGTGCAGGGGAATGTGAAGTTACCAGTGACTTTGTCAACCCAACAAGATCTTTATATTACTTGTTAATTAACTCTCTTCTCTGATTTCTCTCAGACAACCAAAGCCTTTCTTTAAATCTAAATAACAGTATCTTTTGATAAATAGAAAGATCTCTGAAGATACACCTTGCCTTTTATTGCTCCATTATCCTGGATGATTTGTGGCATCTGAATAAGTCATCAGTCAATAATCCTGGGTTGACAGTAGTCCTGTCAACCCAGGAATGACATGCTTGTTTGAATTCTCCTCTTCTCTATTTTAAAGTGAAAATATTGGAAGATAGAAAAGGACCAGTCAAATATAATGAATTTTTTTATATTAAATAAGAGCAATTTTGCAGGTTGTTTCATTACATTTGTGGGCTCACTAAGGATACACTCACCAGGAATCTTATATTGGCATTTCCTAATTTATAAATTATGGTGTTTTAATGGTGAGTCATCTCATTCAATCAATCAACTTGTATTTATTGAGTGCCTATAATGTGCCAAGCACTGGGACTAGAGCAGGGAACAAGACAGATGCAGGATACTTTCTGTCCTGTGGTGTAGCAGAGAAAACAAACTCTCCAGCTAGTAACTGCAGTCAAATGTAATAAGCCCACATAGTAAGTATTTTTGAGGGTAATGGGAATGGGTAACCCAACATAAGAGTCTAGGAAAACCTCCCCCTGGGAAAAAAAAATAGCATTTACATTGAGAACTGGAAACTAGGTAAAAGCCAGGGGTGTGAAATAAGGGTGTTTCAGGGAAACGGAGTGGCAAGTGCAAATGTCCAAAAGAGGGAGGAGGAAACATTGTATTTGGAGGAAGAGAGATTTCATGGGTTAAGTGAAAAAGTGTTCATTTCAGATTTTTAAGGGATTTTAAAGGTCTTTTAAGGAGTTTAGACTGTAACCTAAGGCCAAAGGGAAGCCAATATAGAGTTTCCAGCATAGCTGAAGCCCAGAGAATAGGTTGGGTAAGGAAGTGGACCAGACAAGAAGGAAGACAGACCAGTTACAATACTGGGGTGGAGTTATAAGTAGATGGAGTTAAAACAGAATTAATTATATGGGCATGAGGGAGAAGAAAGTCAAGCTTAGCTTTCAGGGTTTCATGGTAACAACTGGATCAATATTGGAACTAGTCAGTAGGGGGGGAAAAAAAGCAAAATAATTGCATTTTTACCTTTTTAAAAAAAATCTTACTAAAATGAATTACTATTATCTGTTCAGAATAACAAGAAAAAATAGTTGAGAGGAAGAGACCCAGCCCACTGATCTCCAACTTCCTTTGTAAAGAAGAAATATATAATTCACACTGAGCATTCAGCAGCGCAAGAGAAGGGGCAAACATGATTCATAGTGTTCATAAGTGAAATGAAACCCTCTGTTTGGAGAAGCCCCATTCTGGCTGATACTGAGGCCAAAGAGGAATTTCTCTAATAAATCTTTCTTGAAAGACATCATATAATGTCACGAACAACATCTTCATCAGAAACCGTGATAGCCTTCATAAGCTCCTTCCTATGTGGTCCCTCAGTATAGACCAGTGCACCTGCCATGGCAAAAGTAATTGAAAATCCATGCTATGAAAAAAGAGAATACTTCCATCAGATTTAACCTCACACGGTTCTGATTGTCACTCTCTGATGATCTGCCATCAATCCTGGGGGTGGAATGTGGAGTACCTTTTTCTCACCTTGTGAGGTCCCTGAACTTTTATTAAAAAAGAGTAAATATACATTCTGTGTAATTGTTTTGAATGTCAAAACAGGAAAGAGCCTGTTTCTGAGAAGTAGACAGACCTAGGTTTGGGGGAGTTCTCCAAAGTACATTTTCTCTCAACCAAATTTTTGAAAGACATTACTGGATCAGTAATGAATTTAAGGTATATTCTTAGAGAGGTACATGGAGAACAGCTGCTCTATTTTGTCAGCAAGTGCTAAGCCATGTGCTTTTTTAGTCAAGCTGGGGGTAGAATTAATACCCTCCTGTGGAAGTCAGGGTGTTTAACAATGAGATATGCCTCAGTATGAAGGTACCTGGTTTTGCTTAGCTATGAGCCACTCGAGTAGTCCCAGGCAACCCAAGATCCTCCCCAGAAAGTCATTCTGAGTCCATTATAACACAGACAGATGGGAAATGGAAGTCCCAGAGTTCCCAGTTTTAAGGTACAACTTTAATCTTTATTTCAGAAAAATTTTAAAGCAGCTGTAACCAAATGCCCACTTTGGTCATAAAAATAAAAATCTCAGCAAATAGAGTATCCAGAGAATAGCAAGCTTTGAGCAATGTCATTCCTAGTATACACTGAAAAAAATTATAATGCAATTTTTAAATTATCCATTAAATTTTTTTACCAATATCCCAGCTTCTTTAAGCATAGGAATAGTAAATCTGTATTTTTGTTGCTGTTGTAACTAAAGGAGAATATGAATAGTTCTAGAATGTAGTCTTACTACCATTAGATTTCAGTGTTATAATTGAATTAGTCTATTGCTAGCACTACCTTCAGTTTGAAGTTGATTGAACAAAAGTGTTGGCTCTGCTAAAAGAACATCTAGTAAGTATGAGGAGGAGGTGGCTGTTGAGGTTAGTAATTAAGAGAATACACTTTTTAAAAAGATTTTTGTTTATTTATGGATGAAAGATACAGAGAGAGAGAGGCAGAGACAAAGGCAGAGGGAGAAGCAGGCTCCCTGCAAGGAGCCTAATGTGGGACTCGATCCCGGGCCCTGGGATCATACCCTGAGCCAAAGGCAGACGCTCAATTGCTAAGCCACCCAGGCATCCCAAGAGAATAGACTTTGAAATTACGTTTCCTGGATCCTAATCCATGCTCTTCCATTGATCTTGGCAAATTACTTAACTTTTTGTGTCATTTTTCTCAGCTATAAGATAAATATAATAGTATATACTTCGTGAGTGTATTGTAAGGAGAAAACAAAATAATACAGGTAAGAGATCTTAGATACCCTTGGATATAGACGATACTCCATAAACATTGACTGTTGTTACAGGTCTTAGTTGAACTATATGCACTGACCCATTCCATCTGTATCACAAATGCAGACCGTAGGACATGAGGCAAGCTAGATGAATGGGTATCATTCAACCCAGCTCTTCTAGTGAGGCAGTGATCCCAAGGACATGTGCTCTCCTGCCAAAAGTAAGGGGGCTATCTTCATATTTGAAGACCTGCTGATTCGCTCAGATATAGCAAGTAACTACCATATTCAGATGCACTTTTTACTAGAACTTTAGATGCCTATTAGCTGGTACCTGTATTTTATCATTAAAAAGTACATGAGCATTTGCATTTTTTTAAAAAAGAATCTGATAAGTACATAAATGAGTTAACAGGAGAGATTTGCGCAATGTGAAGGCTGAATCAGAGCTGGAGGAAAGGAAAAGTGATGGTTTGAATACAGCACAAAGAATTTTAGGCCCCTCCCCAGTTTGGGGCACACAGTTTTAGAATTTATTTCATCACAAAACCTGGTAAGCCTACCTTGGGTGTACAAGAAAGAAAAAACAGAAATGGGTGCAAGAAAAGTGGAGGGCTTGTGCTCTGAAATCATCCAAGGATTCTTAATGCCTATAGCAGAGGTTGCAAACTCAAATGACCAGAGGAACCAGAAAGATAACATAAAGAAAGAGGCGAGGCATATGTAAGATGATAAATCGCAGCAAACACTCCCACTCAGTGCTGGAGAATAATAGAGAGTAGTGTGACTGAAGACCTGGAGATTATGTGCTCCTTTTATTTTTATTCTTTTTTTTTTTTTTTTTTTTAAAGAGAGAGAGAGTGTGTGAGCAGGGGGAGGAGCAGAAAAGAGAGAGAATCCCAAGCAGGCTCCATGCCCAGCACAGAGCTGATGCAGGGCTCAATCTCATGACTCCAAGATCACAACCTGAGCCAAAATCAAGAGTCACGCTTAACCAACTGAGCCACCCAGGCTCCCCTTATGTGTTCCTTTTAAAAGATAGCTACTTCTCAGATCCAACTGATTGTTGGTGAAGGTAGATGGAGTAAGGCCACATCTTCCAATTTGTCAGGAAACAGTGTTCTAATATTTTCAGTAACTATTTTAAAATATTATCAGCTAATTGAAATCTAAGGCACTGTGTGGGTCAACATTATAGGCCAAAGAAAACACATTTGTCTGCATACTTGAATGTGGTTTCTTGAACAGGTAGCTTACCTGCTTCACATTGGATGTGAGTTACTTATGTTACCTAAAACCTTTTCCAAAATTTCTCAGTTGAAAACCCATCCCGTTGGTAAGGTGTCCTCACAGAATTGGAAGAAATGGTTAAAGACCTAGCATGTTTTATGACGATAAATGATCTAGGAGACTTTATAAGCAATATGGGCCTTCCTGTCTTGAAGATTTGGATCAGAGGTTCATAAATTGTTGACCTTTGGCCTTCACTCAAAGCTTTACCAAAATTTAGCCACACCCAATGATTTGCTTATTGTCTCTGGCAGCTTTCCCATGGCTATGGGAGAATTGAGTAGTTGCCACAGAGACCCTATCGCCTACACAGTCTAAAACATTTATCATCAGGCCCTTTTCAGAAAAAGTTGGCTCACCACTCATCCAAATAAACACATCAACCAAAAATGGTTGTATAATCCCAAAAGTACTATAGCAGAAATACATATATAGTAATTCATGCACGTGTGTAAAGTGCTGGAACAGCCTGAAAGATGGGGAGGGATCCATTCCTTCTGGGAGGTGGTGTGGAAGGCTACACTGGAAAGGTAATATTTGACTTAAGTCTTGAAGGACAGGACAAGAGTTCCTCAAGTGCAGAAGGTAGAACTTTAAGCTATGACATGTTTGAATCACAGCTAATGATTTAAGCTTGTGGAAGAGAGGAGGCAAAAGAGGGCTTAACACTCCCAGGAATATGTCAGGGAAGCAAAAAAGAACTTTGCTCACATCCCTTTCAGCTCTCATACTCTCTAGGTCTTTACTTCAGTTTATTTAATGAATAACTCCTTGTAGTCAACTTTAATAGTTGAAAAGTAACCAAGCATAGCAGGACTAATCAAAGTGTGAACTATCCAGTAAAGATAGACAATGAATATGGTCCATAAGAAAAAAGTCTTACCACACCAATCTAATTTTTTTTTTTTTTCAGGGAACAATGTTGAAAACAGTGGACCTTTGATTTTTGGCTTACTGAGATACTAGAATCCAATCTGTGAAATGATTGTGGATTCATTCTTCCTACAGATACTATTCAACGAATATATTCTTTGAAGAGTGGTAGTGTGGATTTTGTATTTTAATACTCAGCAGTAAAGTATACATAGTGTTTAGAAAATACTGAATTAGTAGGCAAGCTATTCAAAAATCATTTACATTTATTCATTTCCTAATCATTCCTCAAACTTTGTCTAGTGAACATTCCAGAATTACAATTTGATAAGAGAGCCAGGAATAAGAGAGCCCTAGAAGTCTGGAAGCGCAGGCGGGGCTGGGGCTGGGGCCGGGGCTGGGGCCGGGGCCGGGGCCCACCCGGCTCCCCCCCCACCTCCCACTCCCGCCCGGCGTAAAAAAAAAAGAAAAAAAGAAAAAGAAAAAGAAGTCTGGAGGCCATTGGTGGTTGGTCATGATCTTTGGAGGGTTACATCCCAGAGAGCACTTGTTCTTTAATGTTCTTGCTCTTACATTTGGTTAAGCCCTCAAACAAGCAGTAGTGTGCCTGGTAAATCCATGTCTCATTCTGATTCAGCATGAAACTTTCTTACATTTGTTTGAAGGCTCTCCAAGAATTTAGTCAATGCATTAGCTAGAATAATGGTAATTATTACAACAGAGCAGCCCCAAATGCAAATAACACAGATCAATTTCAACATAAAATTTCACACTACATTCCTTTAGGAGATACCATGTCTTTGCAAAGCTGGTTTCTTTAGAAATTGTGATTTTTAAAAGCAAGGATTGAGCGAAAGTCAGTGTTGAATAGGAAATGAGGCTGATGGTATTTGAAAAGTACAAAGTTAAACATAAATCCCATCAGTAATTATGATTATGTAAGAACAAGATTATTTCTTGACTTCCATGTATTATTTTTTCAAATGACCAGTAGATTCATTAGGATATGAGTATTTTTCTTTTAACCTAATTGCTTTTACATGAAATTTATTTAGGATATTCTTTTTTTTTTTTTGGCCTGGGGCACTGTGAAAAGATTACTTAGACATAGAGTGCCATGACCTGTGAGGTTTTGGAACCTCTCTTCTGAGGCATTTTGGCAGGTGAAATGCAGAGGTTAAAGCCCGCTTACAGGTGTGTCTGTGCTGACGCTTAAGGCAAGGGAAGGGAGGGCAAGAGATGTCCACTCTCTTGAAGGTTTCCACCGGGTACTCTCATATCACTTTACTCATATTCGATTAGTGATGTCTTAAATGATCATAAACAATGGCAGGCTGGGGAATGTAACATAGCCAGCTGACGTGATCCAGGAAGCTACTTTAGAGGGGAGAATAAATTTTGGTGGACAGCTAAGTCTTTGTACAGTTCACTCCTCTAGCCACATATAGAATAGTCTCACTTTTCATAAGAAAAAAAAAAAAACAATAGCCAGAGCCCTTGATACTGTGATTTATATTAAATATATATTTGGTCTTCATCCCATTTTTGGCACACATCTCCTAATACCCTTGGAATTTCCTAAGTGATGAAAACAACAAAGGTGTCTTTTGTTATGTTAATGGTTTTGGACCACACGTAAGGTATAAGGCTGGTTGCCAGGGGAAATAACCAGGAGATTAGAGGGTTGGAGCTTTTATACCCACCCCCTAGGCCTCTGGGGAGGGTAGAGCGGTTGCAGGCTGAATCACTTGCCAGTGACCAATGATATCATCAATCGTGCCTGTATAATAATGCCTCCATAAAAACCCCAAGGACTGGGTTTGGAGAGCTTCTGGATTAGTGGATACATAGAGATTTGGGGAGAGTGGTGCACTTGAGCAGTCCAAGGAAGCTCTATGTCTTTTCTCTGTACCTTGCTCTGTGTATCTCTTCACTTGGCCATTCCTAAGTTGTATCTTTTATAATAAACTGATGATCTAGTAAGCAAAATGTTTCCTGAGTTCTGTAAGCCACTCTAGCAAATTAAACCCAAAGAGAGGGCCATTGGAACCTCCAATCTATAGCCAGTTGGCCAGAAACACAGATGGTAGCCTGGACTTGGGTCAGGTGCCTAAAGGTGGAGAAACAGTTTTTTGAAATCTGATGCTATCTTGTGTACATAGTGTCAGAATGGAAGTAAATAATGGGATTCTTAAATGGTGTTGGAGAATTTCTTAATAGTGTGGGGGGGGGGGGAATCCCCTGTTGACCAACAAGAGACAAGAGTGCAGACTGAAAAATAAAATGTGTACACTTATTTTGAGGTCTTAGGGATTGGCAGTTGGGAGACACAGAGTGGACCAAAATCGACGAATGCGTCAGAGAGACAAAGGAGTTTAGGGTTATTTAAAGAGATAAGAGGGAATTTATGTAAGTTGTTTTGAACGAAATGTGAGTGGTGCTAGTATAGCTGCAGTTAGGCTGATCTATACATGATTGGTTGCTAGGGCTATTACTAGGCAGAAAGCCCATTTATGTCCATTTTAACATGCAGCAGGTGCCTTGGCTTTCGACTGAGTTCAGCATCGATTCCAAGAATCTGAGACAAGAGACGTACATAAGTCCCACTTCCACCATGACCTTGTGACTCCATTTTAAAATGACTCTTTTAGCCATGCTTACTCTATTTGGAATCCTCTTTCACACCCCTCACTGCCCACATACCTCCATTGGAACTGGGTATTCTGAACCCTTGTAAGTCCCCAGCCAGTTACGGCATCGAGCTCAAATCCAGAATGTCTGATAACATTCAGTTGTTTTCATCAGGTTTCGTGTTGGCCCCTCCTGTTCTGCGCATTTAAATAATAATAAAAAAAAAGTTGTCTACACAGAACTCTCCCCCCCACCCACACACATATAAGACACACAACACAGTGGTGCCTCAAGGACAGTATAATGCATAACAAAATTGTCATTTAGATAAAGAAAGAATTGGTGCATAGTAGTAATGGAGTTCTCTTACACAGGAATTGGGGATACACTTGGACCTGGCAGGAGAGGGTTGGTGAGGGATGGTGGTAATTGGAGGATTAGTGTGTTTCTACTTCCTGGGTAAAACTCTCTTGTCCACTATTTTCTGTGGCCTCTGGCTCCATCCACTGACAGGTTGGTTTGTTTTGTTTTTTTTCCCCCATTATCTGCCATTGTTTTCTCTTACGTGGAAATTGGGACATCTGTTTCATAATCCTGTTACATAATCCAGTTTCTGCTTGTGTCACTTTGGAGGAAAACATCCATCTAGGGCCTGAATCATCACGGGCTTTCTTGCAGATGAGTTCTGTGATTTCTTTGGCAATATAATTTCCTCAAAATCATAGTAGCCTTCTCACCTATTTATGTCCAGGAGCTTCTCATGCCAGTAACTATACCCAGTGTTCTGTGCTAGGCACACTTCCCCCCTTTCTTTGTTACCTTGCTCTAACCATTTCTCTCACATTGATGGTGGTTCTTCTGAGGCCACTGAAACGTTAGACTTTGGTGGGAAATCCACAGTTGTTTACCCCTTTCCAGTCATATCAGTCCAGCACCTAGCTGCTGAACTACTTCCTCCCCTCATATTTGTGCTGGCAAACCAGCAACTTCTCTGAGCTCATCTCTTTCTTGTAACATTTTTTGGCAAATGGAAGCAAGCCAACATTCACTAAAACTCTGGCTCTTTTAAATGACTCTTCTACATTTAGGGGTTTAGTCTTTGTAAATCCATCTATTCAACCCCATCATCTAGGATTTTTTTTTTTAATCTCTCTGCCTTCAGTGATATTGATTTAATTTTAAGGTGGTTGCTTTACATGACTACTCAAGAGGCTTGCTTCCTGTGGCTTTCTCTGGGACTTCCCAAAAAGGCAGTAGCAGACATCTTCTCATAACTTCTTGACCAGATATCTCAGTCCTGAACTAATTAGTACCAAGCATAACTTGGAATAATCAGGAATAACATCTCTTAAGTAGAAGTAAATTCTTCAAACTACATAACCAGTACTCAAGTAGGGACGAGTGGAATGAGTATTGAAGACCTGAGCCAAGCAGGGACGAGTGGAATGAGTATTGAAGACCTGAGTCCATCACAGTGTCCACTACACAGGACTTGCAATTGCTGACAGAGCCTAATAGGGTCAGCATAATGGGCTAAACTGCCTTTCAAAGGTTTTCCTAGCTCCAGACCTCTGACTATTTAGCAATGAAATTTTTGGAAAGCTAGAGAATATAAATATAATTAAGCTTTCCTTTCTTTCTCAGATATATTTATGGCCACCCCTTTTAAGTCAATATACTAAGCTTCTTTCAGTGGTTTTGGTAGGCAAGTATATTAAACTGTTGAGTAGAAGACAAACTTTAAGATGCTAGTAAAAATGGGCAGCAAAATAATCTGTAGCCTCGGTGATACTAGCATTTGTAGGAGGCTTCCTTTAATTTGCTTACCTTTCAATTTATTTTTTAATAATCGTTATTCTTTTTATCATGAAAAGTACACTGAGAAAATTAATAGATATTGGAGCCTGAACTGGGAATTTTATGTAATGTACATGAGAGTCCCTCTTTTCTACCTTTATGGGCATAATAGACCTGGGAATTAAAATCAACTTGTAGAATTTTTTTTTTTTAATTTTGGAAGCAAAATGAACTGCTTCAGTAATTTTTTCTAAATATTTCTCCCAATCTCACTGTCTTCCTCCCTGTGAACTGATTAAGCATATTTACTCAAATGCAGTTTTGAAGTTTTGACCTAGAGACAAATTTAAGTAGAGGTATGCTTTGTCTTTTCACTTGATTGATGTTTCTTATTTGTAGCCCATCAGTTTTTTTCGTCATCTTTTTGTAGTCAGCCCACCTGTAGCTGTCTGTGTATGAACCAGGGACCATTCCATTGTGTCACATTGGTCTGTGTTCCTTACATATTTTCTAAATAGATCGATCTTTCTAGATTTCTTCTTTGAAATACATTATTCATTTGGCTAATATAGCCAAAGGTACGTAACCTTAATGAGAATTTTGCTACTACTGACTTACATGTTGAGCTTAATTGTTTAGCTTTTAGTAATGGATGAAAATCCCTGACTATGGTCATGCAGCTTACTACTGGCTTCCACATGTAGATCCAAATAAGAAAAATCAGGAATTAAAGAAAGCAATAAAAATGTGCTAATATTTCATGATTGCTGGATGATTAGGTCAGCTGAGATTTAGAATCAGAGGTCTCCAAAGATCGTGTCCATTCTCTTTTAGATAAATGTACCTGATATGCATATCTACCTAGATACACGTTGTGTTTCAAGTGAATAAGCAGATGAGGAAGAAACATAAGAATAGATGAGGTTTACTTAGGGCATCTGAAATGAAGAGGAGGTAATCAGTGGAGCAGAGCAGAGATTTGGCAGTTAATAATTTCATGTATTCACTCAACATATATTTATTGTCTGCCATGAAGAATCTTCTGGTAGGCAGCTCATATTCTCTGGGGAGCAAATCAGACCAGCCTCTGTTCTCAGGAGGAGTGATCTTGTGAGAAGACAGAGCAAAAAGCAAATAAAGATACACAAAATTAGAGCATATCTTAAATGCCCAGAAAGGAAAGAACTAGATTATGTGAGAGAGCAACCGGAGAGAACAAAAATGGCTATGCAGTTGGGTGGGCAGGAAAGATCTCTCTTAGTAGGGGCCATTTCAGCAGTATCATGAGATTCAGATATATAAAAACAACGGGAAAAGAAGACCCAATAAATTTCATACTCCAAAAATAGAACTGAATCTTCGGCACAGTTAGCGTTTTAAGCAAAGTTCACTCCTTTTGTCTTTGAAATTGTCAGCATGGAAACTTCTCTTCAAACTTTGGTTAATAATATCTCCACAAGCCAATACATAGACATCGGCACCTCAGCTCTGGAAAACATCTTGATTGAGTTTTGAAATGGATGGCTTTTGTGTTCAATTTTTAGGTGACTTTTTCCGGGAAGGAACCCCAGATTTTGAGGGAACTTCTCAGGTTCCCCTAACCTCCAATGAGAAATGAACTCTGTATAAATGGTTCCATTCTCAGTAGATTCACTGCCGGTTGGAAATGTAGTTGAGTACATAGAGTTTTATTATAATATTTGCTGCTCTGGTGTGTGTGATATATTGAAGTGTTGGCTTCTTTGCCTTTTTTTCATTAAAAACATCATAAAACATTTAGGGGTCTGTGCAGAAATTGCTGTGACCTCTATTTATAATTGAAGAAAGTAATGTTTTCTTTAAAATATTACTAGAGAGCAGTATTCCTGACCACAAGACCTGAAGTCTGCTAACCAGATTTGTGCAGATTTTCATCCTCTGGTGTGTAATCACTAAAATGACGAGAAAGTAAGACCGCTGGCAAGGGAAAGAAATCTGGTAGGCAAGATGATTTGAAACAAGCCTATAGAAGCTAGGTTTTATGTTTTGTTTTAGTATTTTTGTTGTTCCAGTGAAAGCTCTTTCTCTTTTTTTACGGTTGCTGTTGCTCAACTAGCATGGTACCTTTGTATGGTTCTTAAAGCAAGGGATCTGGCCTCCAGCTTGAACTTCTCCATCCCACTGCATCTCCAACCTTAGTATGCACACATATCCCCTGGGGATCTTGCTAGAAGCAGATCTGGATTCAGTGGGGCTGGAGTGGGAGTGAACACTGCATTTCCAACCAGATGATTCAGTCGTGTTGTCCTCAGGCCACACTTGAGTATCGAAGCTCTAAGTGCTGACTCATGTTTCCTGAAAGGTAAACTACATCATCTGTCATTTCAACACGCTTTACAGTCTTTCTCATTTTTTCCATGTTCTGGGACAGTGTCTTGTGGATAACTTGCCAAGATTGCTTGGTTGAGTTACTCAGCAGTTGCTTCTTTCATCTGAATTAGTCCTAAAGCAACTACAAGGCGAGACAAAGCTCTAGTCACCTGTGATTCCCTCTTCTTCCACAGCACATTCAGTGGGTCAGCAAGTCCTGTCAGCTGTACCTTCAAAATACACCTGTAGCCATCCTGTCCTCATAATCTCCACCACACCATTCCGGTCCGATCCTTTGCTATTGCTCACCTGGGCTCTGAGAATCCCCAGACTCCTCCTCCTACTTTTACTCTTGCCCCATAGAAGCTAGGTGATCTTCTAAGAGTATAAATCAAACTCTGTCACCTCCTGCTTAAAATCCTCCAGTAGCTTCCCACACACTCAGAATAAGACCCAGGCCCATGACCATAGCATGTAGGAGCCAGCTACCCGATCCGACCCTGTAAACACCTTAGTCCAGGCCCCTTTCCTTCAGTGAGCCTTACTCCCTCCCACCAGCCTCCTGTTTACTCTCTGAACACAGCAGTCTAAGCTCCTTCTTTCCTGTGAGCTTTGCACTGGTGTCTCTCTCATTGGGAGGCTTTTCCTGAGGCTCTGTGCCTTATCTTCAGGTTATTTCTTCTTTTTTTTTTTTTTTAAGAAAGATTTTATTTATTTATGCATGAGAGACACAGAAAGAGAGAAGCAGAGACACGGGCAGAGGAAGAAGCAGGCTCTATACTGGGAACCTGATGTGGGACTCGATCCTGGTACTCAAGGATCATGCAAGGCAGATGCACCCAACCGCTGAGCCACTCACACATCCCAAGGTTGCCTCTTCTGAATGGCAATCCCTAGGGGCCCAATATAAATTAGCTGTGCCCCATATTTCTGTGTTTTATCTGCCTGCTTTTTTTTCACTCTTAGCTCTGATCACTATCTGAAAGTATTTTTATTAAAAAAAATCTTTATTTACTTATTTTCTGGCTTACACCACCACACTAAACCATAAGTTCCTTCAGGACCTGGCATTTCATAGGAGGTTGGGATGAATGGTGGGAGGGAGAGAGGAAGGAAAGAAGGGAGACAGGCAATCCCAATTCCTTTGATCAAATGTTACCCATTTTTCTGTTTGATACTGAGTACTATTAGAACTTATTTTTCTCTCATGTTCTAGAAAAGACAGAAATTATCATATGTAATTGAAAGGCTTAAAAATATTTTTCTATATAAAGAGTAGTTCACTTCTATGTTGAGTTTTAGTAACATCATTAACTTTTATTTCCAGAAACTCAAATGAGTTAAGAAAAGGCACCATTTGGGGAAATTTACATGAGAATGACACTCTTCTCCACTATGGATAGTGCATTTGTGCTGACAGAGCTCTGGGCCTACCTGCTGCTTCAGGATATCAGGCAAACACTTGCTACATGGTCAACTGAGGCTGGGGCCATCTGTGGTCATAGGGCAGAATGTACTTCTCTGGTTCACTTTGGTGTTTCTTCCCTCCCCATGGCCTTCTTAGCAGGGTATTTGAAACTTTCTGCAACCCTGGACCAAAGGATCAGGAATCCCTGTCCTAGAGTAATTGAGCCCACCATTGGATGAGGCAAAGAATGTATACTTTGGAGTCCACCAAGTTGACATTCCAATCTTGGCTCCTTAGTCCTGTGATTCTGAGAGATTACCTTAGCCTTTCGGAGCCTCCTTATTTTCACCTGTATCATGAAAGAAAAGTCTGTTGTGAGGTTTTTAAATCACTAAGGAACCTGGGCTTGTATCTCTGGAGGCTGTGGGAATGTTGCAATTCCAGGAGGCAGCCTTTATTTTACATCCATGTAAATGGCACCACCACTTACATTCTCTCTATGTAAATGATTCCCCAGAGTGCCAATTCAGAATGTAATTTTGTATGGAATTTGGTACAAATGGTAGCCCCAGATTTATTGAAGGAGGCAGGCCTTGTTGAACTAGACACCCAGAACAGTCCTCTCATTAACAGCAACTCAGTATGTTGGGAGAGGTTAAGCGTCAGTTACTGGGGGAGGAAGAGAGAAAGTGGGGGGGGGGGGGAAGGGGAATTAAAGACATTTTATGAGAGATTTAGGGGAAAAAATCAAAATAAAAATTGTTAAAAATAGGGTTGCCTAGGTGGCTTAGTCAGTTAAGCATCTGCCTCCAGCTCAGGCATGATCCCAGGGTTCTGGGATAGAGCCCCATGTGGGGCTTCCAGCTCAGTGGGGAGCTTGCTTGCCCTCTCCCTCACCACCTCCCTCCGCTCATGCCTATGTGCTCTCTCTTCTCTGTGTGTATATGTCAAATAAATAAATAAAATTGTTAAAATTTTAACATAAAATTTTAAAAATTGTTAAAAATAAAAACTCAGGAAGAGGTAATCAACAGATTAGACCCTGCTGAAAAAAATTGTTGAGGAGAATCTAGATAGGATACAATGAGAAAGCCTAACATATATTTTAATGAGGAAGAGACAATCTAGGAGCAGGGGGTTAGCCCATAATATAAACAGTGAATTAGAATTTAGTGTTCTGGAAAATATTTTTTTTTCCTTTTACTATTTCACTAGATGTATGTCCTGCTATTTTGTTGGATGTAGGTAATAAACTATTAAAACAGCAGGCAAGTTTAGTGAAAAAAAATTAGATTCATGTCTCCACATATTTTAGTCAAATATTTTTCCTGTGTGTCAGTATTAGAACCTGTGATTTTTGAGTTTTCATACAAAGATGGATTTTTTTCAACCATTTCAATATATATTTTAAACTACCAATAGACTATGTCTTTTTGGAGAAATGGTCTCTGTTTCCTGAGCTTCCACTTTTTAAAACCCTCTCCAGTATAAATCTAAAACTGGGGCAGCCTGGGTGGCTCAGCTGTTTAGCACCGCCTTCAGCCCAGGGTGTGATTCTGGAGACCCAGGATCGAGTCCCATATTGGGCTCCCTGTATGGAGCCTGCTTCTCCCTCTGTCTATGTCTCTGCCTCTCTCTCTCTCTCTCTCTGTGCATCTCTCATGAATAAATAAATAAAATCTTTTTAAAGAATAAATAAATAAATAAATAAACCTATAACTGGCACATTTAGAATCAGATTATATAGGTTCTATTTGTGTTAAAGTAACTAATATTAAGACCTAGATGAACTAATGTCACAATCCGAGTCTTCATATTTAAACTTACTGTTGCTCTAACTCCTGAATTTGTCCAGATTATAGGCCAGAAAATATTTAATTGTAAATAAAAAATCAGAGCTAAGATTAATCCTTAGCATAGTGTTGCTATTTAGTAAATATTTGTCAAATAACTGAATTAATGACTTGGAAGTTAATATCAAATTTTAGGAAGGTTGATTAAAAACGTTTTTAAATCAAAGCATGTTTTTCCATTTGTTTGGATTGGCTATTGTCCTAAATGTTAGTGTCACCATTTGTCATCATTCTTGGTGTTAATTACACACTCTTTTGACACAAACTGACAAAGGAAGAAAATGATTAGGAAGTGTTTAGCAGTATTTCCTGCCCATTAAAAATTGATTTTTACGTTTTTATTTTACAAGCTCTTCTTTATAAGTCCTTGCATTTACTGTCCTCTATCTAGTCCCTAAAATAAAATCTTTGGATTTGATAACCCAGCTGAAAACATCAAGGCCTCGGTGAGACTTTACAACTCCCTATGGGAAACTGGTGGCAAAATGGTCTTTGTATAAGGACAGACAGGCACATGAAAGGCCCAGTGAGGGGAAGAGCTTGATGTTAGAGTGTAAGTAGGGGAAGAAAGCCAACTCTTCCTTTAGTAGGAGTCTTTGCTGAGCACTTTTGGTCTGGGAATGTCCTCCTTCATTAGACGATACAAGAATCTACTCATCTCGCAAAACTCAGCTGAAACTTCACCTCCAACAGCCTTCCCTGAATAGTTTCAGCTGAAATCCTAGCAGAAAATATTTTGTGTTAGGTAAATAACGCCCTCTGCAACTGACTTTGACAATTAGAGGGTAAAGAATTGTTCTAAGGTGCTCTGTTCTTGGACGACTTTTGCAGAAAGACTGAGCATGTTGTGATATTTTTTAAAAAATTGTGGCCAGGTTAGTGATATGTGGATTTGTATTTATTCTCCTTCCTCTCTGCCTCACTGCATTTCTCTCATTCTTGCTGTACTGGGATTACATCTCCTATTAAGCCTTATATTTTTTAAAAGATGGAGGAGATTTGATTTTTCTGTTCAAAATCAACACTGATCATTGTCATCCGTTACAATTACTGTTATAAATGTCTTGACTTTCTTGTAGTAATTCTGAGAGTCCAGAATCCTGTCTCATTCATCTTGTTATATCCAACAGTGCCATCTTTGCTTGTAGAAACTACTTGCTCTGGAAATTGGGAATGAACAAATTGCCCATCCTTGCTTCTACCTCATATCCCATACCACTGTGTCTCAACAGACTTGGAAATATGTATCATTAATTCTTCCAAACCTCTGTATTGATTTATATGAGGTCAACTTCTTTGTCTGCTGAAAAGCAAGCCTGAAGGGAATGTTGATTGAGATCTTAGGACATGCACAGAAATTAGACCCAAAGTTATGCAAGATGAGGTGCCTACAGAATAAGCCAAGTGTTGAGAAAAGTTCACAAGCTTAGAGCCAAGGACAACCAGACCCAGTGCAGACCCATGCCTTCCTCCTGAGCTCCTAATCATTTTGTGTTTAGCTTGAGTCCTTCACTCTTTAACATCAAGCTCTCCAGTGACTTGGCTCCTTCTGCAGATATCACACTCAAAATAATGGGCTTTGGAAAATAATTTTGGCATAGCCTTGTTTCTTTTTAAACATTTTTTATCAGATGTAGGGTTTTATGGTCATATTGTTTGTAAAATGCCTTTTCTGTACATTTTTATCATGGCAGTGTTTATGTTGCATGTCTAATTAGCTTCAACATACCAGATGAATTGTTTAAACCCGTCTGGCATGTTATAATTTTTCGAAGTTCCTCATCTGCTAAGAAAAATAGATTTGTAAAGGTTTTGGATTTCAGGAATTGAAAGTCTATCATGGATCCTGGTCACCATAAGAAACATTTCAAGGGAGGTAAATGGCATAGCCATTGCAGGGTAGCCAGTGGGAGAGAAGACAAGGCCCCAAACACGTTTGCAATTCTAATTTGAGAATCAGTGCAGAGATCAACACTCCTTCCCTTTCCCACCACCCCACCCCTCCTCAGGATTAAGGGAAACAAAATATGGAGCTGAGTAGTTTCTTACCATTACCATTACCAGTACTAGATATATTTAGGATGAAGGAAACCAGAGGAAATCACAGGCTCATGGGAGAAAGGATAGGCGATGGGATTAAGGGTGCAAAAGATGGTGAGGTTGGAGACGAGGAGAGGTTGGAGCTGAGCAGGGACCTAAGGTCTATGGCTCCATCCAAAGTCAGGTACTTGCCTGCCACACATTTCCTCAGTCTGACACATTATGCTAGATCAACGCATTAAACCTTATTGATAATCATTTTCAAAAAATCTTGAAGGAAGAGATGATCTGATCTCAGGTTCTCCTCTTCTAATCCCCAGAAAAAGTTTCAGTCCTTCTTTCAACCTCTGCTTGAACCAGGTGGTAAATCCCTTTTGTACCAAGGTACTCACGTAAATCCCTTTTGTACCAAGGTACTCATAACGATGGGAGGTGATAGCTTTGTCATTCAATGGAACCAATTGCTATTATAATGACAAACTATAATAGCGTATTTGCATAGCAGTTTACCATTTTGTGCTTTCGTAAGTATTCTTGTGTTTGGACACCACAACAGCCCTGTGAGATCAGACAGAAAATTTTAGACTCAACTTGACAATTAAGAAAACTCAGCAGCCAAAAATGTTGTGACTTTGCCATATTACACATATAATACTCACAAGAGCTAACATTTATAGAGTCCTCATTGTTTTTCCTGCATTATCTCATTAATCTTCCCAAAATACTGTGTTAAGTATTTTTTCTATTTTAATTTGAAAGATGGTGAAATTAAAAATCAAGGATGTAAATGAATTCATCCACAGACTCATATTTAATGAAAAGTAGAGGATTGAGGACTTATCTTGGCTTTGACTAATGTTCTAGCCACTGTGTTACAGTATTTTGTCAAATCTAAGATGATATCACTGTAAGACACACCATTTTTTTGTGTAGGTCCACTAAGAAAGAAAAAAATATTAATTAAACTACAGGACTATGCTTCTTACCTCTTAGAATTTTTGTTTTTAACTAATTGAAAGAGTTCTTTTGGATTTAATTTAGTCATAGGTTCTTATCATATATAAATTTTAGCCAAATGAAAGAGGGAAAGTATAAGTGAAATAAACTGGATAAGATTTTCCTAAACATCTCTACACTTAGAGATTGCTTCTTTATAATTACTTTTCAACTCAGAGCTACCAATTGTCTCTCCCCAAGAGTATCATACCTTCTTTTGTCAACAACACTGGTGATACGGCGTATCTTAAATGAGTACTCCACTATTTTAGGATTTTTTTTCAAGTTTCTGGTACTCCCCACTCCCCATGTTTTGAGGTACAGCACCCGTAAAGACAGAAATTGTAAGCAGAAATGTTCAAAAGGGAGAAAATCTGTGGTTTAGAATCAATGACCTATGGTTTGCTGCCTCCTGGGTTAAGGTAAAGCTGAGAATAAATACCAGGTATCTAGTATACCTCTTAAGTTAGCCGAAAAATTCACTCAAATCATGCAAATCAGCTTATATTTTTTAACTTCTACCAATTTTTAAGGATATTGTTTCCTGTAACTACACATTATCCTTAGATGTTTTTGGTTTTGTTTTCTCCAACACAACAGCCTTTTAAGAATTCAAACAAAGGCATGAAGACAAGATAAAGAGAGTTTTTGGCAAAGATAAGACCACATATTTCAAAATAAAAGGTTGATCAGTACTGATGAAAACAAGTGTGTGTGTAAATTGGAAGGAATGGGGGGAAGGTTGTGGCAAGATCATTACCACTGAAACATTTAAGAAAAATGAGTATAAAATATCATCAATATGTTGATCCAGCTGTGAAGTTAATTAAATATTACAGTCCTGGTTGAACAAAAACAAAAACTGAGATTTCCTGGGGAGTACTGTTTTTGTTTAAAAAAAAAAAAAAAAAAAAAAAAGACATTTTGCCATTATTTAAAAGAGCATTCCTTTTCTTGCCGCAATTCCTGTCAATCCTGCTTTTCATGCTCTAATTTTCTATTTTCTGACTACTGCCAAGGTAGAGGAGTAAGCCAGTTGCCTTACATTTTGTTAACAAACCTCTTTGGCACCAACACTGTAGAGATCATTAGTTTAGTAAAAATTCTTGCTCATACTAAAAATCAGGAGATCTGGTAACATCTGAATTGTTTTCTGAGCCACTAAAGAAATATTAAATGATACTTAGTGGAATTTTAGAACTGTGTATCATGGAATCTCTTAACTGGCCAAGAATTCAAAAGATGAACACAGGTTCTAGAGTCAGCCTGCGTGGTTTCAGCCCAGGTTTTTACTGCTTATTAATTGCCACCGGGGTTCTTATATTTTGTGTACCTCCATTTTTTGAGGATCCTACAAGTACCTTCTTAAAAGATTTGTTGTAAGAATAAAATAAGCTAATGTGTGTAAACTATTGACACATAGTAATCACTCAATGGTATTAGCTAGTATGATAATATATGTGGTTACTTTTTGTCAACTAAAATATTTTATTTCTCTGAAAACTTGATTTTCCATCCTTCCCATTTACAGAAAACAATTGACCCTTGAAGGACACAAGGGTTAGAGGTACTGATCCTCCAAGCAGTTGACAATCCATGTAAAAATCTTGACTCCCCCTAAATTTACCATCCTACTATTGACCAGAAGACTTACAGATAACATGAACAGTGGATTAACACGTATTTTGTATGCTACATGTGTTATGTACTTATAATAAAGTAAGCTAGAGAAAATAAAATGTTAAAATCAAAAAGAAGAGATAATATGATTATAGTGTTGTACTATAGTTCAAGGGTCGACCATGTTTTACTTTAGAAGCAAAAAGCCCCCAAACTCTAAAAGGTCCATATTATATTAGAATTGAGTTTTCTTTCTATTCTTCCTCTTTTTTTTAAAACCAGATTTATGCTTTTTAAAAATCCTCACATCCACCTTAGAAGAACTAGAATATAGCTAGGGATCAATCCCACCTAAACCATCACTGCCTCTCCCTTAGTCTGAATTATAAAAACATCACATCTGAAGCACTTTTGCTGTTTCACAGACGTTTTCCCCATAAGTGGATTATTTACTCTGTGAACTTTAAAGTTACTAATACTATATGAAGATTAAACTGTAGCTTATGATGCTGTTGCTTAGAAATAAGGTAATGAGAATTTAGTACAGGCATGATAAAGGTCCTTTGGAGTCCATCATTTCTTTACTTTAAATAGTCTATAATTTTTATAGTCCTTGGAACATGTTTTCCTAATCCTCTAAGGTAGCACTGTCCAGCTAAACTTTCTGTCATGGTGGAAATGTTTTTTTACACCATCTGATAAAGTAGCCACTAGCCATATGCAGCTGCTGAGCACATACAGTTAGTGCAACTGGGGAACTGAATTTTTATTTTAATTCATTTCAATTTGAATAGATACATGTGGCTAGTGGCTACCATATTGGACAGCACATTTTTAAAGTGTTTTCATATCATTTCTATTTTCATGGGAATCAGAGATACAACCCACTTATCTAGACATCTGATTTTTAGAGAACGTGTATATCTAATTGCTAGCTGAAGAAGCACAGAGGTAAGTAGAAAAAACCTAGAATGACAAATATTAGCCTTTGCTACAAATGATTCTTGGTGATGTCAAAGTGTTATACTCAACACTTTGAGGATAGGTTGAGTCACACTGGGACTCTCACCTAAACAACAGTGCATAAAATAAGACAGCCAGGAAAGCCAGGAACACATTGATGTCAGTGTGAAGATAAAGCTAAATGGTAGAAAGAAAAGAGAGCAAAGACTTTTTTAAAAGCAACTACTGCATTAAGTCATTTTTTTTAGACAGGCAGTATATGAAGCACAAATAAAAATGAAATAAAATAGAAAAAGTAGACAGTAGAACTATAAGGGCATATCTGTCTGAGGCCGTTTACCAAGGGGAAAAGCTCAATTTAGGGCAAACTCCAGAAAATGTCATAGTATCGGGGACAGTAGTCATAATGCTGAAACTAATTCATCAGGAGGAAAGAAAAAGGTGGGGGGAGCTTATTATCTTTGAAAAATTCCTGAGAGTAAAGTATAAAATTTTAAATATTTTATATGAAAACATGTGTAAGAAAAGTCTTGGCTTTTCGAAGGATAAGCAATATTCATATGTGGAAACATTCCTTATCTGGCCCAACCTCTTTGGAATCAGCAGTTTTTATTTCTGACTCCTTTTAGAATACAGGAGTAATATGCAATCTAAAATCACCAGAATATACAGTATTTTTGGCCCACTGGTCTCTTAGCATGCCAGGAAAATAGACTGAACCCTTGATGGACATTTGTCCTGATGAGAAAGCTTTATCCCAAGGACTTACTAAAAGATCTGTTAAAGATAGTAGGTACAACTGCATGATTAATACTTAACTAACAGGTCGAGGATGCATCTGGATAAGCTGTTGTCTTTATACCTTTATATAAAAAGAAATTCCCTTAGTTTTAAATTAAGAGATGGTTGTATAAAAATTCATTATGTGTGGTTCCTCTTTGAATGTATGGCTTATTGGGAAACTTTGCTTGATTTTTAACCTTAATTAGTGTATCTAGATTTTGATAAACATAACCCATAGAGCATGTTGAATTGGTTTCTTTCATAAATATCTGGATTTCCGCATTGTTAGGTTACAGCATGAAAATATTATACATGACCAATTAATGACAGTGATGGACATGGCTATAAAAGACCTCAATAGAAAAACCCACACAAAACAGAATATAATATGTGTCTCATAACTCCAATTAATAGTACATCTATTAATAGGTACTGCACTAAACTGGGAAGAGACAGAATAATGTGATGGGACTACATTTCAATGCTGAAGGATGCGGGGAGAGTTTGGGGATGAAAAAGAGGACCTTGGGAAAACCATCATTAGCTTAGAATTTGGGCTCAGGGAATTTGGACAAGGGAACTGGTGGTGTCTTGTGCAGATAATTCAGTGGGGAAGTAGAGGAATATATATTTGATGAGTTTGGTTGCACTGAGATTGTTATTGGTGCTGAAATCCTAATAAATTTGTTGAGAGCACAGAACAGCCAACAATTTCTTTGCACCTAGATTGTTGAAACAGAAAGTGTTAAGCAAGGAATAGCAGGTGGATTTTGAAGCTGTGTAATCAGTGAGGTACTCAAACATTGCTTTCAGATGAAGGTACATTAGTCTCAGACTTTTTAATGTCAACCAAAGTCCTATTATTTTCTTCAAATGCTGAATTTTTTTCCACCACTTTAAAATACTTGTTTTCTTATTTTATTTTTTATTTTTATTTATTTTTTTACCAAGAGTAGGATTTAAAAGAATGGGTTTATATAGCCAAAGAAAACAAGCTATAAGAACTTAAAACTTAAGGAATTTTGAATGCAGCTGAAATGGTTATAATTTCTCATTTCTCACATAAGATAGAGCTCAGTATTTTAAGATATGTTTTCTGCTTCAACCATGAGGTGAGCTTCTGCAAAAAGTATGATTCCTGTTCCCTTTTCCCTACCTTTTAAAACGACTTGGTAATGTTGAGATTCAGAAGTACTGGATCATGTATACAGCATGGTTTTGGTTTTGCTTGTTTACTTATTAATATTTTACAGTGACTTATAGAAAAACTGAGTGAAATCAGGTTGGTCAGATAACAAGTCAGCAAAGAAGTTTTGGCTTCCATAGAAAATTTTCATATTTTCCATGTGGGTGTTGAAGTTTGAAGAGCTTTATAAACTAAAAATGTGTCTTTTGATTTTGTGTGTGTGTGTGTGTGATTGTGATTCTGTACTTCCAGTGGAAATTAATACCTTAGAGCAATTTTTTTTTTCCTTAGAGCAAAATTTACCAGACCTATGAGTGCCTCTTAGCTGAAACTTGGTTTATTGCCATTTAAATAACCTGTGTAATATGAGGCCCTATACTCATGTTAAGGTCCCACTGGCATTTTTAAAAGAATGTTGGCCAAAGAGTCCCTCATTTTAATCCTTAATTGCCTCTGTCTTTTTAGCTCTCAGCCATGACTGAGAGGTGGAACATTTTGTAAGACCTAAAAGCAAGACGTAGTTGAGTTTAAAAGAAGCTTCTGCGTTTGAAAGACTAGAAGTCACTAAAGTAGCCATTGTCTACATAGAAGTAAAAAGGTACTGAAAACATCCTTTTCACCTAAGATCAATTTTGAGATCTCATTCACGGGGATGCCCGGTCAGGCAACTGAAGAGATAAAAGACTCCAGCAGAACAAGTCAAAAAAGCTTTGTTTTGACTTCAGATAATATACCTTAGGGTTATAGGGAATTCCAGTCTTTAGGGAGCTACAAGACCTTCTTTCAAGCAATTCCCCAACATCTGGCATGGCCAGGAGTCAGGAGGTGATTGGAGACTGTTAGGGAATGCTCAAATTACAGTTGTGCGTAGATGAAAGCAGACATAGCCGTGAAGAAATTACCAAAAGTTAGCTGTTTATATCTTGCCCCCAGGCTATGATACATCCTTTTAAAAGCAGCACCATAACTATGATATTAAAAAAAAAGAAAGAAAATGTTTCCAGTTTCTTAGATTGAACATTGGTTGAAATGGGACCACTCACTCAGTCCCTGCCCCTGGTTTGTTGAACCAAGGTGTACAGGATAGTGCAAAACAGACAAATATTCAACTTGCATTTGTGTCTTACTGTTTTTATTTAAGCTTGGAGCCTACTGTTCTAATTAGCAATGTAAGTAGTCATTCTTGATATGTTAGAGCAGGAAGGACATTTAAAAACAATATTCGTTTCTAAGACTCCTAACTCTGGGAAAAGAACTAGGGGTGGTGGAAGGGGAGGAGGGCGGGGAGGTGGGGGTGAATGGGTGATGGGCACTGAGGGGGGCACTTGACGGGATGAGCATTGGGTGTTATTCTGTATGTTGGTAAATTGAACACCAATAAAAAATAAATTTATTATAAAAAAATATTCGTTTCTAAGAAAAGAAAATCAAGGTGGTTGTTTGAGATTATTTGGTTATTACACTTATTATCAATGATCTGCAGAAATTTTCCACATAAATGATGTTTCTGTAATAGACCACTATTTTTAACTAAGTCCACATCACTATTTTTAACAAAAAGAAGAGTTAGTTTCAACCTTAACCTGACTAAATTAGTATTAGAATTATTAATTAATAAGAGTTCTATATTTTTTAAGGGAAGTATGGTTCTTTAAGAGAGTGTGCACAAATGCTGTAGGGACAAAATTTATAATACCAGGCAACTAATAAATGTTTTCAACAGATATTTACTTTTCCCTGGATAACTTTTGACACTGACAGTTACACATTCTGCCAGTATCTGAATTAAATATACTAGATGCGTAAGGATGGAACAGAATCAACTGTGGGTTCCTTTCACTTGTTTTCAGCTTAACCTTGTATCTCTAGTGGCTTTCAAATAAGCACCTGACCTATTTTTACTGACCCAATTCATTCACTTCCCAGGTGGCCACTCGTAGGTGGAATGATTTGCCAATTTTGGAGACTCTTTGGAGGGGAGTATCGACTAGAATCCTTCTGCCAATTGTCTGAGAGTAGCTGAAAGCTTGAAGACTCTGACAGAGTTAGCCACTTATTTGGTTAGCCAAATAAGCAATTAACTTATTTTATAATATCTCACCTTAGATATTTACCAGTTTGATCATGAATGATTTCTTATGTTTTTACATTCTAAGTAGATCTTTTAAAAATTGGTCCTTATTTTCCTAATAGAGGAGCTTTCTACTTACAGGAATCCTAAAACGAGTTCTTTTTTAAGAGAAATCTGATAAATCCAGATTTTTATCAAGTAAAGTTGCTTTTATAATTGAGGTGTGTCTCTCTCTCTGCTTCTACAGGCAGCATGGTGACATGGATGTCAGATGAGCGAGGTGTATGCATGTGATGGGTTTGCAGGTTGTAAGATTGGGCATTGGAAATATGAATATTTCTGATGACATGTATAGAATAGACACAGAATTCTTAGCCTTGACCCTCCCAAGGATAGCCTGGGACTAGCCACATAGGCTGACCTGAAAGCTTCTTAGAAATGGAGAATATCTGGCCCCAGAAAGCCTGGATCAGAATCTGCACTTTAATGGGATCACCAAGGGGCTGGCAGGCACGTTAAGGTTTGAGGAGTCATGCCCTGCGGCTTTGTAAATTCAGCACTAGCTCCTGTACCCCTCGCAATGATACCATGAGGCAAAGCTATGATCTCTGTGCCCTCGGCATTGAGGTTGGAAGTCTTCTCTGTTGCAGGTCGCTGCTAGTATTTTTTAATTGAGAGCATATCTGAGTACAGACATTTGCCATTATCATTAGCTTTCAGGGAAGGTAACTTTGGGTTAACAGGCAGATAATGCTTCTGCTTTTCTAAGAGGGAATGCCTCCTCCGGAAGAGCCCACAGGAACCCAGAGCCAGAGCGTGAAAGTCTGCAAACGGGCTATAATCCAAAGCTGGCTGGTTTGTTTTATCTCAGGATCTGTGGTCAAGATAAGAGAGAAAATGGGGTTACTGGGGGATTTTAGCTGTTTAGTAAATAAAACCAGAGCTGTCTCTATGTCTAGGCTGCTGCTTGGATGGATCCAACCTCAGAGACAATGACATATGCATGAAACCTTGTGATTTTTTTTTTTTTAAGTCATACTAGTGATAGGAATCTTTTGGACGGTTCCTGAAGGATTAAGTGAATGCTGGGACATGCTGCTAGGTTGAGTCTTTAGCTGAATGGCATTTACTCTGAGTAAAAGTTGGTGTGGAGTGTCCACTGATAGGTGAATTGTCTCTTGCCAATGACTTCTTTGCTCACTCTGCCATTCTGTCGAGAGAAACACACTTCCCTGACTGACCTTGCTGTTTCTTGAGGACCTTGCTGTTTCTTGAGGTGATAACTTAGCTAGCAGCTGCTAATGCATGGAGGCAAATGGAAAGGGGCACCTACTGAGCTTCTCTGACAGTGAGGGATGATGAGGGAAAGTGAATTGCTAAAGCCCTTTAAGAACTGGGTTTCTTGTATAAATCCCAACTAGACTTCCATTTTGTATGTTTTTTTTTTTTTCTTTCTCTCTTTAACATTTCTAAAACTACTACAGAATGCAATTTCGCTAAGCTGTGTAATTGGGTTTGGCCTAGTCCTTAGATTTAGATTGAGGCTACCTGATTCAATCCATGATGATGCTGCCTCCATGGGGAGCCTCCCAAAAGCATGTGCCACATGAAGTCAGGTTAGGTTTGTGTCCCTGGGCACTTCATTATGTGACCTAGCCAGCTAATTGCCATCCTTGCTGTACTTTTTGGCCTTCTCCTTAGCCCAGGGTTGTCCACAGAATGCCCTTTTAGCCTCTTTAGGTTTTTACCTTCCTTTCATGAGAACCAGAGTAACCCAGAACTCTCCCACCTTCAGGCCTACCAGTATAACTCAGTCGATGAGTTCTCTCTTTGGAATTTGACCATCAAGATTGCAATGCTGCCTTGGCCCTTGGGATTACATGGCTCAAAGCATGTGGCTTACCTTTTTTGGGTCCTCAATTTCCCGATCTGTTAACTGGACTGCTATTGTGAGGGCTAAGGTAACTTATACACACACACACACACACACACACACACACACACACACACATATATACACACACACATATATATAGTGCCTGGCACAAAGCCTGATACTAAGAGGGGAAAAAAAGCACAGTGCCTAAAGCCAAGCAATGAATTTATAAATGTTCATTTCCTTTTCCTCCAGTCCTGAATAGGAGAAATTATGCTAGTTCACCTTCAGTGTAAGTATTCATATGAACATACAGAGGCCAAGAGTCCCAGAACAGAAATTTTTATTGCAGAAAACAAATTTTCCTTCCTCTTTAGCTACCCAGGTAGAATCACCTGACATTGACCACCTTCACTTTATACATTCGGCAAACTTTGTTGGTCAACTATGCAAAGTTTCTAGTCTCAGGATTAGGAGTACTTGGAGGGGTGATTTAACATAAGTATCTAGAAAGCTAAAACAAAGCAGAAAACGTCAGGAGACTTATAAATGGTACAGAACTAAGAAACAGTATAGGTACCGAATCATTCAAAGAGCCTTCTTGAAGAAATGAGGTATTCAAATTGGGAATTTAATGGTATATTAGGATTTCAACCAGCTAAAATTAGGAAGAGTGTTTCAGAAGAAAAAGATGAGGCAAGCCAAGGTTAATTGGCAAAAAGGGAAAGAAAGGTTTTTGGAGAGCGTTTGGCCTAGCCCATTTTGGTTTCCCCATTTGACTGGGAAAAGGAGTCTGCCGAATATAGAGCAGAATTTGAATGTATTCTTAGGAGAGGGTGCACTCTGCTTCTCTGCCTTTCTGGGGCTCTGTGTGCTATAAGAAATAATAACCCAAACCTTGGAACATCCCATTCCCAATCTCTCCAGCTAAATCTGGACTTTCTAGATTATAACATCAGCTGTTAAAAGTTTTAGGTCCTTGGTTGTTATCTATGCTTGTGACCTCACTTGGAAACCATTCAGATGAATAATTCCTTCTCCCTTGTAATGTAGAAAAGAGGGTGCCACCCTTTGAGTGAAGAGGAGTCAGTAGTCCTTTCTGAATCCTGAGAGAGAGAGAGAGAGAGAGAGAAGCATCCTGGAAGAGGTTCTACAGCAGAGTTAGGGGTTAGGTACTACAAGGAAAGCTGTTCCCGAAGTATAGGGTGGTAAGAGAGGAGAAGGCCATCAGTAAATCTGAGACTGGAATTCTCTGGTTAAAGAATTCGGATCAAATCAATAGTAAACATTAAAAAAAGACAAAACAACAGTGTGACATAGCAAGACCAAAAAAGAAAAGTTTCATTGACTAAATTGAAAAAGCTTCAAATAATAGCTGGGAATCTGGCATAGTGCCATATGCTAAACAGGCTTGTCTGAACTGTTATGAACATTAGGTACACCTAGTTCAGCCCTTTGATTAGTGAGTAAGACCACTATCAGCCTTACCGATGGCCTTGCATTTTAAATGTCTGGTCTGCAGTGATAACAAATAAGGCTAGAGTGTGATTTCCAGCCAACAAGAATATGTGGCCAGGCATCTCAAGGGTATATGGGTCAATGAACAATAAATTAAACCAACAGAGGGAACTTGGTGACACAGTATGACTCAGGACTCTGTTCACCCTTCATTTACTTTGTCTGATTAGCATTTTGGCATATACTGTGCCTAATTTTAGGAATATAAAATTGTGGAATCCAAATTGATTAGAGAAACACACAGACCTTTTGTGGCTTTTACCCTTGCTCCTAAGATGATGTGGGCTCTACTATGAGTGGCAGATGATCTGGAAACTACCCCCAAGGCTCTTTTGTGGGCTAGGTTATCTCAGCATATAATTTATATGTTTCAATTGCTTTATTGGATCCCTGTAAAGCAAAATATTGACAATAAAATTGCTATTTTTGTCTTACCAGCCACTGCATGATCTTTGTTCCTCTGTGTTTAATGGCTACATGTTCTTCTCTTCCAACTGCTTAGCTGTTCCCCTGACAAACAGCCACAGCAAATGGAGATTCCAGAATAATGTCTAATCTTTAGCAGCAAACTGTCTATCCTGCTGACCCTGTGGAAAACTAGGAACATATTGAATATATCACAGAACAAATTAAGGGTGTGAGGCTTAATGCAGCCAAGGAAGTGATCATAATGCCATATGTCTGGGAGCCTTGAGTGATTCTTAGAGCTCTAGCTTATAGAGTTAGTCATATTGAACATTGTAAATTTCAAAAAGAAAAAGAAATTGTACAGTTCAGCACTCACCATTTTTCAAGCTTGATAAAAGAATGAATCCTTTTCAGTCTGACTGCTCCAGTGGACATTAGGTGCAAGGAAAAAGACAAGAGGTGGCTTAGATTTTTCAGCTATCTGTCCTCCTGAGTCACCCTTTCTCTTCTTACACCTTGTCACAGAAGTCATGCCTAAGAACTATATTAATTCAATTTAGAAGGGACATACTGATGTCTGGGAGTCATACAGCCTGCACTCAAATCCTGACCCTGTCCTTGGCTAGCTCTATGACCCTATATGAGTTTTTCAACCTCTCATATCTTCAGTTTCCCTATTAGGAAAATGTAGATTGAATTAATAGGTACAGGGCACTCAGCACCATGTCTTATATATAATCAGAGTTTATTGTGACTATAGTATTATGATATGTTAACTACCTATGATCCAGATGTTCATGGAGTTCAGGGATTGGTAAGCTTTTTCTATAAAGATCCATATAAATATCTGGGGCTTTGTGGGCCATATAAGATCTGTCACGGCTGTTCAGTTCTATGATGGTAGGTCAGAAAATAGCTACACATAGAAGATATGTAAATAAATGGACATGACTGTGTTCTAATAAAACTTACTTTACAAAGCAGGAAGAGCACAGGGTTTGGCCTATAGGCCATGGTTTGACCCCTGAACACATTCCTATGGCTGCCTCAACTCTTCTAAGCTGTTGTACTTACATATGGATTTCTATGCCATAGCCCCTGCCTTTGTCAGATCTGCACATGGATGTCCTTAAAATATAATTCTGGGCCACATGCTTTGATATTTTGGGTTAGAATCGGGTTCCAGTTGTTGGTGTTTTATATAAGCTCTCCAGGAGCTTCTAGTGAGGAGCCGGAGTTGAGAATCATAGATGATAACATTTATTAGTGCACTTATAAAAAAAAAAAAAAGGAAAAAAAGAAAATAGATTTTCAGACCTCTGTCAGCAAATTCTGATTCCCATTCTGAGTTACCCAAGAATCTATATTTGTCATAAGCACTCCAAGTGATCTTTAGGCAAGTTTGGGAAACTTGTCCTTCCTTTCCTGTTTCCTCCATTAAATACTACCTGTCCTATAGTTTCTTACAACACCTAGGATAGGAGATCCATGTCAGGGAAGTCCTGGGACATGGCTACATTTTGGGAAGGCCATATAGAGGCCAAAGGAAGAGTTACTTCTAGAGTAGGAATTTTGAAGTTTGTTCTGGTCTAGGAAGTATGACCCTTATATGATATGGATTTTCCTGGGAATTGAGTTGAAGTGATAGGTCTTATTTCCAGAAGAAGAGTCCCAGTTTTATATTAAAGTAAAAAATGTGTGGGAAATATCAGAAAGGGAGACAGAACGTAAAGACTGCTAACTCTGGGAAACGAACTAGGGGTGGTAGAAGGGGAGGAGGGCGGGGGGTGGGAGTGAATGGGTGACGGGCACTGGGTGTTATTCTGTATGTTAGTAAATTGAACACCAATAAAAAATAAATTAAAAAAAAAAAAGTAAAAAATGGATACTGTACCAAATAAGGAGATAGTTTAAGGACAGAAAGTCTTTCCATTTCATCTCAAGTATGGAGGAAACCAGAAATTATGTAAGACCTAACATTTGTGTGCAGGTAACACTAACTATAGCCTGTAGAATACCCAGGTATTCTATGAGTGCTTGGAAAGTACTGTTAGTATGAAATCAGCAGTGTTTGGTTATTTCTTGCCTCTCATCCAAAGTTGAAAAAATAATTATAAAGGGAGTCTAGAGGAGACTTCATATCAGGCTTTGCAAATTCTTGTAGTACAGAAATATGGTAAGATGTGTGTTGAAATCTGTACTAAGAGAACATGTGACATTAACAGTCTGAAACAAATTACTCTTTTCAAGTCAGCACATCAGTAAAGCACATAGCACTCATTGCCAACACATCAACCCTCTTCTCCCATATGGCTTTCACTAAAGAAGCTAGAAAGCTACTCACTTTCCTAGCTTGCTATCCAGCAAGGTTCTGCCCAATGAGACTTAAGCAGAAATATTCAGTCTTTTTAAGAAAGCTTTGGTTATCCTAGTGAAAGGTAGACATACCTTTTTACAACTCTTCTTCCTGCATTGATTGTAGAGATTATGACCATGAGGCAGGAAGTGAACATGTTAGTGAAGTAGAAAGAACACAGGGGGATCTGGGATCTTTCAGGATTTCCTTGAACTAAACTCCTTTTCTGGTTTGCCTTTTCTCCAGACTGTTGTGTATGTAACAAAGTCAAGCACGTCTACTGCTTTGACCACTCACATATTCTGTTACATGGAGCCAAAAGAATTCCTAACAGGCATATGTAAGGTACCTCTTTCTCTCTTACAAAAGATGCAGTGTTTAATAGGCATTAACACCCTCATATATTGATGTAAGCCTTCTGAATGAACCAGCGGGGAAGTCCCTTTGCTGACAAATTTAAAAAGCACAAATTGGGGCAGTTCAGGTGACTCAGCAGTTTAGGGCTGCCTGCAGCCTTGGGTGTGATCCTGGAGACCTAGGATCAAGTCCTACATCAGGCTCCTTGCATGGAGCCTGCTTCTCCCTCTGCATGTGTCTCTGCCTTTCTCTCTCTCTCTCTCTGTATCTCTCATGAATAAATAAATAAAATCTTAAAAAAAACACACACACACACACAAATTGCCTTGGCCAGAGGCAAGATTACTTCCGTTAATCTTGGGCAGAAATTTGAAAAGAAAAGGTAGTTGTTTACTAACACAACAGTTACTTTTCAAAAGTAGTTTTTAAATGCTTTGACAAATCATGACTTTCATGCATTCCAAAATTATTGGGAGAGTAGATCCCACTGAATCAGTGAGGTTGGATTCATGAGAGCTGGCCCTTCCTTTGGTTTGGATCTGGATCTTCCTTTAGTTTGACTCGCAACAAGGGCCATTTCTAAAGTCTACACCGCAATGATCACTAATTACTCAGTGATGACTATGACTTTTCTCTTAGGAAAGGAGCCAGTGCAGTGGATAATGCAGGTTCAGATCCTGTTTAAAAATTTCCTACGTTTGTGACCTTGAGCATACTCTCTAATTTCTCTGTGCCTCTGGTTCTTCATTTAGAAAGTATGGATAATAACTCATTGGCTCTCAGCATTACCAAAAAGGATTGAGTGAAATTATTATAAATCGTAATCCCGGACTCTTTTACCTATGAAGTACTTGCCAGATACTCTCTTACCTTTTCTTTTTTTTTTTTTAAGATTTTTTTTTAATTTTTCATGAGAGAGAGAGAGAGGCGCAGAGACACAGGAAGAGAGAGAAGCAGGCTCCATGAGAGAGCCTGACATGGGACTCAGTCCCAGGACTCCAGGGTCACACCCTGGTCTGAAGGCGGCGCTATACCCCTGAGCCACCCAGGCTGCCCTCTCTTACCCTTTTTAAAACACAACTTGGATATCTAGCCTACCACAGCTTAGCCTCTGAAAGTAAGGGGCTGTGAGCTATTTCCTCTACTTTCTTTTCAATTTTATATCCATCTCAGCTCATTTCAAACATTCCTCTCCATATCTGGTCTATCTTTGCAGTCTCTGCATAGAAAAAAGATATAAGATGGGACCAAAGAATTAATTTTATTCTGAAATGCTGTGGAGATGGACTGAAAACCCATCTCCTATTACCTTTCTCTGGACTTCATCCAGAAGCTCTTGAGCAGGGAGGAAAATTAATTGCCACTTGAATACATTTGGGAGAGAGGAGGGAGACAGGAGGGATGGGGAGGATGATTTAGTATGTAGGTAATACATAGAGTGGCATTCTGTAGGGTCTTCCACAGGAATAAATTCTAAAATCTAAAAAAAAATGCCTCTATTGACAATTGAGTATTGTCCAAATTACCCTAGAAAGTTAAATTATTTATAAACACCAATCATGTGTGGTTTGGTATCTACAATCCCTCATAGTAATACTTGCATATAAATGTATAACCTACAGCATATATGCTCTTTATTATATATATGTTCTTATTTATATATAAGAAGCATATATGCTGACCATCATTTTACCAGAAATTTTGCTGGTGGACAAGTTACTTCTCTAAGCCATTTCTAATATCTGCTAAGTGTGGTAATGCTCATACACATGCCATGAAAGCTGCCTGGGAAAATAGGCCAACTGAACACATTGACATTTAAAGCCCCCATTTCACACTGGTGTTGGAACACAAACTCAGAATAGGGAAGACCATCACCATCTAGTGTTTAAATTGATTGTTTTTGCCTCCCACTTACCTCCCACATCCACAGTCCATATAATTTAACTGTGCATGAATGAATGCATGTACGATGCAGTCTCTCTCTTTCTCTCTCTCTTTCTCCCATGAAGAAGGTCTCCACTTGTGCATGTCATTCTTTGTCTACAACTCCGCTGCAGGCCTTGAAAGAGTAGGTTATCAAAAATTGGCTGTTTATAAGTTTAATTATAACAGCTTCACCTATATTCATGAGCATTAAAACCATTTGCAAGGAATCTTAAACTAGATCTGAAAAGTTGTTAGCATAGCAAGTTAACACAGAGCAAACACTCGACAAAGAGGCTGGTTTATCTGACAGAAGAGCAAGCCTGGAGCTGGTTTCAGGAAGAAGAGCCTCCCCAAGAGAAAACAGCTCCTGTCTGTAGCCCCAGTTGCCTTCAAGCACCAACTCCTGGATCCCCTGTTTTAGAGCCCGTTGCCTGCAGCTGACACTGCTCAGCGTATTCTCTGGACACTCAACACAGTGGGGAAAAGCCAAGTATTTTATTTCTCTTGGCTTAGATACTTTGGGTAGGGAGAGTTTCATGTACAGACTCTTGGACATTCAGGAAGACAGATGCAAAGAAATCATGCCCAGCCTGACTTGTGGCAAACTCTGGACAAGTAAGAAGTTTTCTCCGTTACCTCCCTAAGATCCCCTGCCCAGTCTTCTTACACATGCACAGAGTACAAGCATTTGATAAAAACAGTCACGTATTGTACATTAGTGCACTACTCATACGATCAAAATGATCTTTTTAAACAGAATTCCACAAGAGCAGGAAAGAACCTCTCTGACTTTCATGGGAACAGAACAGTATGTTGCAAAAATAATGAGAAATGCTTAAAGACTCAAGCCTTCCAGTGGTTTAAGAATAACACAAGAGGCAGGATCCTGGTGGCGGTGCTCTCTAAGAAAGATGCCTGCACAGCTGTTTTCATGGGAACAAGCAATGTACAAATTGAGCATCCACTACCCAGAAGGAATTTCCTCTGTCTTTTTAAAGGCAGGTACATGGTATGTGTTGAGTAGGACGCTGATCTGCATAATATTTTTCCATTTACAGACAGTGGGCGATTGGCTCAGAGGCTCTGTATATCTACTCAGATCTCTTTTGAGTAGATTGGCCTGGAAAAAAAACATTTTGTGTTTTCTCTTTTATGGAGATACAGCTGGTCACATCACCCATTTTGCCCCATGGCTTCCAATTTGGCAGACACAAAATGCAGGTGCTGCATCTCTGAAGCGTTAGTTTGGTTGGAGAGGGGAGGATGGCACCTCCTGGAAATGTTTAGACTTACAGTTTGAGGGAGCGTTTTTTGTCCTGCATGATTATTTTGTTTTTACTGACATTCTTTACATTTTCCTAAGGCAAATAACAGGAATAACTTTAACACCTAGCCAGCTTTGGACATTTTTTTCCCCTATGTTTTCTTTAATCGTTCACAAAGGAGAAAGCCCCTTTATGCCAGACAGGGAAAGGCAAGAAATTAAGTTTCACTTCATCAAAGAGAAATCCTCCAACATCTTGCAATACTTTTCTTTTAAGAGCTTCATTTCTTTTTCTCCAGCTGCCTTCATCTCTTTGATACATAAGGGTACACTAAGTTGAATCTATAAACAGAACCCACTAATTAAGAGTGATTGCTTAGGAGATTGGTGCCGACGATTCAGCATTATATGCGTGTTCTTCTCAGATATCCATTAGCTGCTAATAAGATACTACAGATGTGCCAGTCTGTTTCCTGTTTCCGTCTATTGTACCTTTATTGCCATATATGGACCAATCGGATGGGCAGAACAATAAGTGGATGTCCTTTTGCTCCCAGAACATGTCTCAAAGGAATGTTTGTTATTAGATTGCTTTTTCTGTTTCACATCAGTATGTTAATAAAGAAAACATAACACAGAGAAAGTTTTTTGTTGCTTTTCTCTTCTTCACTTCTGCGACTGTAACTGGTTTATTGTTTAATTAAAACCTCTTGTATAGATATTTTAGAGTACGTAATGCAAATATGCCTGGCCGACGTGCGCAGAGGGAAAATGACATTCTTCCTCTCGCTCTCTTAAAGTTTCCATCTAAATGTTTTAAGTACTTAAAAATTCAGCATGAATATCATGTTGCTATATTTGACTGATTTACACTTGAGACTTGGTAAAAAGCCTATGAATTATTCATTCCCAAGTGATTCTATAAGCCAGAACACCAGAAATCACATCCCCCGTTGAAGTTTATAAAGTGAAATAGTTTAAATACTCTCTAGACGTGTGGATGTCTATAGAGCCGCTTTTCCCTCTGATTTCAAATCACTGTGCTTTCAACTCACTTATCATTTTATTTTAGGATAACATAGCTAAAGATCTTGCCTTTTTCCACAGTAAACCTGCTTAACATATTTTTAAGTTGGTACAAAATAGTATGTTATAAAGTAGACTAGTATTTGGTACCTTTGTTCCTCCTAGGTCCAAAGAGATTTTATTTCATTACAAGAAAAAGCAAGAGGGGAAAATAATCATTGACTTTGTCTTTGATTTATATGGAACTAAAAGTGGGAAAAAGTAAACTATAATTTATTAGGTAGAATTACACCATACCTGGGGATGGAAACAAATATGTTACTCCACACTACTATACAACTATCTCTCTACACACACACAGACACACACACACACACACACACACACATAAGGAGAGAGAGAAATACCTACCGGCCTGGTACTTTAAAACTACTTGTAATATGTGATTCTATGTAGTCTTTATACTGTGGAATCTACAGTTGTGGGTCTTGGCAGCTAACTTTTTATGGGAGTATATTAATATCACTTAAAATGCTACTTAGAGCCGTAACACTTTGACCTATGTGCTCATCAGAATTCATAAACTAAATAAGGTCAGGTGGGGCCACTAGCTGGATGACACTTTCTAAGAACAGCCAAAGCTTCTAAAAATATGTAAGCTCTAGAAGTAGACTGGAGCTTTTACTACCCATAATTTTGAGTGGAACTGTGACCGACCATTTTGAGGGGAGAAGAGGAGTGAAATTCTCTAGGGGAGAAGTAGCCAGAATTTTGAATCTGTTCATGGGTGCTATTCATTTCATGGAATTCCTCACTAATTGCCTAACCTCCATAATCCAAGCCATTCAAATTATAGACCTGAGGCTTGTGCATGTACGTGTGTGTGTGCACGCACATGGGGAAGAGAGGTATCTTGAATTAGCCTTTGCTAGGAAATGTGAACAGGAGTCATACAAACACAGAGGCACACACAGAGACATGTTTTATGCGGTGCACATCATTCCCAGACTCTTAATGAGACATTTCCAAATAACATTAGTCATCAGAGTATCACTAATAAACTGCCAAAATGTGGTTCAAAATTTCATTCACTACTAAGAACATAGAGAGATTATTTATTCGTGGAGAATCAGTATAAAGTACCCTGCCTCAAGTCTATTTGTGCAACTTCTGCTGTTACTGAAGGACTGATGAATAGCTACCAGTTGGGTGAAGTTGGCTTTAAAGGTCATGCCTTGAAGTTTGTGGGCACTGAGTTGATACCCAACAGTAATAGAATCTACAGCTACAATTAAACAATGTGAATATCTTCTAACTTGTTTTGATGAGTGGCTGCTACTGTAGTTCCAAAGAATCTTCCATTTTACAATATTCAGGCAAATGGATATTAAGTATTCACTGGGATGTGGACATATCTGAGGCACTGAGGATACAGCAGAGCACCTTCTGGAAAGAACTTCTTTCCCGAGGGAGTTTAGGTTGTAATAAAGGAGTCCGAAAATTCCAGTTTTCTTTTTATGCTCAAAATGTTGTTCTTGGACTCTAAAATGCATAGACCTTTTGGGGTATGGAAGGAAGGAATAGTCTTAAAGGAAATCAAAATACATCCTTATGTGAAATTGGAAATTACCCTTAGAAGAAACAAAACCATAAAATCTGAGCTAATTAATAATATCATCTATCTCCTGGTAATTCACTGTAAAGGATTTGCCCCAAAGGAAAGCAATAATCATTGCTAGTGGTTAAATTGTTTTGAGGAGGCCAGTCTACTCTTGAGAAAAGTGAAGAATAATTCAGATGCTCGAGTAATTTAGGAGTAGGAAGCTACAATTTGGCCATGATGAACCCTTTGTTTGTCTGCCTCATCCAAAATCTGAAACTTTTCCTGAGCCAAGATTGGGATGACCCAAGTAGGGCACTCACCTTGGTTACACAGTTTAAGGGCATGCAGAAAAATTCAATCAAGCTAATATTTTAATGAAAAGAGCAGTTTTTAAAAATTAATGCACAAAAATCTGTAATGAAAAAAGTACCAAAAATGGAATACAGACTAGTGCTCTATTGTCACTCGCTGTTCACTTGGACTATGTTTCCCTGCCCACCCTACTCTAAACTCCAAGAGCACTTTGGTTGCTCCAGAATTCCCAGCAGGTTTTATTGTGTGTTATGGTCACTTGCTTCTATGTCCTGTTGTCCGCAGGGGTGATATATTACTATGAATAGCAAGGCCATGTCTGTTTTGGTATTCCTCACTTTACCCAGCATTGTACATAGCAGCTACTCCCTAAGTGCTGGTTACATCAGAGGGCTGGGCAAATTAGAGCTCCAAACCCCTTGACATTTCCTGAGCCTTCTAAAGACCATTTTCTCTAAAGAGATAACTAAAAGAATGCAGAGAATCCACACTATGTGAAAGCCTTTTAAATTTGAGGCGTTATCTTTTTATGCTTTTCACTTTTATTGTATTCATTCTAAATTACTCTGTTCTGTGATCGGGCTGATTTTTGAAGAGCCGGTTATGTTGATGTACACAATTAGAGATACCTTGTTTTTTTCCTTGTACATTTTGACTTGTTTCAACATCGATTTGTGCTAATGAGCATGTCTGCTAGTTTGCCGCACAGACACTTGAAATTATGTCATCCAGAGCATTCATTCTTCCTTGAAACTTGTTGTTCCTTCTCTATTCCTGGTCTTGATGGAAGGCACCATCATTTGCTTCATTTCTAAAACCGGAATTCGGGAGTGATCCTTAATATTTTTCTACCCTGTATCCAATCCATGTCATATTTTACCCATGCTACCTTATGAATATCCTTGGGATTAATCATGGCCATGGACCAAAGTATCAGGCTCTCTAAGAGGGACCATTGCAATACTCTCTTGTGTAGTTTCCCAGCCACCAGTCCAGTCCAATCTCCACCCAGCTGCCAAAGGCGCGTCATAAAGTACAAACCCAATAAACATCACTCTCCTACTTTCAACCCCCTGGTGAATGACTTACTGGCCATTACCTTCAGGAGAACAGACCCAGTCTTTGTTTTTGTTTTAAAGATTTTATTTATTTATTAATGAGAGACACACAGAGAGAGGCAAAGACATAGGCAGAGGGAGAAGTAGGCTTTCTGTGGGGAGCCCGATGCGAGACTCCATCCCAGGACCCCGGGATCACGCCCTGAGCCGAAGGCAGATGCTCAACCACTGAGCCACCCAGGCATCCCAATCTTTGTAATGATGCAGTCAAGGTCTTTCTCCATCTGGTTCCTTCCTTGCCAGTCTCGTCTGGCACTATTCCCTGGCTGATTGCCTGCATTTTCTGTGTTGTGGAAGGCCCTTCTTCCAGTTCAACTGTCATCCTTCCTCTACCAGCCCTTGTTTGACTAGGTATTCACCTTCTGTGCTTCCATAATATTGGACACATACTTCCATCAAACATACAATAAACCATGACAGATTGCTTTTTACCCACCAGGATGTGAGCTACTTGGGGAGGGGTGTGCATGGCAGGAGTATGTCTTTTGGTTTTTGTGTCCCCGTATCCAGTGTAGGGTAAAGCAATCACTTACGAAACTCACCCAGGTCATTCAACCACTTGTTAAATTACATTATTCTCATGTCTGTCCCCTCCTGTTCATTCTCATAGCCATCTTCTGGTTTAGATGGGTATCACTCTCTTGCCTCTGCATGTTTTATATTCTATCTAACTCAGACTAATATTACTCCTGGAAGATATCTGTTTCCCCCTCATCTCTATATGCTGAAACCCTTTTGGTATCTTTCAGTATTCATCTTCTAAACTGTCTGCTTCATCAGATGTTTTCTGCTTTCCTGCACGTGAAAATAATCCCTCTTTCCTCTGGGCACTTCTTCACTCCCACCGCAACCCCCAGCACACATACACTTTATTTACATTGCATTGCTGTAATTGGCAAAGCGGTCAACATTCCTTCCTTAGATTGTGGGTAGAGACTGTTGTTTCTCCCTTGCTCTGTTCCCCTACAGGTCTAGCTCAGTGCTTTGGTCATAGAAGGGGCTCAGAATTGAATTGGAACTGAACTGAATTGAATAAACTAACCATTTATGAAATAATTTGCTTTAGAGTTGCCAGAATTAAATGGCTGCTCCAGTGGCAATATTACTCTAACTCACTAATATCATTTGATCCACTGAGGAGCTAGTTAATTAAGTAGGTGGATTAAAAATATAATCTGCTAGAGAAAGAATGTTTTGGCAGGGACCCATACATTGTGGTTTTGTTTTGTTTTGTTTTTTTAAAGCATTATGATCTCTCAGCTGTAATTCCTCTTGCTTCCACCCAACATAGCAATGGGACACTCTGCACATGACTGTTGATGGCTGGTTTAGGAATACAAGACCATACACCTGTGTGCCAGATGTGCTCTGCAGCCTGTGTGCTACCCCAGTCCATCTGCAAAGCCTACCCCATGCTGGCTTCTTTCTATAGACAAGGGGGCATTGGTCCCCAGCCTTTTTACATGATAGGTTCCCTGGTGCTTGCCTGTTTTCCTGAACTTAAAACCCCCTTCATTGAATTTCAATGTCTTGGATGACCTTTGCCAACACAAGAGGCCTTAGTTCATTTGCTTATCAGGGAGTCTGCTTTTTTTCTGCATGTTTGATTTTTGGCCTGGTGCTTTTTTTTTTTTTTTTTTTTTGACTTGTATCACCACTTGTGAGAATGCTGTTGGGTCTTCTGTAGCCAAATCAGCCACATCAGCACCAGCAGTAGTTAATAGCTGATCAAATCCTTAGGATTTCCATGTAGTGCCTTAAGAATGTCATCTGATATTGAATGTAGCTTTAACTGGAATGAATGGGATTCAATAACGAATGGGTCTGCATTGATGGGCACTGGAGACAGGATAGCTTTGTGATCCTCTTTGTTTCTGTAAGAATGCCTCTGCAACCGAATCCGGCCCATTTCTATGCCAATGTGCTAATAGTTGTGGAATCTCATTCATCTCAACAGAGGCCAGTTAGCTCTGGAATCCCATCTGTTTGAGTGGATGCAGTAAAATGTCATGAAAATGTGGCCATTCATTCACATCACCAGTGAGAGCTTTCTCACTATTAATTTCCTTTCATTTTAAGTGACTCCAATCACACAGTTTCTTATACCAACTGAAAAAAAAGTGTTTAGAGTGTTCACTTAATTTTTTATTTTGATTTTTAAGTGCTCATCCACAAGAGAGAATTAAACAGTTATAAAAATATGCACAGAGTCTAAATGGAGATGCTTGCCATCCCTACAACAGATTTAAAAAAAAAAAAATGCTTCAGCCAGATTTTTCAAGTCCCTCTTAGCATAGGATGCCCAAGGCTGTGTTTTGGCCCAGAGGAATTTTTAGGCTGATTTTTTTTTTCTCCTGAAAATATAAAGTTTAAGCAGTAGAGAAACAGGATGAGTGTTAACGAGAACGGGGTAAAAGAGTGCTGTCTCTTATAGATTGCTGGAATGACACAATAGTTAAGAATGTGGCAAGCCTTCTAGTTCTGCTCCTGGCTAGTTGGCTAGCAGAAATGCTGGAGCCAGGCCAGCTACAAATTGTAGCAGGAGCCCGTAAAATCACGGTCAGTAGGAATTACAACCGTTTTCATACATTTTGTCATTTCCTTAAGAAATTCCCTAAATTGATTTTTAAGTCAAGAAATTTGACTTCTAAAATAGAGTATCTGTGTGTATGCTTTATGTATTTCAACATGCATCTGATAGAAGTAAAGGAATGGATAAAGAACATAGGAGATAATCGATTATTTGCTAAAAATAAATATGGAGGAAAAGTGCTTTTCTCCCCCCCCCAGGTACCTGTAAGCATATAAATGGCTTAATCGCTCAAATATGTTTAAAGGTATCAGACATTTTTCATGGACTCAACAATATTAAGAATAACTAACCATTGCTTCCTAGGTGCCAGGCACAGTTCTAAGTGTTTTATGTACATTAACTCATTTGATCTTTGTCACAAAATTGTGAACTACTGCTGTCATTTCCATTTTATAAATCAGGAAAGTGAGATTCAATGAAGCTGAGACTTTATCCTTTGTCTCTAATATTAGCTTTATTATCACTTGATTCCTAGAATGAGATTCACCTTTTTATTTGCGAGGTGTGAATTAACAAAGCAATGTGCCTACCAATTTAAATCAAACATGCCAGAACAAATGCAGCAGACTACTGTTTATCCAGAATGTCTATAATTTGACACATTCTGAACTAATAACTTTTCCAAAATGTGGATATCTTGACTTTGAAAGAATGCAACAGTTGATAAACATAATTTTATCCCAGAATATGATATTTGCACAATTGAAGCTAAATGCTTTGAACATGATTTCCTGCCCAACATATAAACAACTAAGAAACATTACAGCACAAGTATTACTAGCCAAGCTGTTAAGATAATACTGTTCTATTTCTTACAAACTTCCCTTCTCTTACTCTTATTCTGGGGACTGGGCTACTGTAATTTCACCTGGGAGATCAAACCATCACTTTATACCATATGTTAAACCAAACCATGCTTCAATTATTAGAATGCTGTGATTATTAAGATGTTAATCTTTTAAGGTATTCTCATACAATGATCTCAATGCTTGAATTCTTATTATAATTTCTTATAAACTCTGCTCTGTATTCAAATGAGTGCTATTGGTTTTCAAAGATGATCCTTAAAGAAGTTATAGACATATTTTAATAGTGCTACTAAAGATTAAAATTTCTTTGAAATTCTTCTTCTTTTTTCATTTGTAGCAAGCATTAATTTATTAGGAAGTGGCTGTTTATCCTTGGAATTGCCTTAAAAATGTAATTTCTGAAGATGTAAATAAATGATAAGTTATTCCATATTCATGGATTGAAAGAATTAATATTGTTAAAATGTCCATACTACCTGAAGCAATCTACAGATTGAATGCAATCCCTATCAAAATTCCAGTGGCATTTTTCATAGAAATAGAACATTCTAGCAATTTTCAGGGATATTCTAAAGCTTCTGATAAACAATTAAAAAATAAAAACTATGTCACATGACATAGCAGAACGGCAAAAATAGTTACATAAATATTCTATGTACTTGTTCAGGAACAGCTGTACATTGCCGTCAAAGATAGCACAGTCTTGCATCTTTTCTTGGTACCACTGTGACCCCTGGCCTCTTTTTGAGCCCATGTCTTCCTCAGAACTGACATCACTTGGCTTCACCTCTGCTTTAATGCAGTAGGAAGTTTTAGAAGCCAGTGCTGATCAACTTTGAGATTTTCGCCCTGACCAACACCACACATTGGGTTTTTCCCCAGGAGAAAAAAATTATATTTTGGCAAAACTGGCTACTGGTTTCAGGATAAGTATTATGTCAGTGTTTGTGGTTTATGTTCTCGAGTAGGTCCTTGAAGGCTCAGAGTGGACCAATATATTCATTTCCCATTTCTTCTATAAAAAATGACCACAAACTTAGTGGTTCTAAAACCACACAGATTTATCCTTTCAGCTCTGGAGATGAAAAGTCCAAAATCAGTTTCACTGGGGTAAAGTCAAGATGTCAGCAGGGAGAGTTCCTCCTGGCTCTGAGGAGAGAATCAGTTTCTTTGCTTTTATCAACTTCTAGGGGCTGAGTATATACCTTGGCTTTTAGAACCTTTACCTTAACAGCAAATCACTACAAATTCTGCTTCTGTCATCATACCACCCCTTCCTGTAATCAGACTTCCCTTTGTCTTTCTCTTATAAGGACCTCTGTGATTACATTGGAAGACTCCGAGAATCCAAGATAATCTCCCTGTTTCAAGATCTTTAATTTTAATCACATCTGCAAAGTTCTTTTGGCCATATAAGATTACATTCCTTGGTTTCAGAAATTAGGACCTGGGCACCTGTGCGAGCCATTATTCAGTCTACCTTAGGTGGCTCAGCTACCACAAAGGCCTAAATCTGTGTCTGCTATGGTCTGAATGGTTGGTGCCCATGCAAATTCATGTTGAAAATCATAACCCTCAGGGTGATGGTGTAAGGAGGTGAAGCCTTTTATGAGTGATTAGGATATGAGGATGGAGCCTTTCTGATTAGTGATCTTAGAAAGGAGAACCCAAACGGCTAGTTTGCCCCTTCCACATGTGGGCACACACTGAGAAGGTACTCACCATGAGAGGTCTCACCAGAGCAGGACTATGTGGGAACCTTGACCTTGGACTTCCAGCCTTCAGAACTGTGAGAAGTAAGTTTCTACTGTTAATGAGGCACTTAGTTTGTGATACTTTGTTAGGGCAGCCCAAATGGATTGAGACAGTGTCCTATTCATGTTCATTACAACTGCAGGACTGTAAGTTGGCAACATTTCTGCTCCTCTACGCTTTCTTCATAGTCTGCCCTGGCTCAGAAATGTAAAACCCTCATCATACCTTTGCATTCTTTTGCCTTCCCACTTGTCTTAGAACATATTTTGGGGCATGCTTTTTTGCAGAGCTAGTTCTTACTATTTTTTTTTTTTTTCAAAATGTTTGTTGACTGTGTTTTAAGGAACAAATGCAGGTTTATTGACAAAATCTCTTCCAGGGGGAATAAAAGTAGATAAGAACATTTTAAAAAACTGAATTTATGAATTTAAGAAAAGACAGAAGAAATAAGGAGGGAGAGAAGGTGAGTAAACGTTCCCTAGAGGTAAGTAGAGAGCAGGAGTCCATGAGGCCTGGGAGTGGTGAGGACCCAGACCTGATCCTAACAGAGGGCCTTACCAGAGTAAATGGCTGTGTGATGCTCTGCAAAGGCTGGACCCTGTGCCCAGGGCACCAAGGCCAAGAAAGCCACATGTATGGGTAAATCTAGGCTTAGACTTTGGGTAAATCTAGGCTCTATCAGTAGAACCTGTGTGGACTGAGTCTACCCATTGGAGGTTTGTTGGTTTATGTACCTATTTCTTTTTTGTAATTATCAAGGTATAATTTGCATAACATAAATTCATTCTTTTAAGTTATATGATCAGTGGTTCTTTAGTATATTCTCAAAATTAGGCCGTTGTCATCATTACTCACTTCCAGAATATTTTCATCACCCAAAAAGGAAATCCTATACCCATTAAGAGTCACTCTTTCCTCCTTCCTTCCAGTTTCTGTCTAGGGATTTGCATAATCTAGACATTTTGTATAGATGGAATCATATGATATGCAGCCTTCATAGCTAAGGCTTTTATGGCTTCTTTCCCTTAGCACAATGTTTTCAGGATTCATCCATGATGTAGCGTGTGTCAGTACTTCATTCCTTTTGGTGACCAAATAATATTCCATTCTACAGGTATACCACATATTACTTATACATTCATTAATTCGTGGTCACTGTGGTTGTTTCTATTTTTTGGCTATAATGATTAAGGCTGCTGTGAATACTCATGTACAAGTTTTTGCTTAGATATGTTTTCACTTTCCTCATATATTCAATAGTGGGATTCCTACATCATATGGTAGCTCCATGTAACTTTTTTCCTTCCTTTTTTCCTTCCTTCCTTCTTTCCCTCCATCCATCCATCCATCCATCCATCCATCTTTCTGAAACTATCAAACTGTTTTCCGAAGCATCCAGACCATTTTATATTCTCACCAGCAATACTAAAGGGTTCAAATTCTCTCCAACATGCGTTATTGTCTTTTTTCTTGTAGTCCACCCCCAATGTTTTGGTTGCATGAGACCCCAGGTCCTTTTAATAACCCTGGAAAAGAAGAAAAATCTTAACAGATTGAATCTTCCCACTATCAGGTAGTATAAAATTTAGAGTCCATTCAAATATAATTTAAATTAGGCATCCTTCTACATTTGAAAAAATATATATTTGCTTGCTTGATCTGACCTTCTCTTTGTACTATTGTAATTCTAATGTAGTGCTTCTTAACCTTTTTTCCATACAACTACGTATTTGAGTGGCCCATGGTAGTAAACAAAGGAGTCACTAATGGATGAATAAATACATTGAGTCAAAGGCTTTGTTTTACCTCCCTACTATACTATTTTGGAGACTCTGACTTCTTTTGTATGAATTCTTTTATAAAAAGAATAAATGTGTGATGAATTTATTTTCAAATATCAGTGAATTTGTATACATACTGAACTTGACTATAGCAAAGTATATTGTATGTGTTTTCATGATCTCCATATTATTTCAAACTGCAAGATTCTAGAGACCTCAAATGTGTCCCTTGCCATAGTGATTTTCCAGCAGCCTGCCATTTACGAATGGACATTTACAAATCCTACTTGATAATGTTGTGTCAGTCTTAATCCTAACATATAGGTTGACATCCCATCAGTGGTCTATTACCACAGTCAGCTAAAGACTAGCCAGTTGGGCACCTAGGTGGCTCTGTGGTTGAACATCTGCCTTTGGCTCAGGTGGTGGTCCCAGGGTCTTGGGATCGAGCCCCACATCTGGCTCCCTGCATGGAGCCTGCTTCTCCCTCTGCCTATGTCTCTGCCTCTGTGTGTGTGTGTGTGTGTGTGTGTGTCTCACGAATAAATAAATGAAATCTAAAAAAAAAAAAAAAAAGAAAAGAAAAAAAGAAAAAGATTGGCCACTTTATCCTTCCAAAAGAGACAGAGTTAAGTACTGGGATAGTAAAGTTCTTCTTGGAGTTAAGGTCTAGCGATATAATTTGAGAGTTTGTCAGATAAAAGAGAAGGAAAAAAAACAAAACAACTGAACAAGTGAAACTTGGGCCTCAAAAAAGTCAGAATGATGTTCTTAACACTAAAGGTAACCTAGAGGCACAGTCATAACTATTGTGACCTGATTCATCCCCTTTTCTACAAATGTTTTGGTTCTATGTACTCTCTATCTCCTATTTCTCTTTCTCTAGGTTTCTCTAGTCTCGTGGCTTCTGTGAACTTACTTTCCTGTATATCTTTCCATTTCTATGCCAGTCTTTTACCTGCGTCTGTCTTTGCGTGTTAGGCATTCAAAAATGAATCAACAGTAAGAATGATAGGATAGACAGGTCATCATTCAATGTAGAGAATCTTCTAGGGTCCGACTGCATCTTCTAGGCTGCCTCCTAGGCTACTAGCCTGCCTCCAGATCATGGACTTTTCCTCGAATCAAATCCTAATCCAGTCATTATGCCCAATATGGCAGAACTCCACGATGCAAAGCATGGGAACCATTGTAGAAGGAGTTGCCTACTGTCGCTTCTCTTAGAAACAAGCCATGAGGGGATCCCTGAGTGGCTTAGCAGTTTAGCGCCGCCTTCAGCCCAGGGCATCATCCTGGAGTCCCAGGATCGAGTCCCACGTCGGGCTTTCTGCATGGAGCCTGCTTCTCCCTCTGCCTGTGTCTCTGCCTCTCTGTCTCTCTCTGTGTCTCTCATGAATAAATGAATAAAATATTAAAAAAAGAAACAAGCCATGGTACTAACAGATATTTGATTCAGTACATTCTCTACACCTTTCTGTTTTGGAATCCATATGAAAAGAACTTAGGAGAAAGCTGGCTCTTCAGGAGGTAGGTTTGGCAACGCTAGTGTATGTAACACCTTTGGTTTGAGTGTTGACTCCCTAAAAATTCATCTATACACTATTCCTCCTATAATTTATGAAATTAAAATCTTAGAGTTTTATGCTTTCTAATATATGTGTATTCCCTCATCATTTTCTGAGTCATATTTTCTCTTTGTATTTCTTTAGCAGATGGAATCTTATAAAAATGGCCCAAAAAGGAATGCAGGGACATTTTGTGTATGCTTTAAAAATATGTCTTCAATATGCCACATGACCTCTTCCTAAAGCAGCAGAGTGATTCAGCTTTCACTCTGCTCACTTGGTGGTCTGAGGGACTCGTTGAAGGCATCATTCTAAGTAAATTTCCTCTCTTTCATTTCTAAAGTAAAGAGTGGTAAGATTTCTCTTTTTGGCCAAATTCAAGTTACTCATTGTGTCATCCTCTTGGTTTAAGTTGACCATAATTTTATCACTAATATTTACAGTGGAGACGGTGTATATAAGAAAGGCTGCAAAACTACCAGGCAGGCAAACCTGACTTCTTTATAGCCGTGTTTCTTTTCTATCAAGACCAGCAGCAAAAGAAACTGACAGAATTTGTGCTGAGTTTGGCATTTTTGCTGAAAACAGGTATTTTTGGCTGAATGCATTTGAGAAATTTTAAGTGGCATTACCTGAAACCAATGCCTTAAATAAATAGGGAGGTTTGAGCTAAAATAAACTGGAAGAAGAGGCAATATACATGTAGTATCTGTTGAAGCAAAAATATCCCCCACAACAAATTCTAAATGAAGTGAAGAAATAGAGAAGAGTTTAGAGTGCTCCACCATGAGAATTTTAAAAATCTATCTTTTGTTCATCTCTGCATGTGTTTTATGTTAGCCACATCAATATGGTGTCACTAAATTTCAATGGAAGGAAATGGATACAATGTTTTCTACAGAAATCTTTTCTGTCACTTAGATTATACTCAAAGGCAGAATGGTGTGAAATGAACACTTTTCACCAGGTTAAAGTGTCTGGCTCCTGTGTCTCAAGATAGACTCTCAACAAGTGTCCTCTCTCCAATTTGGAGTCTTCTAGAAAGCACATATCAAATCACCAATGCATTAAATGACATTTCTAATTATCCAGTATGTGTGTAGGTCCGTGGCTAAGACAGGTCAAATTCCATTTTTATTTTATTTATTAGTAGAAGGCTTTTGACACAGCCCTGTGGCAAAGTCCATGATGGCAAGTCAAACCTCACTTTTTTGTTCAATTTCAGATTGAGATCAAACAAACAAAAAACAGACTCTTAAATACAGAGAACAACTGGTGATTGCCAGAAGGGTAGTGGGGGAGGGGTTATGGATGAAATAGATAAAGGGAATTAAAAGGTACAAACTTCAAGTTATAAATAAGTCACAGGAATAAAAAGTACAGTGTAGGGAATATAGCTGATAATACAGTAATAATGTGTAATGACAGATGGTAACTACATTTATTATGGTAAGCATTGAGTATAGAATTGTCAAATCAATATATTGTACCTTAAAACTAGTATAAAATTATATGTTAATTATATTTCAGTAAAATTATCATGAAATATCATATGTGACAAAAGAAAATTTAGTGAATTTCTAGGGAAATATAATGGGTAATAACATGTATTTTTACCTATTCCCTCCCAAATCTTAAATAAAATTATAGAAATGGGATATAAAATGTATAAACCATTAAAATTAACAAGAATATGAGAGATGCTAATTGCAGATAAGAAATGGCAACAACTAAAAAGAAAAAAAGAAACAGTAGTAACTTTTTTGAGGACAAAAAGTAAATGGGCAGTAATGAGTAAATTAGTAAAGTGCAGAGAGTAGAATGCTAACTGAATGCCTGAAGAAGGAGACACAAAGAAGCAAGGAAATGCAAGCTATAGGATTTTGGTCAGTCCCAGAAAGTAGAAGCACCAGATGTCCAGAAAGATGGAAGTGATGATTGAAATAGTAAGATTGGTTGGAGTTCTGAACAAGGAGTAGTTAAATTCACTTCTCCACCTGTTACATTCTGGTGATTACTGTAACCCAACCCTGGTAGGAAAGATAAGTCTCCTCTTTGAATAAATTAAATGAGAGACATTAGAGTTCTGGACACCAGGCATAAATGTAGAGTGGGGAGGTGTAGTGTTAAACTGAACACAGGAGGAAGAAGTGAAAGACTACTTATTTAATAGTAAGCCCACAGTCAGCCTGAGCCTTACTGTTCCATTCATCTACCAGAAGTGTTTTCTGTCAGGCATTTTCTTTTTTTCCCCATTTTGGGTAGAATCTTAGAGAATTTCTCAGTGAATTTACCAAAGAGCCTATAGAAAATGAAAAATCATTTCTCCTCTATCTTTCTGAGTTCTTGGCTGAGACCACTGTAATAAAAGATCAAGAAGGAAAAAACAACAAAAGTTTGTTAACATGTATACTTCACGCATACATGGGATAGACCAGAAAAAAATGAGTAAGTCCCTGAGATGGCTTAGAATTCAGAATTAAATACCATCTTGATAGGGAAAGGGGAAGGGGTGGGTGCAGTGTCTAAGGAAGTTGAGTGGGTCCTTAGAATAGACTGGAAGTATGATAGCTTGTGACAAAGTTTGTCTGGGGGTGCTGTTGACTTCTAGCTTCCTCTCCTGTGGCAAGAGTCCATCTTTGCTGGTTGATAAAACTCCCATGGAGGGGATTTATAATTGTGTTCCTTTTGGTGGCTATGTCTTCAGGCATATCAGGAGAGTTTTTAAAAAGCCCCTCCCTACTTTTATTGTTTTTCAAGTACTTACAACTCAAATAATCAATATACCAAATCATATGTTGGGGTGGCATGTCCTGAATCCCTACAGTTATGTTTTAGGGTGGTTTATTCTGCTACTTTCAATCCCCAAATAAGAAGTCCATAAATCTAACATTTGGGAAATCTCCCAAAGAAATGTCCACTTAGATCACTTTCTCATAAAACTCTCATCAATGTAGAAATCAGAGTAAAACATTAAAAAGAACTATCCTTAATATCCTAAAAGAAAAGATAAGCCATTTGTGGCAAGAACCAGAATGTGTAAAGAAGAAAAAATAAGAAAACTCTTCACTATTAATAAAATTCAATCAATATGAAATTCAATGAAGTTAAGGGTAAGGTTATCTTGCAAAAAAATGGATTAAAAGTTAGAATATGAGAGAAAATATAATAAAAATAGAGAATCAATTAGGAAGGTGCAATATCTCATATTTCCAAAAGGAGAGAACATAATATATAGAGAGGGAGATATTATCAAGGAAATATTAAATTAAGTTTTCTCTAACAGAAGGATATGGGTCACCAGACTGAAGAAGTCTACCAGAACTTAGCACAGTGTAGGAGGAAAAAAGATCCATAGGGGATAAAGAAAAGATTATGAAGGCTTCCAGAAAAGGAAAAAAAAAAAAAAAAGTAACACACAAAAGATTTGAAATCAGAGTGGTTTTAGAAATTTCCAAAGAAATGTCGAAAGCCTGAAAAAGTGGTGTAACATACTTCAAACTCTAATTTAAAAAGTTATTTTCAGGCAGCCCGAATGGCTCAGTGGTTTAGCGCCGCCTTCAGCCCAGGGCATGATCCCAGAGACCCAAGATTGAGTGCCACGTCAGGCTCCCTGCATGGAGCCTGCTTCTCCTCTGCCTGTGTTTCTGCCTCTCTCTCTCTCTCTCTCTCTCTCTCTCTCTCTTTATCTCATGAATAAATAAATAAAATCTTTAAAAAAAAAAGTTATTCTCAATCCACAATTTTATACCTACCCAAACTATCAAACAAGTGTGAGATATAAAATATTTTAATACATGCCAAGTCTCAAAAAATTACATCCCACATACCATCTTTCCAAAAGATCTTAGGGAAAAAAACCCACAAGATCAAGAAGCAAACCAAGAAGGAGAAGGGTGTGAGATCCGGGAAGTTTCCAAAAAAAGACAGAGAGAGAGAGAGAGATGTGCTAATTTGAAGTCTTAGTTTGACATCCATGCATGAGGCTAGGAAAACACCAATCAGCCTTGTGGCAAGTAGAATGTCTCTAATTATGGAACTCCTATATCATAGGACATGTCTGGGAGTTGGGGAAAAATTATTCGTAGATGGAAAATAATCCAATTATATAAACAAAGCAACTCTTAATTCCAGGAAAAACAAAAATTATTTGTAAGAACTGAAAATGTAGTATGTCATGTGGCTCAGCTATAACAATATTTACCTATTCATAATTAGGTCAATATAATGTAAATGATTTTCATTTTTTAAATTGTGATGACATTGTGAGGAGAGTAAGAGAGAAAAGAAGGTTTAGCATGTGTTAGCAATAGCTGAAGAAACTTTAATCATATTTATAGTAGAAACCAATAGGTAGTAAAGGAAATCTTAGATCATTATGAAAAAAATAGTTTAAGCACATTATCTAGAAATACAAGTAACAGGAAAAACCCAACTAAAATAGTTTCAAGTAATTGCATATAGAGAGGGGAGCTAAAGGATTGGGAAAGTTGGCTGCTGTTTTTCTTAATTAATCTAAAGCAGAGGTCAGCAAGCTATGGTCCATGAGCCTGGTTCAGCAGGCTGCCTATTTTTGTAAATCATGTTTTATTGGATTACAGCCATGTCCACTCCCTTACAGATTATCTGTGGTTGCTTTTGTCTCACAAGAAATTGGTACAAAAACAGAGTAGAGTATTTGTAACAGAGACTGTATGGCCTGCAATGTAAGTTATTTACTTTCTGTCCCTTACAGAAGAAATGTGCCAACCTCACATCTAGAGCATCTCAAATGTTAGGTACTTTAGAATCATCCAGAGGGCTTCTTAGAACACAGATTGCTGGGTCTTCCTTAGACCCTGATTCAGTCAAGCTTGGGCCTGGGGAATCTGTGTTTCTAACAAGTTTCCAGGTGATGGTGAGACAGCTGGTTCAGGGACAGGATAGTGCTTTGAGAACCACTGGTTTAAAGGAACCTATTTAAAAAAAAAAAAAATCATACATAAGTACCATGTTTATAAAACAAATTTTAAATGTTTAGAAATATAAGCTTGAAAACTCACATGCAAATTTAGGCTAAAATAAATACAGAAACGACCTCTGGTAAATTAAATGTGACAAGAAATTGAAATGCAATTTAATTTAAAAAAACATCTTTTTAATGGAACAAAAACATTAATAAATTAAACTGGAGAAAATATGCTGTGTGTTATTAAAATAATATCTCACGGATGCAGGCATAGATGTTAACAGTTCCCAGGATCCCTGTCACTGCATGGGCACATTTCATCCAAGTGGTTAGTAGGTAGACCTCTTCTACTACCTCCTGTCATTCTGCTGTTTATCAAAGGCAGATTATGCAGAACAAAATCAGCTATGCATACAGTTATGGAAAAATCCTTTCTTTTTTATTTCCTCTTAAATATTTTCAGGATTTCCATTTAATGTCTTAGGAGAGCACTTATTTTCTGGACAGCAGAGTCTAGAAACTTGGTTTAAAACCTCAGCAGTTTAGTGCCGTCTTCAGCTCAGGGCATGATCCTGGATACCCGGGATCAAGTCCTACGTCGGGGTCCCTGCATGGAGCCTGCTTCCCCCTCTGCCTGTGTCTCTACCACTCTCTCTCTGTTTCTCATGAATAAATAAATCTTTAAAAAAATATATATATATAAAATAAAACCTGTTCTTCCCTGTACCCCTTTCACTGACGTTGAAACTGACAGCAGGGAATCTCCTGGGTGGTAGATCCATGATCTGCTGACCTGCTGCCCACTTCCTTCCCCTTTTTCAGTCAGCTCCCATTTGCTTTGCTTCAGATTGTGAAGGAAGGAACCCAAACCCAAACTGAATGAACCCAAACTCAAATCAAGCATGAAGAGGGAAAAAAGAAGCACTGCTAATACCGCTAACCATCTTTTTTTTTTTTTTTTCGAGAAGCCTAAAACAAAGGAAATTCTCTGCTTCCAGAAATAGCCTTAATCAGTCACATATGTGAACATAGACCCAGTGACTGTTCAAACAATTTTCCAGCAACATAACAGGATTTTCCCAACGCACCGATTTTTTTTCCTTTTGCCCTATTATCAATATGTTTCTTTTTTTGTCTTTCTTTTTTCTTCTTTTTTTTTATTTTTTATTTTTCAGGATCCTAGGCATGATACCACACTTTTCAATCAGGCAGGCAGGATGCTGAAAATCTGCAGTGTTTGAAAGCAAAGAGAAATGAAGGATTATTGAGAGTAGAAATAGTCCCTGGTTGGTAAAAACAAACAAACAGCTTTAAAACTCTAAGAATTGTGCCCTGCGGGGGTGGGTTTGCTGAACTGTCAGCTCTACCAGTTAATGAGGTAGTTTGTCTAATGGAGATAGAAAAGACCATTTTTAACAATGCTGGGTTTTGTGTGTGTGATTTAAAAATCAAATTGAGTGGAAATGCAGCAAATACGAAATGGTATTGTTTATTTTCTAATTAATTTGCTACAAACCACAAAATAAAAGTGTTAAATATATTAGATGGTGTGTGATATTTTAGAAGAGAAAGCAGGGAAAACATTCACCTCTCATAGTCCATTTACTTTATTTTCATCAGAGAAAAAAGTTGTGGTTTGAAAGTGTGAAAAGGACAATGATATTTGGGGAGGGCATCACTTTTAGGGATAAATGTGTTACATAAGCAAATAGCAAATACGGTCTCCTTTGTAAGGGACAGCGAAGTTCTGGGGAACCTGGGACCAGATGGTCTCACTGTTGATGACATTCATTTGTAATATTAATAGGCCAGGGACTCAAGGCCCTGGGGAGAATGTCATCTGAGTGAGGCCAGCCACTCACATCACAACAGCTTGTGGACTTTTTCCTGTAGGGTACAACTAGGACACCTCAGGCACTCAGTGACATAAAAGCACAGCATGGTAGAGGGGAAAGCACAGAGATGTAGCCAGATCTAGGTTCAGATTGTGACTTAGCCACAGGCTGACTCTGTGACATTGCTGTTAAGTCAATTAAACTCATTGAGGGGGTGGCTCCATGGTTGAGCATCTGCCTTTGGTTCAGGTCGTGATCCCAGGATCCTGGGATCGAGTCCCACATCAGGCTCCCATAGGAAGCCTGTGCTTCTCCCTCTGTCTATGCCTCTGCCTCTCTGTGTCTCACATGAATAAATAAATAAATTCTTTAAACAAACAAACTCATTGAGACTTAGTTTTCTCACCTGGAAAATGAGGATAACTGCCTATGGACAGCTCTAAGGGCCAGAGCTTAAAGCCCCTAAGTCAAGTGCTTGACAACACAGTAAACAAATGGAAATTACTATGAATTAGAAAATGTGGGGATTCATAATCAAGCTGGCCAGCTTCACAGACTGAGAAGTCAGGAAGCCTTAATATGTCTTGGTTCTCCACTGTACCCGGATCCCACCTTTCCTTCTTCCATGACAAAAGTTTTAGTCCTAATGTTTTCCTCAAACAACTGTGCTGTGACTTCCTCCCTGCCCTGATCCCAAAGCCTCTTGTCTATTCCAGTGAGCTTGTTCTTAGAAGCATATCATTTGATGAGACAATACATATGTGAATAATGAACTTTGACTTAGTGGTTTGTTTTTTTTTTTTAAGATTTTATTTATTTATTCATGAGAGACAGAGAGAGAGAGGGAGGCAGAGACACAGGCAGAGGGAGAAGCAGGTTCCATGCAGGGAGCCTGACGTGGGACTCAATCCCAGGTCTCCAGGATCAGGCCCTGGGCTGAAGGCGGTGCTAAACCACTGAGCCACCCGGGTTGCCCTTGACCTAGTGTTGACTCCACACAGGGCACTCTTCTTCTCTTGATGTTACTTCATTTCCTCATGTACCCCTCGTAACCACCCTCTGAAGTAAATTCTATTATCATCCCCATTGTGTAATAAAAACTGCTATGTTGAGAAGTAAGATCACTGCCCATGGGATGGAACCATGATTTGAACCTAGGCAGTCTGGCTCTAGAATCATGCTCTTGACTGTGACTCTGTGCTGGCCCTGAGATATTGTTCTTGTTTTGTGTCATGTGGGTTTACTCTCAGGGCTTTCCTTCAGTGGAGTCTAGAGTTTGAGACTTTTGCTGAATATTGGTCTTCAGGACCAAAATGAGCCCATGGAGTCTACAGTCAGCCCACCCTATAATTGATTTCAGGCTTTTTCCACTCCTGGTCACCAGGAGTCCTAGGTCTCGATCATCCCTTGCATGTCTTTTGTGAGGGCAGAGCAATTTAACCCTCTTTAACAACATGATCTCAGTTAGAAGCTGTTAAAACTAGACAGCTCTGTGATGGCAGGATCCACATTAGCATTGTTTCATACTGTATCTCTACAGCCTACATCAGCACCAGGTGTCTAGTAGTAGTTTGCATTCCACTATTATTCCACAATAATATTTCACAACTGCTTTATTCCACAAAGCAGTTGTGTGGATCTACGGATGGTGTTCTTACAAGAAAGGTATATACTATTGACAATGAGAAACTGATATATTTCATGGGTCTTTGGCTATATCTCTTACTTACCTTTCTTTAGGATCTAGGGGTCTCCTAGAATTATATTTTATCTCGTTGGGCATCTCATTCCAAAAGAATGGGTTGAAATCCCGAATTTGTTTATAAAACGTATGTAACATCTTGAAAGAACCTAGGTTAGGACATCATAAAACAATGTGTCTCTAAAAGAAGCAAGAAAAAACATTCATTCATTCATTCATTCAATCAATATTTATTGAGTATCTGTGGCCTATCTGGTTTCCTTTTAATAGATTAAAACGTTGTGGTACACAAAACAGAAAAACTCTCCCCTCCTGGTCAGTTCATTCTAATGGGAGACTGACAAAGCACTCTCACAAAAACTTAAGTGCCATGGAGAAAACTTAAAGCAGGATGAGGAATATGGAGAAAGATTACCCCAGAGTGGGGGGACATGGCTATTTAATATAGGATAGTTGTGGCTATTGTGAAATTATTTGTAAATTTGATTCTATATTAGAATATAAGAATTTAAGAATAGTCAATATAGGGGAATAGCCAGGAGCTAGGAGAGCTAGATTAATACCTGAGATTTTTCATATAATTTGATAAAGAAGAAGATATTTTTAACTTGTGATATTTATTTATTTATTTATTTATTTATTTATTTATTATCTATCACTCTATCTTTTTTTTTCCCTTACAGAATTAGCAGCTCTGAATCATTAAAGTAATAGCATTTCCCAGCCTTAAATTGAGACGCTCAACAAAAAAGGCATCCTTCTTGTAAATCAACACAACAAGATGAGAGGTGGAAAAATCATGCTGAGAAGAAGCAAGGTCATATGTTGAACTGTTTTGCCTTTTGCCCAGAAGACAGCTCAGACTCAATCCTTGCCCCATATTTACCTCCCTCATTTTGGTTCAAGACCTGAAGTGATGTGTTCCAGCCCCAGAGCACCTTTCATCCTGTGAGGCCTGAAACATGACCACCAGTAGCCACGCATGTCCCGTCCCGGCAGTGAATGGACACATGACTCACTATCCAGCTGCACCCTACCCATTGCTCTTTCCACCAGTCATTGGAGGACTTTCCCTGCCTCCCCTCCATGGCCTTCACGGCCACCCTCCTCCAAGTGGATGCAGTACCCCATCACCTGCAAGTAAGTACCACTGCAATTTGGTCTTTTCTCTTGGTTGGCTGGCTTAATGGATGTCAGAAAACAAGGTGTTTCATATCCCTGGGTAAGTTTTTATTTTGGGGGGGGTTTGGTTTCTCTTGGTCTGCAATTGTACTTTTAGTTCTATTGCAGAAATCTAATTTGAAACCTGACAAATGATGCGTTTTAGAATGTGGTCCATTCAAAACTCTGTTTTATTTTGCTCCATTTCTTAAAATGTAAACCTAAAAAGTAATCAGCAGATATGTATGACTAACATTCCTGAAGAAATTGGCCGCTTGATAAATAATGTGGACAGAGGATTAGAAGATGATTCCATAAAAATCACTTAACAGTAATGCTGGACTTAACATCAATTTTGGTTGTGAGGTCTTCTTTGAATCTCTAACTCTGCTCCTGGGTATAGATAGTATCTTTAATTGTTTAATTCATATCACATAAGCTTTTGTGAGTGTCTTCATTCACTTTTGGTTCTGTACTAAGCTGTTCCTTACCTCTGCTCTTAACTGGAATGTTGGGTATAAAGTATTATAAGATAAAAATAGAGTTAGAATTGTTCAAGACTGATACGACTTACTTATAGAAAACATACATATTATGTGATTTTTTTTTTTAAGACCTGCCTATTTCCGCACAAGCTGTGGTTAGCCAGTGAGCTCTTTCGCCTTTGAGAAATAGGTTGGCCATATGACACCTGGAGGTGACAAAACACATTTATCCTATGGGGATGCATCAGGGTGCCATAGTGCCTTCTCCAGACTCTTTCACAGCTCAACAATAACTTTTGAGAGCTCTGTCTGGTGATTATTTCAAATTTTACTGCTCTTTAAGGAGTTCTTACCAGTATTGGCTTGGTACTTAAGAGATTTTCTTTTGAAGTATTACCTTAATTGTTTTGATATTTTGGTCTTTGTGCCTTAACTTCTTCTTCCCACTATGTTGTTAGCTCACTGGGAACAGGAAGTTTGCTCCACCTAACTCGGATTCCTCAGCAAATGGTAGGGTGCCTTCAGAACTAGTAGGATGTTTAGGTGTCTGGGTGTTTGGGAAGATGTTTGGATGGATGGACAGACGGACAGAGAGATGGAATGAATTTTACTACAGGGATGCTGATTGCAATCACAGTGATTATCATGCCTGATATATGCTAACTGGTTTTCCTTCCTGGTATGACCTGATCATAATTCTTCCCTTCTGTGTTTTGGATTTCTGACCAGAATATGTGATCAGTAAAGTCTTTGAAATTGCTTAATAACATTCTCCCATGCTTCTCAAGTTCAAATGGAAAGTCGATACAGCCAAAGTGGTTTCTTGGCTGTCAGGAGAAGTAGAAAAAGAGCCTGTATTCAAAATATCTTGCTGACCCACGTGCCAGTTCAAACCCTGTTCACTCAACATGCAAATGATAAAATGAAGTTACTTTCAGCTAACACACGAAGCAGTCTGACAACATGATTGTTAAAGCTATTAAAATTTCACCCAGAAGCGCCTGTATCCAATTCCATAGGTCAGCCAACCTAATGGATAGCACATTTGAATGTATTTCTTTCCTCAGATCACAACTATATTTTGTAGATGTAGCTAAGGAGTTAAGGCAGTATTATTCCCATCCTGAATGATGTAATCTTGCAGATGGCAAACCCTTAGGCAGCTGTAGACCCGAGGTCCCAGCAACTTTGGGCTACTTTAGGTGCTTATTAGTAAGATCTTTGTGCTGAATTAGCATTCATGAACACTTGAACACACTTTCAATATACAGATCCCTCACCCATCTGCTTGCAGATATTTTTAGGTCTAAGAATTCTATAGAGCAGTGCTTGGCAAACTACAGCCTGTGGGCCAAATCCAGCCTGCCATCTGTTTTTATAAATAAAGTTTTATTGGAACCCAGCCACACTCATTTGTTTACATATTGTCTATGGCTACTTTCATGCTACAGTGTTAGACCCCGAATAGCCCACAAATCCTAAAATATTTACTCTCTTGCCCTTTACAGAAAAAAATTTCTGACCCATGCCATGGAGATAAGAAGTCAAGTCATCCCAAATGTAATCAGGCTCTGTTCTCTAAGTGGTGATGTTTGATCTTCTAATTCCTTATGCTATTCTGAGTCTCAGTAGCTAGGCCTATACCTGAATGAACTGGGCTATATAATACCTAAGGCTCCACTCCATTTACCTCTAAATAAAAGGCTGGTTGGTTGGTTTGTTTGTTTGTTTGTTTGTTTTCATTTCACAGTTACTAATAAGGCACAGAGACTGTCACTACCAGGTTGAACTGTAATGCAGTTGTCATTGTTCTAGATCAGAGTTGATCAAATGATGGCAATTTTATATGATCCAACCTATAGGAGAGGTTTTGCAGTTCAGAAGAGGGAGGATAATTACAGTTTTTTTGAGGACCTTGGGGAGAGGGTGCTGAGTACATTGAAAAATGACTGGAAAGTGGCAGAAAAAGGATGAAGAACTGAAAATTCAGGCTGGAAACATTGAAATTGGCTAACTTTATATGCTGGCTAATATCTTATTTTATTATTTCTTGCTACAGACAAAGTACATGAAAGCTGCTCAGATGAAAATCATTAAAAGAAGCTGCTGTTAATATGCAAGCTGTTAGTTGGCCCTTAAACAGGGAGTTGTCTTTGTCTTTGTTATAGTCTGAGGTTTAGAAAGACCAGGAACAAGGGTAAGGTCTTAAAAGTTAAATGTAGACTTTCTCTTGGCTAAAATTAACCATCAAATTTTATTCATGTATTGAGGTTATTTAGGGAGGTAGCTGAATTCTATAAAATCTCAATAACTAGCAGAACACATGCTTGGGTGGAAAAGCCAGCTAATCTGGAATGGGTGTTGGGAATGACTCCATAAAGAGGGTCATGTCATTGAACTATGGGATTTGCTGATGTTTCTTTCCTAATCCATACACATCCAGATCCTGTAGTTCAGCCAGAAAGAATAAATTCTGCTACCCCTGTAACAAGGTTCTTTCAGCACCATGGAATTACAGAAGGCCAAGAACCTTCTACCTCAAAATCTAGTGAGAACAATTTCTGTAGCAGCTACTGATACTACCCCCATTCCTGACACTTCTCACCATTCACTTCTGATTCTCTAGTCAGCCTGTTCTCCCAGATGACAGCTTGAAATCTGTACATTAACCTCTTCCTTCGGGTAATACACATATCCCCATTCCCACATAGAAAAAGTCCTTGACCTGCCATCTCATTTATGGTCATTAAACCTCTCTAAAGTTTTCTTACATCAACTATAAACAATTTTTATTTAAAGAATAGTCTTCTATAGTAATCGTATTCAAATCTTTTAAAGATAAAGATGAGGTATGAACTTGAAAGAAAAGTTGTTCCAATAAAGGGGTAAATTCAGATAATCTCCAAGGCCTTTACAACTGTAGCAGGTGAGGATTCTATATATGGCAGTTCTGATTTTCTCCATGTCTTCATGCCCTTTGCAGCCAAACATGCCATCTTTCTTTGGTGTGTGTCAATGGTGAACTCTGTTCTGTAGCATGGAGCACTTGGCCATTGGTATGAACATTTGTGACAACTCACAATTATGACAACTCACAATTATGAGTGAAAGATGTGACCGCTTTCCAGAAAATCTGCTCTCCAGAACTTTATAACATAAAGGAAAATAAATATTTGCAGGGGAGAGGTGGATTTAAAAATTTTCTATGTGTGAATGTCCTTGTCTTTGAATTCTGACTTAAATCTCTATACTGTAGAGTCTCTATGAGATTAGAAATCTGGAGACAGTAAGAAAAGAGGAAGTTGAGATAAGTAATAAGAAAAACTAGCATGTATTGAGCATCAGTATATAATCCACTGAGCATTTCATGTATGCCATTCTTAATCTTTTTTAATAGCCTCCTAATACCACTGCTAAACCATTAGTAACAGTCCCATTTTGCAGACGAAGACTGTGAGGCTTAGAAAACGCAAAGAACAATTACAGCTGGTTCATGTTGGTGCCAGATTCCAAGGCCAAATCTTGGAGCCCCTAAGTGAATATTTTTCCCAATGTGTTGGGTAACGAGGCCAATTTAACTGCTCAGCTAATCAACTCCACCATGGCTGTCTCTTTCCCATGATGCTTCAGAGTCTTTGGAAATGAAGGACATTTAAAGGAATTCACAACCTCTTTAGTTCCATCCATTACTGTGGAAGCAGATATTGTTTTTCATCCACTTGAGGCATTGAGGGTGGGCCCCATTGTTAGGAAGTCACTAACATTGTTAGGAAGTCTCTGTCCTAAAGGCAGAGATCCTGTCACCTCCAGGCAAGCATGACTCCCCACAGGAGGAAAGCCTGATATACTATGCCAGGGAATGCTCAAAATTGAATGTTCCAGAGCTCTCTGTGAAAATTGGACAACTGTCTGTCTGTCTCTCTTTATGGTTCCTTTCATGGCTGCTTGTTCTGTTTTATTGCCACACATGTGCTTTTTTATAGGTTGTTGTAAGCTGGAAAATATTATTAACAGTGTTGGCTTCAGAGACTCTCTCAAAATGATCTCCGTTTAACTCTACAATCTTAAAATGAGAGTTCTTTTCCTTGCTTCTTTAATGATCAGAAAGTGCTCTCCTGTCAAAATCACAAAATAGGGTATTGACTTAAAAAAAAAATCAACAGCCTTTTGGAGAGACAGACTGAGAGTCTCAGAGTTACCAATGACAGGACATAAACTGAGTATTATTTCTATCTCTTGTCTTAAGCTAAGAGAAGCCATGTATATGCAGCTTGTCTAAAGCAGTGTATGTGGCCAAACTGGAATTCATGTTGGGCCTTTAAGACAACTGGCCCATAGGTGTTGATCATGTTTTGAATACATGCAGATTGATAGTAACTAAAACCAACTTGTTAATTCCTATTGTCCAGCACTCTTTGCTTTATACTCTTGTCTTCTTTCTACTGTAAGTTGTATTTGTCCTTAAACATACACAATGACCCCACTGGACAGGGATCATTTCTAGTTTTAAGATGTCTGGAGCTTAGTATATTATTGGTATTCAGTGAATATAATAATATGGTCCACATGCATGTATTTGTCACATTTTTTAAAAGATTTTATTTATTTATTCATGAGACACAGAGAGAGAGAGAGAGAGAGAGAGAGAGAGAGAGAGAGGCAGAGATATAGGCAGAAGGAGAAGCAGACTCCCTATGGGGAGCATGATGTGGGATGGAGTCCCAGGACCCTGGGATCATGCACTGAGCCAAAGACAGACATCCAACCACTGAGCCACCCAGGTGTCCCATGTACCTTTTTTTTTTGAAGCCAGATAAAACTAAGTTAAAGTAAGAGAAACTTGTTAGGAATTCCAGTAAACTGAGTATAACAGTTTTGCTCATTTTTCTGTCTTTGGTCATTGAGGATCTCTGAATTTCTGAGGTTTATGGAGGTCAAAGACTTTTACCTGGATGCTTTATATATAGTTTAAGTCTTTGGCATGATCAGACACTTTCAGTGGTCTTGTGTAGGCCTACAGCCTCATGTACAGTATGTAAGAGTCTATTCCTTAAAGGTGGACAGGTATTGATTACTGGAAGGCAGTGCCTCTCTTCCCCAATAATAAAGGAATCTTTGTGTCTTCTTCTTGATGTCTTTACAATTTCTCCAGACTCTGGTCGAGTACAACATGTAATCCTTTGAATAGTTCTAATGAGGAGCTGGGTTCATTCTGTTTGTTGAACTTTACCCCAAAGGGATCAAGAATATGTGAACATGAATTAGAAACAGAAAGATTATTGTTCAATTTCATCAAATTAACTACAATGCCCAAAGGAGAATCTCAACTCTGGAAGTGTGTTCTTGAATAGAAATAGGCTTTCAGTCTAAAGAGACAATTGTAAAAACAGGAATGGATTTTCCTCTGACTTACTTTTGCCAATGACTATTCCTACAGAGAGCATGATTGAAAGTATACCAAAATAAAAAAAGAAGAAGACTCAAAATGGAGAGAAGAGAGAGATTGGTGGTTTAGACGTAATATTAGATTCCTTTAGATACTCTGTTTATTAGATAAACAGAGACATTTTAAAGGAGCATTTTTGACCTTAGGAAGATGAACTTCTGAAAATAGCCATAACAGCTCCGAGTTGGCTATGAGATATGAGACTTTCCATGTGTTCCAAATTTCTGTACTGATGAAATCATCAATCTGCAGCTCCTGTACATTTCAGATGAATTATTTTGGTCCTAATGATGAAAAATTCATTCATATAACCTTGAGTGATAGGAGATTAACCTCCATACAAGGTAGATGAATATGAGGACAGGTAAAATTGCCACCAGATGGCTGCCCTCTGGGCCATCTTCAGGATATATCTCAAGCAGTACCACAGAAGCTCTGGTGATTTATGCTGTGTTATCAAAGTGATACAGCCCCCTATTATGTCTTTTTTCTCTATTTTCTATTTTGGATCCCTCAAACAGTTGAATGGTTTTTGGTAATTTATTTATTTTAATTATTTTTTAAAGATTTTATTTATGTTTCATGAGAGACACAGGGAGAGGCAGAGACACAGGCAGAGGGAGAAGCAGTCTCCCAGAGGGAGCCTGCTGCAGGACTCGATCCCAGGACCCCGGGATCACGACCTGAGCCAAAGAAAGGCAGATGCTCAAACACTGAGCCACCCAGGTGCCCCTGTTTTTAGGAATTTAAATGAACAAGAGAGAGGGAGAGGAGGAAGGGAATGTGGGAAGGAAGAAAGGAAAGAAGGAAGGAGGAAAAGATAGACAGGAGAAAGAGACATTCTGGCCCTATTATGTTCCCTCCATGCCACCTCCAAGAACTTGAGGCTGCTGAACCAACCAACAGCCAGTGGTACCATCAGCACTCTTGCTTTTTTCACTTTCCATTAGAATAAGGATTAAAAGAGCTGTCATCTGTTTAGTGTGCTACATACATTATCTCTATCTGCCATCCGGAAAAGAGAAATAGAGGAAGACTAATATAACCAACTTTCCTAAAATTGCTCAGGCAAAAATGATGGAACTGGGTTTCAGTTCTTCACTCTGGCCAGTCATCTTTTCACACCTGTATGTTAGATGTGGATGTTGAGGTGATACAAAGGTTTTAAAAACATTCTGTCTTTAAGGATCTTGCACTCCTATGGGGAAATCATAATTGCCTAAAATAATTTCGATCTCAAACTCTGATTGTTCTCTATTCTTTAAGGCCTTGATTTTATAAAGCTTATAACACCCCTCCCACCCACATACCTGCTATGCATATGGTAATTTACTCTACATGTCCTGTTCTGCTGTCTTCAGTAATTTTCATAGCTTTCCCTCCTTTACTCATCTGTTAACTTGATGCCTGGCTACAGTGAAAACTCATTTAAGGTTCACAGAATGACCAAATTTATGATTCTTGTTGATGGGGGACTTTGACAATTTGCAAGTGTGCTTTTGGATGTCACCATGATTGGCAACACTATAGGCATTTAGGGGGTAAGGGCTGGGAGACTGAATGTCTTGCACTATGCACAAGAGTTGCAAATAATACAGAATTATTTCATGTCCTCCTTGACTTCCCATTGTCCCACCAGACATTCATGTTAAGAACACTCCCCCCCAAATAAATTATGATTAACTGAACTTACCTATAACTCCATTTTACATATAAATGCAAAATACTATGTGCTTTTATTATACCGTGAATTATTTATAACTATAATTGCTGTGTAGATGGAGAGTAGGCTGATCTTTATTTTGTTTGGAATGTTCCTAAGAGTCATTTACAATTTCAGATTACAATGTCACCACTGACTAACCCATACCACATGTTTTTATCAGTCTGCATTTGTAGGTAAAATATTCACTGTAATTCTGCACAATAATCATCTTACTGCTTCTTTATTCCCGAGCATTTATACATTGAAATACTTATTATTTTATTACAACTTACTTTCTTTGAATTCATTCTTTATATTGCAGTGAAGGCCATATATTGATTTCTTTGAAATTATATGTATAGGTGGGCTATATTATCTATGACTGTCATTTTAAGATAGTAAAGCACATGTTATAAAATATGTTACTAAAAGAAGTATTACATTCAATATCTTGAAGATTGCTGGAATGATAGGGTGGGTGGGTGGATGGATGGATGGATGGATGAGTGAGTGAGTGAGTGAAGAATAGAACAGTGTCAACTAAACTGCTTGGAACTTAAATGTTCTAGCCGTTGAAAGAAAGTCAATAAGGGTCATGGACAGGAAAAGATTTGTGAAACCAAATCTGATGATCATGTCAGGCATGGGGCAGTGATATGGCATGGGGAAGTCATATGCAGAAGACCTGTGGAAAGTGTTTAAAGTTTCCCATCTTGGAAGGCATGTGGGGTTGGCAAGGAGCCATCCAGCCCTTGCCCCTATTTCTTGATGTGTAAACAGTGTCTCCAAGGTATACAGGAGGGAATCAAATGTTTTCTTATTCATGAATTTACTCTTTCAATATTTATTTGACTCATATGCGTTAAGTATTGAAATAGGCACCTTTGAGTCTCTCTGATGGTTTACTGGGTAAATTTATCAGAGTAATTGGTTCTTACTTGTGTGTCATGTCAGAGTCTGTCACCAAAAAATGCTCAGTATCACTCATCATCAAGGAAATGCAAATCAGAACAATGAACTATCACCTCACACCTGTCAGAATAGCTAAAGTAAAAAACATAGGAAATAACAAGGATCCAGGAGGATGTGGAGAAAAAGGGATGCTTGTGCAGGGTGCTGGGGATGCAAACTGGTGTAGCCACTGTGGGAAAACAGTATGGAGGTCTCTCAAAATTTTAAGAAGAAAATTACCCATAATCCAGTAATTCCACTACTGGGTACTTACCCAAAGAAAATGAAAACACTAATGCAGAAAGATATATGCACCCCTATGTTTATTGCAGCATTATTTACAATAGTCAAGATGTGAAAGCAACCAAAGTGTCCATCTATAGATGAATGGATAAAGATGTAGTGTGTATGTACACATGCACACACACACACACACACACACAGGAATATTATTCAGCTGTGAGAAAGAATAAATGCTTGCCATTAGCAACAAAATGGATGGATCTAGAGGGTATAATACTAAGTGAAATAAGTCAGAGAAAGACAAATATTTCACTCACATGTGGAATTTAAGAAAAAAAAAACAGACTCTTAAATATAGAAAACAAACTGGTGGTTGTTAGAAAGTGGGTGGGATGGATGAAATAGGTAAATGGGGTTAAGAATACACTTATTGTGATGAGCACAGAGTACTGTATAGAGTTTTCGAATCATTATATCATGTTATATGATCATTATGCTGTACACCTAAAATAATGTAATACTGTATTAATTATACTTGCATTAAAAAAAATCCACTTCCAAAAAAAAAAAATCCACTTTCAATGATACATCATTTTAGGATTTACCAGGACAAACGTATGGAACTGTTCTAGATTGAGTTTGCATATCCCAAAAGATGCTGAAGTCTGAACCCCCATTATACATGAATGTAACTTTACTTAGAATCTTCTCAGATGATCATGTTAAGATGAAGTCATTAGGGTGGGTCCTAATCAAGTATAACTGTGTCCTTATAAAAAGGGGAAATTTGGACACAAAAATAGAGATACAGGGAGAGTGCCATGTAAGGGTTGGAGTTATGCTTCTACAATGCAAGGACCACTAAAGATTGCCAGCAAATGAATAGAAATAGGGGAGCGGCATGGAAAAGATATTCCTTCATAGTCCTCAGATGGAAGCAAGCCTTCCATGTACTTTGGTTTGGGACTTCTCGTATCCAGAGCTATTTGTGGTACTTTGTTATAGTGGTCCTAGGAAACTAACTATCAGGACTCTAATTCGAAATTATACCTTCCTACTACTGAAGGAGGAAAAATCGTGCTTTTGGTCTCCCCCCACCACCCCCCATCTGAAAGTATCTAGTAATTTAGCTATTTTTCTCATAATTTTATGCTCACAAAGACCTCTTCTGCAATATGTGGCTGCTTTGGCTTGGAATAATGAATAATATTTCAGGAAAGTATTTTTTTTCCTTTCCTTTCCAAGCCAATCTCCCTTGATTCTGGTGGCTACAAGTCCATGGTCATAAATCACAATGGTCAATTTTTTTTTTTAATGAATATGTCTTTATTTCTCTGGCTTTATTTTGGTCTTATCCTTGGATACTAAATTTATACTCCCTTTCTTGACCTTCACATGTCTTTAATATCTATTTTACTCTTAATTTTAAACCCTTTGCCTCATGACTCTGCAGGGTTACTCATCACTATTGTATTGGAGCCTGTAGAATTCTCCAGAAGAGTCCTTCATTTAACAAAATCATATTTCAGGGGCACCTAGGTGGCTCAGTGAGTTAAGTGTCTGCCTTTGGCTCAGGTCATGATTTCAGGGTTCTCGGATTGAGCCCTGTATCAGGCTCCCTGTTCAGTTGGGAGTCTGCTTCTCCCTCTGCTGCTCCCCCTGCTTGTGCTCTCTCCCTGTCTTTCAAATAAATAAATAAAATCTTTATAAAAAACAAAAACAAAACAAATTCATATTTCAAGTTGCAGTCCCTGGGGGTTGGTGGCTGTGATCTTACTATAATTATTGGTCATTGATTATCTCAAACATCATTATTGGTTCATCTGACAGCCCTGGGCACTTGGGCATTCTTTCTTTAATACTGTGTTCTTCTTTTTTTGTCTTATGGTTAGTTCTGTTTGTTTCCTGGTCTTTACATCGATTCCCATTACTTCTCTGTATCTGGGATTTTTTTTAGTTACTTATAGCCAAAAGCCTTTTAAAATATTTTGGAAGCCAAATAAAGTTGTACCATGTATAAACTTCACGATTCTGGGCCTCACTAAACCTTTGTCTGGTTACCTTCACCCTCTGTAAAGTGGGTGCCTGGGCCATTGTTTTCTTATATAATAAGATACATTTAATAATATGAAAATCTGTATATATAAAGTTACTTTTTTCAGTTTGCTAAAATCTCAAAAAGTCATCATATTGATGAAAATGTCCCCTTTCTAATGAGAGTACATATTGTTAATTTAGTGTTGAGGTGTTTTATCAAATATCTGTTAGTTTTGCAGATGTTTAGACAAAACAAAATTTCTAGGGAGTTCTGGGACCAAGGACAGTAGTTATCTGTAGCCCTGTGGGCACTAATGACAGTAGCAAGTTATGTAGCCATTGCTTTGTGGTGGGCTACAAAATGTGGCACTAGTGAGAGGTACTGCCTCCATATTGCCTTTAACCTTGGGGAATTTACAAAGACAAATGTACTAATTAGGAAAGCTTCATCCCGTTGAACCAAAAATGGTATTCATGTAGATAATTTTGGGGGATGGAGGAGGATGTTTAAAAATGGGGGAGTTACTATTTTCAACCCCCAAACTGGGTCCTTGAACATAGTTGAACCTCCGTACATCATTTTCCTCAGCTTGTGAAATAAGGGTAATAACAGTACCTTCAAAGGGTCACCACAGTGAGATGGCTGTTAGTTAAGGCATGGAAGCGTCTACTAGCACTGTCCAGCTACCAGTGCTTACACTGTTTATAATAGAGCTATAACAGTAAAAACCATATCAGTAGTAGCAATCATTGTTATCAATGCTCTGCATTCAAAATCTGGCCACTCAGAGAAGCAAACACCTGTGCTGTCATAGGACTGACATTCTGATGATTGCTTCCAAAATATAAAGGCTGTTCTACACTCACGGGTACTTTTCTGTATTTCTTAGAAGTCCATATTATGCATGTAGAAGTTTTCACTTTCCAGAATTTGTACCCTACAAGATTTTCCTTTCAGCCAGAATTCTCCAGAGGGTGATTTTACACTTGGGTATTGGAAAGGACTCTCTTTCATCAGTAACCATGGCCCGTTTAATAATTTTGTACTTATCACAGAGGCCACATCCAAGAAATACACATGTATTCGGGTTCTCTTTCACAGATGAGCTCCTCTCAGAGTCAGAGAACGTAAGCAAAAGCTGAACCTCCCTGACCTCTTAGGGCCTGCAGGCTCTGCAGGTCACTTTGTTCCTATAAACCATCTCAAATAATGCTTGCTTGAATTTCAGTGATGTGTATAATAATGCACATTTCTCAAGCATTATGGTTTTGCTTCTACTAATACCAAGTTACTCTAATATTTAATGGTTGTGAAATTGGCCAATCCAAAAATAAGTACTTAGAGGAAAAAGTTATCTTGACATTTCATACAAGTGAATAGAGCTTTAATAATGACCACATAGTTCAAAAGAAAGCTACTCTTCAGCATTTTATCAGAATGGCTTAAAGGAATATTTGACAAAACAAGGATTAGGGATTTCCTTGACTTCTGATGGAAATCTCTGAATTAGGAAGTGGTCTTCATATCATCCTTGACTCTTGTTCTGACCTCCTATAGAAAGTTTTGGGATTTCTTTCTTCTTCCACAAAAAATCTTATTCCAGAACCAAAGCCAAAAAAAAAAAAAAAAAATCAAAAGATGCATGTAGCACTATCAATAATACTGTTTTGTTCAGTTCTGAATCCCATAATGGGTTAAGTATATGCATATTGCTGCAAAGGTTAACATGTTCTTTTTTTTTTTTTAAGATTTTGTTTATTTAAAAAATAAAAATAAAAAGATTTTGTTTATTTATTCATGAGAGACACAGAGAGAGAGGCAGAGATGTAGGCAGAGGGAGAAGCAGGCTCCCTGCAAGGAGCCCCAAGTGAGACTCAATCTAGACCCCAGGATCATGCCCTGAGCCAAAGGCAGATGCCCAACCACTGAACCACCCAGGCGTCCCAGTTAACATGTTCTTTAGTACTTGCCACAATTTTTTAATCCCTGCTTCGAGGACAGAAAGCAACGATATGTGTCTGGTATTTGGGCAAACAGAGAAGTGCTATGGAATAACAGAAGAAGATAAGGCTTGACACTGGGAATCCACCACTTCCATTGCAAACACAATGGGCAAAGACAGAATGTAAATAATATGTAAAGAACTTGTCCAATACAGAAAAATAGGCAAATAATTCAAACCAAAAATATACAATAGATTTCATTCTACTCAAAAAGAATTCAAATACACCGTATCAACTTCACATTAATAATAAGGATGTATAATTCAAGACCAAATGCAATGCCTTTTTATAGCCATAAAAGTTACATGAATTAAGTGTGGTGACAATACCAAGTGTTGGAGAGAATGTCAATCAACAGATACTCTGAGATATATTCCTGGTGAGAGCCTAAATTACTATCATCTTCTTGGAAATGGCTCACATTATCCTATAAAATTGAATATTCAGATTTCCTACTATTGAGCAGTTTGTCTTGTAGGTAACTATCCTAGAAAAACTCTTTAATATGAATACTAGGATTTATGTTTAAGAAAGTTTATAGTAGCACTGTTTGTAAATTGTAAAAAATTAGATACCAGCCAAATATTTATGAACAGATAAATGCAAAAATAAATGGTGGCATGGTCGCTAAATTCAGTAGTACCCATCACTGAAAATGAAGTCATAGCAACAACATGGATAGATCATAAAAACATAGTGTTGAGTTGAACAAATTTTTTGGCTATGTATAAGATTGTAATATTTTTTATAAATTCAAGAGAAATAGTGGTTAGAGAAATATATATAATAAAGCTGTGCATTAAGGAGTCAAGGGAATAATAAAGACCAAATTCAAGGTAATATATACCTCTGAGAGGTTAAACAGAATAGATAAGTAAGTGGATGGGATAGAGAAGGAGCACATGGGTGTGTGCAGCATAAGTTATAGAGTTCTAATTATTAAATATTTATTAGTATGTTTTATAACACATGCACATGTTAGGTTTATTTTTGTAGTTATTAAAGGTACATCAAAAAGATAAACTATGATTATATCTATTATGTGCTAGAACTAGAAGACAGGAAAAATAGCAGTAGCCTGAAGCAGGAAATTCACATACTGAAAGAAAGGGAAATGGCCAGTGAAAATATTTTTTTTTTAATTTCTGTCTTAAAAGTAATTGTACAAAAGCAAATTTAAAAGAAAAATGCAAATTAAGATTTTATTTCTTACTTAGAAACCAAAGATTTAAAAGAATGATCCCATTGTTATTCAGGCTACAGAGAACAGCATACTCAGTGCAGCCTTGATAGGGAGAATGAAAATTGATACATCCTTTCTATGGAATAATTTTACAGTAAATGACAAGGGCCTTAAAATATTCATACTGACGGCTTTGCATTTTTGCTCCTGTGAATTTATTTGTGAGAAGTAAATGTTTTAGTGTGCTTGGGAAAACAGATATTAGCACAGACTTGTTTATTTTTTTTTAAAAGCTGGAGACAACCTTCCTTGCTAATAAAATGTGACTGATTATAATAGAGAATGAAAATAATAAGCAGACTGTTAGAATGTTGATGGAGAAGCGAATATATTGACATGAAAATGCTCAGTGGAAAACACAAGTTACAGAACTAATAGAACGAAGTCTTAACTATTAAAAACTAAGATATTCAAAATATTTAATATTCTTTATCTTAGATATATATTATGTATATTTGGGGGTGTTTTGTGAGTTTAGGACAGAGACTGGGGAACATACTCATAGTTTTTATTTCTGGATCCATAATGTTTTTTTTATCTGTATTCAGGGGTCATGCTTACCCTAATCACCTCACTGTTCAGTGCTTGGCCCCTCATAGTAGACACTCACTGAATGCCTCTTGTGTGCATGAATGCATTGAATAATAGCTTCTGGAATTAAATAAAAGAAGGGACACTTTTCATTGTGTTAATTCAGTTAAATTTAACTGAAACAAATATCCTACCTCCATTAGTATCCTTATATTTGAAGTATCCCATTAAAGGTGTTCATGACTGATTCCATTTCATTTCCAAGGAATTAACCTTTCAGAGGGACATTTGCACTTTGGAATAGTAACTTTTAAGCTGAGATCCTGACTTCACTGAGACTCTGGTAGAATTTCCAAGGAAATATCTTAGGGTATGAAATTTATTCTCTCGACTTCTTCAAAGATTGTACCATATGGTATCCATATACTCTACCCATGCCCAAGGCCTCTTCTGTGCTAATAGACTCTAGATAGATTATAAATGTTATTAGCATCACTATGTATAAAAATCATAATTACCACCTATGAGAAACTATATACGTTGTCTCATTTTTTTCACAACAAATAGGTAAGCATTTTTTAAATTAACTCATTTATATCCTATTTCATTTGGGGAAAATTTTTTCATGACAACTTATAAAAATTATATATATAATTTTTAAAAATTATAAAGAAGTTTATTTGGGGAAGGGGAAAATAAATATTAGGAAAATGGGTGGAAACCATCTTGAGGCTAGTGTGTTAAAATGTGTCCTGTGAGGTAGATAATAAACGTTGCTCAGACAACCTAAAAGCCAGTCCCAAGTAGAGGGTCCCCACAGTCATATAGTTGATAGAATTCGTAAAATGAAGTCACCTGGCCATCTAAAGAAGCACAGATGACTGAATCATGAAGCACATCCCAAAGACACAGTAAATCCAACTCTGTATATGTGTGCTTGTGTTTTTAATAACATCCCTCAATGTAGGCCAAATTAATCATTCCAAACCTCATTCGGTGAAAGCAGGTCCCTGCGGGAGTCCCAAACAATGTCTCCAGGTACACAGCTCTCTCACAATCCAAACTTAATCCAAAAATAAATATTAGAGTGTCAAGATAAATAAATGGTCTTCATAGCCTTCCGGCAGTTCTCCATAAAAACTGTTTTCCTCAGCGAAGGATTTTTGTGAGCATTGAGAAGCCATGAATTTGAGGTTATACTCCCTTGACAGGGACCAAGGAGCCCAAGGCCTGCTTGGCCCATAGGAACAGGGTTTTCCCTCACAGAACAATTTTGAATCCACGCCAAAGGGCACCAGATCATGGAAAATGGAGAGCAGCACATTTAGAAGCATAGATCTTCAAGTCAGAAAAACCTCCGTGTGACCCAGCTGTAAGATCCTTGGATAAATCAGCACCCCTAGGACTGTCCTCTTGGCATTGCTATGTCCAAATTTTATCTGCCTGGAAATAGGGCCACATTAGGACTGAGTGAAAGAATGCTTGGAGGTGCCCTACATAGAGCTTCAGTCAGGCCTGATTTGTCCCTCAACGTGGGATATTTATAAGGAGGCGGGGAGTTGTGAGAAGAGGAATAATGTGAAGAGGAGAAATTGAAATGGAAAATAATAATATCAAGAGCGAAGCCTCTTTCTCACAGGACAGCTACCTCAGCAGAAGCAACTGGATTCAAGGATGCATTTTCCTCAGTTGGATTAATTTTCTTTGGCCACTGGAAGGAATAGTCGGCGAATGCACTCCCACACACCCAGCCCTCCCCACCCAGCCACATCCCCCAGACACACACTTGCAACACTGAAACACCCACTGGAGGAGACATTTTATGCTTCCAAATGTCTAAGCCTTCTTTTGTGTGGTCATTAAGATCCTGATATGTGCAATAATATGTTCCTTTTATTTGGGGGAAAATATGAAGTATTCCCTAATCCTATTGTGGACTTGCATTACAGAGCACAGCAGGAGATGTTTAACTGGCAAGTTCTCTCCGAGGTCACAGTGTGCCACATTTTTTCATGGAAAGCTTCAACTGCTCAACTAAAGAATGTGTTTCTTTAACAGACAAATGAAAAAGAGACTGCTGGGTGATTCCTTGAGGTATGCTTAATTAATTCCAATCTATTAATGACGGCAATTTTCTAGTTTCGGATGATAAATGGCAGCCCTTTCTAAAAGGCATCTTGAAGAGAAAGGATCTTCTCCCCACCCCCAGATTTTTTTTCTTTGTCCTTGGCTACTTCTGTCGCTTGGTGCTCAGAATGAGCTCACATCAGTAATAGTCATAAATGATTTACAAAAGTAATTCCTGTCTAATCACTTGGGACTTGGCGGTTTTATGATGTTGCCAGATGTGCCATCAAAAAAAAAAAAAAATCATCCGGTTGAGAAACTTGTGATAAATTGAGTCAGAATCCATTAATTCCCTGAAGGCAACTGGTTGGTTTGCAAGGATTTGTGTTGGGGCTTTGCCCATCTTCTTCTCTTTATCCCTCGTTCAAGTGTATAGAAGACAAAAAGAATTCTGTGAATACAAAGTTCCTGAGAGGTGGTTAGCATTTATTAAAGTCCCTAGAACAATTTTTATGTTTCTCTCATGTGGTAAGAGGACGTTTAGCCCAAAGGATAGGAGGGGGAAATGTGAAAAACTCTAGGGGATCCTATTTCTCACATAGATTCCTTCTGTCCCTCACAATGCTGATGTTTCTAATACTCTCCTCTTTTGAATGAAAGTTCCCCCTCAATTCATCTTTACTTCATCTGGACCCTCACCACATGAGTGTTATATCTCTAAAAAAGAATTTTGGGTATTCCACCTTATAAGTGGTTAGTGGTTTAAACATTTTTCCCTCCCATGAAATTGTCATTTTGTTAAGTTTGAGTCCCACATTTTCTCCAAGCATACTTTGGATGATATCTTTCACCAGGGAGAGTCTAACTAATTTTGGTGAATGAAGGAAAGAATCCCTAAGTGGATGACTGTGAATTTTTATCCCACAACCCATGAAGGAGTAAATGGAAAGATCTGTATTGTGTTTCTTAAACCACTTGTTGGATTGCATATAGTAACTAAGCTGGGCAGTCGAAGACTTTAAATCAGCTTATGCCATCTACCCAAGGACTTGAAATGGTACCTTCTCAACCAGGAATTCTCACAATGGAGATTAAATTTTCTATAATCCAGTGCAACAAGGCATAGTAGTGTGCTTTGCTGACGACTCTTTAGGGAAAAAGTTCCCCATGTTGTCTCTAATTACAAAGTCAAGGAATCCTGTGAATTTGCTAATGTATAGGTTTTCTTTTAATGTAAAAACAGGCAAGGAAGGGGGGTGGGGAACGTGGAGTCCTTTTGGGGGAATAGACGGAGTATTGACATAATTCAAAGTCTGGAGGTGCTTATTTATTTTTTTAATATTTTATTTAAATTCAATTTGCCAACACATAGTATAACACCCAGTGCTCATCTCAATGCCTGGCGGTGCTTATTTAAACAGCTTTGCTGGATGCCTGGGTGGCTCAGTGGATAGAATCCTAAATCTGGCTCCCTGGGGGGGAACATGCTTCTCTCTCTGCTTAGGTCTCTGCCTCTCTCTCTCTCTCTGTGTCTTTCATGAATAAATAAATAAAATCTTTAAAAATAAATAAATAAACAGCTTTGCAAAAGTGCACCCATGACGGAGAGCTTTGAATGTTCAAAATCGAATATTGACATAATTCTTCATCTTTGGCTCTTCTAGGACATAAAGGTAGTATCTTTTGCCCATTGACTGTAAATATCAGAATAGGAGTCAGAAACCTTTTTGATATCATTCTGTCAATACAACTAAATAACCTCTCATAGTTGAATAATTTATAGATCAAACAAAGGGAAGCACTGTAGCCTCTTGGGGCCCCTCATAAACTGATTATTCTCCAGATTTCCTGCTACCCTTTTAAAAGATTTTGACTGGTAGAAATGAATGTAATTGTTTTAAAACTACTAGCCAGTAATATTGGGGAGTTAGCTATGTTTTCAAGGACTATATTTACAATGAAGATAGACATTAGCCACTACAACTTTGATGACTTTCTCATATTAATTGATACCCTAGCCTGTAATTTATTTTAGTGCATGTGTTTATTGAATAGAAATAGCTTATAAATGTCCCAATATTGGAACATCAGAGTGTAATCTATCTAAAGTATGGCTCTAGAAAGTTAAACTATATTTTCCTCACTTCTATTTTGGTTTTGATCCATATGCAGACATGGTTTTATATTATTCCAGGCATGAAGCAAAGACTATTTTTAATTGTGGTTCTATTTGTCTTTCCATTACAAGTGCATGCTGTTGCTTGTCACTCTGATGAATATTGTTGAGGATATTGCTTGCTATATTCAACAATGTTGTCTTTCTGAACCATTATAGGGGAAAGATCTTTTCTGTTTTCTGTCATGCAATCATGTTTCTAGTGAGAAAAAAAAAATTATTGTATGGCCAGGAAGACTCATTTGGCAATCACATCTCCCTTTTGGTGTTGCTTCTCAGAAGGCTTAGAGTCACTGTGACAGTTAGCATCAAATACAAGATTAATGGTGAACATTTTCTAGATTTACCCACCTTTGTACATTACATTTTTTCTTTCTCATCCAGTTCTACTCTGTTCAACCAGTTTTCTGTTTTATTTCAGTTTATTTTATGTGTATTATATAAAGCACTTAAAATCCTTTTTACAGAAATTTTCCTTTTATTATTATATGCTTCATAATTATTGTCTTAGTTTCTGTATGACATTCTATGAAGTGGAGGTAAATGATTCTATGCATCTTTAGCATTTAAGTGGTTTCTATTTTTTTCCTACTGATGGAGAAAATAATAACTTTCACATCCAAGTTTTTTTCTTATGTCTATTTTTTTTTAAATTTTATTTATTAGAGAGAGAACACAAGTGGTGGGAGGGACAGAGAGAGAGAGACAATCTCCAACAGACTCTGTGCTGAGCACAGAGATTGATGTGAGGCTTAGTCCACAACCCAGAGTTCATTAGCAGAGCCTAAATCAAGAGTCAGACATTCAACTTACTGAATGACCTAGATGCTCCTTCTTATGTCCATTTTTAAAAATTGTTTTCTTTGGATAAATTTTCAAGGATGAAATGGCTTATTCAAAAATTTTACTCTGACAACCTTGATCTAATTTGCCCTTTTTGGAAGATAGGGGCAAGAATTAATCCATGATAAATCTGTATTTACATGTAGACTAAAGGATGTCATTTATTGCTGAAAATTTACTTTTTATAGGAAGTAGTTAAAACTTCACATTCAGATCTTCTCAGTGAATACCTTGTTTTTGTGTGGAAATGGGCCAAAGTGAATCTGTGTTTCAAGTCTCAACATTCCTTCTTGATCAGCAGAAGAGAAATTACAAAAAATAAAATATATTTACTCAGCAAAATATAACATAGACACTAAATGTGAACTTTTAATATGCCTATAATATGATTTAAAAGCTTTGTATAAAGAAGCTGTCATGCTCTTTAGTGATTTAGCGTTAAGTGACTTCCTTTACCACCTAGATTTTCCATCTGTGGTTCATAACTGGAGGTATAACTGTCCCCCAAAAACATTTGGAAATGTGTAGGAATTTCTTGGCTTGTCATTTACAACTGAGGGCTGCCATTGGCAATTTATGGGTGCCAGCCAAGTGTGCTCAACATATTACTGCGACCAAACAGTCCTGTACCACACACAAAAAAATGGTTCTGATCAAAATGTCAGCAGCCTCCACTGAGAAAAACAAGTGTCTATAAACTGGTCTTACTGAACATTGGGAGCAAATGGTTGAGTTGGTGCCTGGTCCATTGTAGACAAACACTTGCTGAGCACCACCTATGTACCAGGTATTCTTCAAGGCACTTAGGATATACATCTGTGAATGAAACAAAGTCAGCCCCTCATGAAACTTACATTCTAAAAAGGGACTCTTCATGAATCTTGCTTCAGTCCACGAAGATGGAAAAAACAATATGTAAAATTTCATTCACTCTATCACCAAATATGCAAAAGGAAGCTGAGTTAGGGGAAGGGCCAACAGTGGTAGCTAACATTCCACTCAAGAGAAAAGCACGTCACTTGGTCTATCTATCCACCCCTTTTGAGTTTGACCATTTTGGCTTAGTTGTTTGTCTCTCTCTCCCACTGATCCCACCTTCACCAAACACATGGTTTTACATTCTGCCTAAACCACAGAAAATTCATCTCTCATGGAATGGAAGCCATCTTCCCTTGGCGTTTAGACACCTCCCAGACTGTTCCAAAGTAGAAAGAAATCTTTTGAATATTAATTTTAAAGCAAAAAATAAATCAGCACTAGGATGAAAAGATAAGAACATTCAAACATTAAGACCCTAAAAAGTTCAGAAATCACTTCTTTGTTCTATGGAATTGCAATCTGATTGTGCTTTTTATTGTTTTATATGTTTCAATTAACTCAATTGTAATTGCTTGTCAGCATTTCATTCTAAGCAATAAATTTGTCATAAAAAAGAGTAGAAATAATCAAATTTCATTGTTCATCATTTCAGTGTTTATTCCCCTTATCTGTTTCTGCTACTTTGGAATATATTCTTTTGCTAGCAGCTGTTGTGATATGTTTTATAGGGAGCTATTTTAACAATTTTCTTTCTAATTTTCTTTCAGTTATATATGTAGATTATTGCTTTTCAGAGTAAGAAAGGAAATGATCAGATGGGAAAGGAAAAGGGGAAACGGAGAATATATGAAACATGGGCAGTGTGTACATTTTATATATTTATATGACATGTATAGTTTGCACACTATACACTTAGTTTTTTAAAAAAATCAACATTTAAAAACTATGTGATTAACCAATTAGTAAAATGATTATTTAGCTGTGCAGTTTGAATGAAAATATTTGTGTATTAAGATCAGACTGCCGGATATTGTTGGTATCTGTGAACTCCAGTAGATATTTACACTGGTCTGGACCTCTTTGAACATTCAGTAGCACTCTCTTCTTTTCTTGATTCAGTCATGCTTGAAGGAGTGTGGTGGGAAAGTATACTAATTTATACTAAAGGGTAGGTGACTAATACAATTTACTATCTTAAATATCCTGTGGATATTTATTTTAACAGAAACACAAGTTTTACTCAAAAATATTAAAATGTGACTCAAAATGTATGTGCTTGGCATCAGTCAGTATTTGGAAGACAGGAGATATTTCTTGATATAAAAGATCTTTGTAGTACCACTGAAATGGCATCACACAAACTGTTGATTGTTCTCCTTGTCATTCTTGATGGGAGAATTTCTTTGCCAAACAGTTTCACCTGTAGATATTTATCTCTTATGCGCCTACTAATTAACTACTTTTCAATGTGGGCCTTATTCTTGAAATCAGGTCACTTAAAAAATATGCAGTATCTTCTATGCCCAATTTCTGATACCATCATTTGTCAAAAGCTTTATTCTAGTTATTCATGGGCTAGGGAAATAGATTTTTAACATCATTGGATTTAGTTGGTAGGTTTCAGTAGTAACATGCTAAAGTAATATTTCTTAATATGATTTTAAAAAAGGACTTGTGGCATTAGCTTGGTTATCCCCTAATACTCTATTCAGTTTCTGCATTTATTCCAGATAAATCCATCAAGTTTCATTCCTATTACTGTTCTCATCTCTACTGAATTTCCAAGCATTTTCTTAACACCTTATAAAGTTCATTGAGTTTAAAATGCTTTTTATGGAACAAAGGTGCATTAAAAATTTAACTTGATAGTGAATTTCAATTCAGTGAATTGTATTTTACCACTGACTTATTGTGAAATTAGTTTCACTCCCAGAATGAAAAAAAAAGGGGGGGGTGCTAAATAAATCTAAGTTACAATTATATATAGAAATTTTGTGAATCTAATCACATGTTTAAAGAAACACCATAATGCTTTCATAAAACATGGGTAGTGAGAGAATATCAAAATATAAACAACTCCTGTAAAATACCCAAAGCTATATATATCTGAAGTGTATGCAGTTTGTTAATTTCCTAGAATCAGTGTTTTAGTATTCGTGACTCGATTTTAAATAAAATATTTTGTCAGTGGACTAATGCCAATGAGGCTGTTGGGGAGTTTTGTGGTTATGCTTCCTTGTTTCTGTTTGTTTCAAGTCATTTCAAAACCATTCATCATGGTCAGCTCCACCTGTAGAGTTAGGTTATCAGGTGTACCATTAACAGAATTTCAGATTTGCATAATCCCTTATATCTGTAGGTGAAATTTTCTCCTTAGTGCCTGCCTTTTAAGTGGGACATTCTTATACCTTGTTATTATTATATTACTCAAGGGGAGCTCTGACAGGCCAGAAAAGAAAAAAAAAAAAGAATTCCAGATGCATCTGTCAGGTTCTTAGTTTGTCTTCCCTTTGAAACAGACTCTGAGACAAAGATTTGAGTACAACTAGTTGTATTAGGAGGTACAAGAAATTAGAGGAGTGGAGGATATGATTGTAAGAGAATTAAGCCAATAGAGTATGTATTATCATGCAAACTACCATGTGGGCAACTGGCACTTCATCCCTCAGGAGGATTCTGGGAGACAATGTAGAACCTGCATCTGAGTCACCCTACCCAGGGGCAAGCAGCTTGGTTATTTACCCAACAGTCCACTGACTGAGGTTCTCAGGTAAGGATCCTCGTTGCCCAGTGTTTCCTGCCCCCACACCCTTGCTGAAAATGGACGCTGTGGCCAGAGAAAGCCCTGTCACAAAGAGTTGCAGTTACTGGCTGTTGAGACGCTCTGATCAGCCCCCCTACCCCTGCGGACAGCATCTGCTGAAGCAATTATCAATTCGCGGCCACCTAGCCTTTTGATCATTAGAGAAATATCACATTGCCATTTCCCTGTAAAATGAACGAATCATCACTAAACATTTTAGAAACAGCATAGATAATACCTACCCTCAGATGCCTTTTCTAATGTATCTAATTGCCCAAATATCTATATACTCTATAGGCTAATACTACAGCTAAATATTTGCCCAACTCTACTTTACCAGCCCTGAAAATATTCCATCTTGGATGACCCCCATCCTCTGGAATTTAAATTTCTGATGTCCTTTTATTATTAAGTTGATATTTTAAGGCTTCTCCAAGTGAAATTTCTAATTCTAGAGAGGCAATCTCTATGACTCACTCAAGTTTTTACTCCTAAATCATTCAGGTCACATTTTAACATGCAGGTAAAAATGATGTATAAACTGCTGATGTGCTATATTGAATATTTTGCTGGTTGGTCAGGGAATAATGAGGTCATTTGCCTGCGGACATAGTTCCAGCTTAGGTCTACTAAGTATGTTTTTTATTTTGAGCCTTAACCGAAGAAATCTCTAGGGGTCATCCCCTGTGCCTATCGAGAAAACTTTCCATTCTAAGCTTCGTATGTGTTTCAGGAACCATTTAATGAAAGTGCATCACCACATTAATAGTGTTCGGATGCAGCACAATAGCCTAATGAGACAAAAATTATGATGGGAATCACTGTAGATGCGAGAGACCTTAATTATTCAATTATTCTTCCTGAACCCCCCACCCCCACTAACGCCTGATACCTTTCAGGAGATTCCCCAAACCCTGGCTTTACTTTTCCTCGCTCACATTTCAAACTTACCTTGACTGTTGGATACCCTGAGCATTGGAATCAATTTTAGATGGCTTTGCAGTAGTTGGTCCCAGGCATGTGGCATGGGACAGCTCTCGGGCTCAGACCTATTCAACCGCATAAAAGTCAATCACAATGAATTCCATGAAAGGAAGGGATCTGCCCCTGACATCTTTCTTTTCCTGGGTGTTTGCTTCTCTCTTAATAAAGCCACGTTTCATTCTTTAAGTCACAAAATCATGAAGTTAAAATGAAAAGGAACTTTGAAAATACGTTATGAAGTTTAATGCCCTTATCCTAACAATGAGAAACCTGAGATTGCCTGAGGAAATCAGCACGTCTGGGACATGTACTCACATTTCCTCTTTCCTAGTTCAGTGTTCTCACACAGTCCACAAAATACTTACCCAAACATATAGAAAAAATAAACTACTTGTTGTTAACAAGTGGTGATAACTAGTAAAATTACAAAAGAAAAATAAAAACGTTAGTATTCCTTTTATCACCTGCTTTATTTTTTTTCCGTACTACTAAACCATTTTAATATACCAGATAATTTGCTTATTTATTTTGTTTCTCTGGCTCTGCTAGAAGAAAAACTCCAAAGAGAATAAGGATTTTGTCTGTTTTATTCCCTAAGGGTACTCCAGTCTTAGAACTGCATCAAGATGCTCAGTAAATATTTGTTGAATGAGTTAATGTATGGGATCCAGACTCTTCATAAGGATAGTATATTTTATCATTTTGAATTAAATCCTAAGCATCCCAAGATCTGTATTTCTATCAGATGAAGCTAATTTTGCAATCAGAAGAAATTCCTATTCTAATACTTTGAATATTTGAATTATTAACTATCAGAATAAATTCTCTTTGGAGATCATGATTCATCAAAAAGCTCTCCCACATATTGACAGTTAAATACTGATTGCTCAGCTTTATTCCAGTGACTGAGTTGAATTTCTGCTATTGACTTTTCAGGCAAGTCATTTACTCTCATTTGACGTTTCTTTTCTATATTTAAAAATTCTACAAATAAGGCCCACCTTGAGAGCTCCCCCCTGCTCTCTGACCACCCAGTGGATAGTCAGAATGTAGTCTGGAATGTAGTCTTATCCTAAATATCAGCATGACTCCTTTTTTTTTTTTTTTTTTTTTTTTTCTCTTTCTAGTCACTGTGCTATACATTAGATCCCTAGGATTTATTTATCTTCTAACTAGAAATTTATATTATTTGACCATATTCACCCAATTCACTCACTTCACTTCCACCTCCCCACTGCCTTTCCCCCTGCCCTGCATCTGCAGTCACCAATTCTGCTCTTGGTTTCTATGAATTTGTTTTAAGATTCCACATATAAGTTGGATCATTACAGTATTTCTTTCTGATTGATTCCACTTAGCATAATACCCTGAAGGTCCATCCATGTTGTGTCAAGTGGCAGGATATCCTTTTATGGCTAAATACTATTTGTGTGCATGTATACATTTTCTTTATCCATTCATCCATCAGTGGACACTTAGGTTGTCTCCATGTCTTGGCTATTGTAAAGAATGATCCAGTGAACACGGGGTATGTGTGTCTTTTAAGAGAATGATCATGTTTCCTTTGGGTAAATACCTAGAGTTTGAATTGTTGGGTTTTATGGTAGTTCGTTTTATTTTTTAATTTTTTGAGGAATCTTCATACTGTTTTCCATAGTGGCCAAACCAGTTTACACCAACAGTACATAAGGGTTCCCTGGCCAACACTCATTATTTCTTGTCTTTTTTGTATTATAGCCTTTCTGGTAGATGTGAGATATCTCTGTCGTTTTGACTTGCATCTCCCTGATGATGGATGATGTTGAGCACCTTTTCATGTACCTGTTGTCCATCTGTCTGTCTTCTTAGGAAAGATGTCTTTTCAGAGCCTCTGCCCATTTTTTAATTGAATTTTTTAAGTTGCATGAGTTTTTCAAACAGATTTTGGATATCAATCCCTTATCAGCATACAATTTGCAGATACTTTCTACCATTTCATGAGTTGCCTTTCCATTTTGTTGGTAGTTTGCCTTTGTGTCTGTACTCCCATTCTCTTGTTCTCTCCCATTTTGTTTTATTCTTTTTCTTAGAAAAGAGACAAGATGTCTGTTGGACCATCCATTTCACTCAGCCCTCTGACCTGACATTTTTATCTTCTTTTCCTCATTTATTTTACAGAAGAACTGTATTTCCTTTCTTAAACAAAGCAATGAGATCATACTGAACCGTTCAGTTTTGGCTGCCAGTTCCCCAACCTGCTGAACTTGTACCTTCTCTTAACCAGGAAGGGAAGGTGACCTGACACAGGGCCAGCCACCCTCCTGGGAGGCACTGGCCTGCTTCATTATCCTTGGGGTTCATGAAGAGGTCTTTCTTCTTATCAAGAAACCCTTCACTTGGGGATCCCTGGGTGGCTCAGTGGTTTAGCGCCTGCCTTTGGCCCAGGGCGCGATCCTGGAGTCCCGGGATCAAGTCCCACATCGGGCTCCCTGCATGGAGCCTGCTTCTCCCTCTGCATGTGTCTCTGCCTCTTTCTCCCTCTATGTCTATCATGAATAAATAAATAAAATCTTTAAAAAAAAAAAAAGAAACAAAAGAAACCCTTCATTTAATAAAGTGTCCCACATAGAATGCGTAAGCAATGAAGTACCCTGGGTTCAGTCTAGTGTTTGAAAACAAACATGAATAACTGCTCCCTGTGTTGAGATGAGGGCTTTAAGTTAAAAGGAAAACAGAAGGCTAAGGACGTGTCACCTATTCTCACTGTCATTGTGACGAGTAGCCACAAATATATGGGAGTCCACAGACCAGTGAGTCCACTCTTGGCTTCACATTTCTGTGTATCCCAGCCACTTGACCCCTTCATCAGTCAGCTGGCATCCTGCTTGCAGGCAGCAGAGTCAAGTTACTTATGCAAAGATCGCTGGAGACAAGAAAAAATGATCAACCTCTCACTATGTTGCTTCTGGCTCACTATTTCCTCATTTAATTTCTCTGTCTGAAAGCGTGAGTGCCTTTTTAGGTGCACAGTCATTCTGTGAGTGGGCATTGAAGACACCTTGAAGTTTCTTCCTTTTCTTTTTTTTGTTAAAGATTTTATTTATTTATTTATTTATTTATTTATTTATTTATTTATTCATGAGAGATACCAAGAGAGGCAGAGACACAGGCAGAGGGAGAAGCAGAATCCCTGATGGGAGAAGCAGGATCCCTGCGGGGAGCCCACTGCAGGACTCGATCCCGGGACCCCCGGGTCAGGCCCTGAGCCAAAGGCAGACGCTCAACCACTGAGCCACCAAGGCATCCCTGAAGTTTGTTCCTAACAGACATGTTTCTAGACGCAATGAGGACCTGTGATCCTAGGGTGATAGCACCCTTCATGGCCATGTAGTCACGATTCAGTGACAGATTTACTAAAGTCCCTTGTATACCAGACTGTGGGTAAACCATAGGATGCCTTTGTGAGCACTGAAAAAGGAAGCAGGCTGGCATGAGGCATACCCATGGATTCATGACTTGGAGGGTGTGTTTCAGCCCCTACACCGCCTTAGCTAGACTCCCCCTTCTGGTGGTAGCAACATGCACAACTGTGTAGAGTGGACTTCTATTACTTCTCCATCCCTAGATCTGTTCCCCACCGGTTCACTTTGGAAATCTAAAAGATGAGATTTCAGAATAGGCTCCATAACTTCTCAAGTGATCGGTGTGGGCCAGATTATAATAGAATTTGCTGCTAGCTCACAGATAAGATTTGTGAAGGAAGAAGGCTCAGGATGGATTCTCAGGGTATACCGGTCAGCAACTGATTCCAGAGATAATTATCATTACACCTTTCCTCATTCCAATGCAATACACCCAGCACAGTGCTAAGCACAAGAAAAGAGTAATATTTGTGGGTTAGCAGAATTATCTGGACCAAGGGTTGGCAGAGCACAGATGTGGGCCAAATCTAGTCTGCATCCTGTTTTTTAAAACAAGGGTTTTTTTGGAACACAGCCATCCATGCCCATTGGCTTATGCATTGTCTATGACTGCTTTCTTTCTTTTTTTAAAAGATTTTATTTATTTATTCATGAGAGAGACAGAGACATAGGCAGTAGGAGAAGCAGGCTCCATGCAGGGAGCCCGATGTGGGACTCAATCCTGGGACCACAGGATCACATTCTGAGCCAAGGGCAGACACTCAACCATTGAGACACTTAGGTGTCCCTCTATGACTACTTTCATACTATGGGGTCAGAAGTTGCAAAAAGACCTCATCTGATTCCCAAAGCCTGAGATATTTATTATCTGACCCTCGATAGAAAAAAAAGTTTGTACACTCTTGCCCTAGATCTGCCACATAAAAGTCCATGCAATAAACATTGATTTTTAATACTAACATGAATTCAGTTTCTGGCCCACACCCCAATTAACTGTGTGACTTCAGGCAAATTTTGTTTCTGTACCAGTTTCCCCATCTTGTTAAAATGAAGATAACCACACCTATATGATAGAGTTCCAAAGATGAATTTAGGTAGTAAATGTGAAACCTCAGAGCCACACCTGGGACATAATAAACACTCAGAAAATGTTAGCTCTTACTCATCAAATCAGTTGGTTTTATAGGTTCTGAGGATATGTCCCTATTACCAAGGATCAAGACATGTTCGAGGCATTTGATAATATTTTTTTCAGTGTGGCAAGAATATGAAACAGGACAGGGTCCTAAAAACTCCCTGACAACAGAATGGGCATTGAGTGGAGGGAAGGAATTTTATAAGCTCTCTTAGTGTACATTTGAGCCATTTCTACAAAAACATGACAAATAAGATTTTCTGAATATATATCATCACAGTGCCTTGGCAATTAATAACCAAAGCAGCAGAAGGCATGGTGCCCTGCATATACTTATATTTTGCAATATATTACAGAAGCCATTATGGTCTAGTGGAAATTTATTAATAATGATCACTGGCACATAGGAGAAGATGTATGGATTTTACCATAGCTGAGAACTAAAGCATCAAGGGATAAAATAGCTGCAAGTTTCATCTTCTCATGGTTCAAATCTGAAATTTGAAATCTAAGTGTATATAATGTCATCTAAACCAGGAGTTGGCCAATTTTTTCTGTAAAAAAACAGATAGCAAGTGGCTTTAGGTATCATGTGGTCTTGGTTACAGTTATTCAACTGATGTTGTCACACAAAAGGAGTTATGAACTACATAAATCAATTAGCATGGCTGTGTTCCAAAAAAACTTTATTTCTTTTTTTTAATATATTTTTTTATTTATTTATGATAGTCACATAGAGAGGCAGAGACACAGGCAGAGGAAGAAGCAGGCTCCATGCACTGGGAGCCCGATGTGGGATTCGATCTCGGGTCTCCAGGACCGCGCCCTGGGCCAAAGGCAGGTGCCAAACCGCTGCGCCACCCAGGGATCCCTAAAACTTTATTTCTAAAGACAAGTGGTGAACAACATCTGCCCCAAGGGCCATGATTTTCAGACCTATGATTATAAACAATTACAATTCATATTTTCTTTTTTCTTTCTCTTTTCTCTCTTCTGTCATTCTCTCATTTTTTTGTATACTCTATTCCCCCCATTCAAGTAGTCTCATTTTCAGGGACTATAAGGTCTACCTGAAGGAAAGAAGCATATTATGCTCTCTGAATTTCAATTTATTTTGTCAGATATTTCTGTGCAGTTAGGGTAGGAGTGAGGATGAGCTTTGCTGTTTTCTTCTAGTAAGTTGAAATGAGATTGTCCAACGTGAATGAACAAAGAGCCAGTAGTAGAATGAGGCTGGAATGTTTATTTAAACTCCATTCCCTAGTTTCATATTTTGAGAATAGAACTGAAAGGAGAACAGGCAAATTACATAAGTTAAGCCTAAGGCAGAAATTAATTCAATATTATAGACTCTGCCCAATTCATCATCAGTAATCAGCCATTAAATAGCATCTTGCTGTTTAACATTGCCTATGTTATACACAGGAATGTGTATTTTTTTGAACCACTTGAGATAGCTTTGACATAAAGAAATTGTGTATATTTAAGGGCTACGACTTGATGTTTTTATATATACACATACATTATGAAAGATCACAATAAAACTAAATGGCTTATCCATCACTTCTACAGTTATCTGTGTGCTCATGTATGTGGTGAGATTTAATTTAAAATGCTTCCTCTTAGAAAATTCCAAGTATGCAATCCAATATTATGATTGCTACCATACTGTACATTCTATTGACAAAATTTATTCACCCCACATAACTGAACCTCTGTAACCTTTGACCAACATTTCCCTGACCTCCCAGCCCTTGGCAACCACCATTTTGCTCTCTGTTTTTATAAGTTCAACTTTTTCAGATTCCACATAGATGTGGAAGACAGACAGTGATATCTATCTGTATCCAGCCTATTTCACTTGGCCATAATGTCCTTCATATTCATCATTGTTGTTGGAAATGGCAGGATTTTCTTTTTTGAAGGCTGAATAATATTACTCTGTGTGTGTGTGTGTTATGTGTATATCAATACCACTTTTTAAATCTCTTCATCCATATATGGACATTGAAGTTGTTCCCATATTTTGGCTACTGTGAATAATGCTGCAATGAACATGGGAGTACAAATATTCAAGATACTGGTTTTATTTCTAAAGAAATGAGTATCTTATTAACTACGAGACAGTGTACTATCCAGAGCATCATGTCACTAAATTTTCATGGCATCTATCAAATTAGATATTATAGTCTGATGCTATTTTCATGAATGTGCCAAATATTTGATTTCTCATTTTTTTATGAATGTGGAAGGAGAAAAAGAATTAAAACCTCTGGTTATCAGCTTGAAGTCCATATCCAAATAAACTGAAAGACCAAGGTGACTTAACTAGAAAACTCCAGGTTAAGCCAGGTGTAGTAAAATCTTAATTACTGGGGATTATTTACTTGGGAACCCAAACTAGGGCACAGAAAGGAAATAAGGGATGTCCCCGAGCATCATGACAACTGATGCTTTCATTCTTGGCTCATCAGCCAACCTCCCAGGCTCTCCTCAGTGTTCACATAGTTTTAATTTAAATAGAATTATTTGCCTTTTTTTCCTTGCTCACACAGCTTTTTATTTTTAACTTTTTATGGAAGCATGATACAAATACAGAAAAGTGCATATATCATAACTAAACAGCTCACTCAAGTCACAGTAGCCAGGTCAAAAACCAAATCACCAGTGCCCTGGAGCCTCTTTTCTCCTCTCTTCCCACTATCACTGCCCCCAGGAGTCCCACTATCTTGACTCCTAACAGCATGAATTTGTATAGCCTGTTCTTGTACTTTGCCTGCTACCATCACACAGTCTGGGCCATTTTGTTCCTGGCTTCTTTGACTCAATGTTTGGGAGATCATCCATATTGTTGCACATAACTATTATTTCTTTTTCATTTCCGTATGATACTCAGTTGTATGTGAGTGCACTGTGGTTTATTTACCTGTTTGATTGACAATGGGCCTCTGGGAATTTTCCAGTCTGGGACTCTGTCCTGTATGGCCACTGTTTAACTTCCTAGTACATGTCTTTTGGTGACCACTTAAGCACATCACCACTGAGTATACTCCTACAAGTGACACTGCTGAGTCATGCTACAGGAATATGCTCAGCTTTAGTCATTTTTCCCAAGCTCTTTCTTGAAGCTCACAGCCATTCTTAAACAAATTGGAAGTCAGTCCTGCTACAGGCAGGCATGCAACTGGCAACAATAAAAGCTAGAGTGACATTTAAAGAGTGCTCAGAACCAGGTCTCTTTACATAGGAGCATTGCTGTACTATGGCAAAGTAGTGGTAATTGATTTTAATTCTGTTGACCTTGACTGACCAAGAATGTTAAACCATGGTTAATCATTTCTGGTTTTTTGTTTGGTTTTGGTTTTGAGAGAAAGAGAGGGAGCCTGAGTGGAGGTGAGAGGGGGCAGAAGGAAAGGGAGAGAGAGAATCTTGAGCAGGGTCCACACCAAGCATGGAACCCAAGGCAGGGCTTGATCTCATGATCCTGAAATCATGATCTGAGTTGAAATCAAGAGTCAGATGTTCAACCGACTGAGCCACGAAGGCAGCCCAATCACTTCTGTTTTAAATAGCAAGAAAGGACATTTTTGATAATGTAACCATCATTTTTTTTTGTAAACATCATTTTTAAAGTCTCCACTTTTATACTGATAAATGCCTCTTGGAAACGTCATTTTTACTATCGCTCATTGTCCAGTATGACCCACTCTTTCTTTGGGGAATAAATTAACAAGTTCTATGATGTATTTCTAAACTATTGGCTTATCAGAACAGATATACTAGTAAAAACTGTGACTGTTTAGTAAGCCAGAGGAGCCAACTCAGCAAAACTATGCATAGAGTGTTTCCTATATTTCTGTGAAGTTGCACTATTTCAATTATAATTTCATAGTCAGGATAGAGGACCTTGATCTATAAAAGTTTTAAGGTCTCCAAGCATGTAAGAAATTCAGAAGTTTGGAACTCTAGACTATGGTGTAAAGATTTGTGCCATGACTACTGGGAAGAAGCTCTTTAATGGTGCTTTATCCTTGGTTTCTTTGCTTTCTTGCTCTTTTCATTGGTAGAGCTCTTGCTGACTTCAAAGAGAGAGCCTCTCACCAGGTACAGGAAGTGCCCCTGGAGGTGTTAGAGTGAGATGAGCAAATGGACTGCATGGGAGGTATTCCCCACTGGTAGGGGCTCCTGTTAATGCAGAGCACCGTGTTAACTCAGAGGACTATTAGTGCTTATAATATGTATGTCAGCCACATGCATGGAGACTGTCTCTGAGGAAATGGGGTGGCAGTCACTTTTTTTGCATTTAATAGAATATCTAAGTAGATATGAATAGAAATATAAATATTTGTGCATGTAGGTCTTATATATTTTTCACATTAAATTCACATGGCTGCAAAAGAAATCTATCTCCCTGTTGAAGAACCCGGAGCATTTTGTCAGGATGTCCTAAAATGCACATGAAAGGACTTAAGAACTTGAGCGCATCTGGTGCAAGTTACATGGCTTCCAGGGAGATTATGAGATTCCAGGTTCCCATGTTTTGTGCCCTCGACTATGGGCCAGGTTCTTTCTGATTACCATTTCTTATCTTATCTTCACAATAACCCTGAAAGGATAACATCATTGTTCCCATTTTATAGATCCAATGTCCTGTACTTAAAAAGTAGCGGAGCTGTGGCCTTCATCAATGGCCTTCCCATTATCCCCCTCCTGAATTAGGGGTTTTGCAGGGGCTGTTTCTAGGGGTGCCTATAAACCACAACAACCACAATAGGAATGACTGGGAAGAAGGGGATGGCAAGTGGAACCTATGCACAGTGAATACCAGATGGGAACTCTGAAAAAAAAAAAAAAAAGAGAGAGAGAAAAGAAAAAAAAAAAAAAAAAAACCCAACCTATCACATGAGGCAATTGATTTCAGCCAAATTTGTAAAGATCCCAGCCAGTGGTTGTCAATTTCGGCTGCATCTGGAATCACCCAAGGCCCAGACTCCAGTAGCCAAGCTTCTGTTTCCTTAGGTTTAGGAGATTTAGGATGTAGCCCCAGCAGGAGTATATTTGAAGCGCTTCCCAGGTGATTCTCAGCAGCCAGGGTTGAGAACCGTAGATTGAGATTAAATGCCTTTGTAGGCTGAGCAATTAAATCTAAATCATGAATGTAATTTTTTAAAGAAAGCATGAGAATGAAAGCATATATGCGAAAGGGCTTGACAAACTGCAAACTGTTCTACATATGGCACTTTAATGAAGAGATAAATGGTGAATGTAATGTATGAATGTAATTGGACACCTGGTCCATGGTGGCAAGGGGGAGGGGGAAACAGGACGTGTTGAAGGCTACCAAGGAGAGAATTTTTTTTTTATGTGACAAGATTGGGAGCCAGGCTTTCATGGTAACTGGACCTTCACAGCCCCTCTGGCCCATGGTCTGTGGGAAGGAAACATGGGGTGCAGAGCAGCCATTGTACCAAAGGGAGACACACAGAGAGGCAGAGACATAGGCAGAAGGAGAAGCAGGCTCCCTATGGGGAACCTGATGTGGGACGTGATTCCAGGGCCCCGGGATCACCACCTGAGCCCAAACCACTGAGCCACCTAGGCACCCATCATTTTAGTCAGGTTTTAAAAGGGATTCTTCAAAAAAAATAAAATAAAATAAATAAAATAAAAGGGATTCTTCTCAGAAGTGCATTTTGCACTAGAGGACATGGCCTAACTGTTTCAGAGCTCAGAGCCCTAGGCTACCATGTGAAAATGCATACTTGAGGCAAGTCAGAGAGGCACAGTCTCTCTCTCTCTCTCTCTCTCTCTCACACACACACACACACACACACAGTTTTATCTAAAAAGTAATTGCTAAAGTAACACAAATATGTAGCATAGTTATTAAAGGTGAATAACCTTATAACCACCACCCGTGGAAGGAGCTAGACTTTGCCAAATACCACAGGAGCTCTCTGTCTCTTCCCAAACACAACCCTCCTCCTCCAAGAGAAACCACTATCCTCATTTTGATGATCAACTTTATGATTTGTTTTCTTCAGATATTTTGTTTATCCAAATTTATATCTCCAAACACCAGAGGTAACACTACTTTTTTAATTATTCGTTTAGATCTCTTTTAATCTGTAGAAATCTATTTAAAAAAATTTTACTGCATGACAGTTGATTTGTAGAAGCAGACATTTCACATCTGTACAGTTTGCCTCAGCCTGGACTTTGCAGGTTGTGTTTCTACCTCATGGTTTCACATCTTTCTTTGGCTTCTACACTCCCTGCAAAACAGTAGCTGACTCTGAAGAGATCAATCATGTTCACATTTGGACATTTGTGGGGAGGATATCTGCTTAGGTGATGGGTGACATCTTCTTCATCAAGAGGTATGTACTGTCTGACTTTTTCTTTTTGTCTTGGAAGTAGCCACTGGTTCTCTGTGCTTACATCCTTAATTCGTGAGGAGTAAATGGTGATATTTCCAGTTGTGTCCTTCTTTGTTTGTTGAAATACTTCTGTGCAGAGAAACTTCTACTCATCTACTGTTTGCTTATCAGTTGGTATAGTTTGTAAAACCAAAATAGGACAAGTGCTTGACTATGTCATTTTATTTACCACTGTTCAAAATAGAGTCAGTTCCCCAACATCCTCTCTAAAAGAGGTCAGTTAATTTTTTTGTGTCATTAGGAACTCATGAAATAGACATACATTATTTGTTTCAATCTATCATGGTTGTGATTTATAATCTCATTAGGAGCTTGTGTTCATGGCTGCACAATGGCTGCAATCCTGTCTGTACAGCCATCAGCCCAGAAATGGTGGCTGGAAGATAAAGAGAGTCTGAAGGTTTCTCCCCTTCCTTTCTGAACCCTGAATGTTATAGGACCTAGGGAAAGAAAGACCTCATTTCAGAGTCACTGGAAGAAGACCTGGGCTTGACTCTGAGCTGTGTCATTTCTTAACTGTGTGACCTTGGGTCTCTCGCCAAGCCTCTCAGAGACTCTCCTTCCTCATCTGTGAAAGTGAGAGTAACAGCATTTGCCTTAGCTTTGTGCATTAATTGAGAATGTGCACACACACCAGGCCCAGTGTCCAACGGGTGGTAGGGATAGGATACAATTTCTTTCTCTTTCCTGCCCTCTGCAAAGCACAGCTCTGGGGATGTACTGAGTCTAAGAGCAGAGGCCCAGCTGGGGCTGAGGTTATCAGGAATGGAAGCATGTGAAGAATGGGGTCATCCCTTTGGAACATGTTGTTCAGAGATTTCAGCCCATCGGTGCATGCAGTTTTCCTTTTTCTCCTTCTTGTCTTTTTTTTTTTTTTTTTTTTGCTTCTACCTGAAGAGACTTTTCATTATTTGATAAAAACTATTTTAATTCCCTGTGTTTTCTGAGGAAAATTAACTGGTAACTCTTAGGAGCCCTTTACTATAACACAAATCAGCCTCTCCAGCTTTGAAAAGGATCATCTTAACCATAGCGCCATGGGCTTCCCAGGCAGACCATGGGCACCCCGGCCTGTGTCTAGTTGGAAGGACTCCAGCTTCTAGGAAGGGCAGTTTTCTCTGGCTACATTTCAGAGGTGCTGTGACAGTTGTCAGCTTTGCACTTCCTCTCCCCTACCCCCTACCCCTCTACCCCCCAACACACACACCACCACCACCACCACCACCACCACCACCACCACCACAGTCACTACTTATGTTGCTTTTTTGTTTTGCCCTCAGGCCCCTTTAAATTCTCAGGGTGCTGTTCAACATTTTCCTAAGTTATTCCTTTTCATTTGTGAGAACATATCATCATAAAATGTAAACATGCTTAGAAATTGCCATTTATTTCCAAAGAGAAAGAACGTCTCTCTGGGAAAGCTATAACTGAAACCAGATGCAGCTAGGTACATCCCAACCAGTGGTTTACCCAGCCTGGACGACCTCTCCAGCAGACAAGGAGGATTCCGGGGCATTCTGCCATAGTAACTTAAAACTTTATCAACACATAGATGTTTTTTCAGGAGAGGAGCAGGAAGTCATTTGCTAAGACCTTATGTTGCTATAGGGTTTGACTGTATCAGTGAAGGGATGTTCGAGACCACTTGTGCCTGTGGACCATGCAATAATACTGAAGAAAGCTAAGGAGATGTTTCTTTCACCTTTAATAAAAGAGGAAACTGAGGCTCAAAAAGGTGACTCAAGGTCAGAGCTGCTAGAGTCAGGACTAACACTCAGGTATCCTTGCTCCTTATCCAGTGGTCTCCGTGCTGCCCTAACCTGGGTGTCCATTTATCTCAGGCAGTGTGACTTCCTACCTCCACACATACCTTGCTCCCCCAGCAGGATGGCTCCTGGCCTCTGCACTTGAACTTCTAACTAATGTAGGCCCTGAATCTTATCAATTTCCCTTGTAGCCAGCTTGTCCTGAAGAGGCCCATTCATTCACCTGTAAGTATGTACTCAGCACCTAGTATATATCAAGCACTGTGACCCTGTTAGTAGAGAACCAAACACTCTCAGAGTGCTTACAGTCAGGGGGAAGAGTGATTATCTATATTGAAATTGATAAAAGAACCATCTCCAGGTTAAAAAAACCAATGTGTGTCCATATATCACCTTGTAGTAAAGAGGAGGGAAGTCTCAAAGTAACTTCACATTTCCTGGCTGCTTTGATGAGAAAAAAAAAAAAAAAAAGGAAGAGAATGTACAAGCACAAAGTTGAGAATAAGCACCTAATCACTCTGAATTGCTCTTGTACCTAAGCCGTTTTGTCTTGACAGTTTGAAGTAACACTAATATGTTGTTTGGGGCCTACTAGAACGCAATGCACCTTTTGGTGCCAAGACAGAGATCTATGGGGTGGCGGAGGGGGCTGACCCTTCGTTATTTTTCATCACACCTGCTGACAGGCTGTAAGCTGCCCTCCCCCAACTTCCCAGGACCAAACTCTGTTTTGTTAGAATCTTCAGATAAAGCATATGCTCACTCTTCTTGTTTTCAGAAGTGGCATTTTCAGGACAATTGTATTGGATCATGAATCATAACTTGAAGTTTTCAGAAAGTCCCATTAGGTTTATCAAAGAACTGTATTCCTAAATGGTTCTGGAATGCAGGCTTCTACAGACTCACCCTGCCAGCTCTGTGAAGATTTTTAGGCTCATACAAGGAGAGTCAAATGTGATCCTTGAAGTAGAGAAAAAATAATCTGAAATAAAAAATAGAAGTAATATCATGGCGCACATACCTCATTTTAAAACTATTATTGCTGGGCAGCCCGGGTGGCTCAACGGTTTAGTGCCGCCTTCAGCCCCGGGGCGAGATCCTAGAGACCTAGGATCGAGTCCTGCGTCGGGCTCCCTGCATGGAGCCTGTCTCTCTCTCTCTCTCATGAATAAATAAATAAAATCTTAAAAAATAAAAAAATGAAACTATTATTGCTGTGTTCAGAGTAAGACATTTGAGAAAAGTGTGCTGATTTGAATCCTTTTCTGTAGAGAATTATCGAATAGGCGTATATATAGTATTATCATAAAGAATGCATCTGTAATCATCTTACATACAAAAAATAATCTACTGCTTAACATGTTTTGTAAAACCTTCATATGCAACCAATGATTGAATATTGTTATTGCACTGCCTTTGGACTCCTTCACTGTAACTCCAGCTCAGCCAGTCAGTTTGACAGCTGTGTTGCCCTCCCTGCATGGTTCAACACACACTGACTAAGAGACAATTTTCTTTTGTTTAAAAAACAGAAGAGTTCTTTTCTGTATACGAGAATTCATCTTGCTACAGCTTAGCTGTTACAGTTTTAACCAATCTACTTAACAGTCACCTAAAGACTTTTGATTAGTATTGTGATTAATTTGGAGAAAGCACTGTGTAAGAGAAAGAGAATGAACTGATTTTGAGATTGCAGGATCCAAGTTCAAAAACTAACCCCTCCGCTTACACCTTATGTGGTATCAGACAGTCATCTATTAAGTAGGGATGGTCATTCGTGGTCTTGACTATCTAATGGGGTCACTGACGCAGGTCAAATGAGATGAGTACTTAGCACCTGCAAGAGTGTAAAGCAATGGATAATAAGACATTGTTGTCCTTTAGGTTTTGTTTTTATGCTCCACACATAAATACACAGACACTCAACAGCTTCACAAATTTACTTTTTTAGTTGTAATTTATGGTCTACTTCCAAAAAATTTTTTAAACTGTCTTATGATACAAGACACCGATATAATAGAATCGATCAAACAATGATATATGAACAACAACCAGATAATGATGGCAAGAAAATTTAGCTGCAGAGCAGTCAGGACAAAAGGAAAAACACATTTCTTGCATGGTTCTCCCAGTCTGATTGTGAAAACTCTTTTTGTTCTCACACTGACTCTTACTTAAAAAATAGGCTTCGGAGATCATTACCAAATACTTTTTTTAGGAAAGCAGGATCTTTCATTATTAAGGTACTTCATTTGGTAAAATGTTGTTACTGCATCTAAAGTTTGTCAAACCTCTTTTAGAACAGTGTTAAATGAAAACCACTTTTCTAGTGCTGTGTCCACATTTTGAGTGAACAGAAAATGTCCTTCAAAGCATTTAGGCCTGGGACGCCCATGTGGCTCAGTGATTGAGCATCTGCCTTCAGCTCCAGGGTGTGATCCTGGGGTCTTGAAATCGAGTCCCGCATCAGGCTCCCCACAGAGAGCCTGCTTCTCCTCTGCCTATGTCTCTGCCTCTCGCTATGTGTCTCTTATGAATAAATAAAACTTTAGGGATGCCTGGGTAGCTCAGCAGTTGGGTATCTACCTTTGGCTCAGGGCATGATCCCACAGTCCTGGGATCAAGTCCTACATCGGGCTCTCTGCAAAGGGCCTGCTTCTCCCTCTGCCTACGTTTCTGACTCTCTCTCTCTCTCTCTCTCTCTTTCTATGCCTCTCATGAATAAATAAAATAAATCTTTACTAAATAAACAAACAAACATACATACTTTTTAAAAATCTTTTTTAAAAAATGAAGTCCCATTGCTTTCATAACATTTCTATATCACATGAGGGGCACACGTGTCCCTGACATGTCTGTTTTTGTATACTCTAGAAATGACCCTAGCCCTGAGTTTTATTAATAGCTCTTTAATTTTTTGTTCTGGATTCTGTTAGTGGCATCTGGACCTCAGAGGTGACACTAAGAAATGGGAAAATAAACTAGATTATTTCCAAATTCAAATGTGTGTTGGGTTCCAGTTGAGGCAAAAAGTCCACCCTTAAAGATCCATGAAGTCTTAGAGGGTGCCTCCTTCACCGGAGAGCCACACAGACAGGAGTTTATTTCCAATTTTGGCATTCACTGCATGGCCATAGGAAACTCACTTGGTACTTCCAATCCTGAGTCTTTCTGTCTGTAAAATGAGATGACCAACTCCAACTTGCAGAGTTGCTCTATTCCCGGTGCAGCAGCTGCCATAGAGACAGAAATCAACACATATCAGTTACTACATTTCTACTAGCCCTTATCTGTGATTGTAAAATCCCCAAATTTCCAGAATCTGAAAATTCTTCTCCTAAGTCATTTGACAAAAATGTCTCCCCTGAAACTCAAGTGTAACCTGACCTGAACTGATGTAAGGATATTCATAGTCTTTCAACTATTCAGAGAAATTGAAAAACAAAAGCAGAAGTATTTATGCGTTTGGTTATGGAGTGCTGCCCCAGACTCTGTTGGGGATCATACATAACGAATGGCATATGCACTAAATTACCTTTCCAAACTCTAAAAAATTATGAATTCCCAAACACATCCAACCCCAGTGGTTTCAAATAAGAATTGATGACCTATTTTATTCCCAGGGTTGCAAATTTCCTTAATGTCTAGCTTGTCAGAGCATGCACCAAGAGGAGAAATCTCTTCTGCATCCCTAATGCACACTAACCTCTCCCTGGCCTGCCCTATCCATTTTGTGCTTTTTTCACTTGGGGGAGGTTGGTACTTTGGTAATAGGTAGCCTGGTTCCCTGATCTAGTAGTTAGAACGTTCTTTCTTATACTAAGCTGAACTCTGCCTTTCAATAAATTCTCCTACTTATGCCTATTCTGCAGAGCTGAGGAAACAGAGGATAAGTCAGCTCACTCTTCTAGGTGACTGCCCTTCAAATATTTGAGAAGAGTTCTGCTCTTCCTTAAGTCTTGTTTTTTGTTTAGTTTTGTTTTCATAGACAAACAGTTGCACTCTCTGTTGCCAGTCTTTATCCAGCCCACTTCCAGGCCTTTTCTAACTGTTCTTTGTCAGTTTCCTATTCTTTATTTTGTCATTGAACATATGTTATCCAGAATTAAGAACTTTATGAACTTTGTCTTGAAAACTCTGTTTCCACCCATTGATGATCAGCATCCTCTTCTCTGGCCCCAGACAGTATCTTCCTAATGGCTGAAGAGCCATGGATGATGCCTGCCCAGTTCAAATTCTACATTATCCATTTGATTAGATTTTAGGCAAGTGATATAAACTCAGACCCTCAGTCCCCTTATCCGCACAGTGGAGATAATTGAGCTTTGTGGTGTTGCTTTCAGTGTTGAAGTGTCTAGCACCTTGCCTGACACAGAGTAGACTCATAATTCATAGTAATGATCATTATAAGCAGCTTAATAAATAAGCCTCCTCTTCCTCTTCCTCATCATGTTCTTATTGCTTTCTTAGGCTGATCCTGGCATACACACGCCCAAGACATTGGTGGGTTTATTTTTAGGTCTAACCCATATGAAGGTAATCTGTCTTCATGAAGATACAATTTGTATAATAAACAGCCCCTGTCAATCTTAAAGGGAAGTCACTCTGCTTTTTCCTCCTCTTTTACCCATTTCTTTTGAAACAAATACAGCTGCCACGATAACTTGATCGACAAAAGCACTCAAACTTGTATCTTTCAGGCACCTATTTAGAGATCTACGGTAAAATTTTGGTTTTTTCTAGCCTAGAAACCAAGTGGATTCCAGGGTGTCTTGTTTCACAACTTGAGACTGCATATCCTGTGTAAGTGTTTCCAAGTGTACAGAGTAGAGCCATAAATTATATTTTGATCAGTGCCAAAAACTTGGTGCCAAAGAACATCTTGACATTACTATTAGTATATGTTGTATCCTGTAATTAAGCAGAATCGGCTCGTAGATGAGTTCTTCTGAAGATAGAGCCCTCCTTTCATGGGAGCATAATCGAAATGAGCTATTGCTCTCATTAAGTTACTTGGCAATACATCACCAGTGTGGCCTGTCATTCTAATGATGCATTAGTGTAATTCATCAACAGGGTGAATCCCACTAATAAGGTGTTACTCCAGAGGCAGGGCTATCCAGTGCAGAAAGCATCCAGGGGCAGATGTAGGATGGCTGCAGCCTAAGGCCCAAGAGGCTCTATGTAATGGATTGACCCCCTACCCTTCTTCTTACTTTATGAAGTTTAGCTATTTTTTAAGCTATCCAAATTAATGCCCATTTGTCCCCGGACTGTTCTAATTTTTCCTTTCTGACTACTCCCAGAATCCTTTACTGGCCCAGGGATATCCAACTTGAATTCCTTTGGGCATATATGATGGAGCCACTTTGTTCTTTCCTGAAGAGTTCTACTTTGAGAAAATTCAGTGTTATAGCTGACTTTGTCAGAGCACTTCTGGATTTCTATGATTTTTACCCTATTTATTCTAAAGGGTATAAGATTTTTTTAAAAAGACACACATTGATATAATGCCAATAAAAAGTAGGTGATAATGATACTAAAAATCAAGGCTTTGCAACTAGTAGATAAATAAATCCTAGAAATCTAATACACAATATAGAGATTATAGACAACAAATCTGTATTATAAAATTAAACTTGCTAAGAAACTAGATCTTAATTGTTCTTACCACTAGTAGAAATGATAATTATGTGACATGATAGAGGTGTTAGCTAATGCTACAATGGCAGTCATATTGCAGTATAAATCTGTCAAATCAATATGTTGTACACTTTAAATTTACATAATATTGCATGTTAATTACATCTAAAAAGGTTCTCTATGGAAAAAAAAAACAGAAATAAAGACTAATAAGGATGATGCAACTGAGTATCTCTGAGCTTCCTGGTAGCAAACTCAAAAAGGGATGATGGACTGAAAGAATGAAAAACATTTTGTTTGGAAACTTACTTTCTAGTACTAAATGATTTGGATGGATATCTAAGGAACTTTAAAGAACTTAATAGACTTTGCCTTCAATAGTGAGATCCCTGAAAATACAGAAATATTGTTCATAGTGATTTCTTATTGCCATCCTTTGATAAAGTGAAGCATATAATTATGGTATAGATTTTTAAGACATTTTCTTTGCAAAACAAAGAGAATGTGGTTCAGGCATATAACTTACCTTGGGAATAAAATCAGAAAGCCTATAGAAACAAATGGGACCATTTCTTTGTACTATTTTTCTCTAATATAATTTCTCTCCTGTGAATATTTTTTAGGAAATGGCTAAAGGGTTTTGGGGTTCCTGGGTGGTTCAGTTGGTTAAGCATCTGTCTGGCTTGGGTCATGATCCCAGGGTTGAGTTCCCTGATCAGTGGGGAGTCTGCTTCTCTCTCAGCCCCTCCCTGTGCTCATGCTCTCTCTCTCTCTCTCTCTCTCTCTCAAATAAATAAAATCTTTTTTTAAAAATATGTTTTTAAGCTTTACTCGGCTATAACTTAAAACCGATAAAATTTACCCTCCATAAATACACATTTTGATAAATTTTGAAAACATATCATCGTGTAAAAACTACTACAACCAAGATACTGAATGAGAGGTCCATTTTGCTGAAAAGTTCCTTCTTGCTCCTTTTTGGTGGTTCCCATCACCTGACACCCAGGTCTGTGCAACCACTTACATCCTTTCCATCATCATAGTGTTCCCCTTTCTAGAATTCCATACATATGGAAGATTCAAAAGTCATTTGCCTGACTTATTTTATTTCACCTCTCTGTTGTTGTGTGTACTCCTGTCTTGTTCATTTTTATTGCTGAGTAGTATGTCATTAGGATTTATATTTCTAAGGAAAAAGCTTAAAGGATATTAAAAGTAGTTGCTGAAAGAATATCCATATGAATTTAATAACAAGCATAAAGATGGCAATATGTATTCTCGCTTAAAAAGAGAATTAATGCCTTCTATTCCAATATATTTTTTTAATACTTTACAATGGCAAGCTTGAAAGCTAAATGATGGCAAGAACCATGTTCTACAGCTTGCCATTATATCTGCAATATCTAGCCCAGTGTCTGCTTTTACTAGGTGCTTCATAAATCATTGTTAGATGAGTGAATGAAGACATTAATAGATGTTCATCATCCATGCACAACAGTCATGTGAAGAGAACAGTCCCTCAAGATAAGGAACAGTAAAATATAGAAAGAAAAGTTACAGTCATTACCACTTATTGAGCACTTATCATAGAGGTGCTTGTAAAGTGACTGAGTATTTCGTACATATTTCAGGTTCCTTATTTTAAGCTCTATAACTTGTGCATTTTTAAAACCTTTTGATCTTGTGTATTTTATCCTGAACTCCCAGCTTTGGGATAATCAAGTGCATATATTACTATGCCTTGTCCTTTTATTTGCCCTAATAGTATTTATAAATATTTAGTAAGTTTCTGAATCATGCACTTTTCAGCTCCAAGAGTTTTTCTAAGATATAAAAGTGTAATCAAGGAATGGTGTACTTGGAAACAGAAGACCATAGAATATTAATACTTCAAGGTGGTTTAGACTAATGTCCTCATTAGAAAAGAGAAACAACTCTCAAAGACTGAGCTGCTCCAATTCACACACATTTCATGGGAAGTGTGCAACTGAAGATAAATTCATTAATAGCTGATTAATCCCAATAAGCAAATAGATAGTTTGCAGAATTGAACTGAAAACAAAAGGAAGATATTTTAGTTTGCTTGCTTGTTCATATTCAAAAGGGGAATTGGGAATGTGTTGTCTGTATTTTATTGAGTGGTACTTTAGAGCATGTCAAGGAAAAAATAATGTACTCAAAGAGAAGCTACATAGCTTGTAGTAGAATCTATGCCAAGGTAAGAAAAACAGATAAAATAAGGCCAAATTCTTTTTTTTAAAGATTTTATTTTATTTATTTATTCATGAGAGACACACAGAGAGAGATAGAGACACAGGCAGAGGGAGAAGCAGGCTCCATGCAGGAAGCCCAATGTGGGACTCGATCATGGGATTGGGATCATGCCCTGAGCCTAAGGCAGACACTCAACTGCTAAGCCACCCAGACATCCCAAGAAGGCCAAATTCTATATGAAGCAGATTGAACCTCACCTCAATTGGACATCTCAGTAGATGGCAAAGTCTGTTAATTATATGACTTAAATGAAACCTTTCTTCGTCTTTTAAGATTTATTCTCTCTGCCTAACCACTAAATATTCCAGAAATTAGGTTTTCAGGTGGATTGTTCATCTAAAATCTTAATAATTACTTTTGGCCTCTGTCAAATATTTATCTATACAACTTAACATCCATAAGGATTTGAATCCATCAGATAAAAATCCTTCAGGCTTCTGTAATATTCTGAATTTCATAGATCTGGTGAAAAATTAAGATATGACTGAATTGTATTGGTTTTATAAACCCAGCAAGATAATACTCAAACCAGTACTTGAGATGTCCCCTTCCCACTAGATGAAATTTTGGTTTGTTTTATCCATCCATTAATACAAAAAATATTTATCAAATGCTTGTCAGATGCCTAAGCACTTTAACACAGGAATAAGTAAGGTGTTCTGATGATGTGAAGGAAAATCAAAGGATTTCAATGTGGGATGGGAATTTAAGAAAACTTCAAGGGAAGGCAGCTTGTGGGTTGGGCTTTGAATGAAGAAAAGCATTTCAGAAGGTTAACATGATAATTCTTGGGAGTACAAAGGGAATCTATGAAAAGAGCAATAAGCACTGCACAGGGAAGCAAACAATTAGCAAAACTAAAAGACAACCAAACAAACAAACAAAAAAAAGACAACCAAACAGAATGGAAAAAAGATATTTGCAAATGACATATCTGATAAAGGGTAACCATCCAAAGATAAAGAACTTATAAAACTCAATACACAAAAAAACAACAAATAGGCAGAAGACATGAAATGAGATTTCTCCAAAGAAGACCTATAGAAGATGGTCAACAGACACATGAAAAGATGCTCCACATCACTCAGCATCAGGGAAATACATGTCAAAACTGCAATGAGCTATCAGGGCACACCTGTCAGAATGGCTGAAATCAACAACACAAGAAACCACACAGCTTGAAGAGGATGTAGAGAAAGAGGAACACACTTGCACTGTTGGTGGGAATGCAAACTGGTGCACCCACTCTGGGAAATAGTATGGAGGTTCCGCAAAAAGTTAAAAGTAGAACTACCCTATGATCCAGTGATTGCACCACTATTTGCCCAAAGAAAGGAAAAAATACTAATTCAAAGCAATATGTGCCACTAATGTTTACAGCAGTGTTACCTACTATAGCCAAGTTATGGAAATACCCCAATTGTCCATCAATTGACAAATGGATAAAGAAGAAATGGCATATGTATACATGTGTGTGTATATATATACACACACACTCGAATATTACTCAGCCATAAAAAAATGAAAGCTTGTCATTTTTTTTGAAAGCTTGTCATTTGCAACAACATAGAGCTAGAGAATATTAGGCTGAGTGAAATAACTCAGTCTGAGACAAATACCATATGATTTCACTCATATGTGAAATTTAAGAAACAAATGAGCATAAGGAAAAGGAGAGAGAGAGAGACAAACTAAGAAACAGACTCTTAATTTTAGAGAATAAACTGATGGTTACCAGAGGGAGGTGGTTTGGGGGCGGGTTAAACAGGTGATGGGCATTCAGAAGTGCAGTTGCTGTGATGAACACAGGGTATTGTATGAAAGTGTTGAATCACTAAAATATACACCTGAAAATAGTATTACACTGTACATTAACGACTTGGACATTAAATAAAAACTTAAAAGCAATAAGCAGGGTGTCTTTTCCCTGGATTCATTTTGGAAGAATATGATGCTTTCAAATGGAGGTGTAGATCAGTAGGCCAAAATGACTTTAGCCATATTTCAATACCAAGTAGATGGAACTCACTCATTTAAGATCCCATACTTTCTGGAATCCTTATATTTCCAATAATAAATATGCTATAACAAATGTTATGGTATTGTCAAAACATCCTGTTTTATCAATATTGCATTTTTGAGATATTTCATGTTTCATTAAAAGTAAGAAAAAGTTTTTTATGCAACATGACAACTAGATATAAATGATAAAGATGTGGATCCACTTGCATATACACATATTCTTGTAATTGAGATAACTACACCTCTACTGACAATAGTCATTTCTGATAGATATTTTTAATTTGTTTTAATAGTATGATGATATCTTTTATTGGACTTTAAAAAAGAAAAAGTTAGATTTGAACATCCTAGCACCCATTATAGATTTTTGTGTTACAAAGTTCTTCAGTCATCATCCAAGTAAGGATGTGTGTGTTACCCCCAAACCAGAAAATAGATACATGATAAAAGTCATTTTTTAAGGCCCCAGTGGTTTCAATGTTCATGGATAACTGTAATTGATGAAGACAACTGTAGCCTTTTTAGGAAAACTGCCCAACATGAACATTCAGTTTCATATGATGCATAAAGGATGGAGGTCCACTTTTCTAGAAGATCTGCCATTAGATTTTGGTTTTAAATGTTGTATTTTCCTTGTTCATTTAGATAATCCACAGAGTTACAAAATATCTGCAATTCAACTTCATGTTTACTCTATAAAATTAGGCACTTCTATTACATTATCATAGTTTATTTTAGTAGGTAATACAAGAGCCCTTATTAAACAAACAATGGAGCTAGATCATAATTACTTTAAAATAGCAGTGAACTTGCTCTGACTTCAGGATAATTTAGTTTTGCCCCCAAACCAGCCCTATTGCAATATTTCTCTTAGTAAAAAAGTACCATGGCCAGTCTCTTTTAAAAAGGAACTTAAAATCAGCTTCACGATGAATTTCTCAAGCATTTTATAGACCTCTCTATACAAATTTTCTAGTTTTCTCAGACTAAAACCTGCAAACTTGTCAATCCTTATGTCTTAATATAATCTATATACATTTATGACAGGTGAACATGAACAACATCTGCTGAGGGACATAAATTTGATTTTACATTCAACTTCTCTTCGAGCAGGTTGGCTGCTGTCTGAATTGCTAGTGGGTACTCAATCAAAAATAGTGTTTCCCTTCACTTTTTCTGGCAGGTTCTCCCAAGCTCTGTGTCCCTCCTTATCAAACTGCTCTGTGAATCAAACACAAGGAGACACACTAGAAACTGATCAGGATGTGACAGGTTCTGAAAGGCTGAGTGTAGGGACTTTGGAAAGACCCATAATTATCCATAATACCTCAGGACTATTTAATTTTGTGATTTTTCTCACAATCTAGAACATGTCATACTGTAAGACACCGATTGTATGACACCCCACAACATTTAACATTAGAGAGATTATTGTCGATTAATTTGGTTAGGTGCTTTGCTTTTCTCGATGAGCCCTATTAGCCAGGCTCCTGTTTCAAGCTGTAGCCTTTTATTCCAGAAGCTGATGGTTGGATGCTCTAAGGATACTGCTCAAAGAGATTCCCAGTACTGAGAGAGCATGGTCATTTAAAAGATGGTTGTTTGATGGGCTCATGAGCTCTCTTACCAGGTAAATATGTGTGCTGAAACTATATTTAAAATTTAAACAAGAGGTCTTCCTGGATGGTTCATTGGGTTGAGTGGTTGCCTTTGGTTCAGTGGTTGCCTTTGGTTCAGGTCATGATCCTAGGGTCCTAGGATCAAGCTATGCCTGGGGCTCTGTGCTCAGCAAAGAGTCTGCTTCTCCCTCTGCTCCCTCCTCCTGCTCATGCTTGTGCTCTCGCTCTCTCTCTCTCTCTCTGAAATAAAGAAATAATTTTTTTTAAAAATTAAACAAGAGAAATCGATGTAAGTCTGACTATTTTACCTTGAGTTAAAACAAAAGAAATATTTTCAGAAGATTAAGTTTTGCAGTAGAATCACTGAAATCATCAACTAGACATTTTGACTAAGCATGGAAGATAAAACATTTATCCATTCAAAAGGGGAGTTTATTTGGTATTAATTATAAAAGCACTGCAGAAATTTTATACTGTTGGTGTTAACTAAAAATTTTCTTTCTTGCCAATCCTAACCCTCTCACACCCTCCAGTTCACAGTTAGAATCATGCTACATATATACCTCTACTGTGTTGTTTTTTTTTTTTTTCCACTTTTCATCATAGTTTCCATACAGACACACAGTGATATCTTTAGAAAGTAATCTTTGACACATTGCTTTGGGAGATGAAGAATATGGCTTACGTACATTTCTTCCCATCACAACTACATTTTATTTGTTATGTTAGTAGATTCGCATTGTGAGTGTTTATAATATTTACATTCTCTTTTATAATCCTAGTTCTCATAATGGTTGATCATTAAGTTTCTTCTAAATTTATGTGGGATCAATTCCCACAGACCATCCCTTTATTTTATAGTTTTCCTTCCCTACGTTATATATCCTTTTCATTCATTTCTTGTTGGTCTGGATTCCATTCTCAACTAGACTTTGTCAATTATTCACTTATTTTTAGAAAGACTTTTTATGTCATTAAAAGTGACCAAAATCTGGGCTGGGTATATTATTTTTCTTTTTCTCTTTTCTTTTCTTAAAGATTTTATTTATTCATTTGAGAGAGAGAGCACGAGCAGGAGGGGCAGAGGGAAAGGGAGGAGCAGACTCCCTGCTGAACAGTGATCCTGATGTAGGACTCAATCCCAGGACCCCCAGATCATGACCTGAGCCAAAGGCAAATGCTTAACTAACTGAGCAACCCAGGTGCCCCAGTTTTATTTTTCTTTTAACAGTCAGGAGAGATTGTTTCTGTGCCTTCTGTGAGTGGGTGTTACTATGGGGAAATCTGAAGCCAGCCTGATTTTTATATCTTGTAGTTAATGTAACACTTTGTCTCAATACCTTTAGATTTCTTTCTCCATCCTTGCAGTTCAAAAACGTGACTGGAATATATCCTTTTACTAATTATTTTGTAAAAATTTTCTTAGGAAAAACTACCATGCCATGTGGATCTGCAGATACAGAACTTTGTTTTTCATAAGAAACTTTTCTTCTAGTGTGTCTGTGAGAGTCTCTTGTCTGTGATAGTGATTGTTGTTTGAGTTGATCATTTGTTCAATTCTCTACTTTAAGGATGCTCTACTCCAAAGAATGGACAAATCTGCCATGCCTAATACAACTTTGACTGAGTTTTGGGCTTCCTTTATATTGATTACTTTCTGATGCTTGTTTTCCGTGTTATTGCCTCTATTTCTAACAGTATCCATTTTACTTCTAGCTGCTTCTGATTGGCTTTCTTTTTCTTAATAATGGCTTAATTACTTTAATTTCTTTCCACACCATGGCCAGATTATGTTTCATCTCTTTAAGTATCTCTTCTTTCATCTCCTGTAATGATTTTTCAATATTCTCCACACCAATCAAAAATTCCATGTTTCTTTCCATTTTTTAAGAGCATGAGGGAGTGTTTGTCTGTAGTGTTCTTCATTCCCAATTCTCTGAAACGTATGGAATGCTTTTTATGTACCTTTTGATTTTTCTTGTTATGGGAGACAGGACACTATAATGGTAACTATGTGCAGATGTCATGTTGGATCATTGTTGAATAGTCATCTATCTGTGACTTTCTGTTTGCTTACCACTAGTATAAGCAAAAATATGCAGGTGGAGAGTAAATTGAGACTGACAAAGACACTTTCTCACTAATTAATGTACCTTCTGCTTTAGAAGAATATTTTTCTTTTGGTACAGCAAATTACGAAGGCAAAGAGGTTAGGATGGCTCATCATGAAGCTTCCTCACCAAGCTGCAATTTGTTTCTCTTCATTTTTTCTCATTTATCCTTTATTTCCTTTCTCCTAAGTTATCTTGGTATTATAAGGAGCCAGAATTCTGCAAGGACATTTCTATATTCTTGATGCCCTTGTCCACTAACTAATAGCCTCAGTCTTCTAGGGATGGGGCTATTCCTTGGATCTCTCAGAATGTGCCAATTCACTCTTAGAAAAATTTGTACTTTGCTAGGGACATCTTGATGGCTCAGTGGTTGAGCATCTGCCTTTGGTTTAGGGCGTGATCCCAGGGTCTGGGATCAAGTCCTGCATCAGGCTCCTTTCAGGGAGCCTGCTTCTTCCTCTATGTCTCTGCCTCTCTCTGTGTGTCTCTTATGAATAAACAAAATATTTTTTTAAGTTGTACCTTGCTAGAAAAGTTTGCCAGCATTTATTGGCATTTTTTAAATCTCAGTTTAAAACAAATGTCACTCTCTTGGGAAAACTATTTTCCTATCTGTGATTTGCAGTTGTTTTATAACTTAATTATGAATTTTATTTTGTTACTCCTTTTGTTCATTTCCATGAATTTTAGTAAAGGGACTCTACATACCTTTACTTAATCTTTTCTGTGTGAATTTCATGTGACTTTTTTAAAAAGTACAAAATTTAAAGATCTCTAAATTAAATTTGATAAGTATTTTCAAAATAAAAATCGTCTCCCAAATCCCTGATAGAAAATAATAATTTTCCATAAATAACCATCATTTATAGTGCCATTTACAAATAGATATGTTTTACTGATTTTTGTCTACTTTAATGGGTAAGTAAACATCCTACCCCAGTAATCCTTGGCTGTATTGTAAGTGGTTAAGAGATGTGGGGATCTTCTGCTACTATTTCCTTATCAAAGATAAACTGAGAGAACTTAATTTCACTGACATATACATCTCTGTTTTAAATGGGTGCCTTTTTTTTTTTTTTTTAAATAGACTTTTTCACCCCCAGCAGTCATTGTTAGAAAGCATTAAATTGAGCATTCAAGATTAATTCTCTGGCAGGTCAAGAGGAGAACAGCATGTAGCCAATCCCACCTTAGTGTTTCTTCTTAACGGCTCCAGCACAGTGTGAAAAAGTAAACAGTTGTGACAAGAGATGTAATGGATGAGCTAGTGTGACAGGTCACCCCAACTAAAGCTCATCCTCTCCCTAAGTATACTCTGTAATGAAGTGCACTATAGTTTTTCAGATCATCAAAGACTTGTATTGTAAACCCTATTTCTGGAGTGGGGAAGGATCTTGAGTAAATATATTATGAGTGATGGTGCCTAGTGACACCAAAGGAATAAAAACAAATAATGAATAAAGTATGCTTATCCTGAAGTATTAGCCTAGGAATCCCTGGTATTAAGATCCCCCTTCCCTCTTTCACATTCCTACCGCCATTCTCTCTTATGTATAAACACTTTCTATTCCAAATAATTTAGTTTCATAATAATTATTTAGAGAAGAAGGATTTTATAATTATTAAAGACATTAAGCTTATAGCATCCCCCCCAAAACCAACCAGCATTTCCTCATGCCTTTTCACACTCTGGGAACACAGAGATACATGGAAAATGAAGTTAGATAGTGGTCAAGCTGTCCTCCCATATTTCATGAAATTATAAATAAAAATGGGACACTTGCCTCTTCTACTAATCTGCAAATATCTAGAAGATAGAGTGATAGGAAGAAATAAAAGTAAAGTCCAAGCACCAACATAAATTGTTTCTCAAAACTGGAATAGGCTATTTCAAAGAGAAGTTAAATTCCTCAGTTAAGTTATATTTTTCTGGTGTTAACTGTCCAATAATAACTATCATTATTGTTAATATCGTCTCGTTTCCTCTTCCCAGATAACAAGCATTCTTTCTTCAGTTTACAGAAAGCTGAGGTTTCCTCAAGACTGTAGAATGGAAACCATAGCCTTTCAGACTCCCAAAGCCCACAGTCTTTATACTCTACTGTTGCAGTGCTATCCACTCTAGTAACCACTAGCCACGGGTCACTGTTGAGCACTTAAAATATGGCTAATGTGATTTAAAAAAAAAAAACTGAATTTTTAACTTTAATTTTGAATTTAATTAGCCACATTGAGTTACCATATTAAACAATACAGATTTAGTCAGTCTTCTATAAGATTTTTTTAAATTTTGTTATGCAGAAATGATCAATGCATTGAACATTGACTATGTATGATATCTTATAAAAATCCCTGTATCTAAAATTAAGAAAATAAGAAAATCTTATCAAAATACAAAAGTTGACATGTTTGTTTCTTTGGCTCTTGGCTCCTGGGAATACCTCCTTCTTAAAACAAACAAGTATTTAAAACCCAGTATCTAAGAACAAAATTACATTTTGTTGTTAATACTTTAAGGGTTATGCCAAAGAAACTTTTGAAAGTAAGAACTCAGTACTTTCAGCAAATTTAATAAAAAGCCTGTTGGTCAAGACATAGAGCAGTAAGGCAATGCCTGTTTTTCTCAGAAAACAGAAGGATTTCCTTTATTTGACTTACACCCACTTTGGTCCTTGTTTATTTATTTTTTAAAGCTTTTTTTAAAATTTTTATTTATTTATGATAGTCACACAGAGAGAGAGAGAGAGGCAGAGACACAGGCAGAGGGAGAAGCAGGCTCCATGCACCGGGAGCCGGACGTGGGACTGGATCCTGGGTCTGCAGGATCACACCCCAGGCCAAAGGCAGCGCCAAACCACTGCGCCACCCAGGGATCCCCTGGTCCTTGTTTAGAAGCACAAATGCAAATTGTTTTTGACTCCTGGGTATCCCTCAGCTCCTATGAAATGAATTTCAGAAGTCTTTGTAGGCTTTTAGTTTTTCTTCCTTGTAGCCAAGCAACACTACTAGGAAACAATCAGTACCCTGCAACATTGTAGGTTATTCCTTGGAGAAGTTAAAGTTGCATCTTTGTCTGTCAGTGTGTGAGAGTTCCAGATGCTCTAAATCTTGGCAGCAGTCGGAAATATTTTTTTTATTTTTAATATTAGCCATTCTAGTATCTCACAATACGTAGTTGTGGTGAAAATTCGCAATTCCTGAATGACTTTTGAAGTATCTTTTCTTTGCTTACTTGTCACCTAATGTATTTCATTGAAGGATCTGTTCAAGGTTTTTGTGCATTTTTTAATTGGGTTGTTTGCTTTCTTATTGTTGAATTTTTAGAGTTCCTTATTTATTCTGGTTAGAAGGCCTTTGTTGGGGATGTGATTTTCATTATCCTAACACTGTCTTTCACAGACTAAAAGGTCTCCATTTTGATGAAGTCCAATTTATCAGGTTTTTTTCTTTTGGTTTCCTATCTAAGATCTCACTGCCTGACTATGGTCACAAAGACTTTGTTCTTTGTTGTCTTCTAAAAGTCCTATGCCTTTATGTTTAACATTTAGATATATGAGATACTGTTTGTGATTCATTTTCCTTTTGTGTATAGATGTCAATTTTCCAAGGACCATTTGCTGCAAAGTCTAGCAATTCTTCACTTAACTGTGTTTGTACCTTTGTAGAAAATTAACTGGCCATATTGTGTAGATCTATTTCTGGATTCTATTGTATTCCACTGATCTATGTATTTATCTTTTTATCAATAACATACTGTGTTTATTTCTGTAGCTTTATCATAAGTCTTGAAATTGGATAATATGGTTGCTGATAGTTTGTTCCCCTTTTTCAAAATTATTTGACAATTTTAGTCTCTTTGACTTTCCATGTAATTGTTAGAATCAACTTCATGGTGTTTACAAACTAATTCTCAATGTGATTCTGTTGACTCTACACGTCTATTTAGGAAGAATTAGCATTTTGGCAATATCAAGACTTCTAATCCATGAACATAGCATATTTTTTCATTTCTTTAGGTTTTCTTTTCTTTTTTGACCAGTGTTTTATAATTTTCAGCATACACATTTTATATTTTTTAGATTTATGTGTATTTATCAGTGCTATTGTGAAGAGTATCTTTAAAAATTTTGCTTCTTAATTTTACATTGCTGATATATAGGGATGCATTTGATTTTTTAAAATATTGAACTTGTATCCTGATATCTTGATAATATCACTTATTCTAGAAGGTTTATGTATGTTTTTCTTAATTCCTTGGAATTTTTCATGCAGGCCATCATCTCGTGAATAGAGACACTTGTATTTCCTCTTTTCTAATCTGTATTTATTTGTGCTTATTTTACTTATTTTAGAGCACTGGTTAAGACTTCTAGAACAATATTGAATAAAAATAGTGAGAACAGATGTACTTGTGTTCATCCCAATATTATGTAAAAAGCATTCAGTCTTTTACCCTAAAATTCAATGTAAACTATAGATTTTTCTAGATGCCCTGTGTTAGGCTAGGTGCATTTATTTTTGTCCTTGGTTTGCTGGAAGGTTTTTCTTTTGTTTCAGGTTTGATTTTTGTTTCTGAATCCTGAATGGGTGTTGAATTTTTGTCAAATGATTTTTCTATATTCATTAAGAGAATCACATTTCTTTTTCTTTAACTAGAAATACCATGCTTAAATCAATTTTGAATGTTTATCCAACCTTGTTTCCCTACTTTGTTGTGATATATCTATATTCAGTATCCCATATTTTGTTGAGGATTTTGAGATTTTTTTTCATATTGGTCTATAGTTTTGGGTTTGTTTTGTTGTTGTCATTATATGTAATGTCTTTGTTTTTACTATAAAGGTAATGCTGGCTTCATGAAATGATTGGGAAATATTATTTCCTTTTGGATTTTCTAGAAGAAAATGGATAGAAATGCTTCTTTCTTTCTTTCTTTCTTTCTTTCAGTATGTCCTAAAATTCCCCATGGAAACCATATGGGTTTGGAATTTTATTGGAATTTTCCAACTTCTTTAATATCTACAGGCTATCCAGGTTATGTATTCCTTCTTGAGTAAGTTTTGATAGTCTAGATTTTTAAAGAAAATAGTATATTTCATCTCAGTTATCAAATTTCAGGTCTGTAGGGTCTGTAGTGATATTCTTCATTTATTCTTTATATTGGTAATTTGTGACTTTTCTCTTTTTTGGTCTACTTGTCTAGGTGCTTATGAGTTTTAATGATCTATATAAAGAGCTAGCTTTTATTTTCTCTTTATAACTTCTGTTTTCAATTTCATTCTATTCTGCTTTTATCTTTATTATTTTTTCTTTGTGTAGGGGAAGAAAAAAGTCTTTCCTACTACACTCCCAGGTTCTCTGACTGGGCTTCCATAAGTTAGACTGACATAAGACAGATAACAAGAAAAAAGCACACCATTTATTTATAATAAGTTTCACATGATGCAGGAGCCTTCATAAATAAATGAATAGTGGAAAGAATAATTAAACCCAACCTTTTTAGTCTAGGTTTTTTTTTTTTTAAGATTTATTTATTTATTTATTTATTTATTTATTTATGATAGAGAGAAAGAGAGAGAGAGAGAGAGAGGCAGAGACACAGGAGGAGGGATAAGCAGGCTCCATGCCGGGAGGCCGACACAGGACCCGAACCCAGGACCCCAGGATCCGCCCTGGGTCAAAGGCAGGCGCTAAACCGCTGAGCCACCCAGGGATCCCCCTTTAGTCTAGGTTTGATGAAGAGTGAAAAATCATGAGTAAACATGGTAGGACAAAAAGATATGAGCTAAGAATAATAAATTGGAAGAAACATAGCAAGAAGGCCTGTTCACTTGGATTCCACTCTGTACACTTTCATCTTCACAGAGATAAGAATGTTCCTTTCCTCCAACTATAAGAAGGGCACTTCTCACATGGGGTTCTTATGACCTCCTTCAGGAGAGGAGGCAGAGGTCAGAGTCCTACCACCTTCTGTTTCTATGATCCACTTTAGGTAAAAAAAAAAAAAAAAGTGGAGTGGGAGGAGATCAGAGAGTCCTTTCTGTATCTGACATTTCTCAAATTGCTCCAGCATAACGTATTTAGTATGCCAAATCACTATATTTTGGAGTAGCATGTTCTGAACCCCAGAATTTGCATGCATGGATTGAAAGCCTGGGATTTGTGTTAATTTATAATATAGAATTAGGGGATTAATTTTTCCAATCCTTTCTTCCCTGGGATTTTCTCATACTCTCTGGTTCCAGAGGGAACTTATACTGGTTTCTCTGGCCAGATGGTTGTTTCTTCCCTTAACTTTTTCATATTTCTAAGTGACTATATCCACCCTTGGAGTAAAGCAACAAGAGAAAAGAAGGAAGAAAAAAATTACAGGGATTCTCCCCACATGCTTCAGCCCTCAGAGACCTCTTTTTCTAGTTTCTATGGCTAGAGAGACAGGTTTTTCTCTTGGTGTTTTATATACCCATGCCACTGTTGTCACTGTTGCCACTGTTACTGTCCCTACCACATCAATATAGCTCATGACTGGGACTGTTCTCAGGGCAGGGCTGAGTGAGAACAAAAAATCCTCCAAACTTCAGGTATTTCCCCTATAACTTCTGGCTCACTATCCCCTCTTCCCCAGTTGTCTGGCCACAAAGATGGATTTCTCTCCATAGCCATTGCTTAATTCTACAACTTAAACCATTGGGCTATCCTAACCAGAAAATTCAATGGAACTGGTCATTTGTCAAGTTTTTCTTTTCCTCACTATTGGCTTGCAATTGAATGTTTACATTTTAGAAACCTCAGTTGTTTTTTTCTATTTTGTCTGAACTCTTTGGTTATAACATAGAGAGAACATCTCCAGCTGACTTCCTTCATCTTGGCAAGTACCATCCATTCTCTCCATCAAATATTATAAGGGAAATTTTATTCAGAAGACCAGAGAAGGTTCTGTAAGTTGAATATCAAGTAATAATAAATTTAAAAAGTTAGGGACATTTGAGGTAAGTTAGGATACTAAACTCTAGAAGAAACATCTTTCTCCTCATTGAAAAGAGATTGCATATATTTTCAGAGTTCCAGCAAAGGTGAAGGGTGTTCATTCTTCATTATAGTGAAGTCCAACTGGCCTCTTTCCTCTGTGTCTGTAATAGCCATCATGCCTTTTACTCACTTAAATCACAGACAAAACATTCCATAGATGTAATAAGCAAGTCTGCTGTTTCATGTGGTGGATCACTTTTCTCTTACTTATTACAGCCCTTGTGTGAGGTTACAAGGTAAGAAGGCAGACTGAAGAAACATACACACAGATATACACATGGAGTGGAATGTTTTGTTGCAAAAAGTCCTTCTTTGACTATTACTTTTTTATTTGTGCTTTAAAATAAAAATAGAAATGTCCTGATTTTTCCCATAGCATTTGTATCTGGGAATAAAAAATGCTTTAAACCACTCCAAATGTGTTCAAATGCTAGAGACTTTCATCACCTCTGTTTTCCATATTATCAAATATCTCTAGATATCTTATAAGATCAACAGCCCCAGGTCTACATAGCCTGAGAAAGGAGTACATGTGAATTGTTTCAGGGGATCTTAGTTTTAACTCTACTTCTTTGGCCTTTCTAGATACCCTTTTTGTGTATCCCTCAGAAATACTCATGTTTCTGATATATTTGTAGTACAGTTTTCTCATATGAATGAATGAACTTGTAGCTATAGCTTCTTGCCCTGCTATATTCATTTGGCAAATACTAATTGTGCCAAGAGTAATGCTGTTAGAATTACACAGTAAATAAAAAGAATAGATATAACAGAGTTAGGTGAACATCCACCTAATTTTAATAATCAGAAGCATTTAAACTACACATACTTTCAAAGAGAGTGATACCTTGTTTTTTCTTACCTCAAAACAGCAGATTGGCAATTTTTTTCTTTACATTTCTCTGCTGAAATATTTATTCTACTGGCTTTCTAAAGAATGAAAAGGCCTCTTCTAAAATGCCTTGCACCCTTCAAAAGCAAAAACTATGAGCAATATCTAAATGGCCATTATATTACTAATAAAGAAGAACAGAAGGAAAGACTGAAGTGTAGGATCTAGTGAAGAAGAGAGGGAAAGAAAGAGGGAGGAAGTCAGAGAGGAGGAAAGGAATATTTTTTCCCCTCAACATGCTTTCTAGTTGATGAAAGAACTGGTGGTTTAAACTATTAATACTAATATATACATGTATAATAGAGAAAATAAACATTAAATTTTACATCAACACTCTTCTTTTGGTTTGGTGACCTAGCATTTCATAGTGAATTTGGTAGAGAATGTAAGAAAAATAGAATAGAACTCTTCCTCATTAATTATTTTTCTTACAAAAAGTTCTAGGACCAGTTTTGAGTTTAGATGTTATTTATCTGGAAGATCAATTCTTATGGTTAATATACTTTTTCAATATTAAAGTTTTCACTTAAAACCTTAGAGATTGTAAGATGTACATAATTCTGATAATTATGTCCCTTTTTATCCCTTTATTTCTCTCTGAAACTCTAAGCATAGGTTATAAGTCTTCCAATATTGAGCTAATCAGACTATGCACTTTCCACATTTGATATTTTTCTCTACTTTTGGTATTGCTTGAAAGAGAGCATCTTGTGCTATTATCATAATTGCCAACTTTCCATTTAATAAAGTTCACTTTTTCATCTGAAAAGATTTCCTTTAATACTTAAAAGCTTTCCTGCATTAATACCTCACAACAGAAGGATTCTATATAGAACAATATTCAGTATACTTTGGGCAATCCATTTAGAGAATTTGGTTACTAAAGTACTAAAGTGATCTTATAATAAGTTGATGCCATTTATTAGACAATCGCTCAGAATGACTTCCAAAACAGCATTATAAAATGATCTTAAAGTAAGCAGAATATTATTTTAATACATTTTCTGTTTCTTTTCCCTTTCGTCTTTTATTTTCCTCTTGTCGCTTTCACATTCCAAATACCGTGTGGCATTTTACTGGGTCTTGTTTTACATGGGCTGGTAATTGTTGTTTAAAAATCATTCTCCAAAAGTAATGAATACGTTTTATGGCCAGTAACTCAGATATAATTTTTTTTAAAAAAGGAAAAAAGTACACTTATTTTAATAACAGCTTTACTAATAGATAATTCACATGTCACAAAGTTCACCACTATAAAGTGTACAATATAGTGGATTTTATTATATTCAGAGTTCTGTAAATACCACCACTACCTAATTCCAGAACATTTTTGCATCCCAAAAGAAACCCCAAACCCATTAGCAATCACTCCCTATTCCACCTTCCCTCAGCATCTGGCAACTACTGTTCTCCTTTTGTTTCCATGGATATGTCTATTCTGGACATTTCATATACATGGGCTCATATAATATGTGGTCTTTTGTGACTGGCTTCTTTCATTTACAGTGATGTAGTCAAGATTCACCTATGGTGTAGCAGGCATCAGTACTTTATTCATTTTTATGGCCAAATAATTTACCACTGTCTACATATACAATGCTTTGTTTATTCATTTTTTGCTTGATGAATGTTTGGGTTGTTTCCACTTATTGGATATTGTAAATAAGGCCACTATGCACATTTGTGTACAAGCTTTTATATAGATGTATTTTTCTAGTTCCCTTAGGTGTATACTTAGGAGTGGAATAGTTGAGTAATATGGTAGCTCTCTGTGTGACTTTTTGAGGGACAAACTTTTCCAAGGCAGCTGCACAATTGCACACTCTCATTATCAATGTATGACGGTTCCATTTTTCTACCTTCTCCCCTGTACTTGTTCATTCTAGCTCTATGTGATAGGGTTGAAGGGGAAACTCAGCATGGTTTTGATTTACATTTCCCTCCTGACTTTTGGTGATGATGTCTTTTCATGTGCATATTAACATTTGCATATCCTCTTTAGCAAAGTGTCTATTCAAACTTCGGCCACTTTTCCCTTGGGTTATTTGTCTTTTTGTGGTTGAATTTTAAGAAGTCTCTATATATCCTGAATAAAAGCCACTTGTAAGATATATGATTTGCAAATTCTTCCTCCTATTTTTTTGGCTTTTCTTTTCACTTTTTTGATGGTGTCATGTGAAGCCTCAAAGTCTGTATTTTAATGAGATCCAATTTATTTTTTTCTTTTTGATTTTGGTGACCTATCTTATGAATCATTGCCTAATCCAACGTCACCAAAATTTAGACCTGTGATTTTTCTTTTCACAGTTTTCTAGTTTCAGTTTTAGTGTTTGGGTCTCTGATCCATTTTGAGTTAATTTTTGTATGTGGTGTGAGGTTTTGGTCCAACTTATTCTTTTTGCATATGAATGGATATCCAGTTGTCCCATCATCCATTTTATAATGGATGAACTTCACCAATTCAGAATAAACAGCCTAAAAGAACAGTTGCAAACATGTTGTAGAATTGCATTTTTTTAAAGATTTTATTTATTTATTCATGAGAGACACAGAAAGAGAGAGAGAGGCAGAGACACAGGCAGAGGGAGAAGCAGGCTCTTTGCAAGGAGCCCGATGTGGGACTCGATCCCGGGACTCCAGGATCATGCCCTGGACTGAACGCAGGAGCTAAACTGCTAAGCCACCCAGGGATCCCTGTAGAATTGCATATTCTAAGGAAAATGTGATGCAATGATCTGAAATAAAATGTCAGCCCATTCAGTTGGTTGGCATTTCATGAGACATGTAATGACTCACTATTATAAATTTGTCTGGGTTTCCTGAGTGTTATCCAAAGGAGAGTTATATGTAGCTTGTATGGTTCATCAAAGATATGCATTGACTGCATTGACTGTAGAATGGAAGTAGTTCTTCAGGTTTTTCTACAGCCTGGATAGTAGGCTCCAGGAATATTTCCCCTCCTCTTTAATTTCTCTGGTACCCTACATAGAGAGGCAGTTCCATGTAGAACAGGATTTGCATCTCTGGGCATGGGTAGCTTCTCTACTTAACTAGTAAATGAGCATCCGTGCTAATAATCAGTTTCTTCCAAATTTGACAAACATGAGTTTACCTACAGCCTAATCATCTCTGAATCAACAAATGACATCCCACTTCTATTTCGCAAAGCTGAGAACCTGATTAAAGATAGCAGAAATGCTGTAGCTGAGGGCTCAACTTAATGGCCGGCTGGTTCTTCCTTCTCTGATAGCTTTCCTTAAATGTAGCACCTAAAGCATTAAAAGCATGCTTAGAATGTGTCCTATCAAGGAAAGGCCTCAGGGTGTATGTGGGAAAGGAGAATGCTGGATGACCTGGGAGCCTATCAAGCCACAACGTAAAAGTACTTAGCAACTACCCTACCTGTGACAAAAAAAAAAGGCGAGGTAGGGTAAAGCAGAAGACAATGCAATTGTATTTGGAGAGATTCTAGGCCCTGTCACTGACTGACTTTACAATGTTGGGCCATTTACATGTTTATGTCACGCTTGGTGATCTCATCTGCTCATCCATAAATTGGGCCTGTGTATCATTACTTGAATTGCTTGACATGGAACGTTTAAGGCACAACCAGAACCGTTCCGAATACTTGGCAGATTCCACAAATGTTAGCATCCTAGCTCTCTCTGCATCTAACCTAGGCACTGCCCTTGATATTGGTGAAGAGGTCAAGTTTGCTGACAAGTTTAAATTTGGAGTTCACTTTAGGGTAACACGCACCCACCCATTTTTTTTTTTTTTTTGTTACCAGTCATGATCACAAAGGAAATGCCTGCTGAATTCTCTCAAATATCTGTACCCTCAACTTCCCAGACACACTGGATTAAGACAAATAGAAATTTTCTCTGGAGATCAAGACCTAGATGTTTAATCTGTTGTTAGGACACAAAGCAGGTCCTTACATCTCTAGCCATCTCAGTGGTGATTAGCGGTGAGTGATCAGAGATCATTCTTTGTGCCAAAAACAATTTCTTTCCCTCACACCTTGAATATCATTATGAATTCCTCATGGGACTCTATTATTATCTGCTTTGTGTCACTTTTGTGAATTTCCTCCTCTGCCTTCCCCATCCCTCAGAAAGGGTGCAATTACAAATTCACAAAACAATTGAACTTGGAGTTTGAAACAGCATTTCACCCTTGGCAACCAAAATCCTTAATTATTATGCACCTTGTAAGTGAAAAAATAAAAGCTAAAAAAGATAAAATTTATCTTGACGAGTAAGAATCAGTACTTGCCATGAAGGGCTCTCACAGAGCTGAATTTTGGGAGAAAAAAGCTGTAATTTGAGATTCTGATTGTACAGATTTTATACCATATTAGAGTCGTTTGTGCAGTATAGTTTTATTTATTTTTTTAGTTGAGCTGCTAAAGTCCATAGGCTATCAAAACCTGGTCTTTTGTTTTGTTTTTGTTTTATTTTTTTGTATTAATAACATGAGATCCTTCATTCATTTGGTTATTTTAAGTACCATTACTGGGAGATATGATGGGAACAAACTTTCCTTGTTGGCCTGATAGAGAAATTGAGGATACAGAGCATATACCTGCATAGAGTCATAGTTTTGTTTTTTACTGAGATAGAATTGACATAAAATTCCCTTAGGTTCAGGTACGATTCAATATTTGTGTACATTGGGAAATGATCACCATAGTAAGTCTGGTTACCATCTCATCAAAGTGACACTTTTTTTTGAGATAAGAAATGCTAGGATTTACTCTCCTGGTAATTTTCAAATATACATTCTAATATTATTGACTATAGTCATCACACTGTCATTACATCTTGATGACTTATTTTAAAACTGGGAGTTTGTACCTCTTGACCTCCTTTAACAACCCCCCTCCTGTCTCCCTGCTGACAAACACTATTGTGTTCTCTGTATCTGAATTTTGTTTTGTTCGATTCCTTTAGGTTTTAGATTGCAAATACAAATGAGATCACAAAGTATTTGTCTTTCTCTGACTTCTTTCACCTTCAAGGTGAAATAATACATTCAAGGTCCATTTATGTTGTCATAAGTGGCAAAATGTCATTCTTCGTATGGCTGAGTAATATTCTAGTGCGTGCGTGTGTGTGTGTGTGTGTGTGTGTGTGTGTGTACACCACTTTTTCTTCATCCATCTATTTATGGACATTTAGTTGTTTCTGTATCTTAACTATTATAAATAATGCTGCAATGAACATAGGAGTACATATATATTTTTGAATTAGTGTTTTCATTTTCTTCAAATACCTATATGTGAAACTGCCAGATCTGTGCTGTTCCTATTTTTAATTTTTTGAGGAACCTTCATACTTTTCTCCACAGTGGCTGCACCAATTTACATTCCCACCAACAATGCATGAATTTCCCTTTTCTCCACATCCTTACCACTTGTTATTTCTTGTCTTTTTGATAATAGCTTTTCTAAAAGGTGTGAGGTAATAGCTTACTGTGGTTTTGATTTGCATTTCCCTAATGACAAAGGATGTTGAGCATCTTTTCATTTGCCTGCTGGCCATCTGTATGTCTTCTTTAGAAAATTGCCTGTTCAGATCCTCTGCCCATTTTTAAATTGGATTGTTTTTCACCTATTGAGTTGTGTGAGTTCTTTATATATTTTGGATATTAATCCCTAATCAGATATATGATTTGTATTTTCTCCTATTCCGTGGGTTGCCTTTTCATTTTGATGACTTTATTTGCTATGCAGAAGATTTTCAATATGATGTAATCCCACTTATTTATTTTTGCTTTTGGAGTCAGACCAAAAAAAAAAAATAACAAGACTGATGTTAAGGAGCTTACCACCAATGTTTTCTTCCAGGAATTTTGTGGTTTCAGGTCTTACGTCTAAGTCTTTAATCCATTGTGAGTTAATTTTTATGTATGGTAGAAGACAATCTAGCTTCATTCTTTTGTATATGTTCCAGTTTACACCATTGTCCCATTTAAAATCCACTTACTGAAGAAACTACCCTTTCCCCATTGCATATTCATGCTCCTTTTTTGCAAATTGTTCATATATATACATGGATTTATTACTGGGTTCTCTATTCTGTTCATTGATCTATGGGTCTGTTTTTATGTCAGTATCATCTGTTTTGATTGCTATAGCTTTGTAGTATAGTTTAAAATCAGGAGGCATGTATCCAGCTTTGCTCTTCTTTCTCAAGATTACTTTGGCTATTTGAGATCTTCTGTGGTTTTATACAAATTGTAGATTGTTTTAATTCTGTGAAAAATGATATTTGGATTTTGGTGGGAGGTGCTTTGAATCTATAGACTATTTTGGTAATATGGACATCCTAACAGTATTCTTTCAATTCATGAGCACGGAATATCTTTCCATTTATTTGTGTCTTCATCAATTTTTTTCATCACTCTGTTATAGTTTTCAGTGTATAGATCTTTGATCTCCTTGGTTAAATTTATCCTCAATGGTTTATTCTTTTAATTCATTTGCAAATGGAATTTTTTTCTTCATTTCTCTTTTGGATGGTTTGTTGTTAGTGTATGAAAGCACAACAGATTTTTGTACCCTGCATCTCTAATAAATTAATGTATTAGTTCTAACAGCTTTATTATGGAGTTTTTAGGATTTTATATATAGAGAGAGAGAGAGACAGACAGACAGACAGAGACAGAGACAGAGAGACAGAGAGAGAAAATCATGTTGTTCACAAATAGAGCTTTACATTTTCCTTTTCAATTTAGATGCCTTTTGTTTCTTTTTTCTTGCCTAATTGCTCTACCTAGGACTTCTAATGTGTTGAGTAAAAAATATTTGGAGTGGTTCTTGTGTTCCTGATCTTAGAGGAAGAGCTTTCAGCTTTTTACCATTGAGTATGTTAACTATGGGCTTGTCATATATGACTTTTATTATGTTGAGGTATTTCCTCTATACCTATCTTGCTGATTGTTTTTATCATAAATGCAGGTTGAATTTTATCAAATACTTTTTCTACATCTATTAAAATCATATGATTTTTCTTCATTTTGTTAATGATGTGTCATGTTAATTGTTTTGTGGATGTTGAACCATCCTTGCATCCCTGGAATAAATCCCATTTGATTATAGTGTATGATCCTTTTAATAATATTGTTTAACTTGGTTTGTTAATATTCTGTTGACAATTTTTACATGTATGTTCATCAGAGATATTGGGCTATAATTTCCTTTATTGATGTCCTTATCTGGACTTGGCTTTATTGAATGAGTTTGGGGAAATTTCCCCCTCTTCAATTTTTTAGTAGCATTTGAGAAGAATTAAATTTTCTTTTAATGTTTGGTAAAACTCATCCTCAAAGCTACCCAGTCCTGGACATTATCTGTTGGGAAATATTGATTACTGATTTAATCACCTTACTAGTTATCTATTTAGATTTTCTAGTTATGTTTCAGTCTTAGAAAATTGTGTTTCCAGGCATTATCCATTTCTCCCAGTATTATCCAATCTGATGATGTAAAATTGTTTATAGTAGTTTCATAATCCTTTTTATTTCTATAGTGTTAGTTGTAAATTCTTTGATTTCTTATTTATCTCTTTAAACTCTGGTGCATCTAGCTATAATGCTTGTCAATTTAATCTTTTAAAAGAACAAGCTCTTAGTCTCATGGATCTTGTCTGTTTTTTTAGTCTCTGTTTTTGCTCTGATCTTTGTTATTTTCTTTCTTCTATGAAGTTTGAACTTCACTTATTCTCATTTTTTCTCTTCTTTTAGGTATAACATTGTATTGTTCACTTGAGTTTTTTTCTTATTTCTTGAGGTAGGCCTGTATTGCTATGAACTTCCCTCTTAGAGCTTTTTTCTCTGCATTCTACAGATTTTGGTAAATTGTATTTATATTTTCATCTATCACAAGGTAATTTTTTAGTGATTTCTTCTTTGACCACTGGTTATTTAGTAGTGTATTATTTAATCCCCAACTATTTGTGATTTTTTCCAGTTTCTTTTTTTTATAATTGATTTCTAGTTTAATACAGTTGTGGTCAGAAAATATACTTGATATGATTTCTATTTTTAAAACATCTTTTGAGGGCAGCCTGGGTGGCTCAGTGGTTTAGCACCACCTTCAGCCCAGGGTGTGATCCTGGATACCCCAGATTGAGTCCCACATCAGGCTCCCTGCATGGGGCCTGCTTCTCCCTCCGCCTGTGTCTCTGCCTCCCTCTCTCTCTGTGTTTCTCATGAATGAATAAATAAAATATTTATTAAAAAAATAAAAAGAAAAAAGAAAAAAAGAAAAAATCTTTTGAAATTTGTTTTATGGCTTAACATATGATCTATTTTGGAGAATGTTCCATGTGCACCTAGGAAGAATATGTATTCTGCTGCCCTTAGATGGAATTGTTTGTATAAATCTATTAATTCATCTAGTCCAATGTGTCATTTAAGACCCATGTTTCCTTATTGATTTTCTATTTGAGACATCTATCCACTGATATAAGTTAGGAATTAAAGTTACCCACAATGATTGTATTGCTGTACTCTTTCTTTAGGTGTGTAATATATGCTTTATATGTTTACATGCTCCTATATTGGGTGCATAAATATTTATCAATGTTATATCCTCTTGTTGGGATATATATCATTATGCAATGCCCTTCTTTTTTTTCTATCTTTAAAAAATTTTTGTTGTTTTTAAAATTCCTGTGTAGTTAACATAGTATTACATTAGATTAGGTGTATAATATAGTGATTCAATCATTGAATCCATTACTCAGTGTTCATTGTGATTAGTGTATTCTTAATCCTCTTCACCTATTTCACTAGTCCCCCTACCAAACACCCCTCTGGTAACCATCAGTTCTCTATAGTCAAGAGTCTGTTTTTTTGGTTTGTCTGCTGTCTTGCTTTTGCTTTCTCTAGATCCATCCATGTTGTTGCAAATGCTAAGATTTTATTCTTTTTATGGCTCAGTAATATTCCATTGTGTATATATATACCACACCTTATTTATACAATTCATCTATCATTGGGCACTTGGGCTGCTTCCAAAATTTGGCTATTGTAAATATCAACATAGCAGTACATAAATATTTTTAAATCATATTCTTTTAGTAAATATCCAGTAGTGAAATTACTGGATCATACGGTAATTCTACTTATTTCTTCATACTGTTTTCCATGTAGCTGCACCAGTTTGAATTCCCACCAACAGTGTAGAAGGGTTCCTTTTTCTTGACTTTTTAATAATACCCATTCTAATAGGTGTGATGTAATATGTTATGGTGGTTTTTTTTTTTTTAAGATTTTATTTATTCATTTATGAGAGACAGAGACAGACAGAGAGAGGCAGAGACATAGGAAGAGGGAGGAGCAGGCTCCATGCAGGGAGCCCGATGTGGGACTCGATCCTGGGACTCCAGGATCACACCCTGAGCCAAAGGCAGACTTAACCTCTGAGCCACCCAGGTATGGTCCCATTACCAGGGTTTTGATTTGCATTTCCCTAATGATGAGTGATGTCGATCATCTTTTATGTGTCTTTTGGCCATCTGAATGTCTTCTTTGGAGAAATGTCTATTCATGTCTTCTGCCCATGTTTGAATTGCATTATTATTATTATTATTATTATTATTAGTGTTGAGTTGTATAAGTTCTTTTTTTAAATTTTTTTACAAGTTCTTTATACATTTTGGATACTAACCCTTTATTGGATATATCATTTGCAAATATCTTCTCCCATTCAGTAGGTTGCCTTTAAGTTTTATTGAGTTTTACTGATTGTTTCCTCTGTTGTACAGAAGCTTTATATTTTGATGTAACCCCAATAGTTTATTTTTGTTTTTATTTCCCTTACCTCAGGAGACCTATCTAGAAAAAGGTTTCCATGGCCAGTGTCAGAGAAATTACTGCCTGTGCTCTCTTCTAGGATTTTTATGGTTTCAGGTTTCACATTTAGGTCCTCAATCTATTTTGAGTTTATTTTTGTATGTGGTATAAGAAAGCTTCATTTTTATACATTTGTTATCCAGTTTTCCTAGCACCATTTCTTGAAGAGACAATTTTTTGCATAGTCTTTATGCTATGTTCTTTTTTGTCTTTCATTATAATTTTTGTTTAAAGTCTATTTTGTCAGGGATGCAATAAAATCTTTTTTTTTTTTTTAAGTCCATTTTGTCTGATATAAGTATAGGTACTCCAGCTTTCTTTTGTTTTCCTTTTTCATGGAATCTTTTTCCATCCTTTCACATTCAGTCAGTGTGTGTACTTAGATGTGACATGATCTTCTTATCAACAGCATATAGATTGGCCTTGGGTTTTTGTTTGTTTGTTTGTTTTAATGCATTCAGCCATGCTCTCTTTTTTGATGAGAGAATTTAGTCCATTTACCTTTAAAGTAATTATTGATGCGTATGTACTTATTGCCATTTGTTCACTGTTTTTTGGCTATTTTATAGTTCTACTTGCTTCATTTCTTCTTCTCTTGTTCTCTTTTCTTGTGGTTTGATGACTTACAGTGTTATGCTTAGATTTCTTTCTCATTATCTTTTGTGTATATACTGTAGGTTTTTGCTTTGTGGTTACCATGAGGCTCACATATAACAGCCCATATATAACAGTGTATTTTAAGTTGATAGCAAGTTAAGATTTTACACATTCTAAACCCCCACATTTTTACCCCCACCCTATGCTTCATGTTTTTGGAGTTGTTTTGTTTTGTTTTGTTTGCATTTTTTTTTTTAATTTTTATTTATGATAGTCACACAGAGAGAGAGAGAGAGAGAGGCAGAGACACAGGCAGAGGGAGAAGCAGGCTCCATGCCGGGAGCCTGACGTGGGATTCGATCCCGGGTCCCCAGGATCGCGCCCTGGTCCAAAGGCAGGCGCTAAACCGCTGCGCCACCCAGGGATCCTTGTTTGCATTTTTTAAAAATTTTATTTATTTATTCATGAGAGACACACAGAGAGAGGCAGAGACATAGGCGGAGGGAGAAGCAGGCTCCCTGCAAGGAGCCCGATGCAAGATTTGATCCTGGGACTCCAGGATCATGCCCTGAGCTGAAGACAAATGCTAAACCACTGAGCAACCCAGGAGTCCCTGTTTCATGTTTTTGATGTCACATCTGACATCGTTTTATTTTATGCATCCCCTGATTATCACAGTTATAGTTATTTTTGTTACTTTTGTTTTAACCTTCATACTAGCCTCATTTAATTAATTCACTATTTTTACTATGTATTTACCTTTACCAGAGAGATTTATACTTTCTTATGTTTTCTTGTTACTAATTAATGATCTTTCTTTTCAGCTTAAAAAAATCTCTTTGACTTTTCTTTTAAGGCTGGTTTAGTGGTGGTAAACATTTTTGCTTTTTGTTGACTGAAAAGCTTCTTCTCTTTCCTTAAATTCTGAATGATAATCTTACCAGATATGGTTAGTTGGAAGATTTTTCCTTCAGCATTTTGAATATATTGTGTCATTCCCTTCTGGCTGGCAGTTTTTGCTGAAGATCTGCTGATAGTCTTGTGGGGTTCTTCTGTTCATAATAAGTTGTTGTTTTTCTTTTTTTTTTTTTTCTTTTTATTTTCCCTCTCACTGCTTTTAAGATTCTCTCTTTAACTCTTGACATTTTAATTATAATGTGCTTTGGTGTGGGTCTTTTTGGTCTCATCTTATTTGGAATTCTGGGCTTCTTGCATCTAGATACCTGTTTCCTTCCCCAAATTAGGAAGTTTTCAACCATTACATCTTCAAACAAGTTTTCTGCTCCTTTCTTTCTCTCTTCTCCTTCTGGAACTCATAACACAAAAATTACTCTGCTTGATGTTGTCCCATTGTCCCTTATGCTGTCTTCACTTTTTAAAATACTCTTTTCTTTAGCTTCTCTGTTTGTGGGAGTTCCACTGCCTTGTTTTATAGATCATTTATTCTTTTTTTTTTTTTTTTCATCTAGTCTGCTCTTGAACTTGTCTAGTATATTTTTCAGTTGAGTTATTATGTTGTTCAGCTCTGTGACTTCTGTTTGGTACTTTCTTATATTTTATTTCTTCTTGTTGAAGTTTCTGCTATGTTCATTCTTCTCCCAATTTGGGTAAACATCTTAATGACCTTACTTGAAAGTCTTTATCAGGTAAACTTCTTATTCCATTTTATTAAGGTCTTTTTTTTTCCCCCTGATGTTTTATCTTGTTCTTTCATTAGGAACATATTACACTGTTCCCCATTTTGCTTGACTCTCTGCTTCCATAGACTAGTCAAACAGTTACTTCTAGGCCTGAAGGAGTAGCCTTGTGTAGGACATAAACCTTCTCATTCACATTCGCCTTAGCTCTTGATTTATTCTTGATAGGTCCCATTTGTTGAGGGTGTGCCAAGACCTGTAAGTGTTCCAAGGGGAGGAATCTTAATCAGTTTTAGTTTCATTCTGATTGTAAGCCAGATCCTCAGGCAGCAGCTTTTAAAGTATGCAAATATAAATATGCAGTCCTTTGTGACTGGAACTGTTATACCCTAATGCCCTTTAAACCAGGTGATATAGTATGCCCTTGGTGACTGTTGCAAATATAGGGGCTCCAGACAAGTGTATGAGCTCCTTCCTACAAGTTACTGGTGATCTGAAGAAAAGGATAGGAAGAGCACATAGATGGCATTCTTCGGCCCATGTTCCCTGACAACTTTGTAACCTCTAAATGTGTGGCAAATCTGAACTCTCTTCCTCAGAATGAAGGTCCAGGAGAAATAAATAACGCTTTTTTTTTATAGGAAGACTTGGGATATGTTTTAGACTGCTGTCTAAACTCTGGAGCAGTAGCCTACCAAAAGCTGTCTCTGATTGTTACAGTCCTTTGGGACCCAGAAATGTAAGCCCTTCCTGCTACCAGAGCCAGATGATAAAGGGGCACCCCTTTGTGGACTTCATATGCACACTAGCTTAGCAAAACTGTGGGAGAATGCATGGCTTGGGCACATCCACTGGCATTAGTAAGGCAAGGGGAGACTACAGGGCTAAGGTGCATTTGCCAGTGCTATGAAGGTAGAGGAAGAGTGCAGAAATGGCTCCTGCCAGTGTCTCAAGTCCCTAAAGAAAGTCCCAACATAGGCCTGTCCCTCTTACAGATGTGTAAGATTAGCAAATGAACCTCCTTCATATATAGTCTAGGTACCATTTCAAATGTTTTTTTTTTTTTTTTTTTTTTTTTTTTTTGCTGGTCCTGGGGACAAGCGAGTCTGCATGTGAGCTCTTTAAGAGAAGTACCTCTGTTCCCTACAGCCCTTTTGGTCTCCTGGATATAAATCCTATTGGTTTTCCAAGCCAGACCTTTTGGGGACTCATCTCTCTGTTGCAAGTTCCAAGGGTTGGAATGGCTTATTTGGGACAGGAACCCCTCACTCCTCAGAAGCTCCTAGTTTGTGAGATCCCTCTCAATAGTGATTTACCACCCTGGGTGAGGGGAGGAGTTGGGGGGGACCATGCCCCTACTTTTCATACTCATCTCAATGTGACCCTTTTATCATTTGTTTGAAGGATTTGTTCAGCTAATTTCCAGGATTTTTTCCATAAAAAAAGAGGAAATTGTTCAATATATAGCTGTGCATTCAATGTGTCCTTGAGAGGAGGTGTGTTCAGGAGCTTCCTATGCTACCATCTTGGACAGCCCCCCAGAATCAAGTCTTATATAACTTTTTTTTGGGGGGTGGGGGGAACTTTAAAAATGAATTATTTTTATACTTGCCGTCTGGGCAAATAATGGCCATTGTGGATGTGTGTTTGTGTGTGCTTATAAATTCATTTATAACATTTATTTCTTACCCATTTACTGACTTTTCAGTGAGACGTTTCTAAAGGTAATTTTTTTCCTTGTAAGCTGTTATTTATTCATGACCATTTCTTGACCTATCATGTAAATGCCTGTGTTTATAGATATTTCTATGAGGAACGGTCTTCTAAGCTCCAAGATTTTAATTGCTTCAACCAGAATGTGGAAATTTGTGTACATTTAAACATTAACCCATGTTGTTGTTGTTGTTGATAGTTATTCAAAAACATCTGTCGATCCCCTATTGTGTATTTGCTATTCCTCTGTGATAAAAGAAAAAGAAGTAGTATTCTACAGAAAAGATGTAGCTTCTTCCTCTCTACTTGTGAGGTTATGAACCAAACATACATACATGGAAAATCTGCAGAATACGCTGTTATCTTTACTTTTCTTTTTTCTTGTGGTTCCCTCATTGTAGAAAATCCATTTTCTTTGTTCATACCACCTTTGTTGACGTAATCTCCTAGGATGCAAGAGCAACAAGGGAAGCTTATTTAATCATTAAGTGAGGAAGATTGAAGGATGAGAAAGAAATTGATTAGGAAGGTAGATTTCTCTAAGGATGTCCATGAATTTATACAGAAAAAGAAGCAAGATACTGTACTAAGAAATGGTTCATAATGAGACGTATAACCAAGACTTGAGAATTTTTTTTTTTAAGACTTGAGAATTTAAAAAAAATATTTGGGCAAACTTAGTAGAAATAGATGAACAGCAGGGTGCTGGGTGGCTGTCAGTTAAGCATCCAACTGATAATTTTGGCTCAGGTTATGATCTCATGGGACATGGGGTTGAGCCCCATGTCGGGCTCCATGTTTGGTGTCTCTCTCTCTCTCTCTCTTTCTCTCTCTCTCAAATAAATAAAATCTTAAAAAAAGAAATTTATGAATAGCAGCCCAATGTATAGTCTTCCCAAACAGACTAGGAAGGTGTCAGAAATGAAATTCTGATTGTGTAATGTGTGAAGCAGACAAGGACAAAGAAACGCAAGGAACTAAGCTGGCCGCTGCTCATGGACTTCTCTGATTAACCCAGATATGAAAATAAAAGATGTTAAAATATGGGAAAACATAAGACCAAAGGATGAAGACAAAGAGTGATACAAAGAGTTTATGCTTTAGAGGTCTTTTGTGACAGTTTATGGAGTTCTGTCTCAGCCTTGAATCAATATACATCATTATCAAGACTGTGAAAGAGGACATTGGTGTCATGTTTATCATACTTGCCTAAGACATCATAAAATGAGTACTATTCCAAAGCTCTTGACAACATAGAAAAATGGACCAAATCTTACCAAGGGAAACATTAACTGATATCTGTAAAGTTACACACTCACATTTAAAAAAACATCTGCCTGTGAATAGAATAGGGAATGAGCTTACCAGCAACACTCACAGTGGTTGACAGGAAGTTCAGCATGACTCAGTAATGTGGTATGCCTGCTTGGTAACTTCATTTGATGCTCAAATGCAGATCAAAGATTATGTGGGTGAACCACACTGAAATAGTATGTTGCATCTGGGTGCCATATTTTAAGGGAAATGTGGACCAAATAGAATATGCCCAGGACAGAGGACTATGATAAGGATGAAAAGAAGATTAAAAACATACAGAAAAACACATATGAAGGGGGACTTTAGCCTGGAAAAGAGTAGATACTCATGGAGCTCTAATAACTGTCTTTGGACTCTAAAAGGGCTGATCTATGGAATAGTGATTATGCTCCGTCTCTGTGTCTAGGAGAATAGAACCAGGGCATAGGGTAGGAACTAAGGCAGGTATTGGCTAAGTATTGAGAAGACCTTTGGAACATCTAAAGTTGTCAGATGTGAGGTTTGTTTCCTCAGGAGGTCTGTATCATTAGAGATGTTTACACCAAAGGCCCAATCTCCATGTCCCTTCAAGTCTATCAGGATGCTTGCTGCCTCCACTCCCTCTCACACTTGGCTCACCCTCTGTTTCACAGTAGTCCTCTCAGACCTTCCCTTTCTATCCAATTTACACCAATCCATCCATCTCATTTCCCTTCTACCTTTCCCAGGCTCCTTATTCTTTCCTAAACTTCCTAGGCTTCTTCCATCCCCAAGTCCCTTATAATACTTATAGTCTCCCCAAGTATGTGCCTACTGATACTGTCACTACCACCCTAGTGTTTCAATCTGGAAAACTCAACCTTTTCCATTGAAGCACACAAATCAATGTCTTCTAAGAAGCCAGTCTAGTCCCTCCCTCATTTGTATTCCACTGCATTTCCTTCCTACCTGAGCCTTGGCATTTACCTACTTCCATTGTAAAGATCCACCTATGTACTAGTCTTTCTTATTAAACTATGAGGTCACTAACTTATTTTTCACTGCATTGTGCTCAGGACACATGATGTTGAATGAATAAAGGTTGAGGAACTCTTGGCAGAGGCATAATAAAAAGTATGGACAAGACAGAACGTTGAACTCAGGAGCCTCTGTGGTTCCCTGAAGGTCAGTGACTACACGTTTTTACATAGTGCTGTCACAGAAGATGATTCCAAAAGGACAGTTCTGAAACATTTAAAGAAATGGTAACCTTATTACATTAAATGGCTAGTCGCCCTGAGGTGTTTGCAGTGGAGTCAGGCACATCGGTATATGGTCACATCTGCTATGGTAAAGTAGGAAGAACACATGACATTCTAGGGAGATGTTAATAAGAGTGGAACCCACTGGAAGGTTTGTTTGATGAGATAATTCTGATATCCTGATCCAGCAAGAGTTAACAGTTGGCTGATACTTTGAAGTTCTGACTTTTTGTGGTTTTCAGCCATCGTAGTCCCAACCCTGAGGAAGACATTTGGAAATGTATAGCATTTTTGGTTGTCATAGTGTCTGGAATTACTCTGGCATTAGTGGGCAGGGGTCAGAGATATGAACTTACCACAGTGTGAGACACTGTCCAGCAATTGAAGAAGTGTCTCACCTAAAGTGACAATAGCTCTCTTCTCAAGAAACACTAATTAAACAGAGCAGGGTATTAATTTGTGATTTTGCTTCCTCTCTTCCTCTATTGTTTTCCAAACCCCTACAATAAGCAGATGTGGTAAAGATCAGCAAATCCATAGGAAAATAGACATCTTGCTTCCACCAATGGTGGTGTTCCCTTTCCACAATGGGGAGTTTTTGCTGGAAAGTGGTTGCCCAGCCAAAGGCTACATCTCCCAACACTCCCAGTATTTAAGGTGCAGCCATGTGACCAAGTTCTGTCTGTCAGTGATATATAAGCAAAAATATCATATATCACTTGACCTGGTGAATAAAATCTCCTGTATAATTCTTATCTCTCTTATCTTTCTGCTAGCTGGATCCAGAGCAACCTAGGAAGCTACATGTGTCAGATGACAGCGCTATCTTTATGCTAGGTCCCTAAATGACTGCCTAGAGCAGAGCATTGCTGTGCCCATCCACTGGTTGGACATTCCATGACCAAAAAATAAACTTCTGTTGTGTTAAGCCACTGAAATTTCAAGTTTCTCTGTTACAAATAGCTATTATTGTTTTAATCAATACATTTCCAAATAAGTGTTTCAATTAGGATAGCTCTACATGTAAATAATATAGAAGATGTTAAAGCATTTCTGTTTTTGGTTTTGTTTTTTTTTTTTTTTCATTTTAAACAAAGCTTACTTTATTTTATACATGAACCAAAACCATTTCCTCTCTCATTAGAGTCAGAGCTCTTGGTCTCTGTCATTGCTTTCCAAGCAAGTCAAAAGATTAAAGCTCCTTTCTAGGCAAGTCTAGGGAAGCTTTTCTTTCTCAAGCCCTGTCTCTCACACATTCATGTGGGGTCCAGTCAGGATGGAGCCAGCTTCTCAGCCTGCCTTTTTCTCTCCTCAGTTTGTTTTTGGAACTTTTTTCCCTTTCTCCTTCCCCCGTGGTGTGAGTTCATGTGTGGCTGGTTTTCTTGGGCACAAGGCCCAGCTGAGTTTCAGTTCTGTTTGTTGTTTGTACTAACTGTGTTCAGAGATCAGCCTCTGATACCCGGTGGTCAGAGTTCCCTGGAATAGAGGACCCTGATTGCATTCCTGCAAACCTAGTTGGAAGACAGCAAATGCAAGAACACTAGGGCTATGCAGGACTTTGTTCACAGAGAAAAAAGCTGCAGTATTTTTTGTAGCATTCCATTTATATAGGAACCAAATGACTAAAAGTTCATTTATTTGGAATTTGTTCACACTCCTTTATCATGAGGGGGGGAAAAGTAACAAACCCCCAAAAGGCAGAATGGAATCTCCCACAATCCCACAGGAGACAGAGACTCTCCACGTTGCTAGTCAGAAGCCTGAGAGTCTATGCCCAAGGGATAAGAACAAAGCAGAATTGAACTAAAGTTTAAAAACTGATCAGTTCTTGATTGGATGAGATTAGCCCCTCACTTTATCTCCCAATTAAGAGACAAGAGAGAACTCATGTCTTAAAACAGAGGGAAGGGGGAACCTATGTCTTATGAGGGACATAATCCGGGGCCTCCTCCCTCTGACTAGGCTAGTACTGATTAGTTACAATACACAGGTCAGTTCATTCAGCCTGATCTCAGCCCACCGCTGAAGCTGGCTGACCTTGGGCAAAGTTGACTAACTTTGCTGATCCTTGGCTCCTTTCTCTTCAATTAGGATGATGGTGGAACCTAATCACTGGCTTATATATGGTGAAAAATAAATGAGATAGAACGTGAGATAGCAGTGCTTAGTGGTTAAGAGTCACATCTAAAGAGGCTTGGCCCTGTCACTTACTGAGTAGTTTTGGACAAGTTACTTAATCTCTTGTGTTTCTATTTCATTATATATAAAATAGGGTTAGCAGTAGTACCTTCCCCATAGGATTGTTAAAGGAATTAAGTAAGTTCAAACTTATTGAGCACTTAGAGTAATTTCTGGTAGGATATATGTGGTACATGTGTGTTGGTTAAATAAATGTCATAATGTATTGGTTGCTATTGTAGTTATTATTATATGATGATCAGAACCATCACCACCACTATTACCATCATCATCTTTCTAAATCCTGCTACATTTGACCCTATGTCTCCTTCCCTTCCCTTCTTGAAACTATTGCCTTGGCTCTGGGATGCTATCCTTGCTAGTTCTTGCAGCTATTTCCTGCTCATTTCTCTTTCATTTTTTTCATGAGCATCTCTTTTTTTATTCCAGCATTTCTTACATGCTACTATCTCCCAGGACCCTGCCTTCAGCCCACTGTTCTCATTCTGGAGTGATGTCATCCTATCTTACTGTTCAATTGTCTTCTATACACTTTAAAAAAGGAACTCATCATCTTCCCCTAAATCAACCCCTCTTCTCTCCCATTGTATATCTTGTTTGTGGGCACCTTCATCTCCTTAGACCCCCAAGCTACAAATGCAGAAGTTGTTCTGGATTCCATCTCTATCCTCATACCTCACATTCAAAGCATTATGATTAGGCAGCCAATTTTGCTGGCCAATATCTCCTCAAATGGTTCTTCCTTTCCTTTCTGCTTCCTACAGCCTTAATGCAGACTCTACCAACCCTCACTTGGAACCTTGTACATGATCTCCTCTGTCTTGGCATGCCCTCTTCAAGCCTGTTCTCCATCTTGATACTCTGGTAACATTTCTAAGACAGAGATGGCCTTATTATTCCCTAAATTAAAGCCCTCTGATGCCCCCTTTTTTATTGGCTGAAGACTATATTCCCTATTATGCCATATTCTTTATGACTGGATCTCTGTAAATTTTTTTAAAAATATTTATTTATTTATTTATTTATTTATTTATTTATTTATTTATTTATTTATTTTTGAGTGAGAGAGAGAGTGGGAGGAGAGGCAAAGGGAGAGAATCTCCAGAAGACTCCCCATTGAGTGCACAGCCCAATGTGGGGCTTGATCATATGATCCCAAGATCACGTCTGAGCCAAAAATCAAGTGTCAGACACTCAACCAACTAAGCCACCCAGGTACCCCTGGGCCTCTGCAGATTTATGCAGCCTCATTTAAAAATATTCAGTCTCTTAATTTTGGGTGAATTAAACTATCACATCTGCATCTTTGTCCAAACTAAAGCCTCGGCCCAGAATGTTCTCACTATACATAACTACTGTTTGTCCTTCTAAATGAGTCTTATTAGACTAAAATCAAAGCTTCTACAGGTCTTGTCCCTTTCTATAGGCTTCAAATAGATCTATATCCTTTTTCAGGTTCTACAAGCCTCCTCTACTCTTTGGTTCATGGTTTCCTTTCTCCAGTTTCAAATCCAGTAATGTCCGGTTGAGTATTTCTCACATTACATTGGTGATTCATTTGGCTTCCACCCACCCCCCAATTTTAAGGATATTTCTGTTTATATTGGACCCACCCAGAAAATCCAGAATAGTCACCCTATTTTATTTTATTTATTTTATTTTATTTTATTTTATTTTATTTTATTTTATTTTATTTTATTTTATTTTATTTTATTTTATTTTTCATTTATTTATGATAGTCACACAGAGAGAGAGAGGCAGAGACATAGGCAGAGGGAGAAGCAGGCTCCATGCACCGGGAGCCCGATGTGGGATTCGATCCCGGGTCTCCAGGATCGCGCCCTGGGCCAAAGGCAGGCGCTAAACCGCTGCGCCACCCAGGGATCCCCAATCGCCCTATTTTAAGGTCAGCTATTTAGCAATCTTAATTTTTCCTTGACATATATGTAACATATTCATATTTTCTGGGGGTTAGAACATATGTATCTCTGGACAGGCTGTTGTTAGGCTAACCACAATGTTCCTTCCCACATTCCCATAAAATTCTATGTGTGTCTCTATCATTCCATATAATAAATATTGTCATAGAATTTTGGTTTTGTTTTCTGGGTTTTTATTTTTCAATTGCTATGTAATCGACACATCACATTGTTCAAGTTTCAGGTGTCCAACATATATGATACATTTATATACTGCTTCAGCATTCGTGCATTTGTCAGTCTCCTTGACCTAACTTTGATCTTAGAGTCTTACTGATTTTTGAATTCCTGTTTTAAGAACAAATAGTAGACCCTCAGTAAATGTTTTTGAGACAGTGTAGATAATTCCAATCCCTAGTGATAACTGAAAATTCCTTTAAGGATCAACACACAAGAGGGCTTGGCCTGTTCACAGTATTACAGTTATTCGTGTCAATAATTGAGTTTCTCTGGACATTGGTCCACCAATTTGTGATATGAATAATATAAGTTGCATTATTCTTGTTGCAATAGCTAGCAAACATTTATTGTATCTCTCAGTACATCTCAGACACTGTTTTTAGTGCTTTCCACGTACTCGTTAAGGTTTACAACAATCTCCTGGTAAAGGTAGAATTACTGTCACCCATTTTATGCATGTGGCAACTGAGAGATTAGATGACTTTCTTGGTGTCGGCCAGCTTAGTAGACAGTAACTCTGAGTTAACCACTGTATCCTGCCAACCCAAACAATCCCTTCTATGGCTGGTCTACATAAATGGGAGGTCGGTGTAGTTAATTTGAAATTTTGTTTATTTCTCATGAAACTCAATAGCCTTTAGCCTCCTGGGTTTAAGGAAAGAACTGAGTGAATTAGCTGGCTCCATATGAGATTTTTCAACCAGCCAACTTCTAAGGCACATAGGCTAAGGCCTCAAGTGTAAAAATGAGCTGTGTATTATCTTTCAAAGCCACCTTGGTCTTTGGGAAAATCCGTGGGCCTAACCACGAGTCCACACACGATCATTTTGTCAGTTTGATGAGAGTCGGTCCCAAGGGAAGGCCAGTGTGCCAGGGAGGAAGGATGGAGGAAGAAGCGCATTAAATCTGCAGTTGCTTACAGCATCTGCCTTTGATGCCGTCTCTGGGGGACACACTGATCGCCTCCTCTCAGTCAACAAATTCTACGTCTTCTCAGCAGTTCTGAAGGGGGAGAGCCCTTTAAGGCATTTTGTACTGACAAGCTTATTTCTCTTAGAGCTCTAGAATGTAATAGAAGCCATCAAAGGCAAGGGATATTAGGAGGTTGTTTTGCACGACGGCAACAAAATTCATGTTTTCAGGCAACTTCCTCACTTCTATCAGCAGTTCAATTAGAGGCCTGGTAAACTAATAATATGTATTTTTTAGTTTGCGTACTGTTTGTTTGTTTTTTAGAGGTTGATTCTGTTTTGTTGCAAACAACTTTAGAAAGCCAATGGCATTTTTCACTGAATTCAAAGCTCTTGCTAAACTGTAACCTGGTCGATTTATAATCTGAGAAAGTGGGGAGGACCATGTGCACAACCTGACGGGGTGGCCGCCATCCCAGTATGCCTTCAAGAACCCTGAGGTGAAGGGGAGACTGTTTTTCCTCCACTCTATAGGCATGGTGTTTGAGAGACACTATTCTGTTTTCTTCTGTGGGAGACAGGCTGAGACATGCCTTCTTGATAAAACTTGAACAGTGCCATGTGAATTCAGTCCTTCTCTCGGTTTTCTGTTGCTAGCATCTTCGAAAAGTTTGAAAGAGCTAACTGAACAACTTGCTTGCGATGAACTTACTCTTAGTTACTTTGGAGCCATAGTTACATTTTACTTGTTTTAGTGCAATCTGATGTCAGTGTCTTTTTTAAAATAGAAAACTAACATGTATATCAATTTTTATAAAGTTGAGACACCACACAAAACAAAGTTATAGTGAAAGCCATAATCCTCCTATATTCTTGCCCCAAGATTGATTCAATTGATTTGGTGTTTCTTTTTTAAGATTTTATTTATTTGACAGAGAGAGAGAACACAAGTAGGCAGAGCAGCAGGCAGTGGCAGAGGGAAAAGCAGGCTCCCTGCTGAGCAGGGAGCCAATACAGGACTCAATCCCAGGACCCTGGGATCATGACCTGAGCCAAAGGCAGACACTTAACCAACTGAGCCACTCAGGTGCCCCATTCTGATTCAGTATTAAGTACCTGCATTTTACTCAGATTTTATTTATTGAATGCATTATTAATTTTGAGTAGCTACAGTATATTAGACCATGTGGGGAAATGGTGGCAGCACAGAAATGTTTTGGATGGTTTGAAATGTTTCAAATGTTTCAAGCAGTGAAGGCCTCTTTTTAGAAACCAAATAGTGGGCCCTCTCTTCCACCTCACACTGCTGCTGCCAATTCTCTATCTGGATGATTTCATTGTTTTTATTTTTAGCCTCTCTCTGTATGTTTAAACTGTTTCCCCAACTCTTCCACTTACTCCTTGATGTGCCTTTAGTTTATCACCTCTTATGTTTAGTGTCCTCTTGTTTTTAAGAATAAAATTCCATGCTTGGCAGTGGTGTTTGGCAGCTGTGATCCTAAAGGACCCTTTCTTTTCTGCACTTGACTGAGGATATTTTTATTCTATAACAAACATGACAGGCTCTTTTTGGAAAGACATTTTGAATGTTTGCAAATTATTCTTTAAAAAAAAAAAAAAGATTTTATTTAGTTATTCACGAGAGACACAGAGAAACAAGCAGAGACATAGGAAGACAGAGGAGAAGCAGGCTCCAAGCAGGGAGCCCGGTGTGGGACTCATCCTGGGACTCCGGGATCACTCCTTGAGCTGAAGGCAGATGCTCAACCACTGAACCACTGAACCACCCAGACACCCCTAAATTATTCTAAAATACAGTCACTTGCATTGTTCCAATTTGGGAGTTTTCTAGGTGGGAGTTCATTCTATATGAGCTGAAGAAATTTGTGGTTACTCCAATATTTTCTTAAATATACAGCAAAAATCAGACCATTATATATAATAATGGCGTAGAATTAAGTACTGTTATTGTCCAGCATATGTGGATTGAGATATTCAGGATTAACTATAGAAATCTAATACGGAAAATTGGCAGATGTACACACGTAATGCTGAAACTAATACATTTTCTTAATTTTGATTTCTCAAGCTTTTTATAAATGCTAGAAGGGTTATATTTTTCCTAAATTATCTGTGGTTCTAATGTCAAATTTTTTGGAACATCTAGTTGTATGGCAAAATTTTTTGAACAAAAGTATATAGTAAGAAAATTATATTTGAACACACAGATGAACCCTCACACATGAATCCTCTTCTTTGAATCTTTTAACAAATCTCAACTGTAGACTTATTTTTCCTTTCTCCAGTAGAGAAGATTTGGTGACCCTCACTGGTTTTTTGAAAGAGCAAATGAATCCAATATTGAAGGGCTCATCATTTGATATAGAAGAAATTAATCTTAACTTCCTGTTGAGTATGTGTACATGTAGAACATAGTATTTTTAATCCAGACCAAGAAGTGTCTTACTCCCTGGATAATTCTTTTTCATAATGCTTCTGATGCATGCCCCACCCCCCACTCCAGGTGAGAGAAAAATAATCCAGGTGTCATGTGCTCTACAAGAGCAGTCTATATTTTTGTATTTTATCTCCCAACACAGATCTTAGATGTGGTGTATTTCAGCTCTGGTCCCCACCAGGGTCACTGCCATCTGATAAATTCTGCTCTTGTCAATTTAACAATAGAGCTCAAGGAACAGCAGAGTTAGTGAGTTTCAGCTCCCCTTTCATGCTGTTCTGCTCACCCTTACTTCTCATTATACAAACAGTCCAGGGAGACTCTTGCTTTAGGGCTTTAGCACTAGTTGTTCCCTTTGCCTAAAATCCTCGTCACCCATTATTCGTTTTCTTATTTCATTCTGGCTTCTCTCAAACATCATCTCAACATAAACACATTCCCTGGCAGCCCTGTCTAAAATGTCAGTCCCTCCTCACACCCTTAGACCTTCTCTCTTCTCTTATCCTGCTTTATTCTTCTTCCTAGAACTCACCATTACTTGATGCAGAAATTGTTATGCAATTCCATGTTCACTGCCTGTCGTATCTTCCTTCAACACCTAGTAAAGCACCCATTATGTGTTTGTATACCTAGGAGGTGGACTCATTCCTAGCACATGATAGGCACTCAATTAAGGTTTGTGGTGTTTCCAGTGTGTGGAAAATGGATAAGGTGAAAATGTGCTCTTCCAGTAGTCTATAAAAATACTGAACACCACAAGTAATTATGCCTTACCTTTATCCTTCTAGTAAACTGTTAAGCCATGACAGTATGGTGTTGTGGAATATAATTTTTCAGGCATATTCCAAAATACATCTCATCTTTGGGCTATTAAATAAGAGCAGATGATAGCCATATTGCTGGATCGCTTCAGAAGAACATAGAATAGTCATAGAAATGAGTCCATGAATCTCCTTAAGTATTCTGAAATGAAAGATCATGAGCAATAACCTATTATTTATTGTTCCTCTAACACACATGTCCCATAAGGTTTGTCAGTATATCATAGAGGAGCATTCATCATGGAGAGGTAGTCATGTATGGTGGTTAAGAGCAAGGATTTTGACATCTGAGTTCAAATTCCCCTTCTTCCACTTAGTAACTCCATGAAACTCAACCACATTGCTTAGCTTCTTGAAGCCTCAGTCTCTTCCACTGTAAAATGGGAGTGCTAATAATTTTTGCTTTGTAGAATGGGTGTGAAGATCCAATAAGTCTATACTTGTGCACAATTTAGCTCAGTGCTTGGAACATGGCCAGTATTTGATCATTTTAGATTAAATAGCAGTAAGAATGATAAAGTTTAAAATAACAGTAAAAACAATAACAATATGGACTCATTTAACTGTTACTTTTAAGGACATTATGACGTTGCTGTTAGATCCTAAAACTTTTTTTTGACAAAATGAGTAATACTCTCATTGACATTAAGAATGTCATGTTTAAATGGGCAAAATACTTCAAGAAAAATTTCTCCAAAGAATATATACAAATGGCAACAAGCAAATGAAAATATATTTAAATCATTAATCACTAGAGAAAAGCAAAGCAAAACCAAAGTGAGATCTACTTCATACCCATTAGGATGGCTCTTATCAAAAACAAAAAACAAAACAGAAAATAACTGAGGTTGTGGAAAAATTGGAATCTTTGTGCCTTGTTGGTAGGAATGTAAAATGGCACTGCCTCTATGGAAAACAATGTGGCAGTTCCTCAAAAGATTAAAAATAAAATTACCATATGATCCAGCAATTTCACTTCTGAGTATAAACCCAAGGAATTGAAAGCAGGAACTCGAACAGTTATTTGTATACACATGTTCATAGCAGCATTATTCACAATAATGAAAGGTGGAAATAAGCCAGCTGTCCATGGACAGAAAAATGGATAAACAAAATATGGTGTATATATACAACAGAATATCACTCAGCCTTAAGAGAGGAAGTTCTGACATACGCTACAGCACAGATGAACCTTGAGACATTATACTAAGTGACAGAAGCCAGACTCAAAAGGACAAATACTGTATGATTCGGCTTATAGTAAGATACCACAACAGTCAAATTCATAGAGTAGAATGGTAGTTGCCAGATGCTGTGATGGGGAAAGGTGGGTGGAAGGGCGGAGCAGTTGTTTACTAGGTGCAGTGTTTCGGTTTGGGAAGATGAAACAATTCTGAAGCTAGCCAATGGTGATGGTTACACAGCTGTGAATGCATTTAATGCCATTGAACAACAGTTCACATAAAAAAATGTTAAAATGGTCAATTATATTATGTCTGTTCTACCACAATAAAATTGTTAAAGAATATTAATTTTACATAAAAACAAACAAAAGAATATCAGTTCTGAGCCAAATGAAACCTATACACATAGGGTCAAATCTACCATGGACCCCAGAATGAAGGGCTATATGCAGGACTTGGAAAAGAAATGGCCACGTTATCCCATCCTGATAACTCAAACCCAGATAATACTTTCAGTTTACAAAACCCATAAAGATGTATCACCTTATAATGTTTTCACAGCCCCCCGTGGGCTAATATTGTTGTTATGCAGATAAGGAGAACGGATCTCAGAAAAATTAAGTGATGCATTACTCAAGGTTACATTATTGGTAAATTGGTGTCAGGGCTTAAAGTTTAGCCTACAGGCACCGACTCCTGTGCACTGTCCTCTAAATTATACTACCTCTTGACTAGATCTTCTTTTACTCCATAAATGAATGGCCTCTCCCACCTTTCCATGAAATACAAAGAATGCTTATCCTCTGGCTGGCGAAGAATCAGTCATCGCTCATAACCACTGGTTTTACAATAGTGAAATGAGGTTGGCCAGACCCATTACAACCACCAAGTGTGATGGACCATGGCTTGAATTCATTATCCTTCAGATTTTAGAATAAATTAAGTAACTCTGTCAAATATTTAAGGATGAGATAAAATATCAAGATAGAGATAACGGCAGGTTTGCATTTCCGTGGGCATGAGGTGGTTTTTCATATGAAAAATAAAGTGCTGACCAAAAATAACTGACTGTTGGAATGTTTCATGGGAGAAGCATACCAACTTCCCAGGAATCTCATCTCAAGTGCAGGCCCAAAAGAGTCTGTTGCTGGAACTGAAAGAAGTAATCAAAAAAGTTTAGTCACGTTCCTTGGCCAAGGGTCTCTGCATTAGGAGAATTTGGTGCTTAAGTGTAACTGGGAGAGTAAGTTGATATTGGCATTCACATAACTTGCTTTTGGAAGAGTTTCCATGGAAAGGTTGTCATTACATGAAACAATAGCTCCATCATTCCTGCAACCTGACTCTCAAGCATCTGAGAGCAAGGCAGTTGCTATAAAACATTTGCTGTTCCTAAAACTTGTCATATACTATAATATTCAGCAAGAGCGTTCTTATTAAACTCCATGATTTTGTTTAAAAGGAAAACCAAACACACAAAAGTACTTTAAAAAATTAATGTTACTTGTGCCTTTATTGTCAAAAAACTAAGGTTTTTTTATTATTAATGTTCAATCTTGCTGAGCAAGCTACTGACGTATAAATGAGTAAGTGACAACATGGTTTGAAGTTAAAATATTTATCTTCTTCATCTACAAATTTCTATGTTACCTACCTGGTTGGGATAGTTCTAAGACGACTTTTTCATTGTCCAATGCAGTGGTCACTAAACATGTGTGATATTTAAATTTAACATATAAAATAATTTAAGAGGAAATAAGAATTTCTTCATTCTCCTTGCAACTTTTCAATGCTCAGTAGCATATGTGGCCAATGGCAACTGTATAGGGCAGTGCAGATAGAGAATGTTTCCATCATTGCACAAAGTTCTATGGACAGTTCTGTGTTGCTTTAAAAACTTTTTCATCTTAGGTTGGATACCATCCTGGTCACATGCAAGTGGGGTGGAAGAGTCTACTGTTGCACCAACTGAGAACAAAGCTGGCATCACCCAGTCAGGACTCATAGATGTGCCTTAATTTTTTCTGGGCACCAATAAGGTGACTTTGCAACTCACCAGTGTCAGTCTGGCTAATAAAAAAAGTCTTGAGGTAAAGATAATATTGCTAGCTTTATCTCCACCTCCTATACAGCTGAATCGTCTAGATTCAACCTGGACATGACAGTTCTCTCAATCCTCTCAAAGAGCCTGCTTTGAATGCTGAGTCTTCTCTAAAATTGTTCAGGTGCCCCCTTAGGCACTAATTCTCAACTACAAATTAGAATCACCAGGAGAGCTTTTTTTTTTTTTTTTAAATGAAGATACCCAGAGAATCTGAATTAATTGCTCTGGTTTGCAGCCAGGATTTTTCCAAAATTCCTCCAGGGATTCTAGTATGCAGCCAGAGTTGAGAACCATCACCTAACACCAGATCCTAGCATCTCAAGTAGCTTTATGTCAAGACATCTCAGCCTCTTGGGTCAGCTTACAGGTAGCAAGTCGTACAAGAAATCTGAGCAGGACAGGGACACAGGAGACTCCGTTTGGGTTTCCAGCCTTGCACCTGAACAAGTTGTGGCCCTTGGATGGGTCACTATCTTGCCTGGGTCTCGGTATCTCCCCGTTTGATGAATAGGGCTGATTGTCACTTTTACCTGAATTCTACTAGTCTATGAAATGCCAATTCCTCCTCAACCTGATCAAATAGAATTCTTCATACTCGTTTGTAGGAAGAAATATTTTTTTATCTCTTGCCACCCAACTAGTTCGTATGCATTTTGTATCCAGTATAAGCTGATGTTGTGTCAGCCTCAAATAGCCCTGAGCTTCCCAGACAGCCTCAGCTGTCCTGCTGTACTGGGGGAATGGGGGTCACCTGTACTAAGCAGTTCTGTCCACTGTGATTAGAATCCAGTGGAATATTTAGTGGCTTCTGTGTTGTAGTCCATGTAGAATCATCACTGATGTTGGTGTAGCTCACAAAGGTCTCTAACTGGACTCTGTTACTGTGCGTGAGAAGCTAATGTTTCTTTCTATGTCCCAAGGAATTTCCAGGTCCTCACTTGTACAACCATTGTATTTTCTGCTCTAGAAGTTTTTACAGCCAACCTTTAAAATCTTCACCTAATGGGCACAGAGGTGAAAGTTGTGTTTATAGGACATTCTAATATGGTTACGACTTGCGTTTCTTCCCTCCTGCCTTTTTGCCAAAGCAGGGCTGGCTTTGTTTGTGGCTGCCCAATTTATCTTCACATGCTCCCGTATCTCATGGTGCTGTTGGAAGTGACATCTCCCTGCTCATGCCGTCAGAGACAGTGATGGGATAACACCTTTCAAGGTGACAGTGTATGTGACAGCAGGCAGAGGGGAGCGTGTGCTCACTGGCAATGATAAGAAATGTGATATCATTTGGTGTCCATGTTTCATCACCGTAACTGCTTATGGGTTCAAATTGCCCATGAATCAACCTGTAAGGGCCTTAGAATAGCAAAGCAGTTGCTAGCTAGCACTTGACTCCACTACTGCAAATATCTCACTTCCTCAGCACCGGCCAGTCTCCTCCTGTGATCCCCCACCTAATGTCTTTGCAATGCCTGGCCTTTCTGCCTTTAGAAAGATCTCTTTCAGGCCCCTCTAGGAAATGGCTGCGGCCCTCAGTGTGGTGTTCAGGCCTCCATAGCTGTGAATCCTCCTGGCCTGCTACTTCTGCACTACTTAGCCTGTATGCCCCAGCCAGGCTGCATGGGATAATCTAACCTCCACCCCACCTCACTTGCTAGGCTTTGCACACATTGTCTCATTGTCCTGGGAATCTCTGGAGCCCAGAGCTCTCCAGTAGACATGTACTCTGGGCCACCTATGCATTTTTAAGCTTTCTCATCACTACAGGAAAAAAAAAAGAAGGAAAGGAAAGGAAAGGAAAGGAAAGGAAAGGAAAGGAAAGGAAAGGAAAGGAAAGGAAAGGAAAGGAAAAAGAAAAGAAAAGAAAAGAAAAGAAAAGAAAAGAAAAGAAAAAAGAAGAGAAGAGAAGAAAAGAAAAGAAAAAAAGAAAGGAAGGAAGGAAGGAAGGAAGGGAGGGAGGGAGAGAGAAAGGAAGAAAGAAAGAAAGAGAAAGAAAAAGAAAGAAAAAGAAAGAAAGGAAGGAAGGAAGGAAGGAAGGAAGGAAGGAAGGAAGGAAGGAAGGAAGGAAGGAGCAGGTGAAGTTAATTTCAGCAATGTCTTTTAACCCAGCATATCCAAAATGCTATTTCAACATATAGCAAATACAAGAATTGTTAATGAAATAGTTGACATTCCCTTTTTCATACTGAAGTATTCAAAATCCAGCGTGTATTTTATACTTCCAACACACCTCCATTTGAACTAGGTACATTTCAGGTGCTCACATGTGGCTGGTTGCTGCAGGCTCCCCTCCTGGACTGTGTACTTCCAGACTTTCCCATCCCTGTCACCAGCCTTATCCCAACTCCTCTTGTAAGATTCCAATCAGCTGTGGCCCTTAGCAAGCCAGGTCTGACTCCAGCCTCCATCACCCAAGTTCAGTGGTTCTCAACTTTTACTGCATATTAGGATTACTCAGGGATTTTTTTTTTAAAGGCTGAAGACCAGGTCTCACTATGGGTCAATTTGATCAGAATCTTTCTGGGACCCAGACTTTAGTTTGGGGGTGAGGAAAGAGGGAGGGTTGGGGAGACAGGAAATAAATAAGTAGATCACATATAAAATGGTTATCTATACAATATGGAAACATAAAGCAGAGGAAAAAAAGAACAGAGACTGCTGGGGGCAGGGTGCTTGCCTCTCTATAGCAGGTAACTGGGGAAGGCCTGTCTTACCCAGGGCTACTGAGACAATGGGGAAACCAGGACAAATTTCTGGATCCTAACCATCTAGAAATAAGACACGAGGTACATCCTGTGTGTAGCTGCTATAATAATGCTGTGAAACAACCCTCAAATCTCAATGATTACAACAGACATTTTTTTTTTCTATAGGTCAGCCAGATTCTGCAGGGTCTTGCAGGCCTTGGAGTCAAGGATTGGCCTCGCTTGGAGGTTGGGTTCAGGTGTATTCCCCATGTCTCCTTGTTCTGGGACCAGTAGCTTCCTCTTCACATTTTCTTCCCATAGTGGTAGCAGAAGTACAAGATGGCAGCAGGGGTTGAAGGGACACAGGAGGCAACACATAAGGCATCTTAAGGCCTAGGCTTGGGACTGGTACATTGTCACTTCTATGCACATTCCACTGGCCAAGGCAAGTCAATGACTCGGCCTGATAACCTAGCATGCTACTACCCCTAGCAGTAATGGGGTGAAGTGTTCTGCACCCACTGTGATTGTGGCAGGGGCAGGAAAGGAAAAGGTCTGAGCCAAAAATCCCCCTCAGATATTATATAAGGATGATTAGCTGGCCAGCTTTTGCTTGGAAGCTTGAAACATTTTGTTTTGTTTTTTAAAATAAGAACCATTCTCCTTTGGCCACATGCTCTCATGTGCTCCTATCCCTGTACGCTCAGTGGGCCCACACACTTCTCAAATAGTGATTACCTTATCATAGTCACAGGCTCTCCATGTGGTACTCTTAGGAACTCAGAGTCTTGACTCATTCACTTAACGGATATTTTAGCAACCAGCTTATTCCTGAAACTATCCCCCCTCCTTACACTGTCAGCCACAGGAGGACTCGCTGCTCTGCCCCTTTTGATACTATGTACCACTCTCAGAACCACACATACTCAATATTATGTATGCCTTACAGCCTTACAAACCCAATGAGGATGATAACCAGGCTCCCTTGTTCAGACTGAATCTCCAATGCCAAGTTCAGTAACTAGCACATTATAGACTCTTAATAGGTGTTCATTCAATTGAATGAAATTATCCTAAAATGTACAGCAAAGTTAGAACTACATAAAGCGTCTCATATAAAACCAAGACATCTCTAGACCACTCAGTTTCCTCTTCTAGTAAATTTTATTTTATTATAATATGAAGTTTACATCATGGGGATGATGTAACGATTAAATGAGATAATTCATGTAAATGCCTTTAAATACACGTACATCATAAAAACTCAATAAATAAATAGGTAATTTGTGGAATGGGAATATAGGAAACCAAATGAAGTGAAATATAATAGAAGGAATTTCATTTAGACTCATTCTACACCTCATTTGCTCTCTCTTATAACTAGGGAACTGGTCAAAGTAATCCACAGCACATTGGCTGCTACTTAACAAAGTTTTGGGAAAAAGAAAAAGTGTCAGAAGATAATGTCTCTCTAATTTCAAAGTAGGGCTGAGGTGATCACAGAAATGATAAGCTGAACACTTAGCATAAGAAAGATCTGGGAGAAAAAACAAAGCCAGCTCAAAATCCATTTGCAGATACCTGGAAGTTGGCAGAGCAGAGTCATTTGTAATATGCCACATGGCTATGTGAAGACCAAGCTTTGTCAGATCAGGTTTAGGGATCAAGAGCACTTGACTACTACAATATATCTTGGCTGTCAGAAGTCCGTACTATAAACATTGCATAAACTGGAAACTTGTGTCCTAGATCCAGCACTGGTCATCTTTTCTGGTTGGTTAAGAGTTTGAACAGGAGAGGAGAAAAAAGGAAAATAAATGAATTAGATGGATAGATGGATGAATATTTGCTTGGTTGAAAGGATACAGATAAAGGGTTTTGCCATTCAAGGCTGACAATAATAATAATGGTAAAGCCTATATCCACACATTACCGGGGAACTTCCAAAAGTTAATTGACTAGCTGACCAAGGAGCAGAGCAAAAACATAAAGCTGCAAGGTTTGTTTTAAGGTGGAGCTGGTGAGGAAGAACTCTAGGCAGGTGTCAAGGAATTAGTAGACTGCATTGTGGAGACTGCTAGAAGTAGAGAGGGGGCTGATTGGAGTCACTTGGGTCACCTAGAAAAGCAGCCTGGTCAGAAGGGTCCAGGATGTTTTCAGCCGCCCAAAAAGCATATTGATTCACTCATTCAACCCCAGGAGGTCACCATTAACCTAAGCTTCTCACTTGCAGAAGTAAGGAGAACAGATGCACATTAAATCTCCCATGGGTCAGAAACAATAAGAATTCCTACCCAGGGACTGAGCTTTATCCTGGCTTTTATCCAGATTCCCCAAAACAGCAGCTTTCAAATAACAGTTTGTAAATGGAGATTGATCTTGGAAAGGGTCTAGAGTCTAGAGATCCAGAGCAAAATGAGCAAAAATATGGCCAATATACAAGTGGGTTTTTTCTAAATTTATGCAATATAAACAACTGTATGTCTTTCCTACTTTTTAGTGCTGTCTTGTCCTTTCTTAAAATGTATAGACTGGGGGATCCCTGGGTGGCTCAGCAGTTTAGTGCCTGCCTTTGGCCCAGAGTGTGATCCTGGAGTCCCGGGATTGAGTCCCACGTCAGGCTCCCAGCATGGAGCCTGCTTCTCCCTCTGCCTGTGTCTCTGCCTCTCTCTCTCTCTCTCTCTGTCTCTCTCTCTCTCTCTGTCTATCATGAATAAATAAATAAAATCTTAAAAAAAAAATGTATAGACTGTGGTAATGGAGGGTAATTGGTGGTTGGTTGATTTATTTATTTATTTTTGTAATGCCCTTAGCAAAATAGAAGTTGGCTATCCTGTGTGGGTCCCTCTGCCTTTTGCGTATGTGTAAATTTTTACTGAAGTATAACACATAAGTGCACAGCTTGATTAATGTTTACAAAGTGAACACACAGGTTACCAGAAACTAGATCAAGAACAGAACATGCCATGTATCTCTGAAGGCCCCTGTCTTGTCGTTTTCTGTCATAACCCGTTTCCAAGCATAACCACTGCCAGACTTCTGACAGCCTGCTTGTGTAATTTATATAAATGGAATCATACTGTATTTTCTCTTTTGTGTCTGACATCTTTCACTTGCATGACATTTGAGAGATTCCTCTCTTTTGTGCAGCTCATTGTAGTTGGTTCATTCTCCTTGCTGTGAGGAAATCAGTGTTCTGTTCATGTTTGTTTCTTCATCCTGAGGATGGAAATTTGGGTGTGTCTAGTTTGGAGCTATCATGAATCCTGTAGCTACTACTCATCTTGTATATGCCTTTTGGGACACATATGTTCACATTTCTGTGTGGTTACACCTCTAAGCACCTGTTTAGAGCTAGAAAATGAATATTCATCTCACAGGTTTATTGTAAAGATTCAATGAGATGACATATTTGAAACTTTGAATTTAAATGTGAGGCATGTATAGGAGTTGGCACTTTTAGAAAGAACCTTTACCATTTTTCTGTACCCATTGAAAAATCCAACACATTTCTTGAAATATTCTCTGACCATTCTCAGGCCTTCCAAACCCATATAGTGCATGGCATCTATAGTGGTGCTCAAGTCTAGGCCAAAATATGTAGGTACACCAATGTCTACCTGGGGCCATTGCCAAATACCTGTCGACATGTAGATTTTATTTCTATAACTGAAACTCCATTAGGTTATAATAGCCTCTGTCAAAAAGAAACACTGAGTAGGTTATATACACAGATGGCAACCAAGACAGCTTATTCATAGTGAAGGGAAAGAGAGATAGCAAAATATCAACCCATCTACAAGGCAATTTGCATATTGATTAGATTATATGTGAAGTTAGCCTTAGGAACATATAAGAGAACATAGTTGGAGAGCGACATTCTACTCAACCAGAACCACTATTAAAGATCAAACATGAGAGCTAAGAATATTTTTGTAGATTTAGGGAGATACTGAGATACGTGGCTGTGGTTTTATTGTAACAATTCTTGATTACTATGTTTGATTTCTTTTTAAAAATTTTTTTTTATTTTTTTAAGGTCTTATTTATTTAAGAGAGGGAGTGAGAGAGAATGAGAGCAGAAGCTGGTTGGAGGGCAGAGGAAGAAGCAGACTCCCCACTGATCAGGGAGCCCAATGTGGGGCTCCTTCCTAGGACCCCGGGATCATGACCTGAGCCAAAGGCAGACACTTAACCAACCGAGCCACACAGGCACCCCTAGTTTCTTTAGTCCCTCAACCATGACACCAACTTTTTTAACATTTGAACCCAAAAAGATTGTGTACCAATGGGAGTTGCACTTATAGCTAAATAATGTGTGTTATTTCTCACATAGTGATCATAGCAATGCTGTACACTTGTACCATGCTTTATGGTTTCCATAATGCTTCTTTACACATCATTCCCTTTTATCCTCAGAGCCAACCCAGAAATGAGGCAGGGAATGGAGTGTTCATATCCCTGTATTACTTAAAACTGAAACTCAGGCTGCTTATCTTGTCCATGAGTACAGCATTACAAAGCAGTAGAAGCCAACATTGAACCTTGGGTTTCCCTGGTTTCTAATGTTCTGCACAGCCTCTTGGGTATATATCCACCTCCCCTGCTACACTATAAATGCCCAGAAAGCAGAGGGTACCCATTATCCTGTGTTCTGTTCTCTTCTGCATTCTCAGCAGAGTGGATGCTTAAAGTACTTGGAACTACATGTGCTTCTTTATAAGCTAGTTACAATTTAAACAGGTTGCTCTAGGAGTTAAGAATTGCTAGTAGAGAGTGAAAGGCATTCTTTTGTTTTTAAGAGTTTTTTGTTTATTTATTAGAGTGTACACGCATGACCATGAGTGAGGGTGGGGGCAGAGGACGAGGGAGAAGCAGAAGGGAGGTCTGCTCAGCAGGGAGTCTGACTCAGGGCTCAATCCAAGAACCCCAAGATCATGACCTGAGCCAAAGGCAGACGCTTAACCAACTGAGCCACCCAGGTGCCCCAAGAGTGAAAGGCATTCTTGAGTGAAAAAAAATATCTTAAAGAATCTTTTGACTATGCAAAGAGAGATCTCAGAGCAAATCTAGAAAAGAGACAGATTTTTATTCACCTATGGGTGAAAAAAGTTGGTATTTTTTTCCCTGACACCATGAGAGGAAGCCTGGTACCAAAAGAGAGGAGGAGGAAAGATGAGAGAAGTTCTCAAAAATATGGTGGATAGGGAACCCTGGGTGGCACAGCGGTTTGGCGCCTGCCTTTGGCCCAGGGCGCGATCCTGGAGACCCGGGATCGAATCCCATGTCGGGCTCCCGGTGCATGGAGCCTGCTTCTCCCTCTGCTTGTGTCTCTGCCTCTCTCTCTCTCTCTCTCTCTGTGAGACTATCATAAATAAATAAAAATTTAAAAAAAAAAAAAAAAAGAAAAATATGGTGGATAGCCAGAGCCCATGAGAGAAACGTGGTCTGTGGTAAATTCTCTGTGGTGAGGAAGGTTGGTGCTGGCGATATCTAATATTAACTATTAGGTATTTCTGACTCTGCTCTTTGTTATAAGATCTCACTGGACAATTTTGCCCTGAGCTTCAGTAAAATTATATATATTGTGTTAGTGATGCTTTAGGAAATGAAATAAGGATTAGATCAGTCTTTGTTCTAAAGAGGGAAGACATTATAGAGGCCAATTGCTCCAGAAGGTGAGACAGAAAAAGGAGGTTGAGAGATAGGTCAAGAGCAAGAGTGCTGAATGGAAATAACCTGGGATGTGAACCTCCTCAGGTATGCTTAGAAATGTGGGAAAGGTCTCTAGATTCACTGTAGAATGTGGGATAGTGGGGCTAATCATTTTAATTGGATGTTGAACAAAGCATTGACCTCAGAAAGCTGGAAGACTTGCAGACAAAAAGGGGGTACGTCTGTATTTATTGAATGATTCAAATTAAGATCTAGTCCCTCATTCTATGATCAGTTTACAATTTAAAATAAAATTGTCACTTTTTCACCTTCCATTTTATTCTTGTTGTTACCCACCCCACCCCTATTATTCCACTGGGAAATGACTTAATTTAACATTCTTTGCTTGCTTACCACATGACAAACCAAGGTCATGTGCAAATCCAGGATCCTGGTGGTATGGGGATCTTTGTATGCTCTACCCCATCCTGAGTCTCAGAGGGTGTGTGTGTGTGTGTGTGTGTGTGTGTGCACGCACGTGTGTGTATTTAAGGGAGGGAATAAGCAGGGTCACCAGGAGAAGGAAGATCGCTTACCAGCTTAAGTACAAACTTGTTTACTCTTAAATATACATTTTTTTCAGAGTCAGCAAAAGCCAGAGCCATCGTGCCTATGAAACTGCATTTGCATTTATAGTACAAATAAGAAAAATGAATTCTAGCTAGAGCATGTCCTTAAAGAGATTATAAATCCACTCTCTTGACTGGAGTGCTGGGCAGTACTTTGATTGGTATATGAGCGTGTATGTTGCACTTGAAAGTTAAGGGAAGCGAGAAATTTGGGAAAGGAGCCAGTGGGGACATTTTACCATGGGAACAATTTAGTTCCCAGAGAGCCATCTCTTCTGTGGAAAACTGCTTATACCTGGCTAACTTTGTAGACATTTAATCCACAATGAAGTTTGGCTTATGGTGGGTTAATAATTAGATACTCTTTGTGTATAGTTCAAGTGAAGGCCACTAGCTATGACTTCACTTTGGCTGGGGTTTCCCTGTAATCCATTTAGCAAATTAAAGAGATTACTTTGATTGGTGCCATTATCTCCTATTCTCTTGCGGGTGAACCACTTAACCTGTGCTTAATTGAAAGAGATAGAGAGGGTACAGTAACAAATACAATCAAAAGGAAGGGGCAATAGGATCTGTAGGCCAAACAAATGATGGCACTGAGCTAACAATAGCAGATTAGAGGTGAGATCAATTAATTAGAAGCTATTGTAGGCGTTGGGTGGTTGCCAAGGTTTCTAATGGCCTAAGCCATCATGCCAGCTCTGTTTAGGAGGATTTTAATGACTGGGAGTTGATGTGGTTATTTCAATAATTACTTACTTTTATAATTACTTCATTAGAATACTAAATGTATTACTTCAAGGAGGAAGATCTTTATCCCCCACACATCCAGCCATATTGGGAGGCTACATCTTTCCACAAAGAAGTCTCCTGTTTGGAAGAGGCAGTGGTTTGGAAATAGTTCTCCTCAAATAGTAGTAAGAATTACATATCAGGTGTATGCTCAGTAAGACCCTGGGCTAGGCATTTGGAATACAGAGATAAATAAGGCACCACCTTTGTGGCAGGTACAAACAAGAAAGCATAGTTTCAGGGCAACTGGATAAAGACTGGGATCAAATTATGCAAAGGGTATGCATGTACTGGTAACCATTTAGTAGAAGAAAAGAGAAGTCCAGTCTAGTTGTTTCAAGCAGAAAGGGATTTAATATAGGGGAATTAAGTAGCAGGTCTGGCCTGCCACCACCTGACTGACCTATTCCGCCCTCTCTCCCCCTTGCCCTGCTTCAACACGTGAACTCCTTCCTGTTCTTTGAGTTGCCCAGTCACACTCCCAATGAGAGGTCCTGCAGCAACTTTTCCCTCTGTCTAGAATATTCCCTCTTCCTTCAAAGCTGTCCTCAAATGTCACTTCTTCAGCAAGGCTTACCCCAGCTGCCTGGTTTCCTTTACAATATTTTGCCTAGCCCTTAAATTATTTTTAAGTACAAAACATGTGCTTAATATGTTTATTCCCATGTATGTGGTAGGGTGCAAAGTCCGCAGACAGGATCCTGTGCCTCTTGATCACTGATGAGTCCTAAGGGCCCAAGGCAGTACTTGGTATGTAGATGGTGTTTGAGAAATATTTACTGAGTGAATGGGGGCCTATAGTATCCCTGGAAGAGCTGGTGGAGAGGAAGCCATGGCACTGCTACTGGACTGATGGGTTGAAGGTCACACCACCCTAGCTGGGATCCATAGTTCAGGAAACCGTTGCTGATGTCCTGCCGGCACAACACTGAGGCAGCTTGTACTGCAGCCGCTCCCATGATTGGGATTATTTCAGGCCACAGGAAGATGGCTTCTGCTTCACTCCAAGCCCAAGGAAGACAAGCTGACAAATGCAGTATCTAAGTTTTCAACTTCTCCAAGAAAAAAAAAGAGGGATGAGGGGGTGGAGAAAACAATTCAGCTGTCATAGGACCTTGTGGGCACGTGAATGAGGACCCCTGTGCCCCCTTTCAGGTGAGCTGCCCGAGACTCATGGTTGCATAATGTGCTGTAGGGCCCACCTGTCTCAGAACCAGGCTTATCCCGCAAGAGATAAGCTTCATTCTGAAGCCTTTGTTTCACTCCACCTCCTCTGTCACCGCAAAATACCCGTAAGACCAAAATCAAGAGTTTAGTTGTCCACAAAGGCTTTGATGTATCCTGGAATCATGGCTGTGAGCCCTAAGTTTTGTCAACATAGACCAGACCAGAACGTAGAGCTGGCTATGGACACCAGGCAGAGCCCTGAGCACAACGACTCAAAGCGTGGGCCTTTTCCTGGGTAGGTTCTTTGTTATTATACACAGTCCACTCAAGGAGGAAGAACATTAATGACTTTCCTCTCTATTTTGGGCCTGACCCCGAGTGGAAATTCTTCAGTTGCTCTGTATCTCAACACTGGTGTCACATAAATCTGACAGAAGGCCACATAATTGCTGAAATTAAAGCGTAATACCTGACACCTTGGAGGTGGCTCGCTAGAGTCTGTGAATATTTATTTAATGGAAATGGGGTAAGTGTGACCTTGCAGGGTCAAACTGACTGTTTCTCTCCCTGACATACTTTGTGAAGAAACAAGGAAATTTTAAGCTGCAGATCAGTAGGTCATCTGCTCTGGGGCTGCCCTACTGAGCAGGATTATTCCATCATCAGAAACACCCGCAAGCCTTCCTAAGGGGACAATTTGTGGATGGTACTGGGTTAGGGTCCATTCAAACAGGATTAGGGATGTGGTCACTGAGTAAACCCTACTTTTGCTCATTTGTGTGAGTGGGGCTGCCAGCCTTCTGAAATGACTTCCAACGATCCCCACCTTCTACCATTCACTCCCTTATATAACTTCCCTCCTCCTGTGTATGTACAGTGGACCTGCTGACTTCCTTCTGATAAATAGCACATGCAACGATGATGGGATGTACTTTCCAAGGTTAGGTTATAAAAGGCTGCTGTGACTTCTGTCTTGCTGGCACTCTCTTACTAGCATCTTTTTTCAACAAAGTAAGCTACCATGTTGGAGAGGCCTACGTGGCAACAAACTGAGGGTAGCTTTCATCCACTATTCGCTGAAGAACTAAGGCCCTCAATCTAACATCTCCTGAGAAACTGAATTCTACAAAGGTACAGATGAACTTGAAAGTGGATCTTTCTCCTAATCAGGCTTTAAGATAACTGTAGCCTAGTCAAGACCTTGTTTATAGCCAGTAAGCCTGGAGTAGAGAGCCGAGTTAAGTTGTGCTCAGATTCTTGACCAAAAGAAACTATTGAGATTATAAATGTTGTTGTTTTAAGCCACTAAGCTCGGAGTAATTTTTTAAGCAGAAATAGATATTATGAAGGAGACAGCCTTCTAAAATATGGATAATCAGAGCTCCATAAATCCCTGTAAGATGAAAAGTAAAGGAGGGTTTCAAGATGCTTAGTGAAGCCATTTGGATGTTCATTCAGGAATATTCAGAATTATAAATCAAAACCGTGACTCATGTTTGAATAGTAATTATGTTTACCTAGAGTCCTTAGAGCAGCTCTGTGAGTTAGGTGTCCCCAAATTCATTAATTCATATATTCATTCATGTATTCCTTTATTCCCTCATTTATTCACCTGTGCCTCTCTGGGTACTGCGTTAGCTGAATGGAGAGTCCTCATGGACCTTCCAGTTTAATAGGTAAGGGCAGCATTGCCTCAATCATCACAACAATGAATGTGTGATTAAGACCTAAGATGTTTCCCAAAGTAAATGCATAGTCCTACCAAAGGAGACTGACCCATATCATGGTGTGGTCAGGGAAGGCTTCTCTACGAAGTGATGCTTTGAACACTGATGTATGAGTTAACTAGGTGATGTGGGAAAATAGAAGCCATCCAGCTAAAGGGAATAGTATATACTTAGGCCACATGTTGGATAGACCCATTGTTTGCACTCAAGAGAGAAGAAGACATAGGTGTGACATGTGGGTGGAGGCCAGGCTTTGCTGGGGTCTGTAGGAAACATGGATAGGAACCCATCTGAAGAGGGCAGTTGGTGGAATGTGATCAGATATCCACTGAAAGGTCACTCTGCCTACAGTGTAGAAACCTGTTGAAGAGGATCTTGAGTTTACCCTGGGAGACCAGTTAAGATGCTCCTGCAGTAATCCTGATGAAAGGATGGTGTTTTCCACTGGGGTGGTGGCTGAGATCTGGAGAGCATTTTTAAGAGAGACCTATCTGGTGAACACAGGCTGAGTGATGAACTGGAGGTGATGCAGATGAGGTTTCATGACTATCTCCATCTTAGAGATGATGCTCTTACTGAGGCTTACAGAAGGTAACAACGTGTCCAAAGTCAACAGCAGAGCCAAAGAAGTAAGATTATATATACTAAACTCCACTTTAGACAATTGAGAAGACCAGGTTTTTTCTGTCTCCATCCCTAGATAACCACTGGTACGCACATACAAATACATCTACACAGGCTCATGCGTGCCCAGTAACATGGGTGTCCGCAGGACCACACACGCAAATTCAAACTGTTCAAAGCCATTTTTCTGCCCTCCCTCTCCGTGTTTCCCTTAATCCCTCTATTTCAAGCAATGGCTGTTGTTCAGCTACTGAACCGCATTCAGTTAATTGCTAATTAGTAATCCTTCTCCCATACGCTCTCTTGAGTCTGTTTTCTTCTGTCTCCACTGCTATCCCTCTGCAGTAGTGCAATAACCTTTTCATGCTTCCTCTCCAGCCTCTTTCTTCTCTTCTGTGTCCCCTACAGCACAGCTGGATTGATTTTTCTTTTCTTTTCTTTTCTTTTCTTTTCTTTTTTTAAAAAGATTTTGTTTATTTATTCATGAGAGACACAGAGAGAGAGGCAGAGATACAGGCAGAGGGAGAAGCAGGCTCCACGCAGGGAGCCCGATGCGGGACCAGATAGATCCCAGGACCCCAGGATCACACCCTAGGCCGAAGGCAGGCACTAAACCACTGAGACATCCAGGGATCCCCTGATTTTTCTTTTCGATGATCTCTTCTTAACACACCCTGTTAAAAAAAATTTCGGGTGCTCCCCAAGCTAAAAGTCCCAACTCCTTGTCTGCCCTTTATGCCTTCTCTAGGAAACTTCCTAATTATTTTTCTTTATTTTTGAAAGATTTTATTTATTTATTCATGAGAGACACACAGAGAGAGGCAGAGACACAGGCAGAGGGAGAAGGAGGCTCCATGCAGGGAGCCTGATGTGGGACTCAATCCTGGGACTCCAGGATCACGCCCTGAGCCGAAGGCAGACACTTAACGACTGAGCCACCCAGGTGTCCCAAAAGTCCAGGATCTTTAGCACAGCTGACTTGATGTGGTCTCTGTCTACCTTGTAGCCCCATCTCATACCACTCCCCTCCAACCATCATGAGCTCCTTTCAGTTCCTCAATGTCAAATAGCAAATTCCCTCCCGCTACAGCGTCTTACTACATGCTGTTCTCTCAGGAAAATTTCATCCCCCTTACCTTACTAACCTCTACTCCTTCTTAATAGCTCAACTTGTCTCATTTCTTTTTTTTTTTTTTTTTTTTTTAACTTGTCTCATTTCTTCAAGAAAGCCTTTCCTATTGTTTTCAGGCTAGGTCAGTTTCTTCTGTTGCATAATTCTACAGAACTTTGTTCCATTCCTTCACAGCACTACCCCTTTTTTCAGGGTCTTTATTTATTATTTTCAGGGAAAAAGGATCACAACTGTCCTTACTCATCAGTGTATCCCTAGCACCTAACACAGCATGTTGTAAATGCTCAACCGCTGAACCACCCAGGCGTCCCTTCTTTATGATTTTTGGTTCCCCCAAAGTGGATTAATCTTTACACACATCTAACTGGTCATTTGAATATTTTAATAGTACCTAAGAATTAACAAAGTTCTTTCTCATGTTCAGGGCAACCCTACAAGGTTGGCATTTCCACATTACACAGGGGAGTAAATTGAGGCTCAGAGAGATGATTCTACCACAGTGACTAACCACCTGTACTATTACTATTATTCTCTCAACACTTCTCTTTAAGCCTATATTTGTACTTAAATGCATTTCTTTTGCAAGAAACATTATACACCATGACCATAAATGAAAATCTCCCTATCACTCATGATATTCCCTCTCTTGAGGGAATATAAGAGATGTGATAAAGACACATTGCAACACATGAAGACTTTCTTCTGGCTGTGATTAGGAGAAATCGAAGACGCCATTTGTTTCAAGCTGTGTGACTCTGTTTTCTCATTTGTATTGGTGAACCACATAAAATAATCTGCATCCAACAAGTGACACATGTCTCACATCTTGGGTGGAAATGCATTGTTGAAATGGACATCATCTTGAACAAAGTTAACAACTCGTGGTATTCTGTAGATTCTGGTGCTCTCCTTTTTCTAGCAAACATTAAATATATCCTCCTTTCTCCACCCAAAATTCATTTCTGACTTGGCTTTGTTTTTCCCATGTACTCTGTGTTCCAAATTACATCTCTTCCTATGTTTCCACTTAGGAAAAAAAAAAAAAGAAGCTAAATTTTTGGAATAAGCAATTTCTCTATGGAGAGTCCCAAGGCTGCACTCATATCAAAGCTAAATAACCTCTCATTCTAAGGGATGTTGGTCCCTCAGGCCAGGGCTGAGGTCATCAGCAGGGCAGAAGGAGGAAGCATGGAAGGTAAATGCTTCCATCTATCCTGGTCCACACAGAGACACCCTGAGCTTCCCTTAGCATTGTGCCAGCAGCCTTCCCTGGCATTAGGAGTCATCGCGCAAATTCTGGCTGCTTCTTTATGAGTGCAAACATTTTAAGGGTTCTGCCCCTTTGTCAGCCAATAAGATGCATGGCAAATCTTTTGTAAATTACAGAATGTTCTACATAAATATAATGTCTTCCATATTTCATATTTTTTTCCACTCTTCAGTTTCTTTTGGAAACTAAATCCGGGAAGGATGCAAATAAACATTTTGAGAAATGATTGTAGCCTGTGATAGAAGCATTTCTCTTCATTTATTGTTGTCCATATTCACTTAGAGCTCAAATAAAGCAGATGGACTGTGATCCTAAACAATTTAGGCAGTTCATGTAGAATCATGAACTTACACATTCAGTGTGCATTAAAAGGGGGAGGAGCATAATTTCCCACTATTTAGTTTTCCTTGAAGCTGGTAGGTTTTTAAAATATAAAAAATTCATATTTAATAAAAATCTGTTGACACAACTAAAAATACCTAATTTCGTGTTAATAAGAATTGGCAAATCCAGCAAAACATTGTCAAAGAGACTCAAGCTGTGCATACTATAAAGCAATTACAGGGACTTGTCCAAGTGGATTATAGGCACTATTGCATTTAGCGGTCAGTTTTGTTTGTAGTGTAGCCCCAGCTTGGAAAGAAGAGGCAGTAATGGCTAAGATGCTCTGGAATATAAAAATAAACAAACAGCAAAATAAATGATCTAGAGAGACTTTGGAACTGAGTTCAAAAGCGGACTACAAAGCAGTTGGTCACTGCCTGTTCACCTAATCACACCAGGCTGGTGGGGGAATTACTGTAAGACTTTTGGAACTAACTGAAGCTGAGAGGACACAAGTCAACATGCTATTTTCTTTGGTCCAAGTCTTTAGTGCAGAATATTCTCAGTATTGTTGTTGCCACTCCATATCAAATCCCAGCTGTGCCCATTGAAATCACCCCTGAGCCCAGGACCTGATGTGGGCCAATTTGCATGTGTGAGGGTTTACCCCAGGTGGTAGCCATTTGGTAAATGATTACCTGGCTACAGACTGCCTTTTTCCACTGGAGAATCTTCTGTTCCTGAGCATCAGCAGAATTTCCTAGGGCAGAAACAATGAAAGAGGAAAGCCAAGCAATTTCATCCCAGAGTTGCCCTCTTCAAAGAGAATCTGCCATCCTTTGGAGCTGTGCTCTTCTCTTCTTTCTCTCCTTCTCTCCTGAAGATTGAAATTTCTGCTTTTAACTGTCCCTGCAGAAATTTGAGACACTGATCTTTACCCAACCTGTCCATAAAAAATATTTTGTTCATTTATTATTTGAGATAGAGAGAGAGAGAGAGCAAGAGCTAGCAGGGAGAGGGGCCAGCCGACTCCATGCTGAGTGTAGAGCCCTATGCGGGGCTCAATTTCATGACCTGGAGATCATGGCCTGAGCTGAAATCAAGAGTTGATCATTTTTATGCAAGTTCCCATTCAATGGTCATTTTCTAACAGGCAGAAAACCTCTATTATTCCTTATTCCTCATACTTCACCTGTATTTGGAAGCCTAAACTTCTGGAATAATAATCCAAAGAGTCAGAAGTGTTAGCTCAGTTATAATGTCCCACTATTGGGGCAGTGCTTCATGACGTCACAGTGCATGCAGTTTCCTGGACCAGCAGAGATGTTCATATGTGCCATGTAGTAGGTAAGAGACCAGAGTTAGAGCAAAAGTTGAATTCAAATATCAGCTCCATCTCCCACACGCTGTGGAGCACTGGTCAGGTTCCTTAGTGTGTCTGATCTTATTTCTTCATTTGCCAAAAATGATGAATAAGGCTTCTCTTATGGGGATACTGTAAGGTGGAAATGAGATATGTTTGTAAAGTAGGAAGCACCGTGGTGGAGACTGGGCCAATGCTCCATGAAGACAGCTTGATGAACTGCAGGCTCTTTAAGAGACAGAGTATCTACAGTCCCTGTTACTACCAACCACCTCTCAACCACAAAGAGTTACTGCTTTAGAATGCCAGGATTGTCCACAGATGTCTTTATTGTGTATTTGTGCGTGTTGTCTAACAAAACTGAGCTGCAAGGAGGTGTAGATCAACAGAATGGCATGTCTTCATTCATCCAATGTTAGCAAAAACAGATTCTGTTAGCCATAGCTCATATCCACTTGAAATAATTTCCCTTGACTTCATTAAGCTTGAAGAATTGCACTTTTCCTTCACCCCTTTCTTCCTCATACTTACTTAGCCTTTACAACTCAAAAGATAATTGCTCTATTAACAAATGTTTATAGCATAATAAAGGAGTGGGAGGGAGGAAAGGATTTTTTTTTTTTTTTTCCCCCTGTCTGGGCCATTCCCTTTAGTTTCTTGGAAGTACTGGAGAGCAGAGGAATAAGCCATAAATTATTTTTGGAATTAAACCAAAGGATTCATTTTTCAGCCACTAGCAAATAGTTCTTAGCCAAAAGCCTCCAAGACCTTGTGGGGAATGAGGCTACCAGGAATTCCTAATGGTTGAAAGGCTGTCACCACGACTCAGAACTGTGAAGAAATGCTGGCTTTACTGGAAATCAGGAAAAGGCTCTGGCAGGTATTGGTAGGGCCTGTGGAAATCCCCCTCTGGGACCTGGGGTTGGGGGATTTAAGAGAACCTTCTGCAGAAAGCTCCCCTCTTCTTCAGACTGATGAAGTGTTGGACTCTTCTCGTAGTTAGATTTGTGCTGAATTGTGTCTATCCAAAACTCCTGTATTGAAGTCCTGCCCACCAGTATCTAAGAATCAGACTATATTTGGAGATAAGTCCAAAAGAGATAATTAAGGTTAAATCAAGTCATTAGGGTGGGCCCTAATCCAATCTGGCTGGTATCCTTATAAGAAGAAGAGATTAGGACAGGACAAACAGAAGACCATGAGAAGATGGCCATCTGCAAGCCAAGGAGAGGTCTCTGAGAAAAAACAACCCCACCAACACCTTGACCTAGAACTTCTAACCTCCAGACTGTCATTTAAGCCACCAAGCCTGTGGCATTTTGTGATGGCAGTCCTGGCAAACTGATACATGTGTTAAAGGACACACATAGCATCCCCTCATGACCGAAGGAGATTCCTTCATGGTCTCCCCCAAAACATCCATAAGACTTTACAAGTCATACACCTGAGATGAGGAGGCTCCATTTGAGCACGTGGCAGGAAGGTTCAGGACTCAGAAGTGACCCTCCTTACATGCTTCACTTCCTTGAAGAGACTGCACTTTATTACTTGATAACCAGCCTCTTGGGCTGTCTTGACCTCTCTCTAGGACATTGTTTTCTTTATAAGGGCCTTTGATAGTGAAGAGGGTACTTAGCTTCTTGCTTGCTCTTCAGCTTCCTCCTCCTCCCCCCTTCCCTTGCTCTCCCCCAGAACATAAATTATAGTTTGTCTTTGATCCAGTGATAATATATTCCTTAGGAATTAAATGCAAGATTACTCCATCATCAATATCCAAGCCATCTCCTTACCTCTGATTCTGGTTTTCTACGGTTTGCTCAGCAGTAAGGATGGGTGGCAAGGGTGTTGATAAAGAAACAGTGTATACTCTACCTCAGATCACCTATGTCACACTGGGTATATTCCCTGGATTCTGTAGTACCTCAGTTTCCTCTCCTGAAAAACAGGGGGTCCAGGCTAACTTTTCTTTAAGATCCTTCTAGAGTTAACACGCAGTGCCTCTAATCCACCCACTCAACAAAAGTAGACACCAAAAAAAAAACAAAAACAAAAACAAAAGTAGACACCAATACACACACAGATATACACATCTCTCTCTACTTAGATCACAAAGGCACAACTGTATCGGAAGATGAGTTTGAATTCAAATATTGAATCCTGTGCATCCTCTAAAATAATTGAAGCACTAAGCTGCCCTTGCAGAAACCAGTCATTAATAGCCCCAAATAGGAAAATGAACTTTCTTTGTACTCGTGTTTTTAAGGGCTGTTAAAATGCTTGCCCTAAGTCTTGGATATAATAAGTCATAATTTAAGAAAGATGTGTGAAAATGCTTGAGCCAGATGTTTGATTTTTTTTTTTTTTTAAACACATACAGCTTGTTTGCACACTGCCTTTTACCCAGTGCAGCAGTTTGGCCTCTGAGGATAACTAAGAAAAACCTCTGAGATTGTTAGGGGGAGCTTCACCTGCCAGTCTGGGCTGCAAGATCTCTATAGCAACCAAACATAAATCAAGGAAATGGCCCCTTTTGTAAGTTGGTTAATAGGCACAACATGCTTCTTTAGAAAATCCAACCATTCTTTCAATAGACTTTGATTGAAAGTCAGCCTTTTCTTCAGACACATTCACATTCACATCTAGTAGCAGCTTGTATGGCTGTCCACGGGCTAATTTATTACCCTTTAAAGATCTGGCAAAGAAAAAATGGCTCTCAGAACAATGTTTACATTCAGAGGCATAAGCACAGAGCCACAAAAGAGCATCCTTTTGTTCTGAACTTGGAATATTAATCTTTAACCTAGGACTTTAACTTTCCCCTTCTAATGGAGGGTTCCACAGGACCATCCTCTCATTAAAATTTTACCAATTTAATAGGACTTTGTTTCTAATACCAAGAGAAGGGGGAGTAAACCTTCCTCCCATTGTTTTGCCAAACCTTGATAGAGATTAATTGTTCTCAAACTCCCTGCCCTTTGCATGCAGAATACTTCAGGGATTGCTGATGAGGAAAGTTGGTTCTCTTGTCCGTAACAGAAGAATTTGGCTATTAACAAAAATACAAGGGATGCTCCTCACCCCTCTTCATGGAACAAGGGAAGGGCCATCCTTTGATCAGTTGGTGAGTTGGCCCCTCTTACCCCATCCCACCAAAATGTAATTTGGAGAAGCATCCAAGAAATGCCTCACACTGAGCCAGTCTTCCCCGATGTCATAGAGAGTAAAGGTGAAGTGGGGACACACACTAGCTCCTCCTTTCATATAGGCAGGGGCACGTCACTAAGTAAATGGTATGCTTTCTCGCAAGTGGAGAGCCAAACTCTGGGTCCTCTCTTCCTTTGAGGTAGGGAGAGGAGATGAGGAAAACCTTTAGAAACAAACCTTTGTAGTTTTTTTTTTTTTTTTAAAGTAGATTATGAGATGAAAAGGTACTTCTAAAACAAGAGGGAGCTTGCATTGCTCTGTGTAGCTTCATATCACAGATGGAGTTGGGCAAGAAAAGATTTATATTAATGCCTCCCTCTTTGGCTTTCTTAAATCTTCAGAAACCAGAGTCTTGAGAAACCAGACTCTTCAGGAGCTCTCTTCCCTTTGATATGGTCAGCTGTCCCCACTGGCATGAGGAGAATAAAGGGTTGGTTTCAAAATGTGCGTGTTCAAACGTGCCCTTTATTATAGTCATAGCACTGTGTAAGTAAAAAAAAAAGAAAGAAAAAAAAGTCGCCCTTTGCTATGTAGGGCTGACTGCTTAGAAATAGCTTTGCCTTAGCATTAGCCTGGAAATACCTTTGGGGTCTGTGAAACCGAAGGGCCTTCCAGAATGTAACACAAAATAAGAACAGTGTGTCTGAGGTCCTCTTAAAGGCAGGAAAAGATCTTAGATGCTCACTGAAGGGAGTTGAATTTTCTTTTCTGCGTCTGGATGTCACATGGAGCCAAAAGGTAGCTCTCCTAGTTATTCACAGCCTGGCCAGATAAAACACATTGTGCATAATATTCCACCACATTCCCCTATCCATGCTCTGACACATCTTGGAGACACAGTACAGTAATCAAAATGGCAAGCAAGGCTCCAAATGATCAGTGTTCAAATTCCATTTCTGCTCCTTACAAGGCTCTGTCACTTTGGTCAAGTAACTTCAACCTCCTTGGGCTCAGTTTCCTCATTTGAAAGAGAAAGTTAGAGTAGTACCTACTTCATAGAGTTGTTAATAGGATTCAATGTGTTATAATAAGCGACTTAGAACAGTGACCAGCCTATCATAAGTCCAATGTTAGTTGCTCTCACACTTTTAATGTTTCTGTTGTACTTGATGCTATTGTAATGTTGATATTGTTGACTACGGGAAGAATGCACATTACCCAACATAAAATGTTTTCCAAGTTCGGCTGACATTTTGCAGAACACTGACCAAGAAGAAAATAATTTCTCAAGGCTGGAGTTACTCCATTAAGAAAATCCAGAGATAGGAATCAGGTTGTGTCTGTGGCAATAATTCATCCCACTTGCCTAAAACTATTATCACCTGATATCTCCACTGTTGGCTGTTTATCTCAAGATTAGGAGTTCTGGCTCAAGAGGTTGTGTCCGTGTGTCTCCCATCTGTTCTCTGCCACCAACATGAAGACCTAGTTGCATTTCTGCAGTTCAAGTACAGAATGCCGGGGCCCAATTTAACATCACCAGGAGTGGTTATCAGAGCTCATTCATCCTCAGCCTGTTTGTTTAAAGGGCTTTGTTCCTTTCACTAAGCCCATTCAGCTTCTGCCCAAGTATTAAGGAAACAATAACTTCAGAAGAGATAAGAAGGGATATTCACCAAAGGATTCACCGAGGAAAATGCAGCCTGACTCCCAGGAAAGAGCCCCACATTAGGATGCCTGGGTTGCTCAGTGGTTGAGCTCTGCCTCCAGCTCAGGGTGTGGTCCTAGAGTCCCAGGATCGAGTCCCACATCGGGCTCCCTTTGAAGAAACTGCTTCTCCCTCTGCCTGCATCTCTGCCTCTCTCTGTGTGTCTCTCATGAATAAATAAATAAATTTTTTTAATTAAAAAAAAAAGCCCCACATCTATAAGAATTCCATAAGCAAATAAGAACTTGCCAAAAAAGATCAACGGACCTAACAAAATGACTGAGATCTTGTTTTTAATTGCGATTTTGTCACTAATTTAAGAATTGTAAACATTGGATACTCACTAAGGAACAGCACATTCTAAAGGAAAGGATTTAGGTTTTGAAGACAGTTGAACCCCAGGAACTCAACTTCTGTACTTATGGTGTGGCCTTTGGCAAGGCCACATCTTGACCTCATTTCAGCTGGCCATCTGTCAATATCCAGTAAGGAAAAACAAACACCATTCCAGCAATTTCTGACGGAAGGAATTGAATACAGGGAATTGATTGTATAGTTAATGAAGAGCAGAAAGAGGAAGCTCAAAGCTAGGACAACTCAGACATTCACTTCAACAGAAAGTTGACTCCAAGACTAAAGAGACAACGGGAAGAGGTGGTGCTTCCAGAGCATAAGACCTTAAGACAGTGGGAGCTAGAACCCCAGAGAGGATTCAGTTACACAGGAGAAACCCCTAAGACAGAGAAAGAAATGTCCTAGCTTCTCCTCTCATCTGCCCCCCATGGTAGGAACTTCCTGGAAGCCAGTTGGCCATGTATTCATGTTTTCCCAATGTCTTTCTCCATCTGTTGCTATAAAAATAGAAGAGAAAATATTTTTCTTTTCTTTTCTTTTCTTTTCTTTTCTTTTCTTTTCTTTTCTTTTCTTTTCTTTTCTTTTCTTTTCTTTTCTTTTCTTTTCTTTTCTTTTTGAAGGGGGGGAGGCACAGATTTGCTCTCAGATTCATTCCTTGCCCTTTCCCTGCTCTGCTGCTCATCAGGGAACTGAGGCATATAGGTGGATAATAATGGGCCGTTAACCCAATATTATGTGTCATCTCATGGGATACCAGAAAATATTTCTATGTGTTTCTCTCCAAAGACAGTCTTCATCTGTTCATTTTCCCTGATGGACCATATATAGCCCTAAGTGGTAGACTTGTACATGTCCATTTACCACGTAACTTTCTTCTGCTGGAGAAGCAATATGATATAGCGTTCAAACCCTGGCTGTGCCTGCTGTGTGATGTTGGGCAATTGAACTTCTCTGTACTTCAGTTTTCTCATCTATAAAGAGGAATTAAGAACAGTCCCAACCTCATGGCTTGCTTGCTTTCTTTCTTTCTTTCTTTCTTTCTTTCTTTCTTTCTTTCTTTCTTTCTTTCTTATCTACCTGATGATACAGGGCTGTGTTCTCCCAGGTATTAACCAAAAAATTTCCCAGGCTCTGCCTTAAGTTCTGGCACACCAGCAGCCTGTTTTTATTACTGTGATAGGATGATGAAATGGGACTCTTTCTGCCTGGGTTCTGATACCAGTATTGCTAGATATTAGATACCAACCTGAGGGTAAGGCACATCATCAAAAGCAAGAAAGAACATGTTGAGAATAAATTCTATGACTCTTCAACTCCATCACCACCAGCAGCCACAAGAATTCAGAAGTATCAAGAAGGGGAACAAGTATTTGTGATGGATTTGCAAAAAGGAGAGCTTTGCCTCATGTACTTAAGGTGTTTCTAAAAACATTGTCTTGCTGACTAATTCCACAAATTTCCAAGGCTTTTTATATCACAGACTAGGTCTGGTTGAGGTGTTTGTCCAAGAGAAAGTACATTCAAAGGTACATGATCTAACTTAATATTATAAACTCAGGGGATAGTCAGATAACAAAAGAGGCAAAACTTGAGCTGAGCCTTGAAAGAAGAAACTTGGGAAAGGATCAGGAGATAAACATATCATGAAATGTTCCAGAATTAAGGAAAAGTCCTCTTATTCACAGTAGAAAATATGAATGGAAAGGCAATCTGAAGTACTCCAAAAAGACTCTTTCTGTCCCAAAGAAGCTGGGAATTAAGGTTTTCATTGGAAGATACCCTTCAAAGGAAAACCAAGATAGCTATATCCATGGGAAAAGGGTCAGGAATAAATTCACCATTTTCTAGCTTGGTGACCTCATGCAAATTACATCTCTGTGCCTCCATTTTATCATCTGTAAAATTCTGATTTTAAATTGTGTCTACCTCTTGATGTGAGGTTAAGATGAAATTGTAGGTGAAAGTGCTTAGCATGATACCTGGCAGGTAGTAAACATCCAAAATTCTTAGTTCAGTTGTTACAAGTATTTGGTGGTAAAGGTCTGATAAATTTAAGGGGGGAAAAAAAGGATGGGAATGATCTGGATCGCTGTGGGGGAAATAATCTCATTCTACTTAGGAAGGTAGTCTTCTTCCCTGTCCAAATTGTTTTACTGTCTAATTCAATGATTCTCAGGGTGATCTCCCACCTGACCCATGAGGCTGATCCATGTCATTATTATTGTTTTAAGTTGGAAGTCCTACTACTTTTGTGCTTTTGACTGGATCATGAGATTGGTCAAGAGAACCAGCCTTCTCATTAGAATGCCATCCCTAGTAGTGCTTTCCTTCCCAGCTATTCTGGAGAGAATGTTTTATAGGAACAAGGACATGTTCCTTCAGTATCCTGGGAGATATCTGAGGCCCATGAACCAAGATAGTTCTTAGAGACTTTGAGTTTGATACAGGGCTCTTATTCCCTTTGTATCTATCATCTAGACAAAGAATTCAGTGGACTACAAAGTGGCTCGAGGTCCAGTCCCTTTATCTGGCCTCTGTAAACTTTTAAGAGTTCTGCATATATAGACCTTAGAATATTCATATGCCTCTGTGATGAGATGCAAATTGATATGTGCCTAATATGAATGTACATCTTTCTTAGGAGAGGATTCATGGATTTCTTCATATTTCAAATGATTATGAAAATAATAATGACTGGCTTATGATAAAGCAAGGGAATTACAGTCTAGATTCCCTACCAGCAGAATAGTCAGACCAATAACTGCAGCATTGTATAGTAGAGAAAAGGAAGGAGCTTATAATCAACTCATTTATCCCCAGCACCTCCCTGCCATCCCACTCGCTGCAGAGTTGAAAAAAACGGTGGACCCAGAGCCACTTTTCTTTTTCCCAACTTCTGGTTTACTTTTAATTTTCTTTTGGATTTAGACTGGTCAAAGGCTTTCCTGCTTTCTCTGCAGAGATGTAATACAATATGAACTCACAAGAATCATGGTTTGTTTGTTTTCTTGTAATCTGAAACAGCTTTTATCAAAAACCTAATTCATGAGGAGAAGATAATCATGTGCAGGAAAAAGCAGATCTTTGTGGGGGTCTTTTTCCTTTCATTTAAGATATCAGGACTATATTTTTTTCCTTTGTTTTCTTTCCTATTAAAAGCAAGAGTCAATCCGATTTTTTTTCCCTTCATCTTCGAGTCTAGTCTCACGCATGGGATTAATTAGACAAGACGAATCACTGAGAGAACATTTATCTTTATCCAGGAGATTGTTTTCAGAATTTTTTGATGTTGTCCTGGCATTTCCACTTTTTTAGTGGCTTTTCATAATGACGGATAGACTCCACTGCTTCTAATGCGTGGTGAGGCAAGCATTCACTTATGTGTGTGTATGTACATATGAGAAACATTAATTTTTAATTTACTCTGTTTACCTTGAGAAACTGCCAGCGGATGATTCAGATATTCCACAAAAAGGGGCTTTTCTTTTGTAATATAGGACAAAGGACAGCTAAGCTTGTGTTCTTTCTTCAAAGCAAGGTTCGGAGGGAGGGGGCAATAGTATTTATTTGTGCAGCTTAGAAAAGGACTATTTTGACTATGTAAACACTCATATAATTGTATTAAGAATTGCTACCAAATCTTTTCATCCAGTATATGCTTAAAAACTAGGCTTAGATACAGTGATAAAGAACCAGCATGGGCTGTTCCCACGTTCCTTTATTTCAATAGTTCGTTGTGTGACTGTTTAAGAAGAGAATGTCAGGATAGTCATTTGCATAGTGGTAAGTTTAGACTGGTCTCTGATTTCTCGACCCAGGTATGACACCAACATTGGGAATGTCCATAGCCTTCCTCACCTGTCTTGGGCTTGGGTACCCTAGAAGGATGGTTGCCTGGGGTCTGCTTGTTCCAAGGGGGAGCAATACCTTGCAGCTTCTTTCTGGGGGCTTGGGAAGGAAAACTGGAAAATTCTGGAGGATCTCTGAGAACTAAGGTAGGCAACTTTACATAGGAGATTGGAGACCTATTCAACTCTACCCCGAAATTGTCCAGAGACTACCAGGGATTTACTCGGAAGCAAGGGGCTAGTCCTGATCCCAAATGCCAGAAGACAGCTGGAGAATATGAGTGAGTCACTGCTGTCACAGCTGTGCAGGGCCTCCTATTAAGCCTGCCTTGTCCAGTTGCACTCATGTGCACTGCACAAGGGCAGCACGTCTGAGAGGACACAGTTCACATCCTCAATATCATAGATGTGTCATTATTAAAACCGTTTTCTGGCAGACAGCATTAAGGTAACAGTGTATTAGCTCAGTTTTAGGTAACATGAAAACTTATTAGTGCAGTTTTCATGTTAAATAGCTAACATTTAGTGAGCATTTACTGGATAATGGTGGTTAATTGCTTTGACCTCTCCCCTTAGAACAGGCTTCTTAATATACATTCAGAGGATCTGTCAGCTTTGATAGGAAAACAAATTGTATCCCCATTATTACTCACTCCTAACTGAAATCTAGGATTATGAATGGGGATGCCAACCACAATACTATTAGCAGTGCCTATGGTTTCTTTTCTCATAACACATTTAAATTATCACAATATCTCAAAATATTATTCATGCTCATCACTTTTTCAAAGTTGTGCTAGTTGTTAAGACCACAACTAATATGCTATTTAACAAGTTAATAAAAAGGAACATCTATTATTATATCACAAAAGTTTTTAAAACTACTTTAACTGTCTTTTAATAAAATTGGCTTCCGTGTTAATCCTGTATATTTTATCTCATGAAACGTTGTTCTGAGAATGGGTTTATAAGACTCACCAGCCTATGAAAGAGTCTGTGTCACCAAAATAATAACAATAACAATAATAATAATAACATTAATTAATTAAATACAAAGAGATTTTGTGAAAAAAGTACAAGAATAGGAAATACTGTTATCTCTCCTTTCCTTTTTTTTTTTAAGATTTTTAAAATTTATTCTTGAGAAACACAGAGACATAGGCAGAGGGAGAAGCAGGGAGCCTGCAGGGAGCCTAGTGTGGGACTCAATCCCAGGACCCTAGGATCACGCCCTGAACCCAAGGCAGATGCTCAACCACTGAGCCACCCAGGCGTCCCTTATCTCTCCTTTTCAAGAATCCTTTGACCACCCCTTGCCAAAAAAACTGGGGAACAGTCATAATAATTGTGTGTGTTCACCTGAACAGTTTGCCTTTTGTGTCTAATTGCCATGCAGTATAATTACAACGATGTATGGTATATAATGTATGTCCAATTGATCTTCAGTTCATTTGATTGGATTTCAGCACCAAAATCCAGTCATTTTAGTAGTCTCTATCATTTCGTAGTTTGTGCCTTTGAAAGATCAGGTTAAGGGATAGAAGATATCACATGAAGTCACTTGAGAGTCACTGCTCTAAATTTAACCTGTGCTGTGTGATTGCTGCTGTGATGTCTGACAGACACTCTCTTATATAACAAAAAATGACTGTTTTTGACAAAATGTCCTTGCATTATGTCTAACATAAATACGTGCTCTCCTCAATGTGGAAAAATGATTAAGATGCTGCAAAATGTGTCACAACTTTTAGGTTGCGTTTCTGTGGAGGAAGGACAGCAAATGTGTGCTGAGCAATACTCTGATTTTTTTAAGTACGCAAGATGGTCACATGCAAAACACAGTCTCTCTCTATAGCTCCTGAACCCACATGGTCTCTTCATCTAAGCATTAGCAAAGATGATCTAGTCTCTGAATCATTCAGTCCAAATTCTAGAAGGAACAATATGACTGTCCAAGTCTGATGTCCTCTGGGCCCACTCAGGAACCAAGGAGACCAGGTCCCATAGTACAAACAATCCTGCAGGGACCCCTGTAGGTAGAGGATAGATCTCTGAGAAAATGGAGAGAGCCAGAGCTTTCTCTAATGGGATCATAGGGACTTAAAAAGGAGAGACCATAAAGGCTTCTTAGGGAAGCCAAGACTGTATGCATCCCTGCCCATGAGCATTGACTGTACATACCCTCTGTGGCCCTGAGTGACCTGAGACCTGAGCACAAAGAAGAGGTTCACAGTTCTTTTTTTTTTTAATTTTTATTTATTTATGATAGTCACAGAGAGAGAGAGAGAGAGGCAGAGACACAGGCAGAGGGAGGAGCAGGCTCCATGCACCAGGAGCCCGATGTGGGATTCGATCACGGGTCTCCAGGATCGCGCCCTGGGCCAAAGACAGGTGCTAAACCGCTGCGCCACCCAGGGATCCCGGTTCACAGTTCTTTATATTTTCAGGGAACACAAAAGGGTCTTTTACATGTGTGACTCTGTGTTAGGCAACTTTTAGGTATATTGTCTCGTTTAGTCTGAGACTTCCCCCACACTGCACCTGCCAATATTTCTGTGACATCAATCCCATTTTGGAATTTCTTCATAGGATTTTAATCCTCTCTTTAATGCCAACTATTTCCAGTAGTCCCCAGGCTCACATACAAAACAGCTTCCTGATATCTCACATTTGCTCCTCAACTTTGCCTGCTGAGCCATTTGCCTTCTCTTCTCCTTGGCTGTCTTGAATCATGGCAGTAGCCGAGGCCTCTGCTGCTTCTGGGGCTGCTAGAGGGTTTTATTCCAACACCATGATCCTGGTGCTGTGCCAAAGATACTTTCCCTGATCTAGTACTACCTCCACTGGTTAAAGTGGTTAAAGCCACTGGTGACAGCAACTCCTACCACAGGAGCCGCAGATGCTGAGGACAGCACCAGGATCTCTGTCCTCATTGAGACCAGGACCTTAAGACTGCCTGATATTCTGGAATTTTAAATGTTCTGAAGCTCTGCTGAATTTCCAGTTCAAGATTGGAACACATGCAAACACTGACTCCTAACACACTCAAACAAGATGCAGAAATAAGAAATATAATTAACAAATCTATTTCTATACCCAGCACCAAAACATGAAAGGGATATATTTTCTACTAAGGAGAAATGAAGGAAGCAGGCAAGACCCCGTGGTTATAAGCAGAAGATCCCATGCTTACACACCCCTGCACAGAGCTGTGAATAACTCACCATCTCCAGAGAGCCAACAACATCACAATGCTGCTTCACCTCCAGGCCATGACAGTGCAGGACATGCAAGGGAAAATCCACCCGTGGAAGGTAAGCATAGAACTGAGAGTCCCCAAATATCCAAGGGAGACGAATCCTGAGGAAAAGATTCAACAAGTGCAAGAACTAATACCACATGAAATAGGAATATTAGAATAATGTTTAAAGGACTTTAAAATCCAAAAAAGAAAGGAGGAAAGAAAGAATGAATGAATCAGCCTCAGAGAGCCAAAGGAGGGAATCCTATCACTAAAGTACGAATAGGAAGTCATGTAAAAAGAACAGAGTTGTTAGAAGAAAAAAAAAGAGAGAGAGAGATCTTAAAGTGAAAAAAACATTATTATTAAAATTTAAAACTCCAAAGATTAGCTGGATTGTATCCTGGACTCAAGTGGAAAGTCACTCCCTGAGCTGGAAGATAAATAATGAGATAGGGATTAGCAAAAGAACCATAAACATTGTACAAAAAGGGAAAATAGCATGAAAAAGAGAAGAATGGTCATCATTTTTTTTAGGACATGAGTCCTCTGAGTACGTTTACGCAAATGCCAAGCTGAATGAATAAAAGCAAGTCATAAGCACAGTGATGTTACTTCCCAGTCACTAGGGAGGCTAAAACCAAAAAGTTGGACAATAAAAAGTGTTAGCAATGAGTGGAGAAGTTGGACCCCTCCTCCATTCTGGTGGGAATTTTAAATGGTGCAGCAGCTATGGAAAGTAGTCTGGCAGTTCTCCAAAGGTTAAACGTCAAGTAAACTATAGGAACCAGCAAGTGTATTCCTCAGATACACCCAAAAGGCTTAAAAACAGATTTGTGTAAAAACTTGAAAACACACACACACACACACACACACACACACACAAAAACAAACTTGAACACAAAAGTTCATACAAAATTATATATAACAAAACAAAACAAAACAAAATTATACACAACAGCCAAAAAGTGGAAGCAATCCAAATGTTCATTAGTGGATGAGTGGATAAGCATAAAATGGAGTATTATCTAGACATGAAAAGAAAGTACTGATGTGTGCCACAGCATGCATGTACCCTGAGAACATTATGCTAAGGAAGCCAGTCATGAAAAGCCACATATCCTATGATCCCATTTGGATGAAATGTCCAAAATAGACCAATATGGGCAGCCCGGGTGGCTCAGCGGTTTAGCGCTGTCTTCAGCCCAGTTCATGATCCTGGAGACCCGGGATCAACTCCCACATCGGGCCCCCTGCATGCCTGCTTCTTCCTCTGCCTATGTCTCTGCTTCTCTCTCTCTCAGTGTGTGTGTATGTGTCTCATGAATGAATGAATGAATGAATGAATGAATGAATAAAAATAAATTTTATGTTCTGTGAATTATGTCTCAAACTATTTTAAAAAAGAAGTCTCCCCAAAGCTGGGCTGTGCTGTGTCAAGGTCATACTTGGTCCTGTGAGAATAATTCCTTTAACCCCATACTTTTGTGGTTTGGGTGTTAAAGTACTGTTCTCTGTTTGTCACAAAACTTGTTTGTGTGTGTGAGAGGGAGAAATGGCCTTTTCTGTATTTTTCTTGACACCCTAGTATCTGTTTCTAAGGGGACTGGGCAGGAAGATCCTGTGAAGGGCGGGCTCGCACTGTCCTGAGGATGGCTCCAGCCCTCTGTGCATGGATGCATGGATTCCCTTCAATTCTTTCCCCGCAGGCTCCTTGGTCCTTCCCAGAAGCAGCCTTTAGGCCAGTGCAGCCGCTCCAGCTCGGAAGCCTGGTGCGTTCTGCAGGACCCCAGGTGGAAAACCCGAGCTCAGAGAGACTGTGACCCCAAAAGCAAAGAAAACAGACACTGATTTTAACCTCTTGAGCCTCCCCATCCCCCTTTAACTGGATTCTTCAAGTGCTTGTAACCGTGTGTGAATCTGTTCACTAAATTTGTCATAGGCCTTTCTGCTCAATAATAACCACAATTAAGCTAGAACATAACATTTGACAACAGTGGCAAAGCTGAGTTTCAGTTAATTTTTCGGAGCAAGCCCAGAGAGTTAGTAAAACAAAGGGCCATGAACAAATGGGTGCAAAATGCAGACACACCCTTGTCTGACTTCAGATTTTTTTTAAGGATCTTATTTATTTATTCATGAGAGACAGAGAGAGAGAGAGAGAGAGAGAGAGAGAGAGAGAGAGGCAGAGACATAGGCAGAGGGAGAAGCAGGCTTCCTGCGGGGAGCCCAATGTAGGACTCGATCCCAGGACCATGGGATCACAACCTGAGCCAAAGACAGACGCTCAACCACTGAGCCACCCAGGTGCCCCCTGACTTCAAATCTAACTGATTCTCCATGACCCTCAGCTGGGCAGATACCAGCAGTCACCACCCCCCCTCACCATGGCTCCCCCCAACACTGTTGAAACCTCACCAAGTAAAACTGATTTTTTCATGGCAGTATTCATCATCCCTCCTCCCTCGGTAATTGGGTTGTTTAGATCCTCCGGTGCCCGTCTTTGTGGAAGTTGGCTGTAGTAACACCTTACCACGATCACTGGCGTAATTTCGACAGAGCTTCTTCTGAGCCCCATAGAGCCACCACCAGCCTGCCAGAATGTTTCTATTTTATTTTGTCTGATTTGGTCTTGGTTTTTCTTTTTTTTAAGATTTCTTTATTTGAGAGGGAGAGAGTATGTGCATGTGTGAGCCAGGGGAGGGGCAGAGGGAGAAGGAGAATCCCAAGCAGACAGATTCTGTGCTAAGTAGGGAGCTCAACAGGGCGTTGGATCCCACAACTCATGAGATCATGACCTGAGCTGAAACAGAGAGTCAGCTTAACGGACTGAGCCACCCAGGTGCCAGTTGGTTTGTTTCTTCATTGCAGACTGCAGTGACCAGGGTTCCCTGGTGAAGCATAACTGCCAATGCCCACTGGTTTAACAAGCTTTGTGAATACCTCCAGGTCATAGTCCATGCAGTCCTGAGGCTTAGGGGTGTCAGGTATGACAGAGAACACAGAGCAGCTCAGAAGTTCCAGGAAAAAAAACAAAACAAAACCTGGACACCTAGTAGTTCTTCCTAGATCCCTCTCCCTCCAGCACAGGCACCTACACACCCGACACAAACACATTTAACTTCCTTGACCTCAGTGATAAGAGCATACCTTGCCTTTGCTAATCTTAAAAATAAAATAATCTTAAAATAAGCCAAATAAACCTAAAGCAGTAGATCTCAAACTCTGCCACACATTAGAATCACCCCAAAGGATCTTAACGATCCTGATGCCCAGGCCTCGTCCTGGATCAATTAAATCCTAATCTCCTGGGCCTGACCAAGCAGCAGGAGTTTTTAAAGCTCCCCAGGTGATTCCAGTATGCAGTCAAGACTGGGAAGCAGTGCTTTGAACAAATTTGCATCTTATTCAAGGCCTACATTTTAAAATCCAAGATTGAAAACAGAAAAAATTATCTTGATAAATCCTTTAAATTGCCCACAGAGTAGAGTAAAAGTGGCTTTGCATCTACAGTCCTGAATGGTTAATATGTGTAAATGCTTAATGCACCTAGAAATGTAGAGCATAGTAAATGGTACATATGCAAAATATAACTCTGCTTTAATTACATAACTAAAAGCACACACTGAGTTGAATTCGGGTTATTAAAATCTACGGATGGTGCATATCACTGTCCAAATGTGGAGTCAAAGTAGTGTTTGTATAAATGATTAATCTTTAAATTTTAGGTCACCTGATATCAATTTTAAGATCTGAGGGTTTTCATGACATGTCTCTGGTAGTAGTTTGACAGATTTACTGGGGTTCATGAAACAAAGTACATTCTCTTGTGATGCACAGATCATGCTAAACCTAGAAGCCAGCCAGTCCCGACTCCTAGCCCATTAGGAGGCCAGAGCAAGTCTTGCAGAGTCGAGGCCTTCTAAAATCCAGCTCACCTGGCTGCACTAGCCTTATTTGCAGTGCTTCCTGGAAAAGCTGCTTTATTCAGCTCTATTAGTCTCTTCATGACATGAAATGTTCATTCCATTCCCACAATCTTGTTCAGGCTTTGCTCTCTGGTCCTTTAAATGCCTTCCACTTGTCCATTATCCCAAACCTACCAACCTCTGTGTGCCATTGGTGACTAGTATTGCTCCCTGAGTGTGCCGAACGTGGCCTATTTCTTCATTATTCAGCTTGCCTCTTATCCTCACTCTTTGGGACTTTTTCATTGACCTCGATCAATTCCAATTGGTCATTCTACACTTGGAATAAACTTTGACTATTTTTTCCTCTTATCCCCAACATTTAATCCTCCCATGAGTCCTATGGGCTCTAGCTTGAAAGTCACCCAGAATCTAACCGCTACCTACCGCTGCCACAAATTCAAGACACCAAATGATCCCACCTAGGTTATTGTAATAATCACCAAATATCCTCCTTGCTTCTACTTTGTGCTTATGGACTGGCTTCCAAGGTGACCCTTTCAGATAGTAATTCCAGTCACATCCCCTATCCAGAGCCCTCCAGTGACTCCCATCAGCCTGAGGATGGAATCCAAAACTCACCAAATTCTGCCAAGACACACTAGCTAGCAATCCAGACTTTCTCCATGGAGTTTTACTATTCGTATTAGCAACAACAGCTGGCATTTGACAAGCATTTACCCTCTATAAGGTACTGGTGGGAGCCTTTGACATATTTTACACGTTAGGAAACCAAGGCACAAAGAGGTCAGGAGGCTTTCACAAAGTACACAGCCCAGAAGTGGTGAGCTCGGATTTAAACCTCAGCCACAGTCTTGACCACTGTCCCGCCTTTCCTCTGTGGGCACAAGAGACACCAAGATGTGCCACAACCCACCCTATCAACCCCTCATTTTCATTTCAAATATTTCAGCAAGAACCCCGGCACTCTATTTGTTTTCTTACATTCGTGGATGTATCAGTGTGTGACTTTAACTGTAGAAGGAAAGGTTTTAGGGAAGAACAAAGAGAAAAGGAGGGCTGGAGCCTGAATTCATTAGGGAAACCCAAGTTGCTCAGACACCAATGCCCCAGAGCCAAGCTGGGAGCCAAGAAATTTGTTTTAAAAATATGATCTCTCCCAAGCCGGAGATGATGTAAAATATAGGGTGATATACCACCCAAAAGGCAAAACCACAGTTTGCTTGTTTAAAGGCTGTCTTAGGTTGGTTTGGCTGCTGCCCGGAGCCGTACCACAAGCAGCAGGCCGCAGTTGCCAGGCAAGGGTTGAAAAGTTTTCAAGAGAAAAGAAACTGAGGTCCTCCCAGCCCAGAGGCTCTGAGCCTTTAGAGGGTCATCCCCCAGGGCTGCTGGCTCTGAGCCTTTAGAGGGTCAACCCCCCCAGACTGCTGGCTTGCTCCCTGCTGCATCTGAGCAACAGTGTCCACTACCACCTCCCTCTACCTCGTGAAGAGGGAGGCGTCCCATTTGTTGAGCAGCAGAGAGCCCTTGGGCTGTAACTGGAATTTCCTCAGAAGGAGTAAAGTGTCACCCAGTGGTATGCAAATCAGTGAGAGAGAAGGGTCTTCAGATATTCTGGTAGTTAAACCAAAGAATGATGAGGAGTCCAAGGCAAGTGACTGGTTGGTTGAAACATTCAAACATTTCAAGTGACTCAGCCTTGTCCCAAGTGCCCAAGCTCTTTGGCTTCTGGCACTTTAGTGACACACAGGTGACCTTACTGGAGCCCTGTGTAAGTATTTGGGGGAAAAGAGTTGAGGAGGCTTAGCCTGCCCCCCACCCCCACCCCCTTGGCTATATTCTAAACAGTTGTTATCTGGAACAATTAAGGACCCAGGAGGAGAGGCCAGTCACCCTCAGGAAGTGCTGCCGGCACCCTGGTTTTGGCGGAGGGGAGTGAGAGGCGGTTGGGTTTCCCTGATTGGGTCTCCGCGGCAAGCTGGCTGCCCCCCAGGAAGGCCTGGTATTCCTGTCCTCTCCGTGAACCTGCTTGAAAGGGATACAGGAGTTATTGGGTAATCAGGACTTGTCAGCACCTCGGTTATGCAGGATGGTTCAATCCGATAATGTGAATGGAACCTGTAATAGTGCTGATGAAAAGCACTCCACTTTCAAAAGGGCCTTGAATGATTTTTTGTTCATTTTCTGTTTACATGTAATGTGTTATTGATGTCATTACCTTATAATACAGCGGCTTGTTTCATAGAAAAACCAGGAATTATTCATTCTTAAAAAAAAAAAGGGCGAAGAAGAAAAAAGAAGGAAAGAAAGCGACCCTGTTACGTGAGGAAAATTGCATCCGAATGCTGCAAGCATATTGATTTTCTGGCACCAGACTTTTTAGATTAAAAATGCCAATACTAAATCCTTTCATGACCTATAGTTCATATGAAGTTCGCATGTCATTTACTATTATTCTGGGGGGAAAAAAAAGCTGAATCTTTAATGAAAACATAGTTGGAAAGAATGTCTGCCGTTTCTACAATTTGCATACCATTATAATAATGCCTGATTATGAGCTAAGCACGTTGCTGGTAGGGTGGGTTGAACATTTTTCTTAGTTCAAATCAAAAGGCATTTGTCAGTTTTAATTGTCTGCTTGTCATGGCTGCATCCTTGGTGAGAGCCATGGATGTCCACACTCTGATTGTCAAGGCCTGTTAAGGATTGGCATGTGAAGGTCCACCCGATACCAAGACACATTCCTTCACATTCTACAAGGGTCGGAGACTTGCGTCTGGTCTTACCCTAGTCCAGGAAACATTAATGGTAATGATTAGTTGTTCTTTCCAGTTAAGAATTGTAATGTAGCCACATAAGTCCCTGACATAGTCCTGATTTTGTTATGTAGTTACTACCAATCTCAAAAGTCTCTCAGTGGACATGGGGATGCCTCGAGAAAGTAAATAAATAAAGTTTTTTGTAAATAAAGCTTGTAAATAAAGTTTTATCAGAACACAACCTCATCCATTTGTCTATGTGTTACCTGTGACTGGTTTGGCACTTCACAGCAGAGTTGAATAGTTGTGATAGAGACCATATAGCCCACAAACCTAAGATATTTATTATTTGGCCCTTGATAGGGATTTGCAAATTTCTGGCCTAAATATGATATTCTTCCAAAATCTTTTCCTATATTATGATGACCAGGAGTAGGTGTGGCTGCTTTTCAGAGTTGTATCGCAAGCAGCTAACTTAAGAGTAGGTGAAATCAGGAATTTTAAATCATGGATTTTTTTTTTTTTTTAAATTCATGAGAGACACAGAGAGAGAGGCAGAGACATAGGCAGAGGGAGAAGCAGGCTCCCTGCGGAGAACCTGATGCAGGACCAGATCCCAGGACCCCGGGATCATGACCTGAGCCAAAGGCACTCAGCCACTAAGCCACTCAGGTGTCTGGATTTTTGAATGAGACGGAATCTTAATTAGAAGTCACATGGTTCTACTTCCTAACTGACTGATGTTGAATTACCCTCAATAGCATTTCCAGTATTGGGAAAACTATTTTAAAACATGCCATTCTGTATATTGATATTTCGGTTAAGAATTCTTCCTTGTATCCCCTCATAGGTTCTCTCCATTGGTCAGATTCCTCTGCTTTGTAGGCATACAAACTAGTATGAATCATTCAGGAATTGAAAGCTACCTCTATTTTCTCCCAGAGTGTTTTCTTCTTCAAATTAAGTATTCCAGTTCATTCCCTTTGTTCCTTTTGAGCCCTTTATCAACCTACTCACATTTCTCTGGACGCATAAATCCATCACTAGGTACTAATACAGAATTCCAAATGGGGTTCTACCAACGTGGAGTCAAAATCATCACCTCCATCATTCTAGAAGTAATATTTCTGTTACTGTAAACAATAATTTGCCTTTGGGGAGACCACATCTCACTGTTGATTTAGATTATGCATGAAATCAACTGTCTTAGTCTGCTCAGGCCGCTATAACAAAAGACCATAGACTGGGTGCCTTAAACAGCACGCATGTGTTTCTTAGAGTTGTGGAGGTTGGGAATTCCAAGACCAGGGCTGACAGATTCAGTTCTTAGTGACAGCCCACTTCCTGGTTTGTAGACAGCCACTTTCTCACCATGTTCTTGTATGGTCTTTCATTGTGGATGCATGAAGAGAGACCTCTTTGTCTTCCTCTTCTTGTAAGGACACTAATCCCATCATGAGGATCCCACCCTCCTGACCTCATTTAAACCTAATTATCCCACCCTCCTGACCTCATTTAAACCTAATTATCTTCCAAAGGCCTCACCTTTGGTGTTGGAATCACCTTCACTCTATGAATTTGGGGGAGACACAAACATTCAGCCCAAATCTAACTCCACTACCTTTGCTGATAAATAGGAAATTATCCTGCTGTTCTCCTACCTTTGTTCTCTTTCTGCCCTCAATCATACCTGGCTGAACTACATCCTTATTTTTACAATGGAGCCTGATCCCTTCATATCTGATAATTGTCTCTTAATTGGGAAGGAATAAATGTCTTTAATTCTTCCTTCCCTTATCCATTCATGCGAAGGGTGATGTCTTCCAGACTAATTACTCTTTTCCAACCTACTTTATCTTCTATACGTGGAAGGGAAGTGGTTAAAAGCAAAGTTACTTTATGGAAATCACAGATGCTGCTCTACACATATTTCTGACTCTCCTCCTTTTGTCAGCTTAGTAGGATTGCCAGCCACGTGATATGTTCTGGCCAATTCAAAACACTACCTCCCTCTCTCCCTCTCCCTCCCTCTCCCTCTCTCTCTCTCTGTCTCTTTCTCTCTCTGATATGGTGACCAACAGCATTTAAGATGGTGGCTGTTTTATCTCTCTGGCTCCCAGAATAAGGTGGCATTAAGCAGAGTCCCATCCTGACTCAGGACGGACACAGAGCCTGAATGAGAAATAATCCTTTGTTTTCTGTAAGTGGAGGAGATTTAGAAGTTGTTCTTGCAACATAGCTTATCTAACTGATACTTAGGTTTTCTGGTCACTGATTCATATCCCATTAGTCAGCTCTTTGTTTTGTGCCTACTGTGTGCAAAGCACTTAAACTGTGAGCAAACTAAAAATCTCTCTCCTTGTAGAAATACAGGGTTTGGACCTTTGGTTCAATGGCCGCACTAGACCAGACTCCTCCATAAACAGTGTGGCAGATAGAATGTAGCACATTCAGGCCATCTCCAGATGTATGATGATCACTGAACAGGTTAGAGAGAGACCTCACTGGGAGTAGGAGAGCCACTTTTGTCTCTTACCTACCATATGATGTTGGGTTGACCACTTTACCTGTCTAGGCCACTATTTCCTCTACCCATTTCCACTCCTGCTTAGTTTGTTTGTTTGTTTGTTTCTTTCTTTCTTTCTTTCTTTCTTTCTTTCTTTTTTTCTCCTGCTTAGTTTCATTCTATACCGTTCATGCATGCCAATGGTTGTCCAGTCTCTACTTTAAGGCTTTCAAAGATATGATGCTTGCCACTTCCCAAGGCAGTGTTACATCTCTAAGCACCTGTGTCTGCTCCAATGTTTTTTCCTCTGAAGCTCTTATGTTCTAGAAGCCTGGAAATATGTTGATTTATTTTTTGTTATGGAACCCCTTCCCCAATGTCCGAATTTGCATGTAAATAAATTTTTATTGAATTCCTATTCTGTGCCAAGCACAGCCTTGGAATAGACACTCTGGAGGGTAGAGAAGTATACATGATGACCTTCAACTTAAAGTTCAATCAGATAAGAGCAGCATTTAGATACTAGGGCTCAGCATATTGTGCTACATTGTGGGACAGAGTTGGACACAAAGGAGGTGTAGAAGGGATAAGGGTAATCAAGGAAGCCTTCCTGGAGGGCACTGGACTATGCTCAGCTTGGAAGGACTGCCAGTTCTAGGTAGGTAGAGGGCATCAGGGAGAGGCACATCTGACAGGGGGAACGACTCTAGAGAATGCAAAAAGAGGGTGAACATGGTGGGTTGCAAAAACAGAATGACGTCCCGCATGGTAAGAACAGAGAATGGGAGCGAGCACTAGATTCAGACCAGCTCTGTGTGGACAAATTTTAGAAGAATTCACTGACAAGAATTTTGAAAGATAGCGTACCTTTGTCTCTTACCTATCATGTGACTTTGGGTTGACCAGCCCAAAAACCAACCACCATGCTATCTAGGTATATAGTAAAAGATGTCTTTTTTTTTTTTTTTGTAAAAGATGTCTTAAATTCCCTTTTATTAAAAAAAAAATCTTTGCCACTATAAGACTTACTTTTATCGCAGATTCTCCACAGTTATTTAATTAACACCAGCAACTGTATCATATTATAGATGTATTTCTCTGGACATTTCTTGTGTTGATGGCAGATTTTGTCATGTCATTATAAATGGGTCAGTCAAGAGCTCCGTGGGAATGCAGGGTGGGGCTTAAGCCCGTCTTTGGGCTGTAACAAGACATTTGGAGAAGAGAAATATAGAAAGGAATACCTTTGCCAATGAGTTCCATTCTTTATATGAGTGATGGGTTTATTTTGCCTTTTAATGAGAATGGCTTTCTCTGCGGGCACATCTGGTACATAGACAGTTCAGGCTCATGACATAGACTCAAAAAACACATGGAATGACACACACTCAAGCTGCCCTTGCTCTGCCTTTCCACTGCCCTAAGTCATTCCGTCTTCTCATTCAAGTTAGTTTCTAATCTCTATGAAACATCCAAGTGAGAACAAAACTCATTAATGTTGTATTTGGTTGGGATGTCTGGGTAGCTCAGTGGTTGAGCATCTGCCTTTGGCTCAGGTTGTGATCGCGGGGTACCAGGATTGAGTCCCGCATCAGGCTCTCCGCAGGGAGCCTGCTTCTCCCTCTGCCTATGTCTCTGCCTCCCTCTCTGTGTCTCTTATGAATAAATAAATAAAATCTTTTTTTTTAAATGTTGTATTTGGTTGAAAAAAAAGAGGTGAAAAAATAGATGCTATGTTCAAAATGTGGGTTAGTTGAGGCAGATGAGTTGTTTCCCACTGTGTAATAGGAAGTGGATAATGAATGTATTGAATCCAAGGCAATCATTTTTGAAATGCCAAGGAGGATGGAGGTAGAATCAGAAACAGTGAAAAATTAATGTGTTATTTTCTATAAATGGGAAGGGGGAATTTTAGCTAATTGCCTTTAGGAAAATTAAGGTTATTAAAAATAATAAGTTAACTTTTCTATAGATCTTGATAGTTTTCAAAATACATTGAGATGCATTATTTCATTTGATTCCCTTAACAACCCAGGAGGAATGCAACCCAGGAGGAATGCAGATTTTTTTTTTTAACCTACATTTTATAAATGAGAAACTAAGATTTTGAAAAGTTAAAGGACTCACTCTAGATTACACAGCTAATAAGCAGGAAAGTCAGGGCTTTATTAAAACCTCAGCCCTAACTCTAGTCTGGTCAAGTATAGAGGAAAGCAAAACCTGTGAGCTAACAGCGGGTTTATTAAAAGCAATTGACTTCACAGAGATGGTGTAGCAATCAATGTAGTTTAGTGGGCAGGGGCTCACTGAAATTGCAAAGAGAAGCCTGAAGTCATAATCTGGAAGCAGATGAGCTTGCACAGCTATGGCCCAAACAATATTTACAGGTTTCTTCCATTTTTGACAAGATTTAAAAACTAGGACATTTTATACTAAAATCTAGATATCTGTCTTCTCTTTTAAAATCAAAATCAGTATACCTGATCTCACTGGCCAGTGCTTCCACATGAGCACAACTATCAGGAGCCTAGAGGCTGCTGTTTCTCTTAGATGGACATGAGCTCTCTGGTTTGCTACAGTCCCCACCACTCCCTATTGCTGCCTGCCCTCAAAACCAAGGATTCGCTGATGTTTTTCATCACATCTATGTTGTTATTTTTCACTTACCCATCTACATCACTCACTGAGTTCTGTAGGCATTTGAATTTGTGTACGTACTCAGGTCTGGAGGCAGCTTCTGGCCTCTATCAATTTTGACTATGTGAACATGGGCAGGTTACTTTCACCCAATGGAAATGCTTCCATTTCTATTTCCATTCTTTGAAAAAGAATGATAATTCCTTTGGAAAAGGAATGATAATGGTGTCATGCTAGTGGATACTTAGGACTTTGTTGTCACTGTCATTTTTTTCTTTCAACATTATTTCTTCCATTAGAAGTTCCCATCTTATGGAGATGAGGAAACCTACGTTTTCCAAGCATCCTTAACACCTGGGGCACAAATGAGGAACTCTGATACTCCAACCAAATGGATTTGACAGCTCATGACCCAAAGGAACACATGTGTGCTATTTATCTTGCAAGAGTCTGAGGATAACCATAGTGGATGTGTCAGTGGTACCATTCAAAACTCATCATCAGTATGTTGGTGGAGTATGAACTGGAATGTGTGTTCCCATTATAGGAAGCATCTGGGCTTCCTCCATTCTCTGATATGATGTTAGCCATTATCTCTGGTTGTGTAACTTCCAAGCCTGGTTCTCTGATCCTCCAAGAGAAGCTGTGAGCCCTGTAAGGTCCTGTTGCCTATTTCTTGCCTGTTGGCTCTCAGATCCATTCCCCACCCTTCCCCTGTACTATATGAGTTGCACAGGGTGATCACTATAAAGTACATTTGCCAAGATCCTATGTCAGCAGGTAGGGCCTAAAGTTTATGCACGCTGGGAGCTTTCTTTTATGAAAAATAATTTAAAATTATAAATACAAAGTTATGTACAAAGGGAATGTTTATTTTAAATCAGAAAAAAATCACAACAAATTATAAATCTTTTTTAACAAATTACAAATCTTAAAAATTTCGAATGAGAAAAAACAACAAATAAAAAATTCAAAGCTGGAAAAATAAGATCACATTTTTATTTGTGAACTGTTGATCTCTCTCTCATACATTTTTCTGAGAATTTTTTACTTTATATATTTGCTTATCTCTTCCTAGGAAATAATTTTCTGAAGAAAAAAACAAAAATATAATTATGTCTTTCCTCAGTATGCTAATGGAATTGACATTTTTTTACTATTGACAGCTTTAAAAAATTTCCATTCTCCTAATTAATGTGGTTAGGAAATTTTTAGGATCATTTTCAATTGCAGGCAAGCCTCTGCAAGTTGCTTTCAGAGAAGAGCTGTAAGATTTTAAGGCAGTTGAAGTTTCTTATGTTGCAACCAAATGGCTTGTCACTGGCATCCTCGTGGTGAGACGTCTGAGGTGAAAGCCAGAAGAAATGGCATAATGGACACTCACGTTTTACTGCAGGCCATCCTGGGATTGATGAAAGACTTGGAAAAATTCTCAGGGGTGTGGGACAGTCTGATATCTGCAGGCAACTCCAGCCTCTACATACTCAGTAGAAGCTCCGTCCTGATGGCAACCACACCAAACTCAATTCTACACAGAAATAACTGTGAGCCACATATATACATCCCACTAAATCAGCTTCCCCTAGCCAGCCCTTAAATATAGCCCAGGCCACTAACTGGAGAGGAAGTATGGGGAAGGGGATGTCAGAGCACAGAGACAGCAGTCGGAACCATGAGTTATAATGGCATATTTTCAAATTCTATATGTAGAACTATGCACACAAGTTGCTAGAACCCTCCTCGTGCCTTGTACTAAAATGAGAAGCCCTTAAGCTTGGGTCTCACTAACTTTGCTCTCAACCTACTTCTTCTAGCCTGGTTTGGCCAAAAGCTCACATTGGTAAGACCTTTGTTAACACCTTCTCTTCTTTATACCCCTCCAGTTCTAGGAAGGGTAGATAGTGGCTTCCTTCCTGTTAACCTCTGTCACTGTTCCACTGGATTTTCAGTTATGGCAAAACATTTGTGAAAAGTAATTGTATTAGATTTGTTCTACTGGATCACCTAGAATAGGTGGGCCCTGGTCCATATTCTTTTTTCTGCTTAAAAGATACTTGAAAATGTCTATTTCTAAATTTGACCTAAAACTTTTGTATAAATAGATGCTTATTGTCTTCAATAAACTTTAAAAAAAATTTTAATTTAAATTCAATTTGCCAACATATAGTATAACACCCAATGGTTATCCCATCAGGAGTCCTCCTTAGTGCCTGTCACCCAGTCACCCCATTCCCCAACCCTCCTCCCCTTTGTTTGTTTCCCAGAGTTCAATAAACTTTTTATACGTGGCACCTGGTTGAGCCCACAGGTTAATCTGAGGGCCATTATATCCATATGCACTTTTTTTGTATAATTTCTACTCTGTTCAGAGATAAAGTGTCATTTTTCTCCATAATTGACAAATACATACAAGATGACATATACTATATTAGAAGGAAGTCATAATTGTGGTGAGCACAATTCAGAACCCCTACAAGCACCAGACATAATACATATGATAGGACTAAATTATAAAAAATGGTACAAAGTGGTATCTGTAAATATTTTAAGCCAAGGAATCTAGTGGGATTAGAACTAGAAACGGAAAATTAAATTTTATTTCATTTGGAAAAGCGTGCCCGGGGGAAATAATGTATAATTCAGATATATCAGTAGAAGAGAATACCAGGATAGTGCTGGTACCGAAAAAGGAATGAATCGTAGTGACAACAAATTTGGTGCTGCACTGTAATCAGATAGTTAGAATTTTTTAGGACCATAAACTGGACTGTAAATTGATGCAGGAACAGCAAATCTGATGTTGTTAGTAAATGGTAAAAAGAAAAGATGCAATGGTACAAATTGCATTACTGAGGACTAGCCAATACAACAATGATGAGATTTTGTACTTCTTTGTCTTTTTCTATATCGGAGACATTTTCATAAATGGAACACATTATTGTAAGAGACAGCACAAATTATTCAAAACCTAGAAGGTGAGAAGGAATAGTCGAAACTATCTGGTTGACCCCCTCATTAAACAGAGGAAGAAATGAGGACCAGAGAGAGAAATAGTTCACATCGGGTTAGCCATATTGGCCAAACAAGGGCCTCTCTTTTCCCATAGAATTTTACTTCTATAGCAACTTACAACTCTATAAATGTTGAATGAAGGAAAACTTAGAACTAATCGTAAGTATCGAGGATTATAAATGGTATTTAAAAACCATACAACATGTTTGCATAGATAAAAAAATAACATAATCATTGAAAATATCTTGTTATCAAAGAGTAGCTACTCTGTCTTGTTCTTTCCTTGTATTCTTCCTTGTGTCTGACACAGAGAAGGCATTAAGTAGATGTTGGATATTCATGAGCTGGATCATTGGTTGATGAGTGGATTATTAGGTGGTTGGATGAATGGGAGGGAGGGAGGGACAGAGGATGGTTGGAAGGATAGGTGTGTGACCTTCGAGGGGGAAATTTAATCTATTCTCTCATTTCCTGAGGAACAAGTGACCTTGGCAATTCTGGGCCGTGCTATCTCAGAATGAACACAGCAATAAACACATTTTTTAATAATCCTAAATGGCAAGGACTTCATATCAGGTAAAATAATAAAGCCAGTCAGTCTCATTTTCATCATCAGCAGACTTGAGATTTCCGAGAGAGGTGCCCAAGAGTGTCAATAGCATGGATAGTAATCATTTGCCTAAAATTACAAACAAGACCTCACTATTTGTGACTAAGTGGAGGAATACCAACTTAGTAAAGAATCGGAATTACAGAGCACAATTTTATTGCTTCTAGAAACCTACAGGAAAATGGAGGCAGCTCATAAAATATTATCTGGAAGAGATCATTGGGGAAAATTCTTCATTAATTGATAAGGATGTGTAATTATCATCTCTTATAAGTGAAAGTGCACCTCCTACAAACTTCAGGATGCTTTTAGGGAGTTCTCTGCATAAAAACATTCTCCTGGCACCTCTTTTACACTCTTAATTAGATACACAAACTTTTCTGTTCACACCCCCCCACCCCCACCCCAGCCTCTGTCTGAATTTTCCCAAGTTTGGAATTAACACAGTTATTCTGCATTAGTGATGATTTCCAGGACACCACTATTGTTGGTAACAACAGGCATCCTGTTGAATAGTCCACTAGAGATCTGGACCATGCGCTGCCGAGAGAAAGTTTCATTTGAACGTGCCTTCCCCTCGTAAGATTTGTCTGTCTCACTGATTAATTGTGTAATTATTAATCTGCTACGTTTTGTAAACCGATGAACAGAAAATCCGTCTGCCATTTCTCTCCCTCTTTTCTCCTCTGTAGCTGAATTCAGTCACCATCAGCACTAAATTCTGCTCAGAGTTCACAGCCGTCACGATCGCTGGTGCAGTTTTAGGTTAAGCATATTTTATCCATAAATTGCTATATTTGGTTCTCGAGTTATTATTGCAGTTCCTTGGGGTACATTTAAATCCACCTTATTGTAATAGATTATGGAATATAGTGGCTAATGTGTCTAATGTAAAATAAATGACTATAATGATTTATGATGCGACACTTCAATTTTATTGAACATAAGGATCATTGTACTAAAATGGATGGTGTATTGCTGGTTTAGCATAAAATACTGAATAACATATTCAAGAAAATGAATGGCTCGGCCAGTTCATAATATCCTGCCCTTTCAGCTGAGAGGTCTTTAATAAGCAAGAGTGTCATTACACTTGAAAATGTATGTATAGGTAATCCATTATCTAGAACAATGACAGGGATCTGCTCCAGTCCTTATTAAGAAGGGACTCTTCAGGAGAAAAAGCCATTCTTTGGTCTTCCTGAAAGAATGATGTCCACCCAACCGCCGGGCAACTATAACAGTGCTTAGCAGAATTGTAAGTGGCCCCCACATTTAAAAATTATCGCCTTAAGACTCTCTTGTAACCTGTGAGACAGAAGCGAATTTCAGGGAGGTTTTGATTTTTTTTTCACCATTGTCCTCAGGCAATATCCTTAATGTCCTTTCTGTGTCCATTCGCCAACCTTTTGTTTTAACTCTTACAGTGCCATTTACAGGAACTCCTGCTGTGTGTCTTTCCCTGCGACCCCATGTTTGTGTTTGAACACTGAGTAAGGAGGTAGACTGAAGAAGACCTGAGTGAGCTGTTACTTCTTATTAACTGTGATATTAAAGATAGTTTTCAGTGATATATTGAGCCAATATATGTGTGTTCTCAGGCCTGGCAAATAAAAGGAAATTCTTCTATAAAAGGTAGCAGGTTCAAATTAATGGTACAGGTCTATCTTCCAAAAAGTAGGGGGACATGAAGAATAAGTGAAGTGATATGAACATTTTATCCCCTTTGTGATCTGTGATGCTGCCCTCTGAGCCCCATGATTCTCCTGGGGTCTGATGTGATGATGTAGACAATTCCCACCAAATAATTCTATCCTCATAGAACTTTCTTAATGGTGTCCATCTCTCATGGAAAGGATAACTAGCTTTCCTCCTCTGGCATGGCCATGTTGTTCTTGGGGGTGAGGGAACTGGAATATTTTGAACCAAACTGCTATATTTTGGGTTGGACTCTCACAAATTCACTACCTGTGCCCTCCTCCCCCAGCATGCTCTGAGCTTGTGCCCATCCTCCATCCCTCAGCCCAGACAAGCTCATCTGACCAGCCAAAACTGAGGCGCGGTCAGGTGCCACAGGAGCTCGTGCAGGCCAGAGAACACAGGTCAACATGATGCCATGCATTCCATGGCAGTTTGGGTTTCTTTCTCCTCAACAGAAGATTTCACCACTGCTTGAAAAGACATGGGTCACAAAGAGAAGTTAATAAGACCGTGAGGTGAACACTGTGTGTGGAGTTAAGGAGTTTTACATTCCAGAACTGAAACATAATATTGACAGTGGATCTGCACTATGTGGATTTCAGGCATTTATTTATTCAGGATACACTCTGGGGGCATTATTATTATTATTATTATTATTATTATTATTATTATTATTGTTTTGAAAAGGTAACAAACATAGCCTAGAGCTATTCACTGCAAAGAGTGACTAGGGATATCTTGATATCCTAAGTGAATTTGGGAGGTCAAAGTCTTGTGGTAAAGCAGTCTATTTCTGGAACACTGTGGATGTTTTCTCTGTCATCAACTAAAAACGAAAGTGATTAGTGACTATCTTTTTGCTAATGGTCAAGTTGCTTTTGGATCTCTTGATACATTAATCTAGAAAAGACCAAGGCAAAGGGTGCTGAGATACTTCTGGCCCCAAAAGACCTCTTGACCTCTGTAACCTGGCCATCCTCCATTTTTAAACCTCAGGATTCTTTTCCACCATAAATTCTGCACTGTCATCAAAGATTGCCGGGATGTTTTCATAATGCATATTAGGGCTTTTTCTTTTTTTCTTCACACCTTCACTATTTTCCCTCAAAATATTGTAGTACCTTTAAATGGTTCATAAGGTCTTACCACTGCCCCCTAAGACCTTGTTTTCTCCGCATTATACACCCACACTATCTTCAGATTGAATCCCTATCGGATCGTCTTGGGAATGGTTCCACAGTATTACAACTACAGAAAAGGAGCTTACCAGGGCCAAAACACACAATCTAGAGATTGGCCATTGAAGGGCCTTCTTGCTCTGACTCCATTACCAGTGCCGCAACCTACCCTACCTCCCCACCCAGTGTTCCCAGCGCCTTCTCCTTCCTACTGCCCCTTCATACTGTGCTACCTACATAGTCTTCTGCTTTCACTTGTTCATCAAGGCAAATGTCTACTTGACTTTCTAAATTCTTATGTCTTACATCTAGTGCCATGATAATATTCAGAATCCAGGCTTCCCTTTACTGTGGGTCCATAGGTAGAGTTACTGATGTTAAATGTGTTTTTCAAAGTGCTAAAGGAGCTCTTTCTAAAACCTGGGATTTGCATCCATATTTTGACTGGTGGTGATATTTGACTTCTTTCCCAGTGAATTCTTTCCACTATTTCTTCTTTCAATCCTGAATCATATATTAAGAACCCAGGTAAACCCTCGATGTTCTTTACTTAATCCCCTCAAAATACTTTGATTTACAGAATAGAGACTTCTACCTGAGAAATATTGAAATATCCACCCATCATTAATATTTAAAAATTGTTTAATCTCTATCCTCCTTCAAATGACAAGCTGTATAAACTCATCAAATGAGCTCTGGGTTTCTTTGTAGGAGCTCTGTTTCTCTAAGTGTTATATTATCTGTATGATAATCTGCTTCAGGTTAACAGGCAGACCCTATTCTTGAGTTGGAGGGCTCAGTGTTAATAAGTCGTAACTTCTCTATAGAATGAACTCTGAATTCAGTGGGATAGCTTCTAGACCAAAAAATAGTTGTTTGAGGAATGTATGGAGGCAGGCAGTTGGAGGATGGATGTGAGGATTCTTAAGCTCATCTGGAAAAATTTAAAGACAATTAAAGTTAAAAGAAAAAAGTTTATGAAAAGAGACAAAGAAGAGAAGACCTCCTTTCCGTATAATAAAATACATTATAAGCAGTGGCAATTGAAACAGTGAATGAGTGGTGTAGGAGTAGCAAGAGAGGTGGTCCCAAGTATATGAATCAGTACATGAGGTGGCCATTTAGATGGTGAAATGGTGTATCACTTAATACATGTTGGAGGAGAAATAAAGCAAGCTTTCTATTTCATTCCTTCCACCTGAAATAAACTTCAGGTAACTCACAGAGGGACAAATGATCATAATGGGAAAAAATATATAGTTGCTACACAAAATTTTTAAAAGAAAGCATAGGTGTATTTATGCTAAAGAAGGGAGAACCTTTCTGGGAGTGACATGAAATGCAGGAGCTGTAAAATAAAATATTGATACATCTGACTACAAAACAAAATTAGGCTCTCATCAAAAATCAGAAGCCAAACAACAAATTAGTATAAGATATTTACAATACATATTTCAAAGATCTGACTTCTTTACTGAGCAAAATAATTCACTTATATATGAATATACATATGCAGATAGAGACACATGATGTATGAATACACAGGTAGCAGTTTAACTTCTCCAAATAGATTCATGATCTTTATGTGCTCTGGGAGGATACACACAAATTTTTTACCCTGCTTTTTTGGATAATCTTTCATTGAATATAATTTTGGAATCTTACTCTTCTAATAGTACAAGCATGCATTATTTTTACAAAGAATGAAAACCAGGATACCTGGGTGGCTGAGCCATTGAGCGTCTGCCTTTGGCTTAGGGTGTGATCTTAGAGTCCCTGGATGGAGTCCCACATTGGGCTCCCTGCGTGGAGTCTGCTTCTCCCTCTGCCTGTGTCTCTGCCTCTCTCTCTGTGTCTCTCATGAATAAATAAATAAGATCTTTAAAAAGAAAATGAAAACCTTTGTTGATACTGTGTTTAACTTTGAGTGACCCATAAATCAGTGGTTCTTACTCCTTTTGGAGATAAAGACTCCTTTAAGAGTCAGGTGATAGCTATGAGTTCCATTTCCTGACAGGGCACAAAAATATAGACACTCCAAATGCCGCCTAAATTATGAATCCTTGCTCTAAGTGATTCTCCTAAAGTGAGTTAGTCACAGTTACAATTGCTATATAACCACAGCTAAACATAGTGGCTTAAAACATGAACCATGATTCTGTGGATCAGAAATTCAGGCAGGAAGGATACAGCCAAGTGCAGCTTATCTCTGCTTCAGGTGAGATTGGCTGTGTATAACAGGTTGTGAGGATCCACTAAGGCCTTGGTCTGGGGCCTCGGTCCTATCTGTCACCTGAGGTGATTCAGTACTGCTCCATGCAGCTTCTGTCTGACAAAGTCCCCTGACCTAGCTACATGATCTTTGGAGACCTGGACCTGGCAGTTACACAGCATCATTTTCACCACCTCTATTGGCCAGAGCAAGCCGTGGTGGCTACCCCAGATTCAAGGTGAGGGGAATTAGACTCACAGTCTTTTTGCAGACAGAGACAGCATAGTCATCCTGCAAAAGGACTCGAGGTAGGGTTGGGATTGCTGTAACCATTTTTTGAAAATAAGCTCCCACAGTTTGACTCTGAAAATGTGGTACTTTTAGCCAACATATGAATTTGTCTGTGACCTAACATTCATATTCAACAAAACTGATCTAGGAGTGACTGTAAACTTACAATGGTCATCTATTCAATTTAAATACCCAAGATTTTTGGTGGTGGTGGTGGTTGGTTGGTTGGTTGGGTTTTTGTTTTGTTTTGTTTTGTAGCTTATTCAAAATTACTATATGTATGGAATGGAAAAGTAGATGCCATAAGTTTAGCTGCTATATAATGTATTTCACCCATTTTGATATAAAAATATTTTGCCTATAACTTGACAACTCCACTTTCTAGTTTGGAAGCTCTTCAGAAAACTAATGCTGTCCTGGGTAATGAAAGGTCATGCATTTTAATGCTGGACCTTTAGGCCCACACCAAGGGGAAGAACTGGAAAACAAAACAAAACAAAACAAACAAACAAACAAAAAAAACACAAGCCATGGCCTTAGAGTGGATTAATATAGTGAAAAGATGTAAAAATTAAGGCTAATTTATGGCCCCAAAGCCCAAGGGAGCTTCTAGTTAAGTATGATAAATTGAGCCACAAGTTTATCTTCCTTCTGAAACACCAGTCACACACTAGTACTTCACTTTTCAATGACAACAGACAATTAAGAATCACTGGACATATGAGGAAAGCTTCTGATATAAACTAGGCCCCAGAATAAACAAACAAGAGAGGAACTTGAAAAAAATATGATAAAGGAAAGAGAAGAAAACCATGAAAATTACTGCTTGCAGTCTCTGATAAATTTGAAGCTATTTTAATAAAGATCAGAAAAATGAAAAGAAGAAACAAGAAAGAGCTCTTGGAAATAAATGTAAAATAGCTAAAGTAAAAAAAAAAATGTCAACTCCACATTTTCTTGTGGTCTCAGTTTTAGCTGAATTCAAAAGAAATGCGAGATGATTTTTCATTCTTATCATCACTCACCTTAAACATATGTGAGAGAAGGTGAGGAGATCTATGGAGGAAGGGCAGTATTGAGAATTTTTCTAGAGAGAGTTGGTGTCTTTTTTGCTCAGTTTACCCTGGGGAAAGGAAATTAACTTTTAGAGAAACATCAGAGATGTTGCCACACATCTTCCTAAAATGCAGGAGGACAGAATGGTGTCTAACTCCAACAAGAGAACAGGGAGAAAAGACTTTGCACAGTGCATCCCACTGGTGCTTGAACAAATGTTTGTGCTTCCCATGGGTCACATGGGGAAATTATGAAAAGGAGCAGAAATGGAGTCACTCTCAAAGGGACCCCTAGATGGGCAAAATGTCCCCAACTGTCAATTGAGACAGTTGCCTAATTGAGTCTATTTTCAATACCTGGAAGAGGCTGAAGTTTCTTTCAAATGCAGGATGAAAATATTCAAAATAATATGGTCAGCAGACTATGGTATTAAAAAACAATGCCCTTATTTCCTGAATTCAGCCTTCCAAGTCCAACTTTTTTTCAACAGAGTAGTTACATTTGTGGTCTCACCATCCTTTAGCATGCCCTTAGAGGATCAGTAGCTCCTATTATCAACCCCTGAGTCTCTTCTGAAAGTCTGAGGTAATCTGAAAGTCACAATATCCTTTAATAAACATTAAAATATTTAACCAGTAGACTAAGTGAGAATGTTGACACATTTCCAAAAAATGTAGAATAAAAAGACAAAGGGATTGTAAAATAAGAGGGAGAAACAAAAAGAGTTAGATTAACCCAGAAAGTTTAACATTTGACTATGTAGAACTCCAGAAAGAGAAAAGAGAACAGGTGGGTAGGAGGGAAATAAAAAAAGGAAGTTTCTAAGATCTGAAGGGCATGAAGTTTCAGACTAAAAGGACACAATAAATGCTTAGGTACAATAATTGAAAAATTAATAAATACAAAGATCCACACCAAGAAATGCTACTGGGATATTTCAAAATAATCCATAAAAGAAAACTCAGAAAGCATTCAAAAAAGGGGGAAAAGTCATACTGAAAGTGATTGGAATCAGAAAGACATAAGACTTTTTAATAGACACATTAGAAGAGAGAAAAACATAAAACCAGTATTTTTTATCATTCTGATTGGAAAATAATCTGATGCACCTGCCTAAACTTTTCATCCAGTGCGAGCATAGAATAAAGACATCTTCAGATATGCATGGTCTCAGAATATTTCCCCTGCACACTTTCCTAATGTGATCCTCAGGATTTGACTTTAGCCAAATGAGGCAATTAACTCCAAAATAGAAAGGATCCACGAAATAGAGTGTTCAACACAGGAAATCAGAAATATAAAACAATATCCAGACAATGGGAAAGATAAGGTACTAAATGACAGGCTATACCATTAGTCTGTAGAGAAAGGGGTTCAAGATAGATCAAGAGAATAAAGTGCTCTGGGAATGGGTTCTCCAAAGAGGGAGTGAAAAGAAGTTGATATATTATCTGGTCTATTTGACTATTGGAAAATAATACTTATAATAGGGCATTTAAAAGAAAATTAAGGATATGTAGAAAACTAGCAAATTTTTAAAAAGAAGCAATTTTGAACTCATCTGTACAAGAAATGAAAATAAATCATAGTACACTACTTGGCTCTGCAATAAATAATAGTCCTGAAAACACTGTTGATTTCACAAATCTTTATTAGGAATTATAAATATTCCTGCTATATCATTATAAATATACACTTAAAATTGAATGGGGAGGGCAGCCCAGGTAGCTCATTGGTTTAGCCCTGCCTTCAGCCCAGGGTGTATCCTGGAGACCTGGGATCGAGTCCCATGTCAGACTCCCTGCAAGGAACCTGCTTCTCCCTCTGTCTGTGTCTCGCCTCCCTCTCTCTCTCCATCTCTGTCTCTCATGAATAAATAAATAAAATATTTTTTTAAAAAATGGAATGGGGAGAATGATGTAAAAACTATATTTTCATGTCTCATAAAGAATATCAATATATAAACTATAAAATTAATATACTAATAAATATTAATATAAGGAATTTGGCAATCTGGTGACCAGAATAAATTGCTCAAAGGAGATTTCAGGAAAAGAGATGGGAGTTCAGGGTATGGGGAAGGAGGGATTGCATGTTATATTTCTTTTTCTTTCTTTTTTTTTTTTTTTTTTTAGCAATGTATGTGTGTCACTTTGGCAAAGAAATTAAAAGGAAACAAAAAGAAGGATATCCAAAGTGGATTGATTCAATTTCATCATTCAATATTATTTTTTGGTCACCTTTTTTCCAATCAGTATGAGTTGCGGAGAGTGTAAAAATGAGACCCAACCATTTTCCCCGTGGAGGGTTTGGCATACAGAGGGAGGAAAATAGGGGAGTGGTGTAGTGAATGGAGAGCACCAACTCTGAGTCTAGCCTCCACCCTTAGTGGGTAGCTGATTCCGAGTAACCTCTGTGCTTGTTTCCTCATCTGTATATGGAAATGATAATGGAACAAACCTGTTGTGTAGATTTGTTGAGAGGATTAAGTGAGCAGATATAGAGTGCTTCAGTACTTAGCACATAGTAAGTGCTCAATAAGCAGCAGTTATCACTAGATTTTAGCTAATAACACACACATCATGAACTGGTAAGTGCAGTGCTAAAAGGCCACCCAAAATGCTTAGGAAACAAAACCCATGGATTAAAAAAAAAATGTGTGTGTGTGTATATATAAATATATATAATATACATATTATAAATATATATAAATATAAATATATATTCACTGATAAAGACAATATTTAGTTACAGGGCCCTGATTGTGAAATGAAAAGCTTTGCAAAAGCAATCCATCATTTGACAGATTTCCAGAACCCAGCGTGTCAGTATGTAATTGCTTGGCCTCTGTCTCCTGCATTTTGCACGTCAGGCCAGGTTTGGCGCTTCATTACCTTGCCTTGGCTCCACTAGGTCCATCGGGGCAGTTGCCTCTTAAGGTTTCTGCCCCAGCATAACTGCTAATAACATTCATCCCATCTTCTGGCTGTCAACTGAAAGGCCACTGAGAGTTTACTTCCTGAGAGGAGCTCTGCTGAAGAAGAGATAACCGAGCCAAATAGCCAGAATCCCACATGTTTACTTTTTACAAGGGCAGGCAAGCAAATACTGAGCCTGTGCTTCTGAGGCCCTTATCTATATGTTCTCTGCTATATTCTTTTCTTGAACTGATTTTGTCACCTATGCAACCAGGGAACAGACCAAAGGAAAGCACCACAGAGAGTGGGAAGCATCCAAATATGGAAATTTTGTTGGAGTATAAAGTAATATAGCCATTCATAAACTTTCAAAGTGAAGTCAATAAATCATTTATTTGATTATTATTTACCCAATAGACAGAGATTTTTAAAACATGCTAAACATACTGTGACCTTAGGAGGAAAATAGGAAAGAAAATTATGTATTCCATATGATCTTATCTATGTAAGAAGAGGACAAAAAAACAACAACAACAACAACTGGAAGGAAATAAACCAAAATGTTAAGAGAGGTCATTCTGAGTTCAAAGATTATGAATAGTTTTTATTTCCTTCCTTATTCCTTTTCTTTCCTTTTTTGTTTTTATTTAGGAAGTCTATTACTTTATCATGAAAAAATATATATATGATTTACAAATAAGTAGTAATAGCCTCAAGATAAATAACACAAATTTAATTCCACAAATATTTGAGTACTTATTTTCTAATACCCCGTTAGATGCTTTTAGAATTCAGTACACTTTGGTAATGAAATTTATTTTATTCATTTAGTATTTAGTTTAATGGTATCTTGTTTTTGCCATTTTCCTCAGATTTTAAAACTTTTGCAGGCAGGAACCAATTGTTAGACTTCTCTGTAACATAGGTGCCTGGCCCAGTTCTCTTCTGATATCAAGCACTTATAAATACCCCAGTCTTGGAGAAGAAAGGAAGGAGTGTGATGTTCCCACCAAGTTAAGATACGTGGAACAGATTCTCGACAATGATGTGAACCACTGGAATATGGCCACCTCTCTCATTACTTGGAACTCCACTGAACTGTTCCTAAGTTTAGTGCCAATTACCTAAAGGTTAATGTGCTGAGCAATACCAGGAGAATTGGGGTTTTCCCAAGAAATGGTCTGTAGCACATTATGTTCAGGCTGAGAGAGTATGATTGTCCGCTTGGAAGCCCCGGAGTGTCCTGTGGTGTTTCTCTCCAAGTACTGTTCTACTCTAGGAGGCTTTAAGAGAGGAAATCAAAATGCCAGGGAAGTAAATGAAACTGGACAGAGTATGAACATATCATCAGTAACTATTTGCAACTCATCATGGATGCAGTGATGAACACACCCCTGCCCTCATGGAAATTACATTCTAATAGAGAAGCTCCATTAGATCCCAGTCTGTTGGAAAGGGATACCATTGACAAGTGAGACTGGGAATAGAGGGAGCTTTGGATCTGGGTGCTAAATGAGAAGAGGCAGGAATTGGAAAGGCGTACTTTGTTGTTTTTCATAGTTTTCAGTTTGGATGTGTCAACCACTATCACCACCACCCTGCACCCTACTCTTCCCCACATGCAGAAAAGAAAAAATCAGAACATGTCTGCTATAGAATTGTATGGGAAATCATTCCATACCATGTACCAACAGTCATAAATATTTATTTTTTAGGAATATGATTCTCCAATTCAGGATCCTAATCACCACCAGTTTAGCTATTTTAGGAAGCATTTTGTTTTTCAAAGAGAACTTACAGCATTTATTTGAAAAGTTCCCCCAATCTGACGGAATGCTGACTCTTCTGGGGCTTTAGCAAGAGGAGCAATCAATCTCATCTCCTTCATTTGCACCTTGTTCAGTCTGCTCCAGAAACTGGATTTCTTGATGTGACTTGAACACATCAGGAATCCTTCCCATCTCAAGGCTTTTGCTGTTATTGTCCTCTGTGCCTGGAAAGGGCTCCCACTGAATACTTATCACTCTTTCTTGTTCATTGTTCAATTTCTTGTTTAGAGGTCATCTCCTTACAGAGGCTTTTCCCCTAACCATGCTAGCTATGACATCCCCAGCCTTTATCCTGCTTAAATTGTCTTTAGAGTACTTATTCTTTCCTGAAATTATAAGTATTTATTTGCTTATTTATTTTCAATTTTTTTTCCCTAGGATGTAATTTCCATAAGTATAAATTTCTTATTTGTCATCTTCTCTTCTACATCTCCAGAGCCTAAAAGAGTAGATGATGCAGTGGATACTCAATAAATATTTGTTGAATGAATAAATGGATTAATTTAATTGAATTGAGTTTACCTAGGGCTAATAATTAAAAGCTCAAGAAAATGAGATCTAAAAATTATAAGTTACCTCTACAAATAATTAATAGTATGTCATTCATTGAATCATAGGCTTTAAGAATAAAATCACCATTACTGAGCACCCCAAAACACACAGAAATAGGAAAGTACCAAAACATTAAAGTTTCCTTGGGCTTATTTGCTCTATTTTGATCATAGAAGATGACATAACCTGTAATTTCCAAACCCACTCAACTTTGAGATCCAGCCTATTTTGCAAGAGGCATCCCATGGGAGAGCTAGAGATAGAATCTAGAGGCTATGTTTACCAAGGGAATGCTCTCGTCTGTAGGTCCCCTGGCTATTGTCACACTGTTTGTTTTTCATGATTGGAATGTGTAGCACTATTTGGGGGTGGGCTAGTGTCTAAATTGAATGGGTGAAGAGAAACAGAAAGACATTCTCTTTGCCACCTTTGTAGAAAGGCGGCTGGGAATATATGTACTGAATTACCCGCTGTCAATTATTGATGGCTTTGGCTGGAGTCATTTACCCTCTCTAGTTACTTTGACATATGGCCAAAAGGCAGCTGTCAGCCTGCCTTTTCTTCACCAACCCCTTATCCACAGGAAAGTTCTTAGGAAAAACTCAGCAAACTGAACTCACCCTTTAGAAGCTTCAATGGATTTCTGAAGAATTTAAGACAACCTGATTATCTCTAAGAGGATAAGTCAGTCATCTGTTGATTCATTTAATTTCATCTAGGAGAGTAAGGCTGTCATTTAGCAGTTCGCAGCAATACAGCTGCTCTGGTTATTACAAGAAATACTTGGGTACCACATGGTAAATAGCCATTACCCTGAGCACTCTGCCCCCCACCAGAGTTACCTGGGTTTCCCTACAAAAACCTGTTACTAGACCTTCCCCAAACCACCACTAAAAGGTGACTGCCTCACAGCAGGGAGCCTTCTGGAACTGGTATTTGAGAAAATAGCTGGGATCTGTTCTGAGTAGCAGTGCCCATTACCTTTCCATTTGATAAATATTTTAATATCTCCCTGCCCAATACTGTAAGCAATGAAACCTTCCTTTGAAAGTTCCATGTCCTTTACTTCATAACAATCCAAGCACAGCTTAACAGAGATGGAGCTCACATAACCTGAAAATATTAACTGGATTCAAAACATACTAAAAGAGAAGTCTCCCAGGTTCTATTTCTGTTGCCTTACCAAAACAAACCTCACACTCGTTGCCTAATTTGAGAGCCTTTCCAAAGAAAGGACATTCTGGTTTTACCATGTCCACCCATGAGTACACGAGCTCTCCCACTCCCTCTCCCGCTCTGTCCCTGCATTTGCCGCCATGGCTGGGATAGATGAGTATTAGATTCCCAGACTCTATCGTTGCACTTCCAGAGAAGTTCTGAGGACTGGATCCAGCCAATAACATATATTGCGATGCTTAGCAACCTGTTCGTCTTCTGGAAAGGAACTTTGTCCTGGTAGTTTCCACATAACACTGCTTGAATTCCACATAACTCTGGCCAGTTTCTGTGCTGTGATTTAGACAGTTTCTCAGAAATAAATTAATAAGAGCCCCACTGTGAAGATGACCAGCAGCTTCAGGCATGCAGGAGGTCCTGAATCGGTTTAAAGACTCTTAAACAGGCAAATGAAAAACAAGACCTCAGCCTATTAGCCATTGGTAAGGAACACATAAAGCAAGATGGAACACTAGGGACCAAATATCATTGACATTAAAGTGCATTTTTCTTCCTCTGGAGAAGAATGAAGAGTGTTAGGTGCTGACCTCCCCACTCATTTTGCTCTGCTGACTCCAAAGATTGTGAAGAACCAACGGAAGAAAAAGGGGTGGTGGTGGGGGGGGGGCTGTCTTTAACCTACAGCTGCAGATTAGCCTCAGTTACCTCATTACACCATATTAGCAATATTCATTCTTTTAGGGAGTTCCTTTTGTGAGTTGCTTTCACCTCCATGGGATAAAAGTTTAACTGTCCAATTACTTGACTACTGGATTTAACCATCCTTCTATTTTGGGTCCTGGTTTCCTCAAAACTTCAAGTCTATTCTTCAGTGCACGAGGGATGAGCCACCACCATCAAGCTCCTTTTGGTAGAGAAAAGAAATAGAAATGCAGATTGGTATCAGTCATCATGCCTCCGATTTTATAAGTTAGCCTGGACACGTAAATTGATGTGTGGTACTGACCAAAACAAAGTGTGACTTAGAAAGCAAAAAAAAAAAAAAAAAGTACTTCATTTTTCTTTGGTTCCTCAAAGCAGGAAAGATATACTTTGCCTCCCTTTCAGCCTTCCTGTCCTTGGCAACCTGACTTGGCTAGACAGGTGATAAACAAAATATTAGGGGGAAGCTCTGACTTGGGAAGAAGACACGAGAAGGAACTAGGTCAAAATCCTAGTAGAGTAGGGCCTGGGTGGCTCAGTCAGTTAAATATCTGACTCTTGATTTCTACTCAGGTCATGATCTCAGGGTCATGAGATAGAGCTTCATGTTGGGCTCCACGCTCAGTGGGTTGTCTACTTGAGATTCTCTCTCCCTCTCCCCTGCCCCTCCCCCCATGTGTTCATTCTCTCTCTCTCTCTCTCTCTCTCTCTCTCTCTCTCTCTCTCTCCCTCCCTCCCTCCCTCAAATAAGTAAATAAAAATAAATCTTAAAAAAAAAAAACCTAGCAGGGAATTTTAGGAGAACTCTCACTTTGGGAAAGTTATCAACCAAATGTGAAGCAAATAAAAACCAGTGTCAGTAGTTCAGCAAATAATTATGAAGATCCAAACCTACTGGAATTGCCACTTTGGTTGCAGGTTGTCTTCGTGAGTGTAAAATCATTGTCATTAATCACTTAATACCAGAATTATCTTCCATCAAATCCTCCGCTGATATTCTCTCTATAATGTCATAGATACTGAATTGTGAACTAAATAGGCATTGCCCTTGCCTCTCAATCTGTTTTCATTTGAAAGAACATGAGGACAACAGAAACTAAGGGATTGCACACAAAAGGTGTGCCTCTACAACTCAATTAGTTTTGTACTGAGTGAGTTAAGAGAAGGTGTTCTCGGAGATCACAGCTCTTTCCTTATGCATATTGATCCTGTAGCATCTAGAACAGTGCCTGGCATGAAATAAGCCCTTGGTGCCTGTCTATGGAGTAGTCGAAAGAAATAAGTATCCAGGGTATCCATAAGGTCTGGAAATACAGGTGAATATGCACAATGTCCTCAAGACAGCTTCCATTTGTGAAAAAGTAAAATAACATTATGTTTTCAGACTACATGGGTACCCTGTAGTTTGCAGAATATTGAGAAGGAAAAGATCACAGGACTTAATATTTATTCAGGGTATGAACAAAGGGAATTTAGCACCAATTTTCTAATTATTCAACAAACACTTTGATGAGAAGAAGTAATTTTTTTTTTTTTTTTTAGGGATTTTATTTATTTATTCATGAAAGTCAGAGACATAGGCAGAGGGAGAAGCAGGTTCCCTGTGGGGAGCCCAATGCACGATTGGATCCCAGGACCCAGGACCATGCCCTGGGCCAAAGGCAGACACTCAACCACTGAGCCACCCAGACGTCCCAAGAAGAAGTAATTTTTTAAGGCTTTTTGAATAAAGCAAGAAAGCTTCCAAATGTTATCAAAGGAAGAGGTTTGGCAGAAAGGTGAACACAAATTTTTTACCTCTCCCTTTTGGTACGATTGAGTCAATCTCTCATTTACCTTTCAAATATTTGTGTCTTTGTTTAAATCCTTGGTTTCCAGACTAGGGGCGATTTTACCCTCCTCTCCCCCCCACCCACTCCCCCATCCCCAGGAATAATTTTTAATGTCTAGAGCTATCTTTGGTTGTCACAACTGGAAGAGAAGAGCCATTAACATTTAGTGAGTAGAGGCTAGGGGTGCCACTAGATACCCTCCAATGCACAGGACAGCCCCTCACAACAAAAAATCATCCAACACAAAATGTCAGTGGTGCCAGGCTTAGAAACTGCAGCTTCTGTGTACTATGGGGAAGCTTTACCTCAAACTATGTTAACTTCCTATGATACCTGCGTTTCACTCTTTACTTTCCTTCTGTAGTGTTTATCACAATTGTAATGAAATGCATCCTATTTGTTTCTTCTGTTACAGCCCAAGCCTCCTGGAAAAAGAAATAGTGGGTATCTCATTCACCACAACATGACAGCACCTGTCACAATGGCTGGCACTTAGTACGACCTCAACAAATGTCTGTTGAATGAATAAATCAACAAACAGCTAATAGTAGAAAATAATCAAAATATATAGTCTCATTAAGTAGAATTGTAGTTGTAGCAATCATTTGAAGCTTTTCAGGTGGTCCTGGATTTCTCCTCTATTTCACCTCAAGAAACTGATGAGTTTATCTCTGGTGTCAGGGGAAAGTAGAACTAATATTCAAACTCCTCTGTGTATACACTTAGTTTATAGATTTAATGCAGTATTTCACAATTTAGCTCTTTGTCGGTAAAGTCACTGGCATATCAACTATGACAAAAAATGTTTGGAAGTTGAACGAGGATTGATCTTGTGGCAAAAGCTCTTCACTGGCTCCCACAGTACCCATTCAGGTTCACTTCACTTTCTCATTCTCTCTTGCAGACATGGTGCTTTTCAGTTATCCCAAAAAGGGGATCTTTTAAGACAGAATTTCTGGAAGGGCCTTTGCTTTCCTCACAAAAGGGAGAGGTAAAACTGGCACCAAACTTCTTTCTCCTGGATGGAACAGCAAAATGCCAACCCTGACACTAATTATTAAGTGAGAAGAGTAACCCAGCTTTGTTTTTAGCCACAGTTAGTCAGGTTTTTCTCTTACCTGCAGCTAAACACAGCTTGACCTGATGATAGATTCTTTTGCCTTGGCAGCCAATCTATCTCCATGGTCTTTTTTTTTTTTTTTCTCCATGGTCTTTTTAATGATGTAAGAGCAGAAACAAAGATGGTAGCCATCATAGTTTGCCCTGGGCTTAAATCTCATCCAAAGTATGAAGTAAATAAAAGATCTGAGGTTACAAAGATTGTGGCATTGAAATATTAATGGGGGGGTCCAGTCTATAGAATAGTGAGTACAGCAAGGAGAAATGCCAGAGCTCATGGTTTAAGAGGGAAAATAATCATATACTTAGAATACAAAGTGTACCTGGCTGATTTCCTACTTACGTTTTGCAGACCTTTTCTTTTTTCTGGTTGTGAGTGGGTGACTAGATGAGAATTTCAGATGCAGATTTAAAAGTTCTGCATGGAAGGGAAGCCCTTAGGATAAAGCAGCTATCCTACAAATCTTCGTGGATCCAGGCTTCAGAGTGTTTCTACCTCATTCTGCTCCTTTTTCTCCATTAGACTGAGAATCTTGGAGATGGGGACCATGTCTTCTTGATCTCAGTTTTTTCTGGTCCCAGCAGAGTGCCAGGCCTACAGGCCATTCTCAGTCAATACTCTCCCAACTAAACAGTTTTCCCCTCTTTGGTATTTAAAGTGCATAAATCTGAAAAGAAGGGACACTTGGGTGGCTTAATGGTTGAGCGACTGCCTTTGGCTCAGGTCGTGATCCCAGGGTTCTGGGGTCAAGTCCCACATTGGGCTCCCCACAGGGAGCCTGCTTCTCCCTCTGCCTGTGTCTCTGCCTCTCTCTGTGTGTCTCTCAGGAATAAATAAAATCTTTTTTTAAAATTTTGAAAAGTGGAGACAAAATCTGGAGAAGGAGATAGATTTCATTTTTTACTCCCATCTCTTGTTTTTTAATTGCAAGCGATAGTCCCTATATTTTGAAGAGAAAGATTAAGGAAAATCCTGACAGTAAAAAATAATGTATTCAGAAAAAGAATATTTTAAAAAGGAAATTTTCCCAAATTAAATTCCTCAGAACCCAGTTATTTAAATAAATGAGTAAATAGCATTTTTTAGGAAATACTGTGTCTAATGGTTACTGCCTTTGATATGCCAGTGTGTGCTGTGTCTTTCCAAGAGATATGTGGTTTGCTACCATTCAAAATCCTATTTATATAACCCAAAAAGTGTTCTAGGACAAGAAGATCATAAAATAATGATCACCCAGTCACTTGCTCACTTGTGTCAAAGTTTGGGAACTGCTGTTTAACATCATGAGGATAATAATGGAGCATAAAAGAAAGGACCAAATGGATAGAACAGGAAAATTTAAGCAGACAGACCCAGAAGTTAGGAGAGGCAAGTTTGAGTTTCATTCTTGCCGTGACAGTCTCTATATATATAGCTTAGTATGGAAATCAAGGAAAGAATGTTGGCAGAAGTTTTAAGCCAAAAATCAGGAACCTGGCTGTATATTCCAGAAACTTCCTGTGAATAACTTGGATTACCTCAGTAAATGAATTGCCTCAAGGATAATGGGATGATAAAATTCTTCATTTCTTCTTTCACATACTCATGTTTGAAATGAGTTGAAGCTCAAGTTGGTGGTGAATTTTTTATTTAGTTAAAGAAGGATCAAATAACATGAATAAAAGACTTGGTCTTTTGTGAAAACGTTACGTTTATTAATTTTTTCTGAGTTTCTGAGAATCTTGGGCAAGTTTTCACATTAATGAACCAGGAATGGTTAACTTCTGAGCAATGTCTATGTGAGAGAGACTTACAAGTGGTTGGGCCAATTAGCAAATAAATGAAATAATTTATCATAGTATGGTGTGTGTAGTGAGCACTGTCCAAGTAGGAAATTGAGTCAGGAGTGGGCCCACCATTCATGTTTCAGAAGTATTGGGTCTGATACTTGGTAGTGAATTTTAAAGTTCAAGTAAACAAGCATGTGGTTTTTCCTTTTGACTGAATTAAAAGCTCTAAGATGGGAACCCGAAAGCCATAAACATTTACACAGCTTGGCAAGCTCTTCATTATGTAAATACTTTGTGAAAACAACTTTGGTCCATAAAGTATTAATGCTATTTAGTAAAAATCAGTTTTTGTTTGGTGTGTCTTTTGAAGCTAGTGTGACTCCTGGTTATTCTATATGACTATAAAAGCTTTTTGGAATCAAATCCTAATCCCAACATGTTTTTCTTGTTCATTTAAACCTTTTATATACATGTGGGAGCCAGAGAGAGTAGAAAGCTTTTAGGGATTAAGCTTAAATTGTTTGTCATTCTCATGCATGCTCTCTGAAAAGTATTTGCCATGTTTGTGTTTGTAAGTTAAGATATACATTTGTGTTTTGAAGCATTTTCTTTCTTTTTCCCTTTATGCTCATCTGTTCGGTTCACAGAGACCATCTTAATTTGGGAGAGCCGATACGCTGAAGTTTTGATGTTTGGCTTACCACCTTGTAAAAATATCTGTGGGTGTTGATTTGCTAGGTTAGCCCCTGATTCAAGCTTCCAAAGAGAAAAAGGTTTCTCAAACCAAAATCAATAGAAGTAATATCCCCAGGAGCCGAAAAAGCCGAAACAAACAGACCTGGCCAAAGCTCCTTGTTTAGTGCTATAGGAGTCAAATTGCCCATCTAGAATATTTTTTTGTTGTTGTTTTTGTCATGAAAAAGAAGCAACTGAGGCTCCTGAGCAGAAATTCATAGTACTTTCCACCCATGTCCAGTAAGCATGAGATTGGCAGATGGGATTAAGCTACATGAAATTCCATCAAAGGATTAAATTTAAATGGACTTCGAGGAAACGTCAAAAGATTTTTGTCTTTTAGTATAGCTGCAGATTGAAGCCAATAAGCATTTGTTTCTCAAAAGGTGATCATATGTGAAGTGAACTGTATCAGTTAGCTTTTGCTATAAAAGGAACATCTCCAAAACTTGTAGTTTACTATTAACCCCACCATTTAAATTGTTCATGATTCTAGAAGTTTGCATTTTGGAGTGGGTTCAGATGAGTGGTTCTCCCGATCTGGATGGACTTGTCTGATCTTAGTTAGGTTTGCTCATGCATCTGTGGCCAGATGCTGGGTTAGTTGTGGACTTTCTGCTCTAGGATAGCCAAAGCAAGGACAGCTGAGGCCTCTCTTCCTGTGGTCTCTCAGCCTGGTCCTTATTCAGATAAAAATTCCATATCTTCTTTCATTTGTTTAGAATCTGTCCATGTTTCTCAATTCCTTTTCTCATGTCCTTAACCTGTATCTTATTAGAACATCCCCAAGGGCAGCACCCTCTAGCATGGTTGCCTAAATTTTCTTGAGATAGGGAATGAAGAGAAAGGCAACATTTCTTCTGATGTATTTTCAGTAACTTTTAGGGTTATTTGTGGGTTGTTCTGTTTGTTTGTTTATTGGTTGGTCATCAGCCCCAAGGCTTTCAGGGAGGAGCCACAATCTAAACAAAACAAATTGATTAATAAGATGATTAAATGGTTAAAAATTGATGAGTAAATGAATTAGCATTATTATGGAATTTATTGCTTTTTATTTCTACTTCCTACTTCCTGTATGTCTCAGAGAAGCTCACCAGTCCTTGACAACATTGCCTTTAGAAATTTCATCCTATGGCTGACATGGGACACCACTTATAAACTCTGCAGCCACTGCAGAATGTGCCCTAGTTGTCCCTCACTAATTAATCAGGAAGCTTGTGACTGATTGCAGCCTCCATCAACACAGGATGTTTTGACACAGCTGTTTGGACAAGGCTGTTTGAGGCCCCCTACAGGGCTTGCTGGCATTTGGGAGGGGACATGGCCCAAGGGTCAAGGTTTGAAAGCAGTCACTCATCTCTCAACAAAGTCAATATTCATATGCATACCAGAGCACCTACCCTGTGCTGGGTCCCCAGAAGACTACGGTGAGCAAAATTGATATTGACACTGCCCTTGTGAGGCTTGAGTCAAATTGGTGAGAGAATGGTTGATTAGTAATCTTCCAAAAAGGTACAAGTTGGAATGACTGCTGTGAAGAAAAAGCATTGGGAAAGGAAGGTTTGAGGACAGGGAGGAACATATAAAATTGTGATTGTAGAGTATGAAAGAGCAGATTGACCACGAAGACATACCAGATTCCCAGATGGCAAAATTAACACCTAAATACCATGGATTTTCTCCCAAAGGGCTTGGCTGCCTGGGTGCAGAGCATGGGAAACTGGATAGTTGGATATGTCCATGGCCAGATGCATGCAAACTGGATATGATGAAATTATCAAGGTACAAGGGAGTTCAAAGCATAGGCAAGAAAGTTCAGAAATGATGAATTGTGGAATGTAAGCTCAATCATGTAAGTGAAGAATGATGAGACTCCCCTCCCCTCCAGTGGAAGACTTGACTAGCGATCTTAAGCCTGTAAAGAGGTAAAGAGTTGCCTGATTGTTGGAGTGTCCATCCCATCTAAAGGCTACCATTGCCACTCAACTGAAAATGACACTTGAAAGTATTCTAAAAAAAAAAATGAGAAATGGTAGGTAACAAAGATTATTATCTTACAGGCCCACTTAGAATAAAACTTCATTGAAAAATCTAATTTTTGTTTATAGAATCCCTTCTTTCAAACTTATTTTTCCAAACACAGTGACAAGGGAGTCCATGTAAGTGGCCCAAAGCAGTAGAAGATAAGATAGTAATGAAAACCTGCAGCATGTGTAGACATCTTGTAAAATCAGCAGAAGGCCTGAAAGCCCGTGCTCTTTAAGTCCACACCAGTTTCCAGGATTTGTATTTTCTGAAGAAGGGTATATCTGTATGATGTTGCGAAATGGTTAATACAATGATGATGGCATTCAATCATGTGTGTTCATTCATTGCCTGCAAGACACAGGGCAAGTCCCATTAATAGCACCAGAGATGCTATATGAGATTCTTCTCAAGAAAGTTCTGCCTCCTTTGGCCTTCCTACCTTCCTATCAACTAGTCTATGAGAATACTTCTGGCCCTGTCTTCTCAGAATCCATCAGGTTCTCTGATTAACACAGAGAGTCTCCAACCTGACTCCAATTTGTAAGGCCCACCTGTATCTTCTGTCGTGATCATCATGGGATTCATGGGCTGAAAGACCACATTTTGGCAGTCACCTCATAACAGCAGTTTGTAGGATCCAACGGATGCTCTAGAGTTTAAATCTATCTAGATTTTTTTTAAGTTGAGACATAATTGACATATAATATTATATTAGTTTCATGTACAATATAATGATTCAATTTATGTTTACAATGCAAAATCTTTGCTACAGTAAGTCTAGTTACCATTGATCACCACACATAGCTACAACTCTTTTTTTCTTGTGATGAGAACTTTTAAGATCTACTCTCTTAGCAACTTTCAAATATACAATAGAGTATTATTACTAACATGCTGTATATTGCATCCCCAGGACTTACTTATCTTATAACTGAGAGTTTGTACCTCTTCACCACCTTCACCCATTTTGCCCACCTCCTCCCTCGCCTCTGGCAACCACCAGTGTGTTCTCCGTATCTTTGATTTGTGTTTGTTAAGATTCCATATGCCAATGAGATCAAATGGTATTTATCTTTCTCTAACTTATTTCATTCAGCATATTGTCTTCAAGGTCCATCTCTCTTAGACTTTTTGATAAATGTATGTGACTTCTTGGATCCTCAATTTCTTCATCTGTCAACTAGGGTTGATCAAATACTGATGTGAGATAGAGAAATGCTGTATCAAGTCTTATTTATAAAACATCTTAAATCGGGCAGCCTGGGTGACTCAGCGGTTTGGCACCTTCCTTCAGCCCAGGGCATGATCCTAGAGACTCAGGATCGAGTCCCACATCAGGCTCCCTACTTGGAGCCTTCTTCTCCCTCTGCTTGTGTCTCTGCCTCTCTCTCTCTCTCTCTCTCTCTCTCTGTCTGTCTCTCATGAATAAATAAATAAAATCTTTAAAAAAAATCTTAAATCTTAACTGTGACCATTTCTGTATAGTGGTATCTACTAATTTTTGTGGCATTGATTCTGCCAAATTTAACCATTTTAAAATATTTCATATTTGTATACCACATACAGGTACCTATGTGTCTCATTCCCAAGTAGTCTCTGATTATTCTAGTAGATACCTTCCTTGGATTAAAAATCTTGGATTTTTATCTTGGATTAAAAATGTAACTTGGCTGTGGAGTCTCCATAACTGATTGTACAAACCTGTTCATATACTACCAAGAAATACATTTTTGTATAGATTTTTAAATTTTATTTATTTGAGACAGAGAGAGAGAACCTGAGTGAGAAGAGAGGGGCAGAGGGAGGGAAAGAACGAGAAGCAAACTCCCTGTTCAGTGGGGAGCCTGACATGAGGCTTGATCCAGGGCTCATGACCCAAGCCAAAGGCAGAGGCTTAATCGACTGAGCTACCTAGGTATCCCAAGAAATACAATTTAAAAGAGCACAATAGAGTATATGTATCAGTATACTCTATCAATGAGAGGTGCCTGGCTGGATCAATTGATGAAGGGTGCTATTCCTAATCTCAGGGTTGTGAGTTTGGGCCCCACACTGGGTATAGAGACTGCTTAAAAATGAAACCTTAAAAGTAAAAATAAATAAATAAATAAAAAGGTATTTAAGACTGAGTCCCCAAAATATGTACAGGTATATATATATTCATATATGCTGTGCATTAATGTATTTTTATATTGTCAAATATAATAATAATATATGTTAAGAGATGATGTAGGTAAAGTATATAATATCTTAAAGAGTTCCATTATATTAAATAAAATTAAAATTTTGGTACTCGCTAAAATAGTCTTTTAATATTTATGATGGGGACAGTGTCATAGCTTGTAAAAGTATGAGCAGATTGTAAAAGTGTCAACTCTGCCCATTTTTTAAATTTGCTTCAGCTTGGTGGTCTCTTTGCAGAAATCCTTGAAGCCACATGGCCATTTGAGACAGGTTAGTAAAAGTAAAATTGGGTAATATAATTTGTAAATCCACCAAGGGGCATAAGCAAAGAGTGATATTTTGAAATAAGCTGCAAGCAAATGAAACAAGTAGGGATAATAATCTTAAACCCTTTGGGTTGTAGAAATTTCATATCACATATGACATGAGACTTAAGGGTTAAATCAGAAGAGGAGAGTCTGTTGCTCTTAGATGTTAGTAAAACTTAAGGTTTTTCCTTTTTAAATTATAAATTAATATACATAGAAGTTCTCATTTTTTTTCTTTCTGAATTCCAGTACATTTAGTGGTTCTCAAGCTTGCGTGTGCACCAATATCAAGTGGAAGGCTTGTTAAAATATAGATTGCTGGGCCCCACTCCCAGAGTTTTAGATTCATTCGATCTGGGGCAAGGCCCGAGAATTTGCAGTTATAACAAATTTCCAGGTGTTGCTGATGCCGCAGGTCTTAGGACCGTACTTTGAGAATCACTGTCATAGATCACCTTGAAGACCCCCTGGGCTGTATCCTGTCCCAGACTTTTGATATATATAATACAAATGTAGTTAAGATCAATGCCACCAAGAAGTAATGTTCCCATTACATTTTGGTTTGCCCATTCGTGGCCTACGTTTCCCTACCCTGCATCTCATCCTTGGCCCTTCCCCCACAACGGAGGAGGAAAGGGCTCAGGGGACAAGGGAAGGATGATGCATCCTCTCTGTGAAGGCAGCTGACAGTTTGCACTACCTGGTGAATTCATGGCCTCAGCATGTTTCCCTAGAGTGAATTAATTGCTTTGCTTTTCCTTTTCCTTTGCATAAAGCCAAGCAGATTTGTCCCCTGTTTGGACGAGACCTTGCTGCTAGCACTTTCCGAGGATGGCCAGAAAGTGGCTGCTGTATGAGGTTGATAGTGTTGTCAGGAATTCCAGGGCGGGGTATTGTCACTTGAGTTGGGAAATGCTAACTGAGGTCAATTCTAGTTCAGTTTCCTACCTACAGAATTATGGCAGGACGTAAGTTTGGCCCGCGTGAGATGAATAGGTCAGCAGAAACGTATTCTTGTCTTCCGAATAGCAGACGACTCTATTTTTAAGCCTTAAGTCAGAACATATTTTTCCCCCTATTTGAGATCCAGCAATTCCTGTCCTCAAATGAGATATTTTAAAATCAAAGACATATACAACAAAACCGAGAAAAACCTAAACCAAAAAAAAAAAAAGGAATTTTTTTCCGAGTCAAAATTGTACATAAAAAGTTGTCATCTTTATGGGCCATTATGGGTGGCTCAGTGGTTGAGTGTCTGCCTTTGGCTTGGGTTGGGATCCTGGGATCCTGGGATCAAGTCCTGCATCAGGCTCCTCTCGAGGATCCTGCTTCTCCCTCTGCCTATGTCTCTGCCTCTCTCAATCTATGTCTCTCATGAATAAATAAATAAAATATATTTTTTTAAAGTTATCATCTTTAGTACCTGAAACTAAAAATCATTGTTCCAGCTAATCATTGCTGAATAACAAACTACCCCCCAAATTTAATAGCTGAAACCAACAACCCTTTTATTATTTTGCTCATGGGTCTGCATGCTGTGCACTGCTCAGTAGAATAGCTCATCTCCACTCTCCTTGGGGTCAGCTAGGGTGGCTTGACTGGTGCATGACCATCTACTTCCAGGTCAGCATCACTCACCCTCACCTCTGTTGACAAGACGGTATCAGGGCCGTTGGCCAGCACCTGGATTTTCCTCTTTGTGGTGTCACTATGCGGTGAGGCTGGGCTTCTGGCAGCCCAGTGGTCTCAGAGTAGTAGGGCTTCTTACAAGGCCCCATGTACAAAAGCAGAAACCACCAGACCTTCCTAAGGCTTAAGCCAGGAACTGGCACCCGCACTGCTTCCATGACATTTTATTGGTTAAAAGGAGTCACAGAGCCAGCACAAACTCAAGAGGACAGTCTACAGGAGGCATAAACAGCAGGAAGCGTGGGTTAGTGGGGCCACCAAGGAGACAGTCTACCACACTCACAATGGCTGGATTTTCTGCTCCCTATTCCTTTGGAGCTCTCTGCATTCCGTCCCACGTACAGGCTGTTCAGCATAAACCGGAGCAAAGCATCGATTTCAGGTGGACATCAGTGCCTCCCAAAGATAGAAGTGGCTTTGACTATATCTACCAGAGAGTTTTCAAAGCACGAGGATGTGTATCTGCTGAACAGGCATCTCTGTTGCACTTCCTGCCAAAACTTCCCCTCTAAGTCACTCCCTTACTTACCCTGTTGTCTTTTCTTCCTTCACAAGGCTCACCTCGGCCTAATACTTTATCAGGTTGCTGTTTGCATGGTTATTTTCTGTCTTCCCCTACAGAAATGTTTATGGAATGCAAAACCCTCTGGGGATGGGGACCGGGCACTCACCACGTTGCCTGACACAGAGAAGGCTCCGCAAAAACCTCGATTGAAGGAATGGGTATAGAAACGTGGTATTTGAGAGTATGCCTACGAGGCAGAAATGACAACCCGACAGGAAGTTGTTCTACTGCAGAGGCTACAGCTAGGGTTTGTGTCTCCTCCAGAGGCTCGGGCAGTGCACATCCTGGTTGCGTACGGTGTGTGCCCTCTGCCAGTTCCCATGGTGTCATTGTTCAGAGGTGTCAGGGGGCATCAATCATGGGTTTAGAGGGTTTGCTATGGAGCCTACAGCTCCTTTATTTGGCCAATTAGGCTTTATGCTCCTGTTTCCAAATACAGAGGTAGGAGAAACCCGAACCTTGCTTTATCTAATGCCTTAGTTTTAAGGAATAGCCTCTGGTGCAATGCTATCTTATTTCCAATTAAACCGTGGATATCCTCATCCTTGCTAAAACTGGTTGGTGAGCATTAGCTATTCATTCCTAAAAAGAGGCTTAAGCAGATAGGTTTTCATTTATGTTCTGCTTTTTACTAGGCTACCGTGAGGGGTTCTCTTTCTTCCGTTCTATCTTTCTCTCTTTTCTGCTTTCTACCAATCTGTATTCCTTCTTTCTTTGCTCATTTTTCTTTTTCCCTTGAAAAGTTGGTACTATTGGTGAGAATCCTTGTTTGTGCTCATTCCCCTGTCCATTTACTCTTTTGATTGTTTATCGATCACAGAAAAACACATCAGATTTCCTTAATGAATTTTACGTGCTTGCATCTGATTTGCTTACAGGTCACCTAGGTCTGTCATTTGTAGAGACTCTTATTGGAACGCCCTGTCTATTTCTTACCCTTTAAAGAGTCTTTATCAGGGCTGTGGCTTTCAACCCTCTTACAAGCCCCAGAACATTTGTGTGTTTTCTAACAAGGCTAAAAAATTTCTTTGGAAAACCATTTTAAATGTTTCCCTTGGACTGTATCCTGGTTATTTTCCTCCTTGTCTTGTTTCCCTTTTTACACATACACACACACACACACACACACACATTCCTGGCTCTGCTTGTAGTACTAGAGTGTGTCAACTCTTTCCATGGGAGCCTCAGCCCTGTATAGTTGCAATAGGAGAGCATCTGGCTAAGACGGTCTTTCAGAAGCACTAATATGAGTGCTGTTTCTGATTATGTTAACCTTACCCAAATTCTTCAAACATGCTAAAGCTGTGCATCAGAGTTCTCTGGCATTTTAGACTCTAGGCCTAGAGATGCATGAACACAATTGTGTGTCTTAAGTTCAAATAAGAGACCATTCACGTCCCGTGGAGTTTGCACCTTGTATGAAAACACCACTCCATGTCACTTACCAAGACACAGCTTTAAGTTTATGAATCTGGAATTGTACATTGCAATGGTCCAGTTGAACTCCTGAAAGCAAATCCAGTCCAGGCCATGGGCATGGTGGGACCTCAGCAAAGAGAGAATGTGAACTCCAGCTCCTTTGGAGTCATCCCAGTTTCCTCTCTCTCTCTCTCTCTCTCCATTTGAATCCCTATCTTTCCAGCTCCGGCTCTTCTAAAGTGGAAGAAAACAAGCCCAGATTCTCTTGGGTTTGGCAAAGCCTCAAAGCCTTTGGTTTCGGCTCAGGTCTTGCCTAAAGTCTGCCTAAAGCTAGAGTAAAACCACTTACCTTCTCTCTTCACCTTTGGCAAGTAAGTCTGCCTTTAGCATTGCTCATGTCTGATTTTTTTATGTGCTTAATGTGTCCCAATTTTTAAGGAACTTGATGTTTTCATTTATTCTCTTTTTCTTTCTCTCCTGCGTGGTTCCAGTTTAGTAACTAATTAGCTAATTGCTCATTTCCCTCCAAACTTGCCCATTTAATGTCAACAGGGCAAAATTACCAGGCAGCTCTGAACAGAACTAAATGCAAGTTTACAGACCCTCATCTTCCATGATTTTCTGCATCTATTTCAGGAGTATAGACAAATCACTCATTACTCTCTACCATCCCGTTGGGCTATGTATGTAGTGGGAGGAACACTGAACTGGGAGCTGAAAAGTCCTGAATTCTAGACATGGATCTCCAGTGTGTCAGCTGTGCTACCTTTAGACATCCACTTACCTTCTTTAAAACTAAGATTTTCTCATCTGTATAGTAGGGATAATCGTGACTACCCTGCCGGTTCTGGAGTCATTGAACAAACAAGTAAGAAGCAAAACTTTCATCTACTCAGTGAGCACTAATCATGCACTTACTATGCACTAAGTGAGGCACTTAGACTATAGAAGTAAAGTGAAGACACTTCCTGCCCTTTGGAGGTGGTGTTGTCATCATCATCATCATCATCATCATCATCATCATCACTACCACCACCACCACCACCAACACACAACTGCCTTTATTTTGTGTTCAGATCCATGATAGCATGGAGCCCACAGTTTGGCTTTTGTTCTCATGATTCAGTTGACATCAGCAGGCAGGAAACCTGGCTCTGAATATCCACAGTACTTTATTGTTACTTCTGGACAGGGGCTGCTGAATCAATTTAGAATCTGCCGCTTATTAGAGTCTCAATGGAAACTCACTTAAATTAATTAATGAATAAGTAATGAATGAGTGAATAAATGATTAAATTTTACCCTGGGAAATTTATATTTGCTTCCTATGCTTGATAGTATCAATGAAGATCACTGTGAAAGTCTTATTTTTTTTTTTCTTTATCTGATTCCAGCTGGTTTTCACTGGAAACTGATTCTCTCTTCTTAAACTTAACTGTAAGATTGATTCTCTCTAGGGTAAAACTACTGCTGAGATTCTTTTATCTTACCCAAAGTAGATTCAGAAATATTTGTGAAAATAAGTGATTAAAACCAAAATTCAGTTTATCCCTTGCCTCTCTGATAACTCTTTTTTTTTTTTTTCTAAAGATATATTTACTTATTTTAGCAAGGATAGAGGGGCAGAAGGAAAGGATCTTCAAGCATACTCCTGTGCACAGAGCCCAACACGGGGCTTGATCTGATGACCTTTCAGATCATGACCTGAGCCAAAACCAAGAGTGGGATGCTCAACTGATTGAGCCACCCAGGTGCCCCAACCTCTCTGATAACTCATAACATTGGAAGTGGGCAACCATAGCTGAATATTTCCATACTTCCTACCCTTACATTTCCTCCTTTGGCCAGGTGATTGTGTGGAGACCAGAGAGTTGCTGGAGTTTGGAACAATGGTCTTTGACCTGTTTGCAACAATAAGCCTTGCTCAAGTAGTTCCATACCTTCATCTTAAACCGTCAGTGGAATTCCATTAGTAGCCAAACATATAACATGGTTTTCTAAGGACAGGGAGTTAAGAGGTTTGTGAACCCCAATGAAATAAAACGCAGTGTATTATAACTCGATACCCATGCATTCTTCTTTTTTTTAAGATTTTATTTATTTATTTGAGAGAGAGAGAGCATGAGCAGGGGCAGAGGCAGAGGAAGAGGGAGAAGGAGAAGCAGACCCCAGTGGAGTGTGGAGCCCATGGTAGGGGCTCGACTCAGTGATCGACATAGGGCTCCACACGGGGCTGGATCCCAGGACCCTGAGATCATGACCTGAGCTAAAGTCAGATACTTAAACAACTGAACCACCGAGGTACCCCTATACCCATGCATTTTTCTGGGGAGCACATGCATCCTCCCCACCTTTCCTCAAATTATCAAAGGGATCCATGACCCTCCCCATTTCCACCACCAAAAAAAAAAAAAGTTTAAGAATGATTGATTGAAAGATTCTGGTCCACTTGGAGAATGTGATTTTTTATGACTAAATATTTTCCTTTTCCCAGAACTGCTATGTAGCAGTAATAAAATTGTAACCCTCCAAACTGCCGGTGGTAGACTTCAAATTAGACAAGTCTATCGTGTGACTCATGGAACTTTCTCATGCTTTTGCATTCAATAATCAGGAAAATCCCGTGTAACTTTTTCATGCTTCTGAAGACAGTAATCAGGAAAATCCTTGAGGAGACTGTGGTTTTAAAGGATGCGAAATCAGGTTATGATCGTGTGTGCCCTGATAGTATGCTTTTCCTCTCTGGAATTTCCTCTTGGGGGTGGTCTGTTCTTCTCGTTTCCAAAACTTGTATCAACATCCTCTTGGACACAGAACTGTAAGCTACTAATTTATTTTATGTTGTATTATTTTGTACAAAGGAGAAAGGGAACTACCATAGACCATGGCATACCTTCCCATGGTATAAGCAAACCAGATTATTATTTTTCATCATGTATTGTAGAACTGAAAGCTAAACCTGCTAGCCCCCTCCAATGCCTGCCTTTCAGCCACTCAGTGTAAACTAAACCATTCATCCCCGATAGCCTACTCTGAGTTAAATGCCCTAGTTATTTTGTTTTGCCTTTGCTGGGTTTGATTTATTGGTAACAGAGTTGTACACTCTTAGGGAACATAGAGGTGCTAATACTTAAAAAACAGCCTGTGCTCTGCTACTACTCAACTGTTGAAGGATGAAAGATGTTCCCTAGGAGTTTCATGAAGTGGAAAAAACAGGAGTTTCGAGTCACATAAATTCGTTGGCAATGTTTTTTCCATTTCCTTCCAGCACAGCATAGTGACCATGTGCGCACACTCTGGATTCAGAATGTCTAGGTTTGAATCCCATCTCTGCCACTTACAAATCAGGCCACTTTGGGCAGGTTTAAAGAGTCATCTGCATCTACAGTCCCTATCTAGAGACTAGAGATACTAATACTGCTCACCTCATAAGGTTTGTGGAAAAATTAGATCTTTGTGAAACTCTTAGAATACTGCTTGACATGAGCCAAGTGCTGCATAGGTCTTCTTTATTTATTTTATTTTATTAAAGATTTATTTATTTATGTATTCATTCATTCATTCATTCACTCATGAGAGAGGCAGAGACATAGGCAGACACAGGTTCACAGGGAGCCTGATACAGGACTCGACCCCAGGACCTTGGGATCACAACCTGAGCCAAAGGCAGATGCTCAACCACTGAACCATCCAGATGCCCTGCCTATGTCTTTTAAAAATCAGTCTGGTGACAAAGGGAAACACGAGAGCTTGTGTGGATGTGTTGAACTCAGAGCAGGCCTCAGAAGCCAGTTGCTACTGTGAGGCCAGTTATAGTGGTGGTGGGTTTTTTTGTGATTTCCTTCTTTCCCTCACAACTCCTCGGAGGGCAAGGTTTCCCTTGACCAGCCTCCCCCACCATGCTCCAAGGGCTTTCAAATCTGAGATAATCTGATGGAATGAATCCCTGTCATTTAACTCTTTTGTCACATAGTGAGGTGCTTCAATCAAAGCCACTTCATTATTCTTGTCAGGAGTTTCTTTGGCCGGAGGGGGTTTTGTTTGTTTCTTTCTTTTTGTGCCCCTTCTTTACCTGTGGTTAACTTCCAACCAGCTCTGAGAGGAGCCATGTGTCAATTAATCATGATGTTCATGATTAAATATAACCCCCTGTTAGTAGGCTTGACCAGAAAAGAAAAGCAAGACTCTTGGACACGGTAACTTTTCAAAACCTCATAATCAGCTAAAATAGTTTTAATGTAAGAATCACAAGATTCAGTTCTGTAATGCAAGTTGATCCTAGAGTCTCGTGAAATACACTCAGGCCAGAACACAGAGAATAATTTTGTTTGCCTCGTGATTAGGTTTATTTTTTATGGGATGCATCTACAATAGACTTAGCTATTATTATTTGGGGAAAAAAATGATAAACAGGAACTCAGAAAAAGACTCTTTTTAATCCTTACACAGAAAATGCCCAATAGCATTCTTGAGAATTTTCTTTTATTTAAAAAAAAAAAAATTCTCTATTTGCAAGGTAATAGCAAAGAGTTGTAGTAAAGGTTACTCACTGCAAGATCTAGTTCTTACTCATATTTATGCTGATCACATATAATTTCAAGCAGAGCAAATGGTGTATTGCCAGCAATTTGAGTGATTTAATAGAGCCATTCTGGTTTTTTCAAGAAGTATTTGCAGAATTTTAGAATCTTCTAGCCAAGTTTCTTTATCTTTTGGATAAGAAACATGAGACCCACCAAGCCACTAATTATACCCAGCTAAGTGAGAGCAGAGTACAATAGCGAATTTTCAGGGAAACTTTTTTTAAGTTTGCATTTTGCCTTTTGACATATTTTCTGTTCTGTTTACAACAAATATTCTTAGTGTTTGGGTTTTTTTTTAATAATCTCTTCTAAAGAGAAAATTGGTTTGCTAATGATTTACACTAAAGAGAAAATGAAAACAGACCCTGAATTTTATAGCAAATACCAAGCAAGAAGAAAAGAAAACGAAGTTATTACTTTTAGTCCATGTACAACGTCTTGGCAATTGAAATATGAAAGCCTAAGGGAGAGGAGCTTAAACCAGTGTTTTCTGGAGGCAAAACAAGGGATACAAAGCTGGACAGAACACAATTTGAGGACTTTATTGTCTAGTAAGGAGAATGAGAAAAGCATAGAGAAAACTAGAGTACAAAGAAAAATGTAAAAGTTTTCACTAGGGAAGTATAGCAGAATGTCTTAGAGGATAAGAGAAGGATTGCAGGCCACTGAGGATTGCTCTCCTTATTATCTATAATTGATGACTCCCAATCATTTATCCCCAGCTGAACCTTCCCCTGGAATTTCTGACTCATCCAGCTGCCAACTAGACATCCCCACTTGGATATCTAACTTACCATATCCAAAGTACAATTCCCAGCCTTGCTCCCAAAAAAGTACTCTCCTGTGGGCTTCTCCAACTTGGTTGATGGCAACCATGCTTCCAGTTGTTCAGGTTACAAACCTTGGCATCATCCTTGTCCCCTTTCTTTCTCTCTCACATATATCTGACCTGTGACAACATTCTATCAACTTTGCCTTCAGAGTATGTGCAGAATCTGATGATTTTTCCACTCCATCATTCTGGTCCAAGCCACCATTGTTTTTCACCGAGATTATCAAAGTAGCCTCCTGGGTGGTTCTTCTTGCTTTCACTGTTTTAATACTTTACAGATTCTTCTCAACACAGCACAGATCAGATTCCATCATTCATTTCCCAGAATCCTCCTAGGCTCCACATTTATATAACAGTACCTCACAGCCTTGTCTCCTACTCTTCTCTCCTTCCCTAATTTTGCTTTAGCACATTGGCCTCCTTGCTATTTCTTTTACATGCAAGATGGACTCTCATATTAGGACCTTTGCACTGGTTTTCCCCCATTCTTGAGTGCTTTTCTCTCAGATATCCATATAGATCACTTGTTAACCATCTTTAGTGCTTTGCTTAAATGTCTTCTTAATGGGACCTATTTTGAGCATTTTATTTAAAATTGAATTCCTCCCCTCCAGCACTTCTGATTCTCTTTATACACTTTTTTTTTCTTTTCCCATAGGACCTTAAATTTTTGCATACTATATAATTTATATATCTGTTTTTCATTTATTTATTATGTGATCTATTTTCTACATCCTTCTGCTAGAATGTAAGGTCCAAGAGGATAGGATCCTCATTTGTTTTGTTTGTTGCTGTATCCCAAGTGCCTGGAATAATGCCTAGCACATAATAGGCACTAGACAGACATCTGTCAATAAGTGAATAAGTGAATTCATGGGGGAATTAGGGTTTTCTGTAAAAAAAAAAAAAAAAAAGGGAAGGAAAGAAAGAAGAAAGAAAAAAAGTAGTGGGTTGTTTTGTTTTTGTTTTTGTTTGAAGATTTTGTTTATTTATTCATGAGAGACACAGAGAGAGAGACAGAGACACAGGCAGAGGGAGAAGCAGGCTCCATGCAGGGAACCTGATGCGGGATTCCATCCCAGGACCCCGGGATCATGACCTGAGCCAAAGGTAAATGCTCAACCACTGAGCCACCCAGGTGCCCCAGAAATAGTAGTTTTTAAAAAGGTTTGAATTACAGTCCCCTTTGTAAATCTGGTCAGTCTTAATAAACCTCCTTCCAAGAATGGCACACATATGCAAATTTACACAAAATTTTGCATTCACTTTCAGGATAATTTTGAATTCACTTCTACATATTCAGATTCATCCATGAACCCAAGTTGAAAGACCCATGTCCTAGCCAGAAAGAACAACATGCACAAAGGCTCTGAGGTGTTTGAGGCTCAGCAGGAACCATTTGGCTTGGGTGGGTAGTAAAGGAGAAGAGTAATGGAAGATAAGTTTGAGCTATACTGGATAGGGCCTAGAATGCCAGAGTAAGGGTTATTTCTATTTGATATAGAAGGTGAGAGGGAGCCATGAGGAGCAATGCCTGGTTGCCTGGTAATCTTGCCCTGTGGTCACCTCTAACTCGACATGGACCTGAACACCCTCCATTTGCTTTTAAGTAAGTGAAATTAATAGAATTGCTGCAACACTTTTACAAGCCTGCTCTGTTTATAAAAGGTATAGATAAGTACTTTATCATTATGATAATTAAAATGCATCCATGCTCCTATTAAAACTATTTTAGTTATCAGCTTTCGTTACACTTCTGAGAATATGTATCAGTTCTGTCATTCTCCAGGTATCTGATTATTATCACTGTCATTTGATTAAGAACTAAGTTTTCAATTTGATATTACCCATCTCCTGCCGTGCTTTGCTTATGATTTGGGGGCTACCTGAAGGAGGTTTTCCATAAGTCAAAGGCCCTAAAAAACCCCTCTGAATGAGAGGATATGTAAAAGGAGGCCATCTATGCTCCTAGACTCCATATGTCCTCTGTAAAAAAAAAAAAAAAAAAAAAGAGGCTAAATAAGCCATCTATGCTTTCTATCTCCCCAAGTTGAAAGTATGTTTCAGTTATAATTGCCATGTCACAAACCACTCAAAACTTAATGATATAAAACAACAAACTACACACAACTTAGTGTTCTAAAGCAACGATTGATTCTGTTCAGAGATCCTCAATTAAGAATTTGGACAAAGCACGACAAAGGTGGCTTATCCCTCCTCCACTATGTCTAGAGTTTCTGCTGACAATACCTGGAAACCAGGAGTGATTGGAAAGCTGGACATTGTAATCATGTAGAGGAATACTCATTTACATGTGTAAAACCTGGGATAGAATAACTTGAGGAGGGGATCTCTGGGTGGCTCAGCGGTTTAGTGCCTGCCTTTGGCTCAGGGAGTGGTCCCGGGTTCCAGGATCGAGTCCCACGTTGGGCTCCCTACATAGGGCCTGCTTCTCTCTCTGCCTGTGTCTCTGCCTCTGTGTGTGTGTGTCTCTCATGAATAAATAAATAAAAATCTTAAAATATATATATATAACTTAAGGACTGGGATTGTGGACCAAAGTGCCTCACTTTCCATGTGTTTTGATCTTCCTCACAGTATAGAGGCCTCGGGGTAATCAGATTTATTATGTGGCAGCTCTGATGAACAAGGTGGAAATAGCATAGCTTAATGACTTAACCTTGGAAATCACATGGCAACACGTCTGCCATACTGAAATATCCACACTGTGCCTCTATTCAAAGAGAAGGAACAGAGACACCACCTCTCTATGGGAAAAGTGTCCCCCAAAATTATGGCCATTTGAAAGTCTTTATTTATTTACTTTTCAATTGAAGTATAGTTTGAAATGCAACATTACATTAGTTTCAGGTATACAACATAGTGATTCACCAAGTCTGTACATTATGCCCTGCTCACCACAAGTGTATCTACCATCTGTTACCATGAAATCTTATTACAGTGCCATTGCCTATACTCCCTGTGTCATACCTTCATCCCCAGGACTTATTCATTCCACAGCTGGAAGCCTATATCTCCCACTTCCCTTCACCCATTTTGCTCATCCCCTCTCCCCGCCCCCCCACCTCTGGCAACCATCAGTTTGTTCTCTGCATTTATGGGTCTGTTTCTGCTTTTTGTTTATTTGTCATTTTGTTTTTTAGATTCCACATATAAGTGAAATCATATGGTATTTTTGTTTCTCAATCTGACTTATTTCACTTAGTATAATAGTCTCTAGGTTCATCCATGTTGTCATAGGTGGCAAGACCTCATTGTTAGTGTGGCCAACTTTTTAAACACCACACTCTTAGAAATGTAAGCATCCTATGGAGAATGTAGGACAGATTATTGGACATTTTCCTATGAGACACAACTAAATTCACCATTAATCCAGTACCTGCACAAAAATACAATTAAGTTCTAGTTGTGTGAAGCAAATTATCAGATTAACAGAAACAACGTATGTTTTGAGGGGCTGTAGAATCTACAGAGACAGTACTAAGATTCATGAAAATGGTTGGAAACCATTTAAAAATGGAGAGGAGGAGGAGATCACTAAATAAATGAAATAATCTACAAGGCACAAATTATTTATAGCTTATGGTTCCTAAACACCTGTCAACCACTCTTTTTAGAAGTTCACCTTTCTAAGGGGACTTGTTCTTATTAATCTATATTGAGAGTTGTTTGTTCTATTGCCTACATGTGTTGGATCTCTGCCAATGAACTCTCTGTAGGACAGAGAAAATGGGTTATTTCAAGGGTCTTCAGGGAGAGCATTTCCCAGATATTACCCTCACATCTGGAATAGTTCACAGGTCTGAATTTACTCATAAAGTGAGCAGACTACTCCCAGAGTGGTGAGCACATAGTTAGGTCCAGACTTAGTCATTTTTGCCTTTTCTGTGATAGAATCCTCTGGATTATAGCAACAAAATGCCATTAAAAAAAAAAAAGTTGATTGAGACAGGGGAAGGAGAGGATGACCCTAAATTGGCAGCCTGTTTGGTACTCTCTTTATGCCAGACAAGAGTTCATACTCCATCATTATCTTCTTGTCAGTCTGAACAGTAGAACTAGAAATCTAAAAAGACTAGCATTCTCTCAGGTTGTAATAAGCCCCAGGAAAAGCAAAAGATAGACTTGCTTATTAATGCATACTTGAAAATTGTGTTTCTAGCATTGGCATGGGCATCATTTTGGTGGATAGTTCCAAGCTATGGTAGCATTTGAACACTGTCTTTCAACACCTAGCATAATGGCATCTATTAGTCATAAGAATTTTTTCCCCTTGGGCACCTGGATTGTTCAGTTGGTAAGGGGTCTGCCTTCAGGTTCAGGTCATGGCCCCAGCATCCTGAGATCTGGGCCCTCAGCGGGCAGCCTGCTTCTCTCTCTCCCTCTGCCTTTCCTCTTTCTGTCAAATAAATAAATAAATAAATAAATAAAATCTTAGGAAAAAAAAGAATTTTCTCCCCATATTCTGGTTTTTGTCAGAAACTCATCTGGCTGAAATGACAAAAGGGAGCATGGGAATGAACACAACTTATAGAATGGCATTCCTGCTTTGTTGTCCTTTGGCAAAGCATCTACGTCAGGGCTGAGCACATAGTAGGGCCTCAACACATGCTCGTAGAATTGCATCAGCCCCCAATATGGCCTCGTGAAACAGTGGCCATATTGGATTTCATAGGAGAATTTCAGATCAAAAGAACTATGAAAGCAGCCAAACTGGAAAGGTGATTTCCTACTGCAGGCATAAAGACAATCCAGTTTTCGGTGCTCCTCCGTGCAACAAGAAAATATGAGAAAATATTTTTGTAAAACTTAAATTTTTTTTACAAACCTGATTTCTTTAAGCTAAAACACTTCCCCTTATTCTGAGAATGTCCCTCTGACCTTTTAGGGGAGGTAGGAGCTTAAAAATTGTTCCTTTTATGAAATGAGATGGTAGTAAATAACTTGTTTTTCTTTCTGAATTTCCTTCCTTGTCAAAATGAAAAGCTGGCAAGCTGTAACAAACCCCAAATTTGTTTATTGGTTTGCTTTTTTAATCATTCCATGGAATGTGAAGATTGGGGAACTTTTGTAGACCAGGCAATTGAGAATTTTTCTCTTGCATTTCAGAGAAACTAAAGAATTCCTTAAACAGAACAGGCAACAAAGTAGTAAGAAATAGTTCACCACCTTATGTGAGAAAAAAATTTGCATTTATCATTCATATAGGCCATAATTAGGACATATAGTATGTTTACAGCACTTATTACAAGGACAGGTTCAGAGATGTTCATTATTATACATTGTTTACTTACACATACTCTCTTTCATATAGTTCAAGACCAAAAATATATCAGCACACAAATGCTAAGGGCGGCGTTCTGCTTATGAGGAGTTGTATATGTTTTCATTGAAAACTCCCATCTTCTCAAGGCATTCCTAGTCCTGCTGCCTAAGCCTCTGACATACAGACCTGGCCTTGATAGATGAGTTCATTATCCCTTTCTAATTGCAAGCAGATTTCCAGGTGTGTTCATTACGATTTAAATGCAGTCTGCCTAATTGTATGTGGTGCTAGCCCAGGGGTCAGCCAGTGGGATCCATTGTTCCTTTTCTCTCCCTGGCCTCCTTTTCTTACCTGCGAATTCCTGCAGATAATGTAGGCCCCTACGAGTAATTCCTCACTGAGGAATCAGCTGTCCACATGCGCTGCTTCATAAATACAAGTGAGGAGGCAGAGATACGCCATGGTATGTGCTCTTGTAAAGTCCTACTTATACATAGATTTGATTATGTATTCAAAATGCTGATTGCATTTTTTGACTGAATGTGTGACATCTTCATTTATAATTATTTTCATTTGGGTAGGGAAGTAGGTGGAGAACAGAGTTTCCATGTTTTTAACTAAATAGCAGTTTCTTTTGCTTACTCTGATTTTGATAAGTGCCTAGATGGTATACACTCACACATACATACATATAACTTGTGTAATTTTTAAAAACACATAAAATAATAATATACATTTTCTAAGATTTAGGTACACAAATAAAATAGATTGGAAAAATGCAAGCTATATCTCTGGGGAGAACAACAGGTTTTGGGTAGGGGTAGTAGGGGGTAGTTAAAGGGATCTTTTAGCTTTATAATGCTCTTTTTAAATAAGGAGATTTTATTCATGAAATGCTTTATCATTAAAACTAATTAATAAAATGTAACCATCAAGATATAATAGCATAAAAATTAGTGTTACAGTAAATGTAACACTTCCAAGTACCTTCCAGTAAAAGTAACAATTCCAAGCTCTGGAGAGTTCATAGGGAAGTAACTGGCAGCATACAGTAGTAGAGTGCTGGCCTTACGTGAAAGTGAAGAACCAGGGCAATATACACTGGGCCTTAAAATATGAGTAGGAGTTTACTAGCATAACTATAGTGGGAAATGGGTGGAAGAGCAGCACAGGCAAAAAGACTAGATTAAGCATAAAAGAAGAGGGAGTTTTTAGAGAACATGAATAATCCTGACTCAAGCAGAGCTTGTGTACCTGCAAAAAGTTGTGGCTTATGGAAAGCAGTTCTAGGACCTGGAGATAAGACTGTAAAAGCAGGGATCCCTGGGTGGCGCAGCGGTTTAGCGCCTGCCTTTGGCCCAGGGCGCGATCCTGGAGACCCGGGATCGAATCCCACATCGGGCTCCCGGTGCATGGAGCCTGCTTCTCTCTCTGCCTGTGTCTCCGCCTCTCTCTCTCTCTCAATGTGTGACTATCATAAATAAATAAAAATTAAAAAAAAAAAAAAAAAGACTGTAAAAGCAGAGGCCAGAACCAGGAGAACCTCAGTGACAAGCTGAAGTGCTAATTGTATGTCACTGCAAGTATTTGTGCTTGTTTCCTATGGCTCCCCCCAAAAATTACCAAAAACTTGGTGGCTTTAAACAATGAAAATTTAATATCTCAGAGTTGTGAAGGCCAGAAGTCCAAAATTCAGCAGGGTCACACTCCTTATGGGGTTTCTAAGAGAGAATCTTTCTTACTTTTTCCAGCTTTTGAGACTTGTAGTTACATAGTTCCAATCTCTGCCTCCATCCCCAGAACCCTCTCCTCTTCTTCTTCTTCTTTTTTTTTTTTTTAATTTACTTATTTGAGACTGCGAGCAGGGGGAGGGGTAGAGGCAGAGGGAGAGAGAATCTCAAGCAGACTGCACACTGGGTGGGGAGCCTGATGAAGGGCTCGATCTCACAACTCTGACATCATGACTCGAGAGGAAATCAAGAGTCAAATGCTCAACCAAATGAGCCACCCAGGCGCCCCCAGGCTCCTCCTCTATCTGTATCTCTCCCCTCTGTGTCCCTTCTAAGGACACTAGCCATTGGATTTAGGATAATCCAGGATGATTTCATCCATGGATCCTTAATTATATCTGTAAATATTCTCTTTCCAAATAAGGTCACATTCACCAGTTCTCTATGTTAGGATGTGGACAAATCCTTTTTGGTGGTGTGGGAGGAGATGTGGTGGGGGACACCATCCAGCTCACAGCAGTGCTGATGGGGCAAATCAAATGTGGAGAAATAATATTATCATATTTGATTTCTTGGAAGGTGATGCAGGCAAGCCAAGCCCGAGAAGTTTCTCAAGGACAAGAGATGTTTTTTGTCTGTTGTTAAGAACAAAGGACCTACCATGATTTCTGACATGCTGATTATTGAAATAATAAACAAATAGATAAATTATGCAAGACCAGTGAAGAAGAAAAGGTGTAGCTGACATATAAACATTTAGAGATGAGAAGAGTACTTGTCTTGTGGGAAGTGCTCATTAAGTGTTTTGAAAAATGTTGTTCCTGGAGAAAAAATTACTCTTGCAGATAGATGTTCTTTAGGAGGTCACTCAGACACACAAAGCCAGAGGATCCTTACTGTAAAAACATCAAGTTAATCTATTCAACAAATATTTATAGAGCATTTATTGTGGCTTTTATAGATAAAGGGCAAGAAGATTCCCAGCTATCCTGAGCTAATAATCAATACATAGGCAATATGTAAACCAGAAAAAATAACAGAGTAATAAATGCAAAAAATAAAATAACATACGATTATGTAAAAGAAAGTACAAAGAAAGAAGATATTGATGGTATTTGAGATTGGGTGGTCAGGGAAGGCCTTGCTAAGGAGGTGACATGTGACCTGGAACACTAAAAAATCTGGGTGATGGGCATTTTAGCCTTCATTGGTAATTTGAGGAGCAAGCCTGGCCTGCATGAGTGGCAATAAGAACAGGGAGAAGGGTTACATAATAAGGCTCAGTAAGCATGAAAGGACCACATCATTCAAGGCATTAGGGGCCCTGGTAAAAAGTATTTTTAATATAAGCAGAAGTCATCAGAGCATTTTAGAGAGATGTATGGGGGCATCTGGATAGCTCAGAGGTTGAGCATCTGCCTTTGGCTCAGGTCATGGTCCCGGGGTCCTGGGATCCAATCCCACATCAGGCACTCTGCAGGGAGCCTGCTTCTCCCTCTGTCTATGTCTCTGCCTCTCTCTGTGTGTCTCATGAATAAATAAATAAAATCTCAAAAAAAAAAAAAAAAAGAGAGAGAGATGTATGACTTGGTCTGATTTCCATCTAAATTATGGCTTCTCAACCTTGGCAGTCTTTTAACATTTGGGGCCAGACAGTTCTTTGTTTGGGGGGCCATCATGTGCAGGTTTATCAGCATCCCTGGCTTCTACCCACTAGATGTCAATAGAACCCATTCTCCCAGTTGTGACAACCAGAAATGCCTCCAAACATTGCCAAATGTCCCTATAGGACCAAATCAGCCCCAGATGAGAACCATTGATTTAAATAAATCACTCTCTGACTACTCCAAGGAGAAATGTTTGTAGGGAAGATAATAGTGGAAGCTAAAAGACGAGTTAAGAGGCTTAACATGCTCTAGGCAAGAGAAAATGATGGTTTCTAATTGCCAAGAGAGAGAAATAAGTGAATTTGGAATGTGCTTTAGAGGTGGAATCACAGGACTGACTGACAATTTAGAAGTGTGGGTGCAAGAGAAAGAGAAGAACCAGAGGAAGGTTTATGGCCTTCCTCTGATTGGCTGACTAGTGGTATCTTTAGCTGACATGAAGAAGAGTGACAGAGAACAAGGTTGGGTGGAGATCACTGGGTAGGAAGGAATATGGCATGTTCTGATGTGGATATGTGCATTTGGAATGCCTATTAGACATCCAGGGGAGAAAAGAATTCAAGTAGACTGTTGGATACACAAGTCTAGAGTTCGGGAGGGAGGTCAGCCTAGAGGTATAATTTTTGGAGTTTTTGGCATGTAGATGGCTTTGAAAGCCATGGTCAAGATGAGATTTCTTGGAGGGAGAGAAAAAGAGGGAAGAGACAAGGAGAGAAGAGAGAGAATAAGAGTAGAGCAGAGGCAAAGGGGGTCCCAAGACTGAGCTTGAAGTTCTGTCGAGGAGAAGTCAAGGTAAGAAATCAAGAGAGAAGGGGGCCGCTTGGCTGGCTCAGTTGGTGAAGCATGCAACTCTTGATCTCAAGGTTGTGGGTTCAGGCCCCAGGCTGGATATAGAAATCACTTACAAATAAACTCTTAAAAAAAGAAAGAAAGAAAGAAAAGAAAAGAAAGCTCAAGAGAAAGAGCCCAGTGAAACAGTGCAGAAAACAATCCCATAAAACAGTGAAGGCCACTAGAAGGCATATGAAAGACCTAATACTTTTGAGGTGTTGCTTTTTGGGGAGCTAGAAAGAAAAAGGGTAAGAAACAGCTGCTAGAAGCTAGAATACACAATCCTATTAGTGTTGAGAGATCCTAAATGTTTTTCTCTTCTAATCATTTTTCGTTATAAAGTCCCATCTATAAGCTAATTACCCAATATCCTGAAGCACTTAAAGAACTAATTGCTTCATAGTCTTAAGATCTGTATTTTTGGGGTTTTTCTTCTTCTCTGATAAACTGAAAGGGGACTACAGACTTCCTTTTACTACCATGGTAGAGGATGGACCACATAACCTCTCACAGTTCCTTCTAACTTGTGAGTCAGTGTTACATACCTAACAGGGACTTAAACTGTATCCAGATAGAAAATCCATTTTTCTTAGTCTTGGTTTGACATCCCACCTCAGGTGTTGGTGGACTAACAGGCAGGAAAAAAATTAGCCAGAAACTAGAGTAGTTCACAGATGAGAAGCCAGAGCAATGTATGGATTGATAGAGCACATTGTTGGGAAACCATTCTATCTTAAGTTGCAGAAAAAAACAAAAAAACAAAACAACAACAACGAAACACACACACACCAAAAACAGTGAAGGAGGCTCATGATGATATTAAGTCTTCAGGTGTGTTTTGATAGTTCAAGCCACTGGCAAACAAAGTCAAGTTTGAATTGGAATCTTCCTCAGCCTTTCAGAAGTACAATGAGAAGCACAGGCAGCGTGAACAGTCAGAGTAGGAAGGCTGAGTGGACACAGTGGGATGGAGAAGCCAGGAACTGGGGTCAGCATTTAAAGAGGGATGTAGTCAGAGGGATGCCTGGGTGGCTCAGTGGTTGAGCATCTGCCTTTGACTCAGGTCGTAGTCCCAGAGTCCAGAGATTGAGTCCTGCATCAGACTCACTGCATGGGCCTGCTTCTCCCTCTGCCTATGTCTCTGCCTCTCTCTGTGTGTGTCTCTCATGGATGAATAAAATAAAATCTTAAAATAAAATAAAGAGTATAGTCAGACACAAAGATATGTTCACATGTTAGATCATGCATGAAGAAACAGTGGACAGCAGAAAACAAGATCTGACGACTGGGACCAGATGAGCAAGTCTCAGAATCAGTTGTTTCAGGCCAGGACTTTGTTTCAGATATCTTCCCTGCAGAAAGCAGGTTAACTGAGGAGAATACAAAGATGTGGATAGGGTTAAGAGAGATCAACAAGAGATGAAGAACTACTCTGGTACTAGCAATAGCAGGGCTTTATTATCCTTCCTGGACCTAAAGAGTGGGTGGGAGAGAGCCACCCCTATCGGAGCGGGGGCCCTTAAGGTAGAACACTGCCAACCTGCTGTTCCTGGGAGGTAACTGGGGGAGTGGGCATCTCAACTTCAGTCTCGTTTTACCTGCCAATCTATCTCCAACCAGAAGCCAGAGTAGATGTTAGCCTCTGGGGGCATGAAAAGTAGGGTGGGGATCTAGAGGGACAAATAGAAGATGTCCCCGACAGATGCCTTCTGGGATGAGTGAGGTCAACCTAACAAGTATGTTTTGTTCTTCAGAGTGAACAAGGTGTCTGTCTTCAAGTGTTAATGACTTTCATAGAAATTTAGCTACACCGAGCAGTGCTAACCTTGACTTTGCCTGGGGAAGAAACAACATCCAGTTGCTCTGGATGTTCAAGACAACATCCAGAAAAACCCCACAAGGGAGAACAGATGCTACGATCATGTTGTGTTTCTTGTGCTTTCCTAAGTATCTTTTCTAAAACTCATGTCTTTTATTTAGTGCAGGAAGCACTGCTTATCTTCCAGGCTGAGAATGAGAGTAGCCTTACTGAAAACTTAAAGCACAGAGAAATAAACCAGGTTGTCAAAAAAAACATGAAAAATCATTACTCTGAGGTGCTGGGCACCAAAACTGATACAGGATATCTGCCAGGAAGAAAATAAAGCCTGGAAAATTATTCTCCATCAGCATATTCCACCTCTGAAAAACCATTAGCTTCAAACTAGGGAATAAATACAGAACCCTACGCATAGTAGGTGAGCTGGTGCCTTCTCAATAATAAGGATATATTTCTACCTTTCTATTGTTGGAGCTGAATTGGCTCATAATGATGATCTATTTTATGTCTAGAGAACCATAAGTGTTGTAGGCAACATCACAGCCATCAATCCTCAACTGTGAAGTTTCTTGTATGAAGTGTCGTTGATTTAATACAAATGGTTACCACCTTACAGAGGAGCTCCGCAGTGATACAGTGATTTTTGAGTCAGACAAGGTGATTGGTTACTTTTGGGTCCTCTGGCTCTTGTAACTGTTGAAATTGAAGAAGTACCATTTTAAAGTTCTGATGGATAGAGACACCTGGGGGGGGGGGTGCTCAGTGGTTGAGCATCTGCCTTCAGCTCAGGGTGTGATCCCAGGGTCCTGGGATCAAGTTCCATATCAGACTCCCCATAGGAAGCCTGCTTATCCCTCTGCCTGTGTCTCTGCCTCTCTCTGTGTCTCTCATGAATAAGTAACTAAAATCTTTTTAAAAAATAAAATTCCGTTAGAAAAGAAGGCTAAAAGGGGCTGTCACATATTAGTTAAATAATAAATACATTCATCTGAAGCAAACCTGGATCCTTTCTTGGCCTATATTTTGTTATCCAGCAGTTAATAGATGATCACTACCTATTGGGTGAGAAAATCTGTACAATCCATTTTATGACTAAATTCTCTATGCAAAAACATAGATGGATGCTGGGACACATGTGTCATGATCAAAATTGAGGTTCTGTTTGTGATCAGCTATAATCTTTGTAATCTTTGAGCCAGACATTTTTTTTTTTTTTTTTTTTTTTTTTAGTAAGCATGATTAAAAGCATGGAATCCAAAGCCAGACTCGCAGGATTCAAGTTTCTACCAACCATTTGCTAGCTCTGTGGCCTAGAGGGACGTTACTGAACCTCCCTGTGGTTCAATTTCCTCATCTGTGAAACGGGGATAATGTTACCCCTACCTCTTCAGGATTAATGAGGAATAAATGAGTTAATCCATGTAAAGCTCTTAAAACCATGCCTGACCCATAGGGAGTACTCCGTAAATGTGAGCTCTTAGAGTATTATTTTTTTTTGCAGGTCTAAAGTATTGCACTGTTTATTAAGAAAACCTCAAAGATAAGCTGTTATCACTTCTGTATGTAGAATCAGCCACACAAAATGGCATTTTTCTCACTCCACTTTGCATATGTTACCATTCCCCTACTCACCACGATATTATCTTCCTACCTCTCCATAAACCCATATTAACCACCCAGAAGAGTGCCTGATGCATAACATATAGTAGGGATGCCACTAAGGTTTGTAGGATGCATGTAGTCCAATAAAACATGCTTCTATTTTGTATCAAAGTATTATCTCTAGTGTAGAGAACACTGAAAGAAAAAGAAACTTTTGTCTCTGAGTAATTACCAGCCCCTGTGGTCCCGGATACAATCATGTCTTCATGTCACCTTGTAGTCCATGCTTTACTCAAAAACTAAAGTCCTCCTGGGAAAGCCAACAATAAATGTGCTGTTCCTGAGTAGTAGGGGGTTTTTTGTTTGTTTGTTTGTTTTTTGGAAACAGGCTTCTGCTGATAGATGTGTAAAAGTGCACCAACCTATACAATTCTGTATCAGCTTGACAGCTGTGGATAGCCAGGAAACTGCACTATTTCTTTTTCTTTGGCATTAATGGACACTTGAATTTTTTTTCCCAGGTCTACCTGTATCTGATGATATCAGGCTGTCCCAAGGATTGTTTGGCTCATTGCATCCACTTGGGTTTCCTGGTGGAAGCAATTCTAACACAAATATTGAAGACGTGCAAATCTGAACTTTCGTTTCTTTTTTTTTTTTTTTTTTATGATAGTCACACAGAGAGAGAGAGAGAGAGAGGCAGAGACACAGGCAGAGGGAGAAGCAGGCTCCATGCACCCAGAGCCCGATGTGGGATTCGATCCCGGGTCTCCAGGATCGCGCCCTGGGCCAAAGGCAGGTGCCAAACCGCTGCACCACCCAGTGATCCCTGAACTTTCGTTTTCTTCTGGAGGAAATGAGAACTACCAGGGTGTCCTTAGTTGGGCATTGGTCCCATTTCCAACCCCCTATGTCCCTCAGGGTCTCCCCAATACTCTATGTAAAACATGGACTTAGTGGGACCTGGGTGGGCTCTTTTCACAATAGTGAAGAATGCCTTGTTTTTATTCTGTGTTATCCTCTTTCAATCCATTAGGTTCATTTTTTTTTCATCGTTGTTTGAGAAATACTAAGTAAGTGATTAATAACCGTCTTGGTTTTGCTTTTGCTTTTTACTGGCTTGTAGAGAAATAATGTGACCTACAGATGTTTGGACAAATAGTACATTGTGTTGATGACAGATTCCGCTCAGACATGCCCCATGCAATTGAGCTTTTCAGCACTGAAAGGACAGGTATTCCTGGACTTTGTCTAATTGTCCCTTCTTTGCTTTTCTTGTTAGACTAAATACCAACCATATTGAAAAGAGAACTGGAAAAAACGGTGTTCAGAGCTGTGTATTGCTTTTGTCCTCCCCGAGGCAGACAGAAGGAGAAATGTGCAGATAAGCAGATGAGGAGGTCATATAAACAGTCCTAACAGAATAGAAGCATTCTTCTTATGTGCTAGGCATGGACTGTGTAGGTCAGATATTTCTTTATTTAAATTGCTTTTTATTTTTACTTAAAGTGTGGTAATAGGAAATAGGGTTTCTTAAGCAGATAAAAATTACCAGCCAGAGTTAATTAAGTCATCTTTTATAGTATGTGGTTTCATTTAAAATAGGTGATAAATGATAACTTAAACTCTCTGGGCTGGTTTATAAAAAAGGTTTAGCTGGGATTGTCAAGCAAAAGGAAGGATAGAATTTCCATATTGAGTCATGTTCCTTGGATAAGAAAATTCAAACATGATTAGAGTTACCCCTGAGTGAAAAATCATTAAATTTAAAATCCAAATTTTAGAGCCAGCAGGAACCTAGGATTAAGTCATCCAACATGCCCATTTTACCAAGGGGGAGGTGACCCAAAGGGTTCAAGTCACATGGCCAAGGTCATATGGCTCTTCCATAGCTGAGCAATAGCCAAAACCCACCTTTTTTAGCTGTCAGTCTTGTGTTTTCCCCACATTGCTGCCCCACACCTCTTCCTAGTCACATATATATTTTTTTTAGTTCAAAAATATTTGTTAAGCACATACTAGACACAGGGCACTGAAGTGTGGTAATTCCGATGAGAAAATAGAACGTGAGAGTTCATCACGTCAGCCATCAAAGTAATGTTTTTCATCTGCAGCACAGAGACAGCTGCAAAGCATTTGATCTTAACAATGACAATTAAAATGAGCCTTATTTGAAGTTGCAAAATCACCACACTGCATTAGCGCAAGACTCCAGCATGCGTGCGCCAGGGCACTTTGCAGATGGCGTGCAGAGACTTAGTTTATATAGGCACTTTAGGGAACAGATGGAACCCATGGCATCCCATGGTAAATGTGGATTTATAGCACGACCGTCACGAGCCAGAGGGGCTCTCTTCTACCTGAGGGAGCAGCTGAAGTGATATGATGCCTCTGGCCTGTGAATCAGTGAATCACTGGCATAGGAGTCCCCAAAGGAAATTTCGTCCCTAGTGGTAACATTGTCTCCATCCTGTGCCCATGCAGTGAATCATCAATGGGTGTTTGATGTCAATGAAAGATTCTTTTTATTTAGACTTGATAAAGGGAAAATGAACATCCCCCAGAAGGCTAGATGATTAAGAGGTAAACCTGCATGAGTCTAAATGCTCATTGTCATAAACCTAACCTAGTTTTTGTTTTCCTTCCAACTTCTGTCTAGGATGGGTGGTACCTACCTCCTTCCCTCATTCATCTGCCCCCAAATGTTTTAAGCATCCAAGATGAGAGAATTAAGGGAAAATACATACAAAGCTGAGCTTAAAAAAACAAAAAACTGATCTTCATCAAGATTCGGCTAATGGGAATCTTCAGGGTCTTTAGTCTGTAAAATACTAAGAATGTGTGTCCTGGTTCCTCCTAGGATAGAATCTCAGCATCTCATAAAGAAGTCATCAGAGAAGATAGCTGCTTTGGAAACACACACACAATATCAAACAAAAGGGATCAATGAGATGAATGCCAAAGATCTTACCGGGAATGTAGACTACCCTATGATGGCGTCTTCCCTAATTATTTAAGATCGCTTGTAAAATTGATTTTATGTAAACACAACAACACTCAGCAACAGCCAGCTCCTTGGAGGCAACATAAGTTGTCTGGGATTTATTGACCTGTCGTTCACATGTGTTACTTTACTACCACTTAATGGCCTGTTTAGATAGTCTTGGTGTGTACAGGCTCCCCCCACCCCCCCATCAGCCCCGAGCAGGTAGCTGCCGCAGAGCTAGAGTAAGGGACCCCCTCCCAGAACACATGGAGGCACAGGAAGTTTCATTTTTCTCCACTCAAATGCAGGGCTTTTCTCAGGAACTGGAATGAGAGGTGAGCAGTCAGTATCTTTCTACTTTTTACTGTCTTGAACATGGAAAGCCTAGAAGAAGGCGAGACGTAGATCTGATTTTGCGTCCTACTCCTGCTGGCAATGTGACTGTGAGTATACTATGTCACATCTCTGGGCTGGCCAGCTATATGACCGGCAAAATTCGGTACCTGCCTGGTGCCTGAATTTCTTGGGAAAATTTAAGTATAAAATGGGTGCAATGTGCTGTGCAAATGCATAATTGCACACAGACACACGCTCTCTCTCCCTCATTGCCTGCCTGCCCCCCCACCCCATCTCCCTCAATTTAAAGCTGTTAGCAAGATAGCTTTGGAAATACAAAAAGCCAATCTCTGCCTTGGGGTGACTTCAGAGATAAGAGACTACAGTATAGTCCCTACCTGCAGAGAGCTTACAATCTAGCAGAGGAGATTCCGCATTTCATGGATTTTGAGGCAGTGTTCATTTAACATAACTTCTCTGCAGTTGAGATAAATCTCACAACTAACGATGGATCGTGGTTGAATTAGCAGGCTTTTTCTTTCTTTAGTGGCTGATGAAATAATGATGCCTCTTTGTAAAACTCGTGTTGTCTTAGATGCAATGAGATATAGTAATATGGCTCACAGATAACTCTCCTCCAGGATCAAGGGAGCTCTGGGGGAAGAGGGTGATGGATCCCCAGAGGACAGCTTCTGCAAGACTTTGCAGGAAACGTGGCTATGTAAACTGCAGGGCTGGATAGGAGCTCATTTTAGGGGAAAAGAGAATAAATTTTGCAAGCATTTCATTTTCAAAGTCAGGAGTTTCCTATTACATCAAAAGAGAAATGTGTGGAAAAGAACTGGACAACTGATGACAGGAGGTAGAGTAACAGGTGGATGCTGCTCCCCACCCATCCTTTGCCCCCATTTAACGGAACAGCCACCTTCTAGAGAGGTTCCAGAGTGGTGAGATGCTCCCATGCAGGACGCAGGCCTTCAGACGAGCTGACATCATCCACGCTCTTCCCCACGCTGTACCCCTTGAGTGAACCCAGCTCTTAATCTAAAACAGAACGTTCAGAGTCTCAGGCTCTGTGACTGGCCTCTGAGGCGACCCCAACTCGATCCCAGGGCAGAGCAAACAGCCTTCCTGCAGGTTTCATTTTCCGCAGGCCTTTCCTCTCAGGAATGCAGTTATGTGGCCATTTCCCTGACCCGGCCCTTGTCATAATGAATCCTTCCTTCCCACTGAATTATTTCCCCCTCTTTCCTCTCAAAGATTTATCCCACATGCCAACCTTTAGTGAAACTTCTTTTGCTCAAGAAAAAATAAACAAGCAACCAGAACTTGAGTAGCCAGAGTTGGGACAAAATCAAATGGCATTTCCTGTATTTTAAAAGATTGCAAAATATTCTAAAGATGAAAAAGAATGTTGATATAGCTTAAATGCCCAATTATAATAACTGGAGTTCAAAATCCAATTAATGGCATCTTTCATTCCCACCCCCACCCCTCCTAATTTCCCCTCCTTGTTTCCTGCATTCCCTCCTCTTGACTGGTTCTACTCTTAGATTTTATATTTCTATTTTCTCAGTGTGATATCTACCCAGAGTTTGACTTTCCTATCATGCATGTTTCGTTTTTAGGATTTTTTTTCTCCTGTAGAGCCCTTACTCCACATGTTTTAACCACCCTGACCTTTCCATCTGGTTATTTTTACCCTTCTTCCTATTGCTTTATTATTTTCGCTTTCCTGTTTACCATTTCTCTTCCTTCACTCACGTTTCCATTTTTCTATTTTTCAAGTCCTTCTACATCCCTTGTAAAATAATGATTGAATCAAAGGGACTCCCAAGACGTCAAGGTGTAGGCAGATAAGAAACTGTGCCCTCCTAGAGTTACTAGGTTTCCAAAATAAACTTGACCAAGGCTACCCCCAACAGGTCGCCATGTAGGGAGGGGAGGCTCCCAAGTGGTGCTCTCTTAAAGGAAGAGATGTCCTCATCCGCCCAGAGATGAGGACAAAGATGGAAAAGGAATGGGAGTGGAAAAAAAAAAAAAGGAATGGGAGTGGAAGGGAGAGGACGTGTTGTATAGTGGTTCTAGCCTCTAGGGCCAGAATTCCTGTGTTCAAACCCCAGCCAAATATACAACTCTTAGACAACTTTTTGTGAGGATTAAATGAGATAAACATATTTAAGCACTTAGAACCATGTCTGTAACACAGTAAAACTATGTAAGTCCTAACTGTTACCATTATTTGCCTACGTCACTTGAGTTTATATCAGGTATAAGAAAATACAAATTTGGGGAAATATATTTTCTCTTGCATGTGTCCACCTGGGATCAAGTTTGAAAAGTCTTAAAAATAGTGATTCTTAAAGTTTAGTTTTCTGACCAGAAGCAGCAGCATCTAGGAACCTGTTAAAAATGCAAATTATTAAGCTCTACCAATGATACACCCCCAGCCAAACTGAATCATCAACTTTTAGTGGGGTCAAGCAGTTCAAGTTTTAACAAGCCCTTTAAGTAATTCTGCTAATGCTAAAGTTTGAGGACCATGACCCTATGGCAAGTATCCTCTCTATTCTAATGGAGCATCCAAAACACAGTATAGCTGTATCCACCCACCCCACCACCTACAGCAATATGATGAGCCTTTGTATGGTCCATGGTCATGCTTCTTGGAGCAACTTGAAGACAAGCAAGCAATAGGTACAATGTAACTATATTCTGAGAAATATTAGCATCATATCTTCCTTTGGCATACAGTAGTGAACTGCCTATTTCTTTGGATTTAAAAAGTAGGACCCCAAAATCATAGAGTGGGTAAGGACAAAGAATGTCCTTGACGCACATGGAATAGGCAAGCAAGACTAGGTAGTCCAGACATAAACTCAAAGATTAGTGCCTTTCATTTCTCAAAATAATCAGGTTGCCTGGCAAAAAATACTCAGTGACCTCTGTTTGATGTTTCTAAGTTGTTCATTTTAGGAGATGTTTGGGAAATTTTGAAGTTAATATTTAGGACAAATCACCATGTTCTCCTTCAGGAACCTCTTGATTGAAGTTCCCCTTTCAGGTACGTGGACTAGGTAGCCCCATCCATAGGTGTGATTGTGTGTGGCAGTGCCTATGTCCTGTGAGCACTGGGTGATCCCTAAGGACCTGTGAAGCTCTCTGTTGAATATGAGGGAAGGTCACATACATCTTTCTTCTTAATTGAATCAAGTTGACAGATGACATCTGCTGACATCCTCAAAGAGACAGTAGCTCAGAGGCCATGGCTTTCATCCATAGGCAGACTTCCCAGAAATCCTCATAGAAGAACCAGAATGAGGGGCACTAGGATGGCACAGTTGGATAAGAGTCCAACTCTTGATTTTGGTTCAGATCATGATCTCCAGGGTCATGAGTTCTAGCCCCATGTGGAGCTTCACACTTAGCATCAAGTCGCTCAGGATGCTCTCTCCCGTGTCCCTCCCATTCATTCTCTCTCTTCTCATTCTCTCTCTCTCCTTCTCCCCAAAATAAATAAATAAATCCTTTAAAAATAAAAAGAAGGGGCACCTCGGCGGCTCAGTGGTTGAGGGTCTGCCTTCAGCTCAGGGCGTGATCTCAGGGTACTGGAATTGGGTGCCACATCATGTTCCCTGCGGGGAACTTGCTTCTTCTTCTTCTGCCTAGGTCTCCCTGTGTGTCTCTCACGAATAAATAAAATCTTTTAAATTTTTTTAAAAAGAAGAGGAGGAAGAACCAGAGTGAAAGCATCTAGTGCAGAAGCCTCATTGTCTACACTACAGTCTCAGAGCCACGATTCCTGAATGCGTGGTACCAATGCAGTCATTGTGCAAGCACGAATTGTTGTATTTGATTGGATATTATACCTTGCTGTTTACTTAACTGGACACATTGATTTGGTTATCTCCAGTTTATAGATGCAGCAACAGATGCAGCTCAGAGAGGCTGTAAGGACAAAAGGCACAAAACTAGTCATATAACCAAAGTGAGAGCCCATGTTCTCTGAATCCCAATCCAGGGCATTTTCCACTTCACCATGAGGCATCTCTCTGCCAGCCCATAACATAGGATGGCCTGTAGGTCTTTAGCATAAAAAGAACATGGATTCTTGATGGGAAAGCCCCTTTTAATATCTTAGAAATGAAGAGGTGATTTGCTTCCGGAGTTTGGCAGCCCCTGTGTTGACAACCTCTGCTATCTGCCAAGAATTTTCCCAGATTTTAACCTGATAGAACTAGGGGGCTGGGCAGTGCTAGAAAGGATGGCACCATTGGTATATAGCAGTACTTTCCAAGAGAACATTTGTGGTTAGAGAAATTTATGTATCTATGCTGTCCAATATAGTAACCGCTAGATGAGTGAGTTTTTAATTTTATTTGATTTAATATAAACTTAAATAGCCACAGTGTAGGTAGTGGCTACCATATGAGACAACATACATCTATAAGATCATTTTTTAGTTGGGTTCTGGGTAGGTTCTACCTGGAGAAATAAGAAACAAAAATATAATTTAATCTCCATCCCCTCAATCTCTCAAACAAAATCACTTATCCCCAAATATCTATCTATTTAGACATGTGTCCCCAGCAGAACCCCTTACTGCATCAGTTGCTAAATTGTCTGGTTATCTGCAAAATCAGTACAGTGGTTCTCTATATATATCTTTCTCTCTTCCTCTCTCTCTCTCTCTCTCTTTGAGCAAATTCTGTTTATTGTCGTTTCCTATTAACCAACAGTAGGATGAGAGTCATGTATAGACTAACAATGAACATGCTATTCTGTGCATTGGGCAGTGAAAGGCGTGGATGGTGATGTGCCTGCATGGTTGTTTGATGACAGAGTGTTAGAAATTGGCATAGGGACTTATTCCTCAGCTCGCTCTCGCTCTCTCTCTTTCTTTTAAAGCATCAGAACCCCAGCTGTGTAATCACACCTACACACAGGACTGGCTCCCCTTTCTCTACAATGAGGCTGGCATTCCTCCTCACCTGAGACTGTTCTTTTCTCTGTGAGGAGCTGGCAGTGGCAGGAGGTGGGCTGATGTGCCATACATTTAGCAGTGGTGAGTTGCAATTTATCTCAGCTCTTTACATACTTTCCGTGTCAGAGATCCTTTTAGAAAGTCCAGCCTTCTTTATGCTTTTAGTGTAGAAGACCAGCTAGCCAAACTGTTCATTCAGAAAGCGTAAAGGGAATAAGAAATAAATTGTTTTCCCAGTTCAGCACACTTCTTTCCTTCATTAGCATGTTGATGATAAAAAAAAAATTGTAAGGTGCACTTGTTCCAAATCATTACATATTGCGTAGCATCTACAATCTGTTTTGCCTTAATGCATCATAAACTTTTACCTGTGAGGTCGTATGTTGAGTAGCACCCATGGCCCGAACAGGTACTTGTAGGCAGAATGACACATACACCCTTCACTCTGTGCTTGTCTCCAATTTATCTTCCTGGCCTTGTGGCGTGCCACACATTCTGCATATGCGACACTCCAGTCACACGCATCTGTTGGCTATTTCTGAGTTGTGCCCCCTCTCTTCTTACAGTGGACCCAGACTGTTCCCTTTGTCTCAAGTGCCTTTTCCTGACTCCTTCACTTGCCAAAGGTTTGAAAAAAGAGACCTGGGCTCCAGATATTCACATACTTCCTCAATTCACATTTATAGAACACCTGGACTGTCAGTCACTGAGTGGGACCCAGACAATGAGAAGATGACAGGCTAGGTTTCTGTGTCCACATCAGGCTCTGTGATCCTTCTAGCTGGATAGCTCTGGACAGTTGACTTAATAAACCCCATGTGTAAAATCACGAGAATGCTGCTTTCCTCTTGACGCAGTGGAATGAGATCACGAGCCTCCACCTAGTTGAAAGGCTTGTGTGTGAGCTAAGTCTTCATTGTCACTTCCATCCTTCTAACTTTCTGCTCAGTCCCACCCATTCCAAGGACACGTCCTGAGCTTACCAAGTTGGAATTCATCTCTCCCTCTCTGTCACACCCATAGCATGTTGGCTGAATGAAAGGAGCACATATTTCTTTCTGTTTTCTACCAGTTATTTACATGAACTTCAGCCTCCAAAATGAGATTTCAAGTCTTTAGGGGAGGTGCGTCAGGTGTCTGTCCTCTGTAACTCGTTGATTGCTTACGTTGAATTCAACATATAATTTTTGACTGCCTTCTGTGGGCCAAGCACGGTGTTAGATGGGGCCTATGGCAACAGGTATATAATCACATTTTCTGAATGCATAAAAGTTATAGCCTTACCAGGGAGAACATAATGAGAATTATTGTTTTTGTTTGCTTAGCACCTGTTCCTTCTTGCAGAAATTATATCATCCTTCCTTCAAAAAGTCCTTCCTGTAGTAACTGGAATCATTGGCCTCTTATCTTCACCCCCTTCTGGATCCATGCCCTTAGCCCTGTGACTGTTCTGGTCCTTCCCACCTAGTGGTATGGTACCTCCCTCACCCTTTGACTTTGTGCTCAGCCATATAACTTGCTTTAGCCAACAGAAGAGTGTAGAATTCAATGTGCCACTTCTGAGCCTGGTCCTTAAGATCCACGATGGGCTTTCCCTTCTTCTCTTGCACCTCTATAACTGCTCTAAGAAGAGTTTTCCCATTCATTCAGCCTGGTCACTAGAATGAGGCATATTAATAGCACATGCCTGAGTTTAACAGGCCACAAGAACTATTCAGCCAGACAAGCCACTGAAAGAGCTACCTGGTCTAGATCAGTCAACCTCTAGCCAACTTACAACCGCATAAAAAATAAAGGCTTATTATACTTTGCCACTGAGATTTTGCGGTTGTTGATTTCGTGGTAGTAGGTGGTCCAAACACTGGCTCCTGCTCTAATTGTCTGTCCTCCTTCATGTTCTTTGCTCTACCTGAGAGTTTGAAATATCTCAAGGGATGGCCATCTTCCTATCTCCCCCAAACCAGAGTCGTAGTCCTCAGTCTAGGGCAAGCACGTGACCCAGGAAGGAGCAATCAGAGTTCCTCCGTTTGACCTGTAATGTTAGAACCAAGGAAAATGTGAGCCTCCGCCCACCTGGCAGACACGATTCCACAATTCCACTTTTCTGGTGAGAGCCAGTACATCATCAACAGAAGAAAAGGGACAGAGAAGAGACAGAGGCAGGGAGAATAAACAGACCAGCATACTAAGAACAGTTGTCAAAGCCCTGACGCAACATCTGGGATTTGAGAGGCTCCCCAGTTTCAGCTTTCCTCAAACTTGATCAGTCAAGGGGCACCTGGGTGGCTCAGTGGTTGAGCATCTGCCTTGCGCTCAGGTCATGATCCTAGGGTCTGGGGATCAAGTCCTGCATGGGGCTCCCCACAGGGAGCCTGCTTCTCCCTCTGCTTATGTCTCTGCCTCTGTGTGTGTGTGTGTGTGTGTGTGTGTGTGTGTGTCTCATGAATAAATAAATAAAATCCTAAAAGAAAAAAAAAAAAACTTGATCGGTCAGTATTTCCCTCAGCTTCGTGAGCTAACCTAACGTCCAATAAATTTCCTTTTCAGATTAAGCTGATTTGGGTCGAGTTTCTATCTCTTGCAACCTCAAAAACACCAGAGACAAAATAAAGAGGCAGTTCAGCCTGAGGCAGCTATCATCCCCTGAGGTGGGTGGGGGGAGGAGAATGAGGGCCATGGGAGCACCGAGGGAAGGGCCTCCACCACCGGGGCTGGTGGCAGCAGAGAAGGCTTCTGGGGAAAGAGGCAATTTCCCTCCTGTCTGCAGGATGAGTGGGACAGGCTCAGAAAAGGGAACAGCCTCTCCAAGGGGTGGAGGCCAGGGGCTCAAGGTGAGAAGTGAGTTTGGGAAGTTGTCAAGGGCCAGCGTGGGAGGACCTTGCGAGTCAGCCCAAAGGAGGACTTCTGATGGCAAGTGGGAGCCCTGGAAGGATTTTGAGCGGGGGAGTAGCAGCCTTTTAGAAGCCCTTTTCTTCTCTGGCCTCAGGGTGGACATTGAGGTCAGAAAACCAGTTGGGAGGCTGTTAAAAGCATCCAGGCATGAGATGAAGGGCTCCTGCGTCCTGGCAGAGGCCTGAGGCTTTCTAACAGGGTTTTTTTTTTTCCTGAGTCGGTGTGCAGTATTTGTCTGTCGAATTGTGAATTGGAAAATTGAAGCCATTTTCTCCTTTGAAGGGACTTGTGCCTCCCACTTCAGATCTCGAGGAGCCACGCTGCGATAAGGGGACAATTGTTTGGCCACTTGTTCCCCGGTTCTTCTCCTAGGAGACTCTTCTGAATGCGCACAACCTGGGTGTCACCGCCCTCGGGCCATCAACTCCTCATTGTTCAAGATGTGCTGTGTTGCACTTACCCAGAATAAAATGATTCTCATTTACTTACCTAGCAGCTGTCAAAGCCTGAAATTTCATTCTGTGGGCGTAAGCAATTTCTCCCCTGTAAATGTGGCTTCATCTTGAGTTTGTTATCTGCCAGCAACAGAGAACGGCGCTGCTAGTCGCTTTTCCTTTCTCCTACAAGCAACAATTAAAGGCCAATTCTGCCCAAGTACCAATGCATCTGTTAGTGATTGTCACTCTGGAGTCAGGAGCTCAGGAGCTTCACTATTTTGCCGGAAGACCTGCAGATGAAAAAAAAAAAAAAGGCTCGGTGATATACAGAGAAAACCCAAAAGGAAGAAAAAAAAAAAAAATTAGGGACTTAGCTCCTTTTGGACCGAGCAGGGAAGAATCATTTTGTTTCCTGGGCAGACAAAGGGACACTGGCTTTGGGAGAAGGCAGAAGCCAACTCTTTATTGAGGAAGATACATTCAAATGGAAGACATCAGAGAAAGTGCTTAGATGAGCAAAATTTGAATTTCACCCTGGTTGGCCTGATTCCTGTGGCCCCTATAGATGCAAAACGCGATGGCCAGATTATGTTCTGTGAACTGAAGTGGGGAGAAGGTGAACGAGCAAGAAGAAAATAATTGGTTTCCAGATTGTGTGGGCAGTCTTTCCAGTTTTTGTAGAATTCTCTTTGTGATATTGCCTATGCATTTCCCTACAGGCCCTTAGGTAGGCAGGGACAAGGCGACCCAGGGCACCTGCCAGCCCCAGCCAGGCTCCAGGACACAGGAGGGCCTTGGCTTTGATAGCAGGTCCCTGTGAGTGCCCAGAGGCTCACCATCAGGTCCCAACCCACGTCTCTTTGGGGGTTTTGACCACACACATAATGAGGTCGCACTTCAGCAATGTCTTTGTTCGACCCCAAATGATGTTCCCACCCTCCTGACAGAGCAGCTTTTGTGTCTTATGTCAAAATAATCACTTACCCAAAATGATGGCTAGGCTCAGAAACATCCCTGCTTTAACCTTAGGGAATATAAAAAAAAGGAGTGTTAAATGTTTAACCTGGATTGATGAGGTTTGCTGAAACTATTGGATAAAATGAAAACTTTCTTCGAGGCATAAATCACTGGGGAGATTTCCCCCTCTCTCATTGATTTTTGGGCTCGGCTAATGATTCCAGCACTGAGAACACAAGACTAGGTAGAAGTTAAAGAAATGGAAAGCCACATTAACCTCTAAATTTTACCTATATGTTGATTTTTGACAGTGAAATACTATAATTAACCCAGACTATTTTCCTAAGATTTAATTTTTTGCTGATGTTCAAAAGTATCGCAGAAAAGCTGATTCCTAATTATTACATACAGCATTGCATAAATTTCTTCCTAATTAAAAAGCCTCTAAATTCTAAATAATCAATTTATGAAGACATATGGTTTTGAAAAATTGGGCATTTAATTTCTAAAGATTTATTGGTAATTTGTACCGTAGCTAATTAATTATGGTTATAATACTATTGCAGTCATAGTAGAGATTGATGTGATGATACAATTGCAAATTTATTTTGATATGTCTTCTTTAATATCAGAGCATTACATTATACTTAGTTTTCCAGCCCCTTCTTAATTATGCTTGAAAGCATTAGTTTAATGAAAGATAAGAGGGCTTGATAAGTGTACCATCAGAATTTATTTGAAAAACTATTTTCAACATGAAACAAACAAATTGTTTTTTGCCCTGGCAAAATGAAATTTGCAGTTGGTAATAAATTAGCAGACAGAAATGCCTTAAAATTAAATAGTATTTGGTACAGAATTTCCCATTAACCATTGTGACAATTTGCAGAGAGCTTAGCATGAGAAAGTAGTTAAACTGTACAGAGGAAGTCTGCAGACAAAAATGAATAGAACCCAACATAAACAATGATGGCATTGTAAACACTCACAAACACATGGGCTAGGTGGGGAAGGGTTTTTCCTATTTCCTTTGTCATGTGAATTTCTAGGCATTAAAAAAGAAATCTAGAAGCTGTTTTAGATATTACCAGGGTTTTCTTTGAAGTTGTAGGAAGAGGGAGATTTTTGATTTAGTGGTAGAAAAATGCCGCTGAACCCTTTTATTGAATAAAGAAACACATGACCCTGAGGAATCATGACACAGAAGCAAATTGCTGGTTGCCAGGAAAAAGGAGAAGAGGGCAAAAGTAGCTTCTGAGCTGGGCTCAGAGTACAGCATGCCAAACGCAGGTTAGCTAAAGAGCACGGTTCCACATGGAGGGCCCTCCCGGGGGAGGTGACAGTAACTGTTCATCTGGACATCTTCCCAATGAGACCCCAGGTACCAAGGTCTGCCCTGCCTTCCTTGTTTTACCTGGTAACGAACTGGGGCTTTTTGTTCTGCAGCTTCTCTAGTGGTCACCTTGCTTTGGATTGCTCTTGTTGACTTCTGTGACTTTTCCCAGACAGGGTCCCTTTGCTTCAGATTTCTTCCCTCTTGTTTCCATGGCACGATCTCTCTGTCAAGCTGTGTGACTTTGAGAAAGTCACTACGTAGCTCTTAAGTAAGTCCCACTTTCCTCTTCAACGAAAGGGTGCTACTAACAGAATCCACAGTAGCATTACAGCGAGGATAAAACGTAATGCGTGCTAACCCCCGCTCAGCAAGCTCCCGGGAAGCTCACCATCACAGTGCGCGGAGGAGAGGGCCAGCTCAGAGGACCGGGTGTCTGGTTTGTGGGAGGGCTTGGCATTGTTCGTTCATTCATCTTACAGATATTGATTGTCTGTCCACTCTGTTTTCAGTAGAGCTTATTTGCTATGGATACAGAAATAAATAGAATGTAAGCGTATTTGCTCTCTTGGAATCCACAATCTAATAGAAAAGAAAATTGTGTGCATAAAAATAATGCAAATCATAGTGGTTGTGCATGAGTTACACGGGGGCACCAAAGGAAGAGCCTTAGAGAGCTCGAGAAGGCCTGAAAGAGAAGACAATAAATCTCAGAGTTTTGAACAAAGGCAAAGTAGGTAGGGAAGAGTTCTGAAGCAGATAGTACAGCAAGAAGGAAGCTTCCGTGACAGATGTTAAGGTGCTCCAAGGAACTGGAGTTGGTTAGAGCTAAAGAGGCAAAGTGAGGCTGGTGACGGAAGAGTCCGGAGGCTCAGCAGGGCCTGGGATGATCTACTGGATACAGGCACCTGTGAGATGCAGAAATGCCAGAGGTACCTGTATAGTAGTGGTCACATTGATTTTTCCTCTCCAAAAATATAGCACAGGTTTTTTTTATTTATTTATTTATTTATTTTTTATGATAGGCACACAGTGAGAGAGAGAGAGAGACAGAGACAGAGAGAGAGAGGCAGAGACACAGGCAGAGGGAGAAGCAGGCTCCATGCACCGGGAGCCTGATGTGGGATTTGATCCCGGGTCTCCAGGATCGCACCCTGGGCCAAAGGCAGGCGCCAAACCGCTGCGCCACCCAGGGATTCCCTAGCACAGGTTTTAAAATAGGTAGTGGGAATCTACTCCAAAAAGAATAACCAAATGCATATCCTATTATATTGATCAAGTTTAGACTTCACAGTAATAGTTGTCGTCAAAGGAAAAAGTGATATAGCCTAAGAAATTACTCTTTGGGAATGTTTTATCACATGCATGATAAGCTTTTAACACGCTTTCTTCACTCACCAAATATTTATTCAGCTCTTATTATGTGCCGGCATCCTGCTAAGCCCTGCATGACTATATTAGCTGACTTCTCCTAGTCCTCTTTAGTAAAATATGAAGAATTTTGACAATTTTATATCCGTTTAGCACTGTTCTTTGGATTTTAAGAACCCGATATTGAATTTATTTAAAAAGTATTTCTTGAATAACCATTCTGTTCCAAGTCTGCATATATATACTTATTCGGTGGTCAGGTTCCACATTATAATCTTTTCAAAATTCATGGTCAGGGATTAGAATTAACTGTATGACTGTGGGTAATTCATTTAAACTCAGTGGGCCTCAATTTCCTTTTCTATAAAATTAGTCCATCTCAAAAACAAGTGTGAATTGTGAAAATGAGTGGGATCTTTTGATTAGGAAGAAATGTATCTCCTTGTATAAATCTCAAAGGCGGATCTCCATATATGAACTTTATTTTATTTATTTATTTTTTTATTAACATCAGTGGCAGATTTTTTTTTCATTGGAGTTCGATTTGCCAACATATAGCATAACACCCAGTGCTCATCCCATCCAGTGCCCCCCTCAGTGCCCGTCACCCAGTCACCCCAACCCTCTGTCCACCTCCCTGTCCACTACCCCTTGTTCGTTTCCCAGAGTTAGGAGTCTCTCATGTTCCGTCATCCTCACTGATATTTTCACTCATTTTTTCTCTATATGAACTTTAATTGAAGATGATAAAAATTTCCATATACTCTCTAACTAAAATTCAGGCTAATGCCAACTTACATCTTTTGGGTGACAATGCCCCTAATTTTGGATTTTGGCTATCACACAGCCTTACATGAAATTTATCGTCACTCTGTCTCCCTTTATGTGTCCATGCACTAGCTTCTATCTAAATAAAAAGGTAGAAAAGCTCCAAGTTTGGGGGTTAGCTAAAACAGGAAATGACTATGCCCCCTCCATTCCCATCCATTCCCCTCTGAGAGCTTACGTAACTGAGACGAGCTCCTGAACTCCAAGCCATGGTTTCAAGGCTGGTCAATCACCATAAACTACAGGAGCCCCATAACCAGCCCATGTGCTCTAACATAGCTCCCATTATTATCGATAAAAGTTACACTACTGTTCCGAAGGGAGAGAAAGGCCACAATAAGGCTTTTAAAAAGCTATTTAATATATCAGCTTTCACAAAGATAGACGGCATCACTAAGACAAAACAAGAAAAGATGTGCCCGACTTTGCAAGGTATTGGCACTGTTAATCATATTTTGAAATATTGCTGGCATATATCTTGGAAAACACAACACAGTTGCCATATTTCCAATGGGAGAGATGACAGTTTTAATGTTGAGATACACCGATAATTCCAAGCCCTCTTTGCCCCCCCTCCCCAATATGGGATAAACCAAAGAAGATTAGGCATCTAGGTGGGTTTGAGAAGCTTAAGTACTGAAATTGAACATCATAAATTCTGGCACATTCCAATACAAAGTTATCACAAAATTTCCTAAGCAAACGACTATATATGTGTGTGTGTGTGTGTGTGTGTGTGTGTGTGTGTGTGCACTGTGTGTATATGCTATCATGTTATAAAATTATTTACATTAACATTTTATTTATATATACAAAATGTTAAAACATAGATTTATATGCATATATAATTTTGGATGAACTTACGAAAAGGTTATTGAAATAATTAGCTCATTTCCGTTCATACTTCTCTATTTCCAATTTTTAAATACCTTGTGAGAAATCAGATGCACAGGTCAATAGATTTCACAGCTTTTCCATGTCCATTATTTTGGTCACACCAGTTCTGTGAAGTGGGTAGGACACATGCATTGATGTCCATTTTACTGATAAGGAATGTAATGTTTTTATCTTGCCCATGGTCTCCCAGATTCTATGTGGCAAAAGCAGAATGTGATGCCTGTTCTTCTGCTTCTGAATTCAAGGCTTTTCTTACTACACTATCCTGGCTGTGTAGCACGAGATCATTTACAGATAGTAGACACATAGACCTGATCCAGGGGGACATGGGTTTGTTGCTCAAGCCCCATGTATCACAGTGATGCTCCCCAAGAAATATGGCCCATGGGGCATGCTGATGTTTGATGAGGTTCTTTCCTCTCATTTCAGCTAGGACTTTATTAATAATGGCAAACACTTTGGATTGCTATTGTCCTTTCTTCCTTATTAAAAGAACCTTAATTTCCTTCAGTGTAGCAATGGTACCCATGTAAAATATCCCAGCGCCCATGAATATGGGGTAGCCATGTGACACAGTCCTGGCCAGCTAGATGTGGAGCAAGTCCCCAGATGGGGCTTCTGGAGAAGCTATTTAAATAGAAACAGAATTATTGGCTTCACTCTTTATCTTATCCTCTTCTTCCTGCCTAAAATACAAACACAATGCTGAAGAGGTAGCAGCCACCTTGCAAGCATGAGAATGAAAGCGACATATTTAGTTGAGTAGAAAGGTAGGAAGAGCCTGGATCCCTCAGAGCATTACTGAGCCACATCAGAAACCGATCTGCCTACCTTCAAACTTCTTATTCTGGGAAAAAATATAGGCCCTTATCTCATTAAGCCACTATAGTTGCTGTGACTGAACTTTGTCCTCATTGATAGAGTTAAAAGAGTTAAAAATGGGAAGAAGAAAATGTTAGATGGAACCAGAAGGAAACCCAAGGCATGTCTCTTGGGCAAGGATCATTGTATACAATTAGCAAGTCTCCCCCCAACTATCCAACCAACTCTCCGTGGCTAGAGGCCATCACCAGGGATGCCTCATGCTGGGACCAGGATCCACCACCAGTAATGCCTTGAGTTAGTCTCAGCTGCTGTTTCCAGAAAAGTGAGCCTTAGGGTTGGGTCTCTCTGTTTCTTTACTTGGAAAATAAGGATGATAATAAAACCTACCTCTTAGGATTGTTCTAAAGGTTGAATGGAAGAATAGATGTAATGTGCTTAAAATAATGCCAAGCACACTGGAAGCACTTAGTAAACGCCATCCTAAAATCTGAGAAAGGAGGGGCCAATCATTACTGATTCTGCATAAGTGAGATCTAACTTCCAGAGACCCAGTTATAGCAATTCTTCCTTTTATACTGGCAGGAACCTATAAAAAGGGTCAATTTCTTCTCCTCATTTTTTCTCATACGAAAGATACTGGAAGTAGGAAAGCTTGCTCAGAGAGTAATCATAATTTTAAAAAAGAAAATCCAGAAATATACATTGGGTGATTTGGAGGTTACAGCATAAATATCAAACCTAGTTCTCTTTAAAAGAACACACAATCTGATGTGGGGGAGGGAATAGGGGACAGTTTATTAACTAGGGCTTTGTGGCATGTTGCTCTGCCAGGTGCTGATAATAAATAGCACAAGGTTTCAGAGAAAGAATATTTGAATATTTGCCTGAGTCTTCGAGCAAAGGTTTATTGGTGGTCTTGAACTAAATATTAAAAATGAGCAAAAAGGGAGGATCAGAATGGAATGGAATTAAGTGTGCCTTAGAAGAGGTCTGATAGGATGTGAATGCCCCAGAGTAAGGATATCATCTTACTCATTTTAAAGCCCCAGTACAAGTACACACAGAATGAATTTCCCCAGTTGGATTTTTGGTAGTTTTCTGCCTCTAGGATTTTGTTTTTGCAAAAAACCACAGTTATTCAACATTTCTACATATGGGGCCAATGAAGTAGCTTATAGCACACCAATGGTCCCGGGGGGATAACAAGAAATACCAGAGAATTTTTTGAAGTCATCAGAGATCTACTATGGCATTCAAGACTTGAGGGCCCAAGCTCTCTGAGAAAGGAAGGCCCCAAACAATTCCCCCCCAACAATTTTCTTGTTCTTAATTGCATAGGGCAAGGAGTTAAAAACCCAAGCAAATGAAAACTTCTAAGAAGCAGAATGGGGTTTTCAGGATTTCATGGTACCTCAAAGATAAAAACTAGAATTTAGGAGGAGAGGCTCTTGTAAATATCCCAGGCTCCTCTTGGGATCCCTAGAAGACAATACCCCAGGAGAAGGTGAACCCACAGTTGACCCACCCTGACTAGGGCAAAACTTTCTGGTCAACTGAGCCCTTAATTAGATTGAGGTAAACTTGCCCAGCATTAGATATCTAGATACCTACTGCTTTCAGAGAGGTCAATGCTTTCCGAAGAAATATTATATCATCCAAAGCCTCCAAAATTTTTCATATACAACATCTCTCATTCTAACAAAACTACCAGATATATTGAGAAATGGGACCAAGAAGCAATAGATATTAGAAGCAGACCCATGGATGATCCAAATATTCTGCTTCTCTTTAAAATAAATGTGATGAGTATATTCAAGAAATAAATGACCAGATGAAGAATTTCTCCAGAAAATGAAGCTGAATGAAAAAAGAATGAAATAGAAATTCTGGAATGAAAAATGCATTACATTCATTAAATGAAGATGAATGTCCCAGTAGAAAAATTTAATAGCAGATTAGATACAGCTGAAAAGTGGGTAAGTGCTCTTTAAGATAGGTCAGGAGGAAGTGTTCAGACTGAAGCACAGAGGAGAGCTAAATGTATAGAAAACACAGAAATGAGACACAGGAGACCCTGAAAAGTTTGAACATATACATGTGGATTCCCAGAAGGAGAGAAGAGAGATGATAGGACAGAAGCAAATCCCAGGAGAAAAAGACCATGAATTTTTCAAAATTGATGGAAGATATTAACTACAAGTTAAAGAACATAATTTGAACCCTAAGCTAAATAAAACCCAATTACTTAAAGCTAGTTTCATTCAACACTATTGATTTGTTTATGATTTAGAAGTAAAATCTTTTGAAGCTTCATTGAGTACATGTGATTTCAGCTAAAGAATAAGATACTAGTGTTAATTTGACCTTGACTTTGCCTTTAAACCAGAGTGAACCTAGGAAGATCGGGCTAGGATCAAGTTACTCTGGCTTAACTTTAGAACCAGAACAAAAATACAGATTTCAGCCCTGTGATTTTATTTGGTTTAATTTGTTCTGAGGCAAGAAGAGACTGGGTCCCAAACTCTACTGCCATCCCAATAACCTTTCTCAGCTTTTTCTTTTTAAAAATCAGCCCTGATATTTGCCTGGAAAATCTTGTCGTTTTGACATTTGAGTGTTGGTATTTAGCACTTTTATTTCCATTTCTTATTCTTGTATAAAGTCAGCCATCATCTTTACTTTTTAGAAAAGGTGCCAAGTTTTACAAGCTGTGGATTCTTTTTTCAGAAAAAAACACCTAGATCGTTTTTTCCCCAAGAAGCTTACTGTTGAAGGGCAAAGCCTCCCTAATAACTTTTTACTGAATAGTTCAAGATTTCTTCTTTTCCTGGACAGAATCCACCTGGAGTCTTTCAGAGGCTGTTGATATGGCAAGGAAGAGCCTAATCTTGGACTATGAAAACTCTACTTAGAAATTACTCATGCTTTCACTGCTTGATTCTGATTTGAGGAAAGCAGGGAGGAGTGATATTTGTCAACATGTCATTGGATTCTCAGATTGTTTTACCACTTTCTTCAGTGATCTTTGTTACTTCATTTTTTCCAGAGGACTCTTCTCACTGATGAGTAGTCCTGGCAAAGCCCTGATGGTTTCCTTCCACATTCACAAGGGGTTGGCTGCACTCTGTTTAACATTCCAACAGGGTTAGCTTAGCCGGCCTGGAGTACTGCATAGCCAACAGTAACATGCTCCCTGGTAGAAAGCTGACTTGCTATTGCTTATCCGCCTTTAACTCCCCAGTGCCACTGGGTTTTTGTTTTTTTGTTTTTTTCCAAGAGTTTCTGCTTATTAGACCAAAGGAAGACCAGATGGCTGACTTAGTGTCCTCCATTTTTATAAAGGATATGGTTCTAGGGAATAGAGAATTGACCCAACGGATAGAAAGTAAGAATAAATATCCCTCAACATTCTCTTCCTTTTATTTTCTAACAGACATTATTTAAGCAATAAACAGAAGGGGACCAAATGAATTGAGGCAAGGTGTCTGTATTTCAAGGGTTACCCACAAAGAGAAAGACCCTCTTTGATGATATATCAATGTTATAGTTACATAAGACAAAGTGAAGTTTTTCAAAGTTTCTATCCTGAAAGACCTCCCCTCATTCTTCTTCTACTTCTACCCTCTAGTTGTTGATTGCCTCTCAAAGAATATAATGTGCTGACTGCATTTTGTCAAGGATCCTAACATGTTTCATGTCCTATCACCATTTAGTCTATATATTTTTTTCAATCTGAGGAAACAGAAAATTGATTCCATAGGATCTAAGAAAAAATACTAGGAGTTTAATCTGAAGTCCCTTCAGGCAAACCACAGGTCTGCCTAAATTGTATTTTCATTCACTTCTCTGCTTATTCCATGAGACTTGAGCCCTTCCAGGCTAAGGCTATATTGTAACTATGTCTTAATTCCCAGAGACTGCAGCAGAGACCTGGCATCCAGTGGAACTCAGGAAAACCATTACAAGTTTATTCTCTTGAGTCACAAGATTGATAAGTAATCTATATCAGTGATCAAAGATAAAATGGCAACCACAGTATGCTCACAAACATGATAAAAGTATTACTGTAATCCATTACTAGCTTGTTGTTGTGGGAATGCATAATTAAGAGAGAACCCCAAGTCTCATCTGGCTTGAGAGAGTGTGGTGAACAAATGGAGACAGGTACAGAAATATCCATTACCGAAGGCAATATGGGATGAGGCCAGGAGTATAGTAAACACTCTAGATCTGTATTGCCAAACATGTTAGCTACTAGCAATATGTGGCTATTTAAATTTAAATTAAATAACAAGATAAAATTTTAACTTCTGTCCTTTAGTCACACTAGCCACACTTCAAGTTCTCAGTATCCACATGTGGGTAATGACTATAGTATTATGGAGCACAGATATAGTTCCATCATCACAGAAAGCTTTATTGGGTAGTGCTGCTCTAGAAGTTCAGAGAGATGAGAAGGCGGTTCTATTAGGCTGGTCATGGGAAGTTTCATGGCAGATGTGACATAGGAGGCAGCTTTTGGCAGAGGGGAGACAAGAAAAGGGAAGATCTCCCAGAAGAGTGGTGTAAGCCAAGGAACCTGTTAAAGCATGTTTGGTGGTAGCATTAGTAGCAATAATATAGTCACTCTCCTGACTGTATTCCTTCTCTTCTTGCTTTGGTTGGATCCCACTAACCTAACAATGAGGAATATTTATGATCTTTGGTGCTCCTTCTTTTTCCTTGATAACTTTTTTTAATTTATTTATGATAGTCACACAGAGAGAGAGAGAGAGGCAGAGACACAGGCAGAGGGAGAAGCAGGCTCCATGCACCCGGAGCCCGACGTGGGATTCGATCCTGGGTCTCCAGGATCGCGCCCTGGGCCAAAGGCAGGCGCCAAACCGCTGCGCCACCCAGGGATCCCTTCTTGATAATTTTTTTCAGGGGGTTGCCACCGGTTTCCATGACTAACCTTTACCAACATGTCCTGGCATCCTTCCATATCCTGAACTGGCCTCACTCAGATCGCAGATACACAGATACACATACGTGTTGTCTGCGTTCAAACCCTTCTTTGGAGGTTTGAGTAAGAGAATAACAGTGAGTCAGAAGAGTTGCCCTGTGTGTGGGAGCACACGCTCTGAGGATGAACATAGTGCTCATCAGGAATTTAGTTTACTAGGGCTTCTATAACAAAATACCACAAAAGGGTGGCTTAATCAACAGAAATTTATTGTCTCACACTACTGGAGTCTAAAAGTATGAAATCAAGGTGATCATAGGATTGGTTTCTCTCAAGGCTTCAGTCTTTGACTTAAAAATGGCCACCCTCCTGCTGCCTTTTCATGTGGGCATTCCTCTGTGCACACACACACCCCTGGTGTCACCCTAACAATCTCATTTTAACTCATTTACCTCTTTAAAGACCTTCTCTTCGTATATGGTTATGTTTTGAGGCACTGGCAGTTGAGACTTCAACTTGTAAATTTTGCAAGGACACAGTTCAGCCCGTAACAGCAGTGAAGCAGGACAGGGGTCAGCTGCCCCACAGCCCGATCAGCAACAGCAATGAGCAGAGTGACAGAGGCCACAGCCACCACTGTCACACTGGACCTTTATGCTCAAATATTTTGCATTGCCTCGATTCACAGCAGTAACAACTGAGTTCTTCATTCCAGACAAGGCTTGGTGATGGCTGCTATTCACCCCACCAGCCCCTTGTCTTTTTTTTTTTTTTTTAAGATTTTATTTATTTATTCATGATACTCCATCCCAGAACCCCGGCATCATGCCCAGAGCCAAGGCAGATAGATGCTCAACCACTGAGTCACCCAGGCGTCCCAAGCCCCTTGTCTTGACATCTCTAAGTTAGCTTTGCCTCCCTCTGTCTGCCTTTATTGTGGAGTAGTTTACCAATCCCATGAGATTTTCTAGAGTAAACACTGTCTCTCTCAGCTATTTTTTTTCTTTTTTGTCCCATCCACACTGTTGGACAGTTACCTAACTGGGTGCCTCCACCATCATCTTTTCAATATCTTTTTGCTGGCCACGTCACGTGCCTCTTTGTTTAACATGCCTTCAGTGCTTTCCGGCTTCCGGTGGTCCAGTATTTGAGAAGTTTCTCAGTAGAGACCAACAACCTAATCTGCCACAACAGGCTTCATGACAGGTGAGTAAGCTTCCCAGTAAGCCCCCCAGATTGCTTCCCAGGCAATGTGGTAGTCAAAAGAACAGTCTTTAGAGTAAAAACGGATTCAAATTCAAATTGCTCACTGACATTTGAGACATGTCAAGTGAAGCAGAGGTTCCTCATCTCTAATGTGAAAATAATAATATCTTGAATGTTGCTGGAGAAGATCCTTTATAATATATACAAGGTGCTTGCTTGACTATAGAATGTTCTCAGTTAAGGGTGCAATAATTTTTATCATTCCTGACTCTCCTTTGAATACCTTCTTTCTGTACCTTTGAGCATACTACTCCACCTGCTGCCTGTGAGTGCTCTCCTTGTCATGCCTATCTTAGTTACATTCTTCATGGTCCATCTCTTTTTTTATATCTATGTGCACACACACATATGCATGCACACACACATATAGTTGCAAAAAAAACGGTCAGAGTCCTATTTGTATCCTTCCATCCTCCCTTCTGCACAACAGAGGTTGCTTATGTGAATTTCTGCAGTTCTCTGCCTGAAGGCATTTTTCCTGGCCATGAGAACATTCTTGGCTCTCATGCAGTACAAGCTAGAAGTGGCAGAAAATTAAACAGCCCTCAGCAAAAACAGATGGGAAGTTGGTGGATAAATCCTTGAGCCTTCTTGCTCTTTTGGGAGGATAACTCTCAAGTGCATTCTACACTCTTTCCAAGATGCTCAGATAGATCGAACTCCATTGGCCCACAATGGCACCTTCTCAGTAACACACCCTGTATCTCTCTGCCCCTTCACCATTTCCCTATCACTGCTTCCTGGGATTCCCCCATAGAAGCTACATGCACTGAAAACCTGTCAATATCTGCCTCAGAGAGAACCCAACCTAAGACACAAACATGGCAGCTGTCCCTTTTGGTCAACTGTGTAGAATAGGCTCAGTCCTTCATCTCTTGACTACTCAGTAGCACCTCCCTTTACAGGCTGCAAACAAATGGTGCTCACTCTGGACAGTTGCCACAAGGAAGCTGGAATTCATGCATCCTAGCATTATCAGAAGTTCTTTTACCATTAACGAATTGTTAAGAGAAGCCCTATTGGCTCTATGTAGCAGGCAAAGCCATGACACAATAAATGCCACCACAGCATATAAAATACGACACCAAAAACTAGGGGTGAGAGTGCTGGTGCAGCAACTTCTTTCTGATTGTGATGACCTGGTGCCCTCTGGCCTCAGCCCACAGCCATGAGCTCACTCTCCCTTGTTCCTTGAGACCAGAGGAAAAATGTGTAGCTCACAAATATCTTCTACTGACATGACAAAAAAAAATTTTTTTTTACCTTTATTTTCTTGTTGTTTCCCTGAGAGGCCATACAACTGACTTTGCTTTTGTCATTGAGCATCTGCTAGTGAAGGTTCTGCAAACCTTCTTCCCCTTCATCAGATCACACACCATATGCCATTATCTGCTGGGGTTGCACATTTTCCCGGTTGACAGTCACCGTAAACTTCTGCATGTCTGGAACACATTCATCATAAACTCAAGACATTATTCAAAATTGTGTTAACTCTATAGTGCCGTGCAGTACAAGGACCTCTTCCAATTGACTTGAATATTCAGGATTCATAGATGTGAAGCCCCAGAATTGTGTATTTTTAACATTGGCCATCAGAGTCTCTAAATTGGGACTGTGCTTGAAATCTCTGAACACTTGACAGCACTAAAAAGGTATACAGAGTATAGGCTGTACAAAATTTTGCTCTCTTTATTACAATGGACTCTGTGGTATCTGTCCTTTTCCAGTAATAAGCAGACTTTAAAGCTGCCAGTAGAACCTGGTGTGCACATCCAAGCCACCTGAGCATCTCCCCATGTCTGTTCTCCAGAAATTTCACTGCGCATGTCTCTTTGTATACAGAAAATACTTTAATGCCTTTTATACAATGGGGTCTTACTTTCATGGTGCTCTTTGTATAGTTCTTCAGTGTTCTTTGTCAGGAATTGCAGAAACACTGGAAGTATTGCTAACTTGGGTCCTAGACAAATTCTAAATCAGACATGCATGTGTTTACACTGGGCAGTTTCCCATTGCTGCAGATCTTGATCACTTTTTCATGTTGGTGCACCATTTACATTAATCCAGTTCTTGTTACCATCCATTTGGTTAGCCCATAATCCATCCACCATTCTCTCCTGGTGAGATTTTGTACTCTGGCCAAAACTGCCTGGATACCCTAGTCCTTAAACTGACCAACAACAGGACAACTGAACGTGGGTTATCCCACTGCTCACAATAGGCTGCCCTTCTTTGATCTAGCACCTGTTTACGAGCTAAGGTATGACCAAGTAGACCTAGTCTATAGCCCATGGATTTCCATTGCCTGGCTAATTAAAGGATGCTTTCCCAGGTGCTTCCCTTAAGTAGTTTCACAAATGTTGTCTCCAGTGTTTTCTTTCAAACCAGCAGCAAAATAAATGCTAGTAACATATTGCCATATCCCCTAGTTCTCATCTGAACAGGGTATTTCTTTTTATCCTGGAATCTCAACTGATTACAGCTGATTTTTAAAGAATTGTTTAACTCATGCTTGTCTTTATTTCTTTGGAACAGTGAACTCCCTGAGCCTACAGGTATCTGTTGTTACCCATATTGGGTCTGACATGTTTGTTTCATTTATTCTTTGCTAATTTGCTTCGTGGTCCTCTGCGCCTTGTTAGAGAAAACCTAGAAAAAAATCAGGGTGGTATCTAAGCAGAAATTTGATTACTAATGGGTGATGGGGTTCTCTTACTTGTAGAAGTTTGCAGGAGCTAATTTTTGGTATCTTTACCCAATTCTGTGTCCAGTGATGTCGTGTTACGTAATTCTTGAAATTGGCTATGGTCAGAGTATTTACACCATGGAAATCAGCAAATACTGCAAATCAGGGCTTCTCCCCCACAGAGAGTCAGTTGTTAAATATTTACTAGCACACCACTGGGCAAAGGTCAGCCCATATTTGTCATTAAGAGTCAAGATTTTATAGAAGCATTTTCAAATGTTTCAGAGGAAAGTGGAGCGGTTTCTCTAAATCCATGGATCCCATCCCTTTCAGGCCCAGTATTTCCTTGATATACAAAATATTTTATAACACGTCCTATACCATTCTGAAATGAAATTCATAGATAATACACTCTATCTACACAAAACTTTTTAAAAATAAATCAGCATAATATCCAATGACAGTACAAATGAAAAATAAAAGTTATTTATAATATATTACTTTGTATTTTAATAAGTAAATATCTGGGCATTACTAAACTGGAAGACAAGATAAGATAGCCAAATGCTCATGCTGTTATGTAGAACCAGTATGAAAGCAGGAGCTACAGTGCAAACCAATGGAAGTGAAGTCCTGGTAAATCAGAGTGATTTTCTGTAATGATAAACACTTGGTAAAATTTTGTGCGGTACAAAATATAATCCCTCAATGCACAAGGTTCTTGCATGTTTGAAGATCCTACAACAAAGAAACAGTTTGTGTGTATGTATAAGAAAGAATTCATTTCTAGGTTCAGGTTATTTACTATTATGAATTACCTGCATTTTAAAGTTGTGTGGGATCTAGGTAGTTCTTGATTGCATAGAACAGCTGACATCCTAGCACCCCCACCAAATGCCATCAGTAACCCCCATTATAGAGGCAAGCAAAAATATCTCCCAAAGATTCACAGAGTGGCCAAGGAGTAGTACTGCCATGATTGGAAATCAGTACTCTAAATCAAGGCCAAAGAACTGCCCTCGAGGGCCTGGCCTATACCCCTTTGTCTTGATGCATTGATATCAAAAAGGAAAATTTACTGGCTGAAAGGATGGTGACCCCTGGGCATCTGGAGAGGAAGTCCCAAGGTATCCAAACTCAGCAAATGGAACAGGTACAGATTACTGGGAGAGATAACTGGGGGGCTCTGAGGAACAGGAACAATATGGAAAAGACTCCTGTCCAGCAGGGGCAGTGTCGCAGGAGCCCAGGAAGTAGGAGACTGGGTGAGGAAGAGGGTGGGAGCCGCTTACTGACTTTGGGGAAATGGTAAGCTGCAAATGGAAGAGCCAGTTCTGCCTTAGAAATGGTCTGTTAGCAAAGAATTGTAGAAGGCACAAGAAACAGTCAGTATGGGTCATTACAGACCTGAGGACTCCTTAGAAATAACTGTGAATTATCTAATGGCTCTTGGCTCCTATTAATACATTGTGGTCAAGGTGCATCTTAGTGGAGAATTGATAGCAGACAGTTACTAGAAGAAAATTGATATTTGCTTTATCTTTTGTCCTATATGCCTCATTCCCTTTTTTCTCCTACATTTAATTTCTTAGATATTTATTTTAAAAGATAAAAATTATGTACTGATATATTAAGGCTTTGGTATTCATTAGGTGTTGCTATTAACCAAGGGATCTAGTTATATAGATGCTGACATAAGTTTTCATCAAAACGCTCTTTGTACCTTAGAGTTAAATATTCAAAGGTAGTTCTTTAGTGACTCCTAGCCTCTTCTCTTCTTCTCACCCCTGTATTTGACCTGCTTATGGTACAAACACATTACCTTCTCAATATTGTTGACTAGATTAGTTGTTCTCAAAATTGTTCAATACAAGGATCAGTTAAGAAGATTTTTATTTAGAAATTCTGTGAGTCATGTGTCCCATCCACTCTATTTTTTTAAAAAGATTTTATTTATTTATTCATGAGAGACACAGAGCGAGAGAGAGAGAGGCAGAGACACAGGCAGAGGGAGAAGGAGGTTCCATGCAGGGAGCCTGACATGGTACTTGATACTGGGTCTCCAGGATCACAACCTGGGCCGAAGGTGGCACTAAACCGGTGAGCCACCCAGGCTGCCCCTATTTTTTTAAGTGAACATTTTTATTGCAATATACATAGACATGCATAAATCACAAGTGTACAGTGTGATGGGATTTTTTTTTTTTTTTTACAACTGAATATCTAACCAGCACTCAGATCGAGAAACAGAATGTGACCAGAACACCAAAAGCCACTTTGTACCTTCTTTTATTCACTAATCCTGACACAATGGTAACAGGTGTTTTAACTCCTAATAGCATAGATTAATAAGGCCTATTTTTTATCTTTATATAAATAGAATCATAAGGGATGTACTTTTTTGTGTTTCTGGCTTTTTTTCATTCAATATTATGTTGTGGCAATTACCCACATTCGAATACAATGAACTTCATTCATTCTCATGGCTGGATAGAATTCTATTGCATGAATACATATTTTATTTATTCATTCTACCATTGGTATATACTTGGGTAGTTTTCTGTTTGGAGCTATTATAGTGAATGCTGCTATGACCATTTCTTCTACATGTCTTTTACATAAACATATGGATATGTTTCTATTGGGTGTATATGTGGGGATGGAATCATCACATCCTAGAATTCAAAGAATGTCAGATTTCAGTAGATACTGACAAATGATTTTCCAAAATAGTTACACAAATTTCCATTCCCATTGGCCATGTATGACTATCTAGATTTCTTCATATGTTTGCATACCCTTGGTATCATTGCTTGTTTGTTTGTTTGTTTTAATTTTAACCATGCTGATAGGTATATTGTGCTATTTCATTATGGTCTTAAATTTTGTTTCCCAGAAAAACCGATGAACACCTCCGTGGCTACAAGTGGTTGATTGGTGTTCAGTCGCAACATGCTAGCATGGTCAATATTATCTTCAAGGATTAATGTCTGTACTATACTTGTTAAATGTTTTTTTAAATACTGTTTTCTATGACAGCTTTATTGAGGTATGATTGACATTAAGCTTTACATATTTAAAGTATAAAATTTGGTAAGTTTTGACATATGTATATATGTGTGTGAAACCATCACCATACTCAAAGTAATAAATATACACAGCAAAGGAAACCATCAACAAAATGAAAAGGCAATGTACCAAATGGGAGAAAATATTTGCAAATCGTGTACCTAAAAAAGGGTTAATGTTCAAAATATATAAAGAACTCAAAAAATCAATAGCAAAATAATAATAATAATCATGATCTAATTTAACAATGGAAAGAGGATCTGCATAGACCTTTTTCCATAGAAGAAATACAGATGGCCAATAGGCATATAAAAAGGTGCTCAACATCACCAATCATCAGGGAAATGCAAATCAAAACTACAATGAGGTATCACCTTGTAACTGTTAGAATGTCTACTATAAAAAAGACAAGTTAATAACTAGCATTATCACATCCGATAAATGTTGGAGACGATGTGGAAAAAGGGGAACCTTTGTGCACTGTTGGTGGGAATATAAATTAGTACAGCCACCATGGAAAAAAGAATGAAGTTTCCTCAAAAAATTAAAAATATGTTTACCATATAATCCAGCAATTCTACTTGTGGGTATTTATCCAAAGGGAAATAAAAACATTAACTTGAAAAAAAAACAAGAACACGGACTTCAAAAGATACCTATACTGCCATGTTCACTGCAGCATAATTTCAGTAGCTAAGACTTGGAAGAAATTGTCTGTCCATGGATAGATAAAGAAGACATGGTATATATATATCTACAGTGGAGTATTACTCAGCCATAAAAAAAGGAAATGTTGCCATTTGCAACAACATGGATAGACCTTGAAGGCATTATGCTAATTGAAACAAGTGAGACAGTAAAAAACAAATACCATATGATTTCATTTATATGTGAAATCTAAAAACTAAAACCAAGCTCATAGATACAGAGAACATATTGGTGATTGCTAGAGTCAGGTGGTGGTGGGTGGGAAAGATAGATGAAGGTCATCAAAAGCACAAACTTTAGGGGTGCCTGGGTGGCTGAGTTGGTTAATTGTCTGCCTTCGGCTCAGGTCATGATCCCAGGGTCCTGGGACCAAGCCCTGCATCAGGGGAGAGCCTGTTTCTCCCTCTCCCCACCCTTCCCCGACCTATGCTTGCTCCCTCTCTCAAATAAATAAATAAAATCTTAAAAAAAAAAAAAAGCACAAACATCCAGTTGTAAAGTAAATCCTGGATATGTAACATATAGCCTAGTGACTATAGTTAACAATATTGTATTTTATATTTGAAAGTTGTTAAGAGAGTAGATCTTAAAAGTTCTCAACACAAGAAAAAAAAATTGTAGTTGAGTAATGATAAATCTTAACCAGACTTATTGTAGTCATCATTTCACAATATATACATAAATTGTATAATTATGTTGTATACCTGAAACTAATTTTTATGTCAATCATCTTTCAATTTTTTAAGAAATGAACATATCTACCACCACCCCTAGAAGTTTTCCCATGTGTTTTTTTTTTTTTTTCAATCCTATCTTTCTGCCTTATTTTCCTAAACCCCATCTTTAGGCAGCCATTGATCTTCTTTCTGCTACCATGTATTAGTTTGAGTTTTCTAGAATTTCCTTACATAAGTGGAACCATACACTAAATACTATTTTGTATCTTTTTTCCCTCAGCATAATTATTACAGAATTCATTCTAGGTTGTCACATTTATCACCAGTTCATTTCTTTTTATTGCCAAGAGTTTTCCATTGTATGGATATACCATAGTTGGTCAATTCACCTGTTGAGAGGCAATTGGATTGTTTCCAGTTCCTGGCTGTAAAAAAAGGTTATATGATTTTACAGTTCTACTATTAGATGAGAGTTTCAGTTTCTCCACGTCCACAGCAACATTTTATGTGGCAGTCTTTTTCTTTAGTGATTATAGTAGATGTGTCATGGTGTCTCACTGTGGTTTGAGTGTGCATTTCCCTAATAACTAATAATATTGATGCCTTTTCATGTGTTTATTTGCCATCCATATATTTGATGACATTTTTGTTAAATTTGCTCACTCTCTTGGGGTGAGGGTAAGGGGTTAGCTTTGTTATTTTTGAACCTGACTTTCTTTATACTAGATATCACCTCACTATCTCATATATGTTTTGCATGGTTTCCTTCTTGTTTTTTATTCATTTTCTCATTCTTTTAGCAGAATCGTTCAAAGAATAGAAGTGTTTTGTTTTGTTTTTAAGTAGGTTCCATGCCCAACGTGGGGCTTGAACACATGACCCCGGGATCAAGAGTTCTGTGTTCTAAGCCAGCCAGGCACCCTTCAAAAAATAGAAGTTTTAATTGTGATAAGATCCACATTATTAATTTCACTTATTATGTCATACTTTGGTGCCATTTCTGAGAAACCTGTGCCAACTCAAGGTCACAAGACTTTCTCCTATTGTTTTCTCTTCTAAAAGTTTATATTTCAATGTTTTACATTTAGGCCCATGATCCATGTTGAGTTAACTTTTGTATGTAGTGTCAGCTATGGATCAAATCATATTGTTTTGTTTATTGTTTTTTTGCAATGGATACCTAAGTGTGCTTGCTCTATTTTTTGAAAAGACAATTAATTTTTTTTCTTCTGCTCTGTGTAGAGGTTGAACTTCTTTATCAGAGAATTAAAAGAATAAGGCTTATGCCATAGATTTCATTTTTAAAATGAGATCATTTAATAATTAGTCTTAATTTTGTTTTGGTTGTAGCAGGGCCATTCTAATCGATTGGAAGCAATAGATTATTGTTGGTGCCGATTTTAAATTTTTACCAAGTTTTATGTGTCTCTACTAAGCAGTGTCTGCCAAGAGGGGCTATTTGTTCATTCACTCATTTATTCACTTGACAAACATTTGTTGAAGGATTGCTATATATCATGTAATGTTCTTATTATGAGGGTCATTGCAGTGAACTAGATAGAGTTGCTGCCCTCAGTGATATTACTTTCCATTATATAATAAAAAATAAGTGTTTGGCAGGTAATAATAAAGGCTATAAATTTCAAAACATAGGGGCAAGGGAAAGAAAGTAATGGTCATGACCTGGAGGTCTTGATTTTTAGGATCATTAGTATCTCAAGGCAACATATTCAAAAAGACTTAAAGAAAGGGATGGAATAAGTCACTTTTATATCTAAATGAAATATTCCAGACAGAGCAAAAATAAACTCTAAACTAGACACTAAAGAGGTCTATTTGGCATGTTTTAGAAATAGCCACAGAGGGTTCTTAGGTATTTGAATTAAGAATCTTAGACCGTGAGAAAGCCCTCAGTACTACTATCCAGTTCTAGGATTGCCAGTAGATTTCATCTTCAAAGCCCCTTCAAATGGATTGGTAGTAAATGCCTGGAGCTGCACTCAGCCTTCCCCCCACCCACCCCCCGCCCCATAAAGGTCCAGATCATAAATATTTTCAGCTCTGTGTGACATAATGTTTCACTCAACTCTGTTGTTTTGTAAAAGCAACCATAGACAGTGTGTAAGCAAACACATGAGTGTGCTGTGCTCCAAGCAAACTTTAATTTTACCAGAGGAGGTAGCCTGGACTGCCCAGGAAACCACCAGCCTCTGGGCTAGTGTGGCGTTGAGCAGCCTTGCTGGGATCTTTCCAAGGAATGCACCTTAGCCAAGTCTGCCCTAGGCTTTTGGGAAGTACCTGAGCCATGTACTTGCCACTGTGACTAACAACAGCCTCCTCATGTTACTGATTAGACCAGACAAGTTCTCACAAGGTGTTAGTGGAAAGTTAGATTTCTGGCCTCACCGCCTCACTGCTCAGTTTTGTTACACTAGCCCTGCCCTTCCTCCTTCAGATTTGCCACAAATTACTTTACATATAGGACAGTAATAGAATTCTGAGGGTTACCTCCCCAAATCAGCCAAAGCCTGAATGGCAGTATTTCCTGGGAAGCTGCTGGTAATGTCCAGAGTTAGAAATGAAGGCTTCTGCAGAGCTTTCTCTCATTTTGTCTGTGCTGCAGAAATACAAATGAAAAACTCTGCCATTTGTCTCTGGATCCGGAGCACAGAGGACAGTGGAAATCAGCTGTGTCCCCCTGCCACTGACCAGTCATCCCAGTGGGAAAGGAGAGGGGAGCCTGGCTCAGTGAGGGAAGAAGAACAGGCCTTTAATACAAGGTAGATCTCAAAGGGGTTGGGCGATTAATTGCATAAGGGAATACCAAGATGATCCTTTCTCTGATTTTCAATTTTATTTTTTTTCTTATTTTAAATGTTAAGCACTTCAAATGAGATTCAATTAATTAGAATATAGACTAAATCTGATTTTAAGAGATACCCAAAACTATGACAACATAAATGTGATAGAAGTTTATTTTCTCTCTCCTGTAACTGTCTAGAGAGAAATAATCCAAGCTGGTAGGGTGGCAGTGCTTCACATGATGTTCACAGTCTCCAGTTGCTTCCATCTTCATGGCTTTGCCTTCCCCTGGGCTGCTGTCCTCATCTATCCAGTCTGTACAGGGTCCTGTGGCATTCCAGTTGGCATGGAAGGGGGGAAAGAGAAAGTGGAAGCTGGGAAATTACTTTTTAAGGAAGTGATACAGAAGTAGGGCACAGCACTTCTGATCACATTTTGCTGCTGAGAATGAGGTCACATGATAGCCACACCTAGCTGGAAAGGACGCTGGGCAATGTGGCCTCTATCTGTGAAGTCCTAAGCTCAGATAATAATCTACTCTGGATATTTATTTTTTTATTTTATTATTTTTACTGTGGATTTTTAAAGGGGATTACAAATTAGATGGGATGCTAGATTAGCAGTTTTCAGCAGAGCTTATAAAAGAGTGGAAAATTTTTTTTGTTCGTTCTACCACATGTGTGAATTGTAATGACTAATGTTACCTAATACTTTAGAGATTTATAATTTTCCTCATACATTATTTTGCTTAATTCTTTAACGTTAGCTTCCTTTAAACTAGACATTATCTTTGGAAGTAGACATTAATCTTCCTAGATGTGAAGAATAAGTATGGTTCAGAAAGATGATGAGATTACTCAAACCCACGTATCTGCAGAGGACAGAGCCAAGACTTTTGTCCAGGCTCAGAGCTCTGCCATTTCCAGTCCTCACAGTCTTTCTTAATACCTAATCCTTTGGAGGGTTTCCTGTTCCTTGGCATTCACCAAATGGAATGTTCCATCATAGCAGAGGTCTGATACTTCAGTGTGCTGGGTAAGTACCTAAGCACCTGGATTAAAATACCCATTACTCTACCAGAACTTGAGAAATTTTCATGAGGTACCTGTAGGTGTGAGGCCCTAAAATTGCAGTGCTTTGGGAATCACTGCAGTGATCTTGCATTTTATCATTGCATTTGCTTGAACAGAGAGAGGAGATGTTTCATATTTCTGTCTTTTTTTTTCTTTTCTTGCCCTCCTGTGCTTATATGCATTACCTTAAATTTTGGAAAATTGCTTTTGAAAAGTCTTTGCTAATCTCTTTTGAAGCATCACTAACTCAGAATGAAAAAGCAAACAATGACAAAATGTCAAAAACTAATTTGGGAAGCCACCATGGTATCTTCTCAAACAGAAGTTTTCAAAGCCCTTGGTTGAAGTAGATGTTCAGAAGGGGGCTTTATACTCTGCAGTTTGAAAGGAAAGAGAGAGAAAATTATTTTTTCATCAAAAATCTATATAATGTATTCAGAGTGTGTGTGTATGTGTGTGTGTGTGTGTGTGTGTGTGTGTGTAAGGTACACATATACATATCATTGTTTCCCCAACAGAAATTTCACAGAGATTTCTACTTGACTTCGTGTTACCCTCAATTCCCATTAAATCACATTGGGCTTTTTTATTTGCCCTTTTCTCTGTCAGACACCAGGATGAATTTAAACTCCAATCCCTTTCCAATGGCCTCTCTGATGTATTTGCTACTTTTTACATTCCCTTTCCCTGTAGAGTCTGATGGAAATTCCTTTGGAGCCTTTAGCTTTCCCTCAGAGTCAAAAACTTTTGTGTTGCTAATAGAACCCAGCCTCATTAGCATTTCAAATCCTAAGATGCTCTTAGAGATCAGTGTGTTAGATCTGAGGGGCTCCCCAGCCACAACCTGATTTATCAAACTTGTTTAACTAAAATCTCCAGTGGCCTGTGCCTTTGACCTTATTTCTGCCAGCACATCTCATCAGGAAATCCTTTTCAAGGAGTCTAGGGAAAGACACATGCATAATCTGAGAAGCTTTACTGTTGTCCCTCTCTCTACTCTATATTGCCTGCTTGAAAAGCCAATCCATGCTTTCTTCTTCACTTTTGATCCTTAGATCATGGGTAGATGATGAGTCAGAGCATGGATAGATGGGTAGATGGATGAGTACATGAGTAGATGGACAAGTAGTTGGGTGGGTAACTAGAAAAGCAGATGGATTGTTAAATGGGTAAATAGATGGGTGGGCAGATAGTTGAAGTAGATGAATGAGAAGAAGGATGGGATGGATGGATGGATGGATGGATGGAAAGACAAGATAGATAAATAATGCAAGTCTTCTGTTTTGTACAATCCTTGCCATCTAATTAACCATAATTGGTCTTGGTGTTCTTGAGGCTGAATACCATTTCTGCAGAAAACAGCAAGTCATGTGATATGGCAAGAACAGGGTGGGGCTTGTCAAATAATTCATTGCTATTCTGACTCAGTGTCCAATTTGTACAATGAAAGAAATCATTCTCTTTTCTGAAATTTATAAAAATGTTTCAATGTAGTGATACTTAACCAGACCTATACAGCAAAATCGCTTGGAGAAGTTGCCCTAACTGCATATGCCTGGCCCCCAGACCCTGAAATGTGCATCCTGATTGAAAATTAACTGCCCTGACAGACTAGTCTCTGTGCCTAATAGCAGTAGTATTTGAGCTATGTGTCCTGACTTTATTTTCTTCTTGCAAACATTCCACTAACACTTAAAAAGTTTTACTTACTCTATCTTGGGCAATGTTGTAAGTGCTTTTTACTTGTATTACCTCATTTAATCTTTACAGCAATATTTTAATGTATTTACCATTAATATCTCTATTTTACAGGTGAGGGAATTAAGACATGTAGAGGTGAGGTAACTTGCTCAGGATCACACAACTAGTATGAGGCAAATCGTGGGTTCTAACACAGGCAGTCTGTGTCCAGACTCAATGGCTTCACCCACCATGAACGTCTCTGATCACTAAACTGAGCTTTCAGAGCACTGTGATCCAATAGAACTTTCAGTGATGGTGAAAATGCTCTATATCTGTGCTGTCCCATGAACATGGTCGCCACTAGCCACATGAAGCTTTTGAGCCGTTGAAATGTGGCTAGTCTGACTGAGGAACTAAGTTTTTAGTTGCACTGAATTTTAATTAATTTAAACAGCACAGTTGATCTCCAAAAAAAAAAAAAAAAATGAAGTGTTGAATTAGGTACTAAGGTAGGCATCCAGTTATAGACATTCTCCTTTATTAATAATATTAACGTGAAATAATTACAAAGCACTCTTAGAATCCTTTGTGCTTCTTTCCATCAGTGAAAAGAGCCTCGCTGTTCTTTTAAGCCCTCTGCCAACTAGGTGGCACATCTACTCTTAGCTCATTGGAAGATGTATTGAGATGAGACAGAAAAAGTAATTCAGGCAGAATAATACAGGGACGTCATGGGCAAGTTGTAGCGTGGTGGTGCCATTGGCATTTATTCTCAGGAGTCGTTGTTATATTTTCCATCTCCTCAATATTGCCATCATATATTAGGGGGAGAAGGGGTTGATGGAAATAATGGACTTTAAAGCAGGGTTTGATGGTGGAGGAAAGAAAGTACAAGGGCATCTGGGCTCATGTGAAGGAGATATGCAATCCTGCACCCCTTCCTAAGGACGTGCAGAGTGAAGTAGGAAAGTGGGAATTAATGAGCCAAGAGAGAAGAAGAGAGGATTCTAGATGAAATAATATGATAAAAGAGCCATATCATTCTTGGTATACAAGTTGAAACTGGGTAAAGCTTTTAAAAGAGAAGGAAGATTAAAGTGTTAACAGAACCCAAATGTATAGAGCTGGGTTTTGAAGAGAGAAAGAAACAAGACAGTATAAAATTTGGTGCAATTGTTAAAGGAATGGTTTAGAATAGAGGTGGACAAACTGTAGCCCATAGGTCAATGCCAGTCCACTGCTGATTTTTGTAAATAAAGTTTTATTGAACATGCCTACACACACACACACACACACACACACACACACACACACACACACATTTATATCCTTTATACTACAATGGCAGAACTGAGCTGTTACAACAAACTATATATACTATAAAACCTAAAATCTTTCCTATGACCATAAGCAGAAAAAATTTACTGACCCCTATTTTAGAACAAAAGAGGAATGTATTAGCACAACCATTTTGGAGTACAATTTTGTGTGGTCATCAAATTTTAACATGCACATCATCTTTGACCTGGCAATACTGCTACTAGAATTTTATCCAGCAGATGTTTGGCTACATATACAGGTAGGTCTTCTTAAACACTGAAAACCTGGAAACAAACTAACTATCCAGTAGGTGAGCACTAGCCAAATGAATTATATGTATTAATGTAGAGAGATACTATTCAGCTTTTGTTATTGTTTTTTTAATTTTTATTTTAATGATTTATTTATTTGAGAGAGAGTGTCCATGATGTGGGAGCAAAAGTCTACGGAGGGGCAAAGGGAAAGAATCCTCAAGCAGACTCCGCACCAAGTGTGGAACCTGATGGGGGTTGGATCACAGGACCCCTAGATCATGACCTGAACCAAAACCAAGAGTCCAACACTCAACCCACCAAGCCACCCTGGTGTCCCTTCTTTTTGTTTTTTAGTGCAAGTTCTATATGTACTGTTTATTATGAAGGAATTTCAAGAAATGTGCCAAATAGAAAAATGTTACAGAAGAATATGTATTATTTTATCATATTTGTGTAAAAGCAACAACCCTCCCAAGAGATATACAGATATATGCCCAGCAACTTTTCACTTTATATCTTCCAGATCAAAGTATGAGTTTTTATGAATGTGTATTACTTTTTTAAAAAATTTTATTTCCAATGTAGTTAACATACAGTGTTATATTAGTTTCAGGTGTACAATATAGTGATTCAACACTTGTATACATCACCCTGTGCTCATCAAGATAAGTGTGCTCTTGATCCTCATCACCTCTTTCACCCCTCTCCCCCCTCTGGGAACCATCTGTTTGTTCTCTTATCGTTAAAAGTCTATTTTTTTGGTTTGTCTCTTTTTTCTTTTTTCCCTTTGTTCATTTGTTTTGTCTCTTAGATTCCACATATGAGTGAAATCATATGGTATTTGTCTTTCTCTGACTGGCTTATTTCATTTAGCATTTATATTCTCAAGATCCATCCATGTTGTTGCAGAATGTATATTACTCTAAAAAAAAAACAAAAACAAAATCTAAATTAAAAAAATGAAAAATAATGGGATTCCCTGGATAGCTCCACAGTTTAGTGCCTGCCTTCAACCCAGGGTGTGGTCCTGGAGTCCTGGTATCGAGTCCCACATCGGGCTCCCTGCATGGAGCCTCTTTCTCCCTCTGTCTGTGTCTCTGCCTCTCTCTCTCTCTCTCTCTCTCTCTGTATGTGTGTGTGTGTCTCATGAATAAATAAATACAATCTTAAAAAAAAATAAAAATTTTTTTAAAAATAAAAAAATGAAAAATAAGAGGGAGAAAAGAAAACAAACAAAGCTAGGTCTCTCCCAAACTGAAAAATTCAATACTGAGGTATTCATTCAGGAGGGTAAGTGCCAAGTTGGGACCAACAGAAACTGTCGGACTTGAAGAGATGTCTTTATGAGTCCTGTGCAGCGAAAGCAGAGAAGTAAAGTGCTAAAGAAAGCAAGTCAAGGGTGGAAAGGGAGAAGTGTTCCCCTTGTCTTGAGGAATGGCATTTGTAAGTTCCCCGGGTGGGAAGACTTCATGGAAGAAACTAGAAAAAACAGGAAGCTGGAGAGAAAGGAACCAAATGAAAGAAGGACACAGTGGCCAATGCTGAAGATGGAGAAACATTTTTGAGGAAGAACAGATGTTCCTTGGGATTCTGAGAAGACCCAGTCTCTACACAGATGCGTAGACCCACTCCACAAATTCATGTTTGCAGAGCACTTTGGTGTCTTCTGGCCTAGGATCCATGGCCATCAACAGTCCTGGTACGTTATCAGGTGTTCAGATGGAAGGGCCAGAAACAGTTTCCCTGTGTTGACTGGTGTGAGAACTTCCCCCAGCCCCCGACACAGCAAGCAGCTCTGCCTGGTGGGGGGAAGCCCTGGGAAGTGCCTCCCTGCTCGCCTTGTGCCGCAGCACGTCCCTGCCTTGGCTTCCCAGACCAAAATGCACACAGCACTCAGTGCTAGTCATCTCTTTTTCTGGCAAAACTGTGGCAAGAGGAGTTTGTATGAGATTAACGGTTAAGAAAACCACACAAATAAATAAAAGTAAAGCAAACCAAAAACCATGGAGGAGGCAGGTGTGTTTTTTACAATGAGCCGTGTCTACCTCCCTGCAGCCCACCCCCATGTCTGCCTGCACTTTGCATGACTTGTGCCTGGGGTGGGTATGTCTGCGCCTGTGAGAATCTTTTTATTTAGACATCACAAGGCATTTGACCAATTTTGAACACGGCCGGCTTCAGTACGGGTACACAGAGACGCCTGCTCTTTCTTCACAAACCTCTCCAGTTCAAACATGTTTGCAGAGCATGATTCATGGTGTTTCTTTCTGGATTGTCCAGTGGGTAATTGCTATACGAAAACCAGAGAAACAGATGTAGACCGTGAACCTTGGCTATAAATTTTTGTTTTATGATTATGGGTTTCAAATGTGCTGTGTCACACTGACAAATCTACAGTTACTCCGAAACAAAATGGATTTTGGTCTCAAACTTTTGCTTTTTTTGTTTGTGGCTGGAAATACTTTTATTAGAGTTTCTTTTATCGTTGATCAAATACAAAACAGAGGAGATGACACATATCAGATTGTTATTCTATGTCACACCAAGAGAATATTTGTGAAAGGTTCCTTCCAACTGTTGGATTCATGTTTAAAATAGGCGTCGATAACTTAAACTTCATTTATCCCCAAATTAACTAGGCCATTTTTTGCCGTCTACCTACTCATTAATCTTTATGGTACATGGATATGTTCTTTAAAGAAGTGTGGATTGTTTGCCTGTCTTTCCTAAATTTTACTTAAGATGAAGAATGTGGGGGAAGACAGGTTTTCCAGAAGTATAAGAATTAGATTTCCTGATGAAGAAATGATAAGAAACATGTGGCTAAATTTGGGGGCTGCTTTATAAATTAATACTTGGATTAAATAATAGCTCTAATAGTTGCCATCAGCATAATTAACTCATGATGAGAAATGATGAATAGACTAGTGAATGCTGTTGCACTATAAGAAACCCATACTATTCTATTCACACGCATTGAAATAAAAGATCAGTATTCAAAAGCCCAAGTTTATTCCTCTACAGTTAAGAGAACCCCAAGATGATTATAAATTTAAAATGTTCTCTTGCAAAGAAAGAAAATATCCAATCTCCTACCATCTCCCCCCATCCCTGCACACTTTGTTATTGTTTTTGTGTCATGACATGGTATTCAGGGTAGAAATTAGGGAGCAGTCATTTCCCTTCCTAGGCTGTCCTCTAGCTTGTGAAATGAGAGTAAACAGAATTTGGGAGACACCATCCCCATCTTTACCTCCTTGTGACCAGTGCACCCTTCCCTTTGGAAAGATGTTTGAGCAGGAAGTGCTATGCATCCCCACCCCAACAGATACCTGAATACACACACTTGGGAGTTTGGGGGTGGGGAGATTTCTCTCTTGATGCCTCCTGCTGTGCTTTAAATGTAGCTCCTTCCTCCTTTCATCCGAAACACCTTTTCAGTGGCTTCCATTACAGCATATAAGATGAGTCCAGTTTCCAAGGAACTCTTAAGGACCGTAAGGACCGTAAGTTAGCATTTGAGCTGTAAGTCCACGCACACATGCAGAGGTTGGTACATAATGTGGTGCTTTGTGTATCTTTACAACTATCTTAATGACAGTGTGTTAAATGTTTTGTAAATTCCTCTGTGCAACCTAAGTCGTGTGTTTTCTTTGTAGTTAAAGAGTTTCTTATAAACCCCTGTTACAAAATGATGGCCACTTGAGAGAGAGAGAGAGAGAGAGAGAGAGAGAGAGAATAACAAACATAGTTTCAGCAAAATCTCACCCTTCTATTGCCCTGGACTTTTCAATAGCAAGAACTGAGCTTGCTGGGCTGAAAATTGTTTTAATGTACCTTCATAAAAGGATCTTTGACTTAGTAAGTGTGTGTGATGCATACTTTTCATGTTACACCATGAGTGCCACTTAGCAACTCCTGAAGACAGAGCAGCCGTTCAGCATGGGGCGGGGTGCCCCCTGACAGGCTTTTAAAGGGCCTGGATGCCAATGAGCATTCCAGCATTATCCACAGAAAGGAGACTGGGGCAGCACTTTTCTCTGAAAGGGGCAAGGAAACTCCCTCATGCCCACTTGCTTGACTGCCCTGTTTTGTGGGAGAGTTACAACAAGTAAATCCTGGAGAGGTAGTAGAGGAGATAGGGTGTTTTAAATCATCCACAGAGTTTCCTTCCTTTGATGTACTTTGCATCCTTTAAGCAAGTTGTACAAAATGACTGCAATGTGGATCGGCTCTCCCTTTGAAAGCTCTCTGCCCGGGTTTATTTGTAAATTTTGCATCTGTCCTTCTCAGGGTTTTAGGACCTGCTACAAGCTTTCTCCTTCCTCTAGGTGGGTCAATATGGGAAGGATAAAAAAGAATCTCTCTTAAAATTATTCTAATAAGTAACCAAGATTGGGCAGGGGCTAATATTGGTGAAAACAGGCCTTTGGAGGTATAAAACCTTCACACTTAGCCAGTTTTCAAAATATGTGTTTAATTATGTGGTGGTGGTGGTGTGTGTGTGTGTGTGTATGTACGTGCATGAGGTGATGGAGGTCACCAACATGCTGTTCAGGGTGCAAGGCTGTGGGAACAGCAAAGTAATTTTCACATTGGGCTGGGATTCCGGGGAGTTGCGTCTGGTCATAGTTCTCAGCTTTGCGGCCTCAGACAGGTCTCAGCCTCCCGTCGCAGGGCTTGTTTCCCCAGTGAAAAATAAGAGGGTGAAATGAGAATTAGTACTTGTTGCAGGGTACATACTGAGTGCCATACAAGCGCTTTGGGGGAGGGGAGCGGCTCACAGCAACCCACCCAAGTGGGTAGTAGTCCATCTCCATTCTACAGATGAGAACACTGAGGCTAGGAGAGATTAAATACTCATCCCAGATCACACCGCTGGTAAAAAAAAAAAAAAAAAAGAAGTGGAATTGGAATCGATTTCAGTTTCAGCCCCACATCCACTCCTGACCAGTCTGTCTCCTCTGATCAGGACCTGAAATCCTGTGTATCTGTGTGATTTCTGTGTGTGTGCGTGTTTGGGGCAGGAATCATGCCTTCTTGACGGCCGCCTCCAGACTTGAGAGAGTGCTTAAAAAAGTAAATGGATCCACGAAGTTGGATTTTTACTCCGGAGCAAATGCAATCCCTCCGGAGGCCCGAGGCTTTTGCAGGAGGGATGCAGGAGTGGGGGGGGGGGGGGGGGGAAGCTCTCCATCCAATGGAAAGTTTCTCGACCCAAGGCTTCCCCGAGGAGCAGCTCTCCCCTGCTCTACAGTTTAGGGCTTGCACGCGCTTTGTCGCGAGTGGAAAAATCCGTAGGTTGCGAGGGATTGAGCAGCCCGGCGGGCGCTCGGAGGGCTTGACGGGGCGGGCGCGGGGCGGGCGCGGGGCGGGCGCGGGGCGGGCGCGGGGCAGGCGCGGGGCGGGCGCGCTCCCGGGCTCGGGCCGCCGCGGCGCGGGCGAGGGCGAGGGCGCGGGCGAGGGCGGACCCGGAGCGGAGTCGGCGCTCGGCGCGAGCCGGCGGCGGGGGCCCGGCTCCTCCCCCGCCCGTTTGCACAAGCACCCCTTGCATTGTTTTTCAGGTGAGAAATGGGAAAGAAAGAGGCGGCTCGCGCGCTCGCCCGCTGCCTGCCTCCCGGGCTGTCTGCTTTTGCAGGGCTGCTGGGAGTTTTTAAGCTCTGTGAGAATCCTGGGAGTTGGTGATGTCAGACTCGTTGGGTCATTTGAAGGTTAGCAGCCCGGGAAGGGTTCACCGAAAGTTCACTCGCATATATTAGGCAATTCAATCTTTCATTCTGTGTGACAGAAGTAGTAGGAAGTGAGCTGTTCAGAGGCAGGAGGGTCTATTCTCTGCCAAAGGGGGGACCAGAATCCCCCAAGCGCGCTGCTGGAGGACCGGGATGCCGAGGACGCGAGCGAGCCGGGCAGGGTCTGTCTGGGCACCGTCGGGCTAGGATCCGGACCGCCTTCGGAAGGCTTCTTGCAGGCATTTGCTTGGAAGGAGAACTTGGGATCTTTCTGGGAACCCCCGCCCCGGCTGGATTGGCCGAGCGAGCCTGGAAAATGGTAAATGATCATTTGGATCAATTACAGGCTTTTAGCTGGCTTGTCTGTCATAATTCATGATTCGGGGCTGGGAAAAAGACCAACAGCCTACGTGCCAAAAAAGGGGCAGAGTTTGATGGAGTTGGGTGGACTTTTCTATGCCATTTGCCTCCACACCTAGAGGATAAGCACTTTTGCAGACATTCGGTGCAGGGGAGATCATGTTTGACTGTATGGATGTTCTGTCAGTGAGTCCTGGGCAAATCCTGGATTTCTACACTGCGAGTCCGTCTTCCTGCATGCTCCAGGAGAAAGCTCTCAAAGCATGCTTCAGTGGATTGACCCAAACCGAATGGCAGCATCGGCACACTGCTCAATGTAGGTTTATTTTTTCCCTTCTTCTACCAAGAAAAAAAAAAAATGAATTGTCTCTCTTGCATGCAATAAAGACGTTGGAAGCAAACTGCATTGGTAGCAAGACAAAGGATTTAATGATTTAATGCTGAAAGGGTGTGATATGCTGGCGTGCATATTGATTCCCTCTGCTGAAAATTTCCTGTTAGATGTTTTCTTCCCAAACAACCCCTCCCGAACCCCGCTCCTCTCCTTAACCAACCTTAGGGTCTCTCGAAAAACGGTTTTTAAAAATATGCATGGAGGGGGTGGTGGTGAAAAGTAGAGTGTGACCACAGGACTTTGAAACATTCTTCAAGTAAGGCAGTTTGACACATTGTGCAGTTTTTTACTAAAATGTATGCAGAGGGGAATTTAACTTTGCTGTTCTTTGGATTAGCTGCTAGTTGTATATATTCCCCCCTTGTGTGTTTCAACAGTCCCAAGTAATTAAAATATGACATCGTCCTTGCAAGGAATTTAGCCTAATTAGGGTGGCTGCTGCTCCTGAAGTTCATAAACCACCAGTTAAAGCTGCTGCTTCCAATGTTTTCCTTGCTAAGGAAAGGCAATATTTCTTAGCATTGACCCTGCTGCCACCTTTCCGAGTCACTTTGTTGCTCTAAGAAGTTGCTGTTTTGCTAGAAAACTACTGGCAATGAACACCCCTTGGGCTGAGCCATCCATTATTTCCATATCTTGCAATTCATCCTCGAACCTGGACATCACTTAAAGGAAAGGAAATATAAGTGGAGTAGCCCAGTTTTTTTTTTTTTTTTTTAATATTGACTATTTGGTTATCTGATGCTGACATGATGCCGAGGCACGCATCTGGTCAACAGTAGTGTGGCTGCAAGGCTTGAGAAATGACCAGGAGCCCCAGAAAATCCCACCTTCGGGTGGCTGTGGTGGGAGCCTGCAGGATGCATCGCTGCCCTGACAGTGATTTAGATAAATGGCTCAGCTATCTATCAAAATGTTTTTAGTACTTTATTTGACAATTCATTGGAGCATTAGCCTGAAAATGACATTTTAAATCTTTGTTTTCAAAGAGGTCAAAGTTTAACTGGAAGAAATTGAGTTTTCCTAATAACATGGTGCCTTATGTAAAGAGGGAGAAGAAAAGGGAAAGAGAGTGGACAGTGACCAGATTTAAATTGCTCTCTCTGAAACTTTGTCTTAGCAATAAAGACTCGCTTCTTGGGCCAGGAAATCAACAGGTTTGTAGCTGAAAAATCAATAACCATTTGATGCCAACAGTCTGGCTGTCTGACTTAATATTTCGTAGAGCCATAACCAGGGCAAAAAGAATATAGTTTTCAGAAAGTGTCTTCATCTTCAGCGGCTCCCCAAATGCCTTTTCTTTCCTGCTGTGCCTGTTTTCTTTCTGGAGAATTCAAAGAAACTCAGTGTTACAAAATAATTTTTATAATCCACTAACAGATCTTTCAGACCTGTCCTCTCCGTAGCAGTTAAAAGAGTGTGAACAGTTTCACTCGGGATCTCAGGGAACTGGGGCTCTCCAGAAGTTTTTCTTATAAGAGAAAGTTCTATGAAACATATTTTTAATGAAGGGAGGGGGGGAATGCTCAGGACCCTTGGCGGAAAGCTATTAGACCTAACAGAGCCTTCACAAGTAGACATTCTCCCTTTTGTAATTAACCCTCCAAACATGCCTATTAAGTTGTAGGAGTAGGGGGAAAAGCTTTGTTTGTTCTTGAACAAGTTAAACAAGGGATTTGCCTTATCTAGGGAGAGCGAGTGGTGAATGTGTCATTCGCCTAGGGCCAGCCGATAAGCAAGAAGTGTTGATAACAGCAAAGTTCAGCTAATCAAAGAAACTTGCATTAGAAAAAGTAAATAAAGGCGTTTGACAAAGGGATTTCAGAAATTCCAGTGTCTTATTTTTGTAAGCAGGGCAATTAGAGCTTATTGTGGTCAATTTCACAAGAGTTCCACTCGCATACCCCCCAGCTATAGGTTAAATGAATAAATTGTAAAAATTGCATATGCCCCTGCAGAGCACTTTATCCTCCATCAACCACTTTATGACGGTCAGTTTAGTTCTTCAAGAGATTCAGGTTTTTAAGCGTAAATAAAAATTCTAACAAATGTCTGCCACATGGTGTTTGGTTCGGGGTGGCATGGGTAGTAAGGACTTTTGAAATGAAAGCATATTAGGGCTTCATTTGGATAAGTAAGAACATAAAAACCACAACCTTTTCCATTTTACTTAATGACTGTTTTGACGAGAAGCAGATCTGTTTGCGCTCTTCACACAGAGGAAACAGTGGGCAAGGAGAAAAAAAAATAGCACTGAATTCCTACCAAAAGTATTTTCTGCTTTGAGATTCTATTTTTGACATGTGGTGTGTATGTGTGTGTATGTGTAGTAATTGGAGTAAACCCTTTGAATGAAAAAACACATCAGAAGCGGTCTTTGAAAGGGGTCAGGATATTCTTTTTATTTTCTTTTTAAAATTTTAACGACAGATAAATGATATGCCAACCAGCTACCGGTTGGAGTAGGGCCTGCAAATGGCTTGTTATAAAAATTCGAAGTCAGGATTAGCGGGCTCTAAGGGAATGTGGTATAAATAATACGATTTCAGACTGCCCCTGGAAGGTATCATAGTCACAAAGTTTCTATTCATATGCCTCCTGGATTATCTCGGTTTTAGGGCTGCTCCAGATGTTTTCAGCATTCATTGCTCAGTGGGCATAGGATAAATCCTAATATTTGTGGTCTAAATATAGTTGCTTACGGTGAAATCCTGAGTGTGACAACTTCTTGGCCCTCTTCCCCGTCATCTCCATACTCAGCCCATCAAAAGAAAAAAGGAAAAAATATTTTCTTTTTGAAATAGTATTTTGCCCATTTAAAGAGGATAAATCATCTGTTTTAAAAACAAACAGTGATGTGTGATCAAGGAAGGAAGAAAAGTCCCCTTCTCAAAGCCCTGGGACCTGAATTTTAAGTATTACACAGTATCCAAATCCTCTCCTAGTGAGATATAAATTGGGGTCAAAGTGGCAAAATCAAAGATACTCTCTGAAAGAGACGAAATAAAGACTGAAATAAAGACTGACAGCCACCGTATGAATTGAATGGGGTTTTGAATAAATATTTCGATGAAAAGGCTCAATTGTTTTTCTAAAGTAGGACATAATTTTCTGCTTCTCAGCCACATGACAGTGGTAACTAATACCATCAGAAAGAAAAAAGAAAAGGAACTTTTGCTTACATCTCCCGAACACAAGATAGGGTCACTTGAAAACAAGCAGAAGATTCACAAAGTTTTCCTCCCCTGTAGGAAAAAAAAATACTAAAATTTTGTCATTACGCTGATAACTTGGTACTTTGGGTAGGGAAGAGTTGATGAGCAACCTAGAAGGAAAGAAAAAAAAAAAAAAAAACAACGCAGAAGTTTTAAATTTTCTCACCATAGAGTGTGGATTCCAAAAAATAAGATAGGAGAAGTAGACCTCTGTCTTCTTAAACTTAGGCTATGGAATTGATCTGGAAGCTCCAGCTGGCGTTCGATTCGCCAGCCCAAACGCGAAAGCCTTTGGTTTGAAACAGGCCTTTTAAAAATATTTATTTATTTATTTATTTATTTATTTATTTATTTATTTATTCAACCAACCTTATTAGATAAATGATCAGAATTGCCGTTTCTGATAACTGACCTGAAACAGAAGTTTTGTTCTTATTTCTGGAAGCCTGGCTTTGACCATATATAACCAGTCAGTACTGTCATGAACTTTAAAACATAAAAGTAAAAGAACGTTCTTCTGGATATCAGATGCTTGTAATTTTATCTTCAACATGTTAAGTCTCTGAGATGAAAAGAGAAGAAAATCATACATTTTCTCCTTTGTACATTCTCCCAGCATCAATAAACTATCTCTGAACGGAATACATGAGAAATGATTAAGATTGTAAGTTCTGCTCTCAAGGAATTTGTAATCTTTAAAATCAGATTTTTTTGTTTCTTTCTTTTCTTTTCTTTTTTTTTTTTTTTACAAAAGGCTAGGAATTTTTAAATGAGAAAGTTACTCTCTAGGAGGAAAATAGAGATGTGAAACCGAGATGCAAAATACAGAACTCTCTTCAGGTCACACAGGACTTATTAAACAATAAACGCAGTATTCATATTAGAACATCTTAAAAAGAATCTTCTACAGAGTTTGAGTTACATGTAAGTGCTAATAAATTTATCTTTAAATGACATTTTTATATTTTAAATGTTCTACTATAGATTCAGTTAACTGTCAATTAAATACATTCTTTTGGAAATGGGAGCTTTTGATGAAGGTTAATCAGAAAAATCTTGGCTAAAAACCTTTCCAAAAGATATTAATGTAGAATCTTGCCTTTCAAATTATAGGGTAGTTAGGGCAATCGTACATCTCTGGTTTTCTAGAATAACCCACTTCCAGATATACTGCCACAATTCCCACATAAATCATGGAAATACGCCAGATATTTCAATATTACGACATTTCTGAGGCTGCCCCTTGAACCCAGGAGTGGCACAGAAAGTCTTTGTTTGGATTCTATGGTCAATATAGCTAGAGCGCTCGCAGTTTAATTTTTCCATTATGACTGAACACTGCCTTGTGCTTCTGGGTCATTCTTCTGAACACGAATTCCTTTTGTGGCAAACTGTAGATCTGTAAATAGCACCCCTTGCAAAATGGATTTAAGTATTATGGCTGTGGTTCTGATTCCAGCACGTGTGTATTGGGAGTGGGGGAGGGGTCGACTTATTAAATGGAATCACTAGGAACAAATCTGTATCAGTTCTCTGCCAGCTTCTTTTAAAAAGTTGAAATGGGTGGTGATGGGGAGAGGAGAGCAGAGTTAACTCAGGTTCCAGATTTATCAGTATCCTGTCTGTAAGTGGCTTGGCCTAAGTACCTCTTGTTAAATAGGAGATGAGATAACCTTCCCCATCTGTAAGATCTAATAACACAACCTCATCAGTCAATATGTTGCCCTGAATTCTTTTTTCCTTTCTGGCTTCCTTACCTCATCGTTAAGAAGTTATGATTCCCGCCTCACCCCACACCCCTAAACCCCTTTAAATGAATAATAAAAAAAAAGTTGCCCAAGTTCTCTCCACCTGGGAAGTAGTAAGGGTGAGTCTGCAGGTATCATTTATCTTGAGCTTTATTATTTATCTTGAGCTTTCAGAGCTTCTTAGATGAGAATTCAAACAGGCAATGGAACTGCTGACTTGCTTTTTCTTTGGACTTGCAGGGTGGGGAGCTGAAAGGGGGCCATTCAGTAAGATAAGACTCTTGGTCCCCTGTACGATAAGGCGAGGATAACAGGAACTGACGTCAGCCAGGCGACCCAGGCTGGCCAAGCATTTCCTCTAGTCAGGGCCCATGGATTCCAGGAGTCTCCAGGCCTCCCCCCGCTGCTGCTGAACTGAACCAGCTGGGGGTGGGGGTTGGGGGGGGGCATGAAGAAAGCTACTTTCCACAGGAGTGATGGTGGGTGACCATGTCCCTATTCCCCAAAGGAGATTCCTCTAAATAGAACAAAGAATCACTGGGGTGGAAGGGAGTGATTTCTCTAAAAGCAGATTCTGAGAATATAATTGCAATTTTACGTTGTCCTAGAATAGGTATTTGTTTTCCAGCTGTCCACAGTTTTCCTCTGATGTGTCTTGAGCCGGTCTATCCAGCACTCACCAAATCCCATCATCCCTGAGCCCCGCCAACTCTCTGTATAACAAAATGGGAGGGAATTCACCTTGTCAGTCAGTCCCTGGGACTCCTATTTACTTTCCCAAGTACCGAGTTCCCACCCCCATCCGCATCATATGACAGCGCTGCTAAAACCATTTCATCTGCCACCAGCCCTGACAGCGTCCAGCAGTTTTTGCTCTCCTTTCTCCCGTCTTTTCTCTTAAACACAGATTATTTTTGCCTTCGCGAGTATCTGTGATTTGAGGTCCGGAGGGGAATCTCGAATGAAAGAGCCTATTTTTTTTTTTTTTTCCCAAGTTCACAGGTTCTCCAGACTCTACTCTTTTCTCAAAGATTGCTCTGTTGTTGTTGTTTTCAAGTTTGAGTGTGGAATAAAGGGTGACTCTCCTGATTTGACCCAGATATGGTGAAATGTTTTTTTTGTTATTATTGACCAATTACTGTTTGCCACAGATTGCATTTGACCACATCAGGAAAGACCAAATTGCTGATTCCAAAATACTCTCTGGTAGAAGTAATGCAGATGAGACCATAAGACGAGTATGTCTGTTAACTGGTAGAAAATTTGGATCAGACGTTTATCTCGGTTTTTCTCTAATTTCCAGAGCAAATGAAGACCTCACCTAATAAATGCCTCTTCTCAGAAATATTAAAGCTTTCGGGGCTACAGTACCTATGTCTTGTTATCAAAGTCCATAATTATAAAAAGGCTGATGATCTGAAGGCTGTTTCAGCTTCAAAAGATTTTTTAGGGTCTGGTCTATTGGAAAGCTTGGGGGTATAATTAAGTAAAATGGAAATGGAGGCAAGCGAAATTTAGTTCCTGATGTTTTAATTTAGCTCAGTACTGCCATGTGTTATTGAAGAGAATTCTTAAAGGCAAACATAATTATTTCATTATGGTCCTCAGAATGCTTTCATTGGCTTTAATGACAAGAAGCTGTATAAAAAGGCATACATTTTAATTAGTCCTTCTTATATTTACATCAGATAAATAACAAATAATTGATGAAAAACAAGTCTTTGGAATGGATGATTTCACATAGTGCGCTGGTTACAGTTTAATGATGAAACATTTCTCTGTTGCTTTGCATTTTAATTATCCAGACATTACAGTAGTGGTGCCATGGAGTTAAAATACTGTTGTTGCCATTTTATTACAAAAAAATCACAATTAATGCCTATGAATCAGAAGTGGAAAAAGGTAGCTAGAAGCGCATCTTAGAGGAAGCAAATTGCCAGTCCCATTAATTTTACTACGTTTGTTAGCACTCACTTTGATCACTTTTTATCTTTTATGCTTTATCCTTTTGGGTTAAGACTGTCAGGGGTTTCACATGCGTTTTTATGGCCACATCTCCTAAATACCTTTCTGTCTCTCTTGCCGCCTGTTAGGAAGACTTGCCTGAAAGGTACTTTGCCAAATGTGTGCTGGAAATTCAGAGCCTTTTTTCCATGTTGCAGGCTGCCTTACCTTTGATTTTATATGAAAACCCATTTCACATGATTCATCCGTTTTGGTGTACAGAACACTAATTGTTATTATTGATTTTAAATTCCGTGACCATTACAAGTAACCCAGATGACTGGCAGATAAAGGGTAATAATCCATGGAGTTCTGGAACTGTTTCATGTTTGTCTGGAGTACTTTATGTGATCAATATTAACTGCCCCATTGAAACTAACTGCTGTATCAAATAACAGTCAATCAAATGAATGTGCTTAGAGATTATTTATTGAAAGCTTTAATTGTTCACTGGGGCCCTGCTTATCAGAGGGAACAATAGGAATTAGAGATAGGATGAACAGGTTTGGATTTGCAAAGAAAGTTGGAGGATGCAGTAGAACAGGGCATCTCTCTGCTACTTGGGCAAGTTTCCAGAAACCCGTGTTGGGCTTACAGTGGACAGAAGTTGCCTATATTCTGACAAAGGTTATCCTATTACCTGTCCCTCTAGAGCTCTCTGGCAAAGAATGATTTTCTTGCCCCCAGACCAGGGGCTGTGAAAAGTTGCCATTCTCTCAGAGTTTTACCACTTCTCCTCTGTGTGCCCACTCGTGTTGACTGCCCTCCCATGCATCTCTCCACCCGTGTGCCCTGCCACTGCCTGCTGGTCTGAGATGTTGGGAATAGCCTGACTTGACACAGGATTAATTTCTGCAGCTGTGAAATGGGCATAATAATGTCTACATTGCAGGATTTGCAGAAAGATCAGAGATCCTGTAAAGGAGGATTCTGTTCTCGCCCAGAAAGCATATGGAAGCCACCGAGGAGACAGACTTTCTGCTCTGATTCCAGCGTGACACCTGTGGCTCATGTGTCTTTGCTAATAGCAAACATGCTGTTTCAGTTGGTATCTCTTGTCCCCAGTGAAATGGTTCCTCTGTCTGTGGCTCATAAACTAGGTGACAGTTCTTCCCACTGGTTGCTGTTTGGGTAGCCCTGGCCCTGATTCAGTGGCATCCATTGAACCAAACCCCCAGATTTAGAACAAATGATTGCTTTTTTACATGTGAGCACTGTTACAACGCAGCTTCACCCAAAGGTGCATCAGGGGTGTAGTCCATTTTATTGCTCAGCGATGGATTAGATCTTGCATTGTTACTCAGCAAACACCTCTTGGGTTGGCCATGTTCCAGGCACTCTGTTATGTTCTGTTCTATGGGCAAACACCAAGATGATTCCTACCCGGTTCTGGCTCTCTCTGGACTCGTAAAGTGTGGGAGAAATTGTGTACACAAGTCACCGTGACACAGCCCCCTTATAACACAGACACAAGTATCTCCTCGGGACTTGGCACATGACTTTGATTATGGAAAGAACTCAAAACTCCTGTAACTGCAGCTGGCGCATCAGGTGAGGGATCAGGCGGGTGAAACATTTTTGTCACAGGAGCAAGCAGAGGTTTTCCTGTGTGTAGGCCTCATAGGTAATTTCTAAATGTGGCATACGTAGCAGTGTTTTAAAATTCACTTGAGCAGTAGAGTAAGTGTATACCTTCTGAACTTGCTTCATGAAGACTCTTGTGTGGATATTTTTAGTGTGTTTGTTAAATAATGTTCTTTGGGGGTACGTCTCATTAGCTTAGCTTTCTTTAATTTTTAAAAAAGTTTTTTAAAGATTTTATTTATTTATTCATGAGAGACACACAGAGAAAGAGAGAGGCAGAGACACAGGCAGAGGGAGAAGCAGGCTCCATGCAGGGAGCCTGACGTGGGACTCAATCCGGGTCTCCAGGATCACACCCCCCGGCTGAAGGCGGTACTAAATCGCTGGGCCACTGGGGCTGCCCTTAGCTTAGCTTTTTAACAAATCACCTCCTTCTCTACGATTGTTTCTATGACTTCTTGCTATGTAACCATCCACCCCCCAAAGTTAGTGGCCTAACAATTTACGATCTCATTAGTCTGTGGATGGACTGGGCTCAGCTGGGCAGGTCTTCTGCTCCACATGATGTCAGCTGAGGCTGCACGGCGGCAAGTCCCGGAAGGCTCACTCCCATGGCTGGCAGTCAATGATGTTGCTCGTTGGCAGAGAGCTCAGCTGGGGCTGTCAACTGGAGTAGCTGCATGTGACCGGCGCTTCTCACAGCATGGCAGCAGTATTCTGAGAGGCAAGGAGGAAACGGAAGCTCCCAGTCCTCCGAGGGGCTGGATGCAGAGCTGGCACAAGTCACTTGCACAGTATTCTGCTGGGTAAGGTGCCCCGGGGCCAGCCCAGATCCCCCAAAAATCCGCCTCTGAATGCAGATTGACAAAGAAAGTGCATACATCCTTAGTCCACCATAACAATCGTCTTCTCGAAGAGGCACACCTTCTCTAGGAAAGGAATGATTGTCTTCTGGCAGTAGAGGCTAAATTGAAGCAGTATGGTGGGCTGTGGTTTGTTATTGTTTGGCTATTGTCTGGTTATGTATTTCACAAAATTCTACTCTCACAACTCTGGGAACGTTGTCATCAGTTGATCCTCGCAAACAATCCGATGTGGAAGGTGCAGTTCTCCTCATTGTATAGGGGAGGCAGTTGTCACTCAGACAAGGAGAGGAGTGTGGCCGAAGGCACAGGGACAGGGAGTTGCACTGTCAACCCCGGGAAGGTCTTGCCTCCATCCTCCGTGTGGAGGTCCTCACTTCCAGTTTAAATCTCATCTCTGTCAGCTGCGTGAAGAATTCCTGGAAAAATTTCTTAGGCCCTCATCATGCGGAGAAAAGACCATGGCGTGTTTTGGTTTGGGGGGAAATGTGAAAAAGAGAGAAGTCAAGGAACTGTAACTCACCTAGGTCCCTCTGACATTATTCCTCCAACAGAAGCCACAGGCTTTTATGTTGTGGAAGAAAGTGTGAGGCCATTTTCTCCTCTTTTGTCCTGTTTTCCATCCTGTTTGTGGCTCAAGTCCACATGGTTCTTATCCCTCCACAGCTCGTAGGCATTGGGGCAGGATGAGTCTTGTATTTATGGAGGAGTCACAGGAAGGTGAGAGATGAGGAGTAAGGTTTCTTGTGTTATTCCGGTTCATTGGTTACCCTCCTGTAGGGATGGCTACTGGCAATCCTACTGGTGATACCTCCGCCTGAAGCATCACCGTTGTACACTTCCATCACTTGAAAGGAAAGGGCGGGCAAGAAAGCTTCCTAGGAGATGATGAAGTTATATCGCCATTTTGGGATTTGCCATCTGTCTTAAGGATGTTTTTTCTTAAAGATTTTATTTATTCATGAAAGACACAGAAAAAGAGGCAGAGACATAGGCAGAGAGAGGAGCAGGTTCCCTGTGGGGAATCTGATGTGAGCTCCATCCCAGAACCCTGGGATCACAACCTGAGCCAAAGGCAGACACTCAACCACTGAGCCACCAGGTGCCCCAAGTATGTGTTTTCTTTTTCTTTTTCTTTTTTTTTTTAAGGTTTTATTTATTTATTCATGAGAGAGAGACACACACACACACAGAGAAAGAGAAAGAGAGAGACACGCAGGCAGAGGGACAAGCAGACTCCATGCAGGAAGCCCAACACAGGACTCAATCCCGGGACTCCAGGATCACAGCTGGAGTGGGCTGAAGGCAGGTGCCAAACCGCTGAACCACCCAGGGTTCCCCTAAGTATGTGTTTTCTGTAGAGGGTCCCAAACCTCACAAAACTATTACTGCTTAATGAAATTTACATAAATAAGTACGATTATTAGCCTCTCCCATAATGCTCTTATTTCAGTGATTTCAGGTACATTTGAAATGCATTATAGTGCTCTGTGTTTTGGATTTTTATAGGCCATGTTCTACCTGGGGTTTTGTTTGTTCGGTTGTTTGGAAACTATTGTTGAATTATTTATGTTGAGGAAATAGAGACAGACGGATGCAATGAGGTGACTTACTAGAGATCATAGTAGGTTCTTGGGGATCCCTGAGTGGCTCAGTGGTTCAGTGCCTGCCTTCGGCCCAGGGTGTAATCCTGGAGTCCCAGGATCAAGTCCCTTCATGGAGCCTGCTTCTCCCTCTGCCTATGTCTCTGCCTCTCTCTCTCTCTGTGTCTCTCATGAATAAATAAAATCTTAAAAAAAAGAGAGAGAGATCAAGGGATCATATAGTAGGTTCTGAATGGAAGTGGATCTAAATCTGGAAATGCTGCCCTGTGTTATAGGAATACAGCGCTGTCCTGTGTCCCTGTGCTCATGTGTGATGCAGTGGAGCTGGACATTCTTTATGCAGTGCATCTGCTATGGGAGCTAGAACTCCAGGTTCCCTCATTTTTCCATCTGTAAAATGGATCCAGGCTACTTACCCTGAAAGCTTACCATAGACTTAAATAAAAATGTATATAAAGACCCTGTAGTACTCAGTAAATAGATGTTCCCCCCATATTTTATTCAGAAAGTATTTTTGAAATATTTTCAGAAAAGCTGAAAAATTTTACAGGGAACACCTAGCTACTCTTGTGTGTCTACCCGTTTCTCCTTTTTTGTGCTTGTGTTTTTTTCTGTTTTGTATTATCAGTTGTGTTCCCTTTCTAAGCTGGCACATTTTTGAGGTCAGGTATTGTGTCTTTCTGTTTTCCAGTCCTAGCTTAATACTTAGTACCTGGTCAGTACTGAATGGATTATGGTTAAGTCAATAGATATGTTCAAGCACACCACCACTTGGTATACTAGTTATCGGTGCTGTCCGATAGAATTTCCTACAGCGATAGAAATGATCTATAATTCTGCATTGTTCAATATAGTAGCTGCTCGCCCTGTGTGGCACTGGAAATGTGGCTAATATGTCTGAGGAACTGAATTTTTTATTTCATTTTAATCTATTAAGGTTTCAGTAGTTGCATGTGGCTGGTGACTATTGTATTGAACAGTGCAGCTCTCCATACTATTAATACTTTCCCAGTATTTGTTCCTTCTCAATTTTCCTTTAGCCCTTCTTCTTTCCTATTGCTATTAAGGAGCTCTAATTATCTCTTTATGTAGATGGTGAATAGATTGGGGGAGTGGAATGTAAACAGAATATTAGGGTGGTGATTTGGGTCATTGTTTAACTTGTTTTCCTTCTGGGTGGAACTAGTTTTCCTAGGGCCTGGCAAATGCAGAGCAGCACTTATTGACTAACTATAGAGCTAAACCAAGATTTTCCCAGAATCCCGGTGCTCTGGACTTCAATTATATTCCTTGTAGCAATCATATCTCAGGTAGCATCAAATTCTATTCCTGTGCTCTGTGCCCTCTTGGCTTTCAAATGAACACACAGTGTCTTCCAACATTTTCAAGCTATGTTCAACTCATTTGAAAATCTTCAACTGCAGGGAGGCAGAGATGAACAGGTTACACTCTAGGGAAGGCTCACTGTGTGTTCTAGAGAATGCCATGCTGTCTCTCCCACAGGCACCTTCTCCTGCTCACGTAGGCATACTCTACTTCCTAACCCAGTGCCCGGCACACAGTAGGTGCTCAGGAAATATGCTGAGAAGAGTTCAGTAGTAACGAACATAAAATTCAGAACATCTCAAGTGGTTTCTGATTTATGTGTATATTTTGGGGTCTCTTAGAAGACCCGAAGTAAACTTGCAGAGAGCTGTCAAAACTTGGGAAGTACAAGTTGGCTGTTAGGATGAGCCTTAGTCCATGTGTTAGCTGAAAAGCTGGCCTGAACGGGCATGGGATGTTTTCTTGGACTTCTGGCACTTGTTTTCAGATCCTGGGAATGGATTTTCTGTTACCCAGGACATGGTCATTCCTCTCCTCCCCATTTTTTTATTGTCTATCCTAGGAAATGATGTCAAGAAGGTAAAGAGAAATAAGACCAAATCAAAAATCAAGAGAAAATTTGAGCAAGGTCTATTCCACCCACCTGGGCCCCAAATGACTTCAAGCTGTGATTGATTTTCATGAGACTGCAAAACTACCATCATCGTAATTATTTATTAAGTGCATATTATCTCTGCCAAGTGCACAAAATGAATTATGTCACCTGGGGAGGGCCCTGTTACCGCTCTTTTGTTTCTTACAGATGAGAGTTCCCAGGCACAGGCCGGTTCTGGGACCAAATTCAGGTCTCCCAAGTAGGAGCAAACAGTTGGAAGCTCCCATCCTAGCTTTGCATAATGTGGGTTGCCTTCCCTCTGCCAGCTATGCAAAGTAAACTCCTATTTGCTTTGTGGGGAGGGGGAATAAGAAAGTTGGAAGCCTCAGAACCCACAGAATAATAGGAGGGTTTCCAAGTGAAAGCTGGAAACAATACATTTTTAACAAAATGGGCAGTTACTCTAATTGCTGTGCCCCTACTGTTCAATTCCTTTTTATGTCCTAATTCATTAAATTATGTGCACACACAGGCTTATTATTTACAGATGTATGCACTTTTAACTGGCTCATATGAAACAGATGTTTCACGAAAGGTAACGGAGAGCAAGTGTTCTAAACCCTCCTTTAGTGGGTATCAAGTGAGTATTATAGCCCATTACCTGCAGGTCTTTTGCTATTATTTTGAACCACAATGTCCAGTGTGGGGAGAAGAATTCAATCTGTCCCCTGGAGGAACAAATAAAAATACAACGACCCTATAAGCAGACATCTGCATCTCAAAATAAAAGAGGGTGTGTGCAGGTGAGAGGCAGGTGGTGTTCACATGTGGGCTCAGGTGGATATGAATGAGTTTTATAAGCAGTTTGAGAAAAAAAAAGGACCCACTGCATTACAGTCAACTTTTGAAAAAAAAATTAATAGCCTTATTCTATGATATTTTAGTCATTACTGTCCTGGAATTTATAGCTGAGCAATTATCCTACTCCTTTTCATGCAGAATTTCTTAATAATTTTTTTAGATGGAATTATTCCGTTGCTCTTGTACCTGACAGGGATGCATGCAAAGCGCACAGTACATGAGATGTCAAGTTATTGTCTAAAGAATCTAAGAGTTGAAGTGAGCCCTTTCTGCAGGTTCTTTATGACTCTGCCAAAATTATCTTTAATTAATAATTATAGAGTTAATTAACTTATTGCTATGTAACAGACCAACTCAATACTTAAGTGGCTTAAAATACAATTGATTAACTTTCAAGGTTCTGTCTCACTTGGGCTCTTTCGCATGGCTGCATTCGGAAGTGACCAGGGCTGGACTCATCTCTGGGTTTGAGCTGGCTGGATGTTCAAGAAGGCTTGTCAATGTGTCCAGCTCCCCAGTTGAAATTGCTGGAATGGGTAGAAACCCCCATAAGCATCTTTCTCTCCCTGTGGCCTCCTCCCGTGATGTGGTCTTCCTTATGGCATGGTGGTCACAGGGCTCTGTATATGGCTTCCCCTAGAATAAGCATTCCTGGAAACCCAGATGGAAGCTGCGAGGCTTCTTATGATCTAGCCTCATGTGTCACACAGCATTACTCTTGCCACATTCTGTCAGTCGGACAGAAATCACAGTAGCAGCTCAGATTCAAGAGGAAGGGCCTTATACATTGGCATGGATTCCTGGAGGTGTGGTTCATTGAGCAGGCCATCTGTGGAGGCCGCTTACCATACAAATAGCTGTAAAAATAAATGTATACCTCTGTCAATGCAAGGCAACACGGCCTAATTGAAAATAAGCATGACCAGTTCACATCGCAGTGGACTGGGTGGCATATGTCAGAGGACAGTCATTTCAAGTACCTCTTCAGAATATCGGGGAGCAACAATAGTCACCCCTGAGAGTCCACAGTGAGATTTATTGTTTATGATTTGTCCGGTCTCTAAACAAAAAAAAAAAAAACAAAAAAAAATTGGAGCAAAAGATGGCTGAAAAATATGTCATTTTGCACATTGAAAAAGCTGGAAACCATCACAACTGAAATATAAAATGGGACATGAAATATTAAGTGGTATATTATATTAGGTCTATTGCATATATGACCATGAGAGTGCATTTTATTTTGTCTTATGGAGCTCTAAAAAAAAAATCCATGTAATGGATTAAAGGTATTAAAACTCCCATATTCTGCTTGGCTCTGGGCCAGGGAACAAGGCACGATAAATAATCCCAATAGACAGAATATGTAGGAAGGAATTTTAAAATGTATTTATGATAGACATATTGACCTCCCTAACTAATAAAAATGTGTACATGAGGTTAGTTTTGAAGGAAATGTGCAGACCTTACACATTTATAGTGCATATAAATACTATATGCACTATAGTGTTAGCATCCTTAAAATACTTCCCACATCTCTGTGACATATGGCTGTCATACTCTATCTTTACCCTGGAAGCAAAGAAAAGCACGGATTTTATAGTAACAAGTACAGTTACTATAAGAAGGGATAGTTTTAATTTCCTTTATCTTAAAGCAGGGGTCAGGAAACTAAGCCAAATCTGGCTTGTAGTATGTTTTTATAAATAATGTTTTATTGGAACATGCCACGCCTGTTCATTTATGTCTTGTCTAGCGCTGCTTTCTTCCTACAGTGGCAGAGTTGAATCGCTGTGACAGAGACCATATGGTCCTCAAGACTAGTATTTACTACCTGGCCCTTCACAGAAAAAGTTTGCTGACCTTGTCCTAAAACATTAACAAATTAATAAGAGGCCTCGGAATAGAAACGAGTGCTTTGTTTCTCATTTATAATAACCCCCTACGTGGATTCAGGAAGCCCATTCTAGATCGAGCCATTCCCTGTGTGACCTTTACCAAGTCTTGTAGCTTCTCTGGGCCTCAGTTTCCTCCTGTGAATAATGGAGATTAACACACGGATAATGATAATAAAGCCTGCTCTTCTTCATGCTCTAGTCACAAGTGAGCACACAGGGGGTAACGTGAGAGCAAACACATCGCGAGTCATCCGATGCCACGTAATGGGTGCTGTTGGCACATTCCCCTGAACTGGCCACAACAATCATCATTGGTTTGATACTGCATATGAAAATTTTTTTTTTCCAGATTGTGTTTATTTATTCATGAGAGGCACACAGAGAAAGGCAGGGACATAGAGGGAGAAGCAAGCTCCCCGTGGGGATCCCCATGCAAGACTCAACCCCAGGACCCCAGGATTACACCCTGAGCCACCCAGGTGCCCTGCGTATGAGAATTTTTGCACAGATTTTCTTCTTTCACTCACTCGGTTTTTCAACTAATGTGAATTGAGTCCCTCCTGGGTGCCAGGCACTCCTTTAAGCACCAAGTGGCATGTAAGGAGGTATTCAAGGAAGCTGTTTCTGAGGGTGCTGTGCTTACAAAAAAGGGATGAGCCAGGAGAAGAGCCAGGAGAACCCATGAAGAGAGGATTGTAGTAGCATGTTGGCTTAATGCCCAAGTGGCTAGGAAGAAAGGGAGTTGAGAGAGATCATAAGGAGGTAGAGCTGACACATAACTGCTTTCCTGGTATAAGCTTGTAAAGAATCTCTTCTGTGAGGAAGGACAACTATTTGGGCAAGGAAAATGGGAAAATGGAAGTGAAGTCAGCAAATCAAGACATGAAAGTGTAGTGTAGAAGAAAGATGGGAAGGTAGGGGCACTTTGGCTGGTGCAGTCAGTAGAGCGTGGCTCTTGATCTCCAGGGTTGTGAGTTCTAGCCCCATGTCGGGTGTAGAGATTATTTAAAGATAAAACCTAGAAAAGAAAAGAAAAGAAAAGAAAAAAAAGAAAAGAAAAAAAGAAAGAAGGAGAAAGAAAGAAAGAAAGAAAGAAAGAAAGAAAGAAAGGAAGGAAAGGACATTGAGATTCATCAACACAAGTGTATTCTTGATACCTTAGTGATGTTAACTGCACCATACTATGTGACAGGCATTGTGCTTGTCATTGTGTCACTTTACAGTGATTTATAATTTAATGCTCACGATGACCCAATGAGGAGTACACTCTCATTGTGTACAAGGAGAAATTGAAACTCAGAGAGGTTAAGTAACTTGCTCACAGTCACACAGCAGGTTGCAGAATTAGGATTTGAACCCAGACACATCTCCAACCACATGCCTTGACTTATCTGTAAAGTTGGAAAGTTCCCTAAAGGAAGGAATATCCAAAAAAGACTCGACCTTGGGGACTGCTCATGATGGGAACTTTGGTGAACATTTCTTTGAGTTAGCCATTTTGTTTTTAAGAACTACAATTAAAACACTTTGAAGCTGTCATTCTTCTCAAGAAACATTGAAAAAAAAATCAGTTATGAAAGAGAAACACAACAGTTACAGCATTTCCATAAACCTCATTCCATATAGAAACTTCAGATTCTTTTAAATGTCCCCAAGCGCATCATTCTTGACCTGATGTGTTAAAATCTTCTTAGGTAAGTAGAAGGTGCAGGGAGTATGTTCTCTATCATCCTTCTTCTAGTTATTCTCTGACCCACCCTGGTCCTCCTGGGAAGAGAGTAATGCAGCCCCTAACATGGAGAATTCCAGATCTGTAGACAGTGACCCAGAAGCCACGGCACAACTTTAGAACTCTGGATGTTGCCTTCATTTCTTGTGCCAATTAAGCTTTGGTTAGAGGAGTATATATGGCCCACTGGCAAGAGAGGGGGAAAAACCAGCTCAGGGTGGGGCTTCCAGAGCTGCCCCCCACCCCCCACCCCTGGCCCCCAAAGCTGGCAGTTGTGCAGGTCACATTTGGCCTGAGTGACTGCTCCCGACAGTGTGTAGTCACACGCCCTTGGAGCACCGCCAAAGGCCTCTGCAACCTTGGTTTTAGCTGCTGCCATTCTGCCTGCTGGGGGTTGGTTTCTCGGCAGGGCAGGGAAGATGTGGGAGGGGTTTGTGGGTGTGTGTGGGTGTGTATGCGCCTTCTAATTCCTGTGTTTGCTTCTGGGGGACTTTCCTACTTTATTGCTCTGACTGGAAAGAAAAGAGGGCATTATTTCTCTATGCGTAGTTTCTTTTTTATTTTCCAGTTTTACTTTTAGTCTTTATGCTGGGATAACTGTGTGTGTGTGTGTGTGTGTGTGTGTGTGTGTGTGTGTGTATCTTAGATGTAGTCTGTATATTCTCAAACTTGCTGGCAGGGAATATGTCAGCCTCTTGCTGGAGAAGTTCCATGTGGTCGTAGGGGCGTCATTATTTTCTGCCAACACCATGGTCACACTCCTTCTCATGAACCCCAGACCATTTGCATCCCCATCCCTGCCCATGGGTTCCCATCTGTGTGGCCTTAAACAGTTACGTAACCACTGTGCCCCCAGTTTCTTGCCCGTAAAGACAAAATACTAAGACTGCTTATTTCCTAGGGTCATTATGGGGATCAAGCCGGTTACTATATGGAACGTTCTTAGAACAGAATGGGGGCTGGAGGCTAGGTCACAGTACATGCTCTATAAATGTTAGCTATTAATATTGTTATGTTACTATTTGACTAGACTCTAGAGATGTTTCTGTCATCTTCTCAGGTAACAATATTAGTCATATTCAGATAGGACTTATCCACCTTTCCCTAAATACCCTAATAATGAAGTTCTGACTGTTATTTTCATGTATTTGTATAGAGTTCACAAAGTGTTAGCCCTGCCATGTAGTAAGTATGCTTGCCATCTCCACGTTTCAGATTCGGGAACCTGAGGCTCTGGAAACTAAAGTGACTGCTGGTATGTGACAGGGTTAGGAACCTAGTATAGGCCTTCTGTCGGCTAGGATGCTGGGCCCACTTCTCTGGCGCTGCAGGAAATCATCTTCTTTGCTGTTCCACAGCTTTGTCCTAAAGTCTCCCCACAAGTACCATCCTTACCCTAGATTGAGGTTTTCAGCCTCAGCACTCCTTGTAATTTGGGCCAGATAATTCATTTGGGGGAGAGGGAGGGTGCAGGGCTGTCTTGTGCATTGTGGGATGTTTAGAAGCTTCCCTGGCCTCAGCCCACTCACTAGCTGCCAGTAGCAGCCTCCAATCATGACAGCCACAATGTCTCCAGAGATTGCAAAATATCTCTTGGGGGGCAAAATCAATGTTGGTTAAGAACCACTCCTTGGGTTAAGAAAGAGAAGGGAAATGTTGGGGGAGGGTGATGGAGGTAAGGGTTGGCTGTCACTCATTAACCACTTATTGTGTGCCAGGGAAGTTGCAAATATTGTCTCCCTTTCACCCACAAGAATTTTAAGATTATCTGCATTTTCATGAAAGGGAAACTGGACTCAGAAAAGTAGAGAAAATAGAGAAAACTGTATGGCCATTAAATTAGTAAGTGCCTAAAGAGGGACCCAAATCCAGGTTCATCTGGCAGGAAGCCCATGCCCTTCCCATCACTTCCTACGCACAGTTTTCTGCAGGCTTCTGTGTTGTAGTTCTTCTTAGGACCCAAGAAAACCCACCCCGTGAGGATTATGTGGGTTTCAAAGTTATTTTGACACCACTCATGAGTGTGTACCTATAAAAATAAAACAAAACCAAAAACCTTCTTTGCAGCCAACTTACAAGCCAAGTAAGCAGATCATCATTTTGTTGAGAAAGGTAGTTTGGGCTCAATTTTGGTGTCACCACCAAACTTGAGCTTTCTCAGCTCTCGGGATATAGCAAGAATCCCCATGTGATACAGCATAATTTCATTACCCTCTCCTTTAAATACAGTATTCCAAAAACTATCCCTTCATAACTCTTCTGTTAGGCTGATATCACCGTGGTTTTTAGTATATATTAGCAATACATAAGCAAAGAATTTTGTATGTGAGATGATATATATTTTAGTGCTACAGTTTTAATCAACTTTATGTGCAGGAAATTTGAACAGATAATAGAATGTCATTTATTAGTGCAATAATTGCTTTTTTAGAAATTATGGGAATCCTGATTAGAAGTAGAATATTGAACTGAATCATTTGGTGTTGAGATAAACTCTTCAGGGGGACCTTAATATTGCAATGCAATTAGCTTCATCTATACATGACTCCCGAGACTGGTTCCAGCATTTGCTCAGTTAATGCAGTTCCATTTCTGATGCCTCTCAGTTCAGATCATTAATAAGTAGTTAGATGTGTCGGCCCGTTAAGTGATTTTAAGGGAGAATTTATTTGAACCCTGTCATAAGCTATCTTAGTATGTCCTAGAAAATAGTGATATAAAGCATCGTCTGTTAAAAACGTCACCCAAAACAACCTATGAGATAATTTTCGACTATGTTCCTTGAAGCAAGAAAGCATATTATCAAAATGAAATGTAGGTGTTGAACGTGTCATGGTCCCTTATGAAAATATGACAGCACTTCCCATGGTAAAAGTCAGTCCCAGGAGTAATTTCTACTGCTGGCCGTGAGCCCAGGCAGGTGTAGCTATAATATAGAGTGATTAGTGGATGCTGAGCCTCTCTCTCTCTCTCTCTCACTCATTTTAAAGCCCAAAGTATCTTGTCGAATTTAGCCATGTCTGGAATCAGATCAGTGTTTGGAAAATTATCACCATGACTTAAAAGAAAGGGGGGTACACATCCTGCAGGTCTCAATTTTAGTCAATAGGCCTGACCAGACCAGATCCGGTGACGTTTCTAGCAAAGAAAAAAGAAGGTTAAAAGCTGTGGATCTTCATAAAGTAATAGCGATAGATATTAAGCCATTTCCGCCTCTTTTGTAAAGGCTGAGAGTGGTGTTTTTTTAAATTCCTAATCCTAAAGTGCGGAGTTCCTGGTCCCTTCCCTTCCCCTGGTTTTGGGGAGGAGTCAGATGTGTTAATAGGTATTAAGCAACTAGCACCGCCCCTGGCACCTAGTAAGTGCTCAGTAAATAGCAGATACTATTAGTTCAGGCTCTTCCTGTGCAACTTTGAACCCGCTGCCAACTACAGTCCACTGCCAGGATTCTGGTGAGCATAAACACACCGCCTGAAGTTCTCAATGTATTAAGTACTTAACAAGGTGGGGTATTTAGTAAGGACCTGTGCAAGGGGGAAGCTGACAGAGTTTCCACGCCAAATTGACTCAGCAAACTGGGATTCTCGGAAGATTAGAGCAGTAATAAGACATTATCATGTCACGGTGTCTCAAATGTTCACACGCATAGGAATTTTTTTTTAATTAAAATTTTTTTGTTTTGTTTTGTTTTGAGATGCCTGTTTTGATCCGGCAGGCCTATCGCAGGTGGAGCTGAGAGCCTGCCTTTTAACCAGTTGCCAGGTGATGCCGATACTGCTGGTCCCGGGACAAAACTTTGAAAAGCAAGGCTTTTCTATAAGGACTCCAAAATCAAAGTCTCCCCCAACCCCCCTTCCCCACCCCCCCACCCCGCCCCTGCTTTTGTCCCCTGCCTGTGTTCAGCACCTGTTGCATGTGTGGTCAGAATAGCAGGGATTCTCATAACCCAGCTCCAGCCCTCGGCCAGGATCCCGGGTGACCCGGGCAAACACACACTCCTCAGGGTCACGGGCAGGTTACTGAGTCAAGACTGCCAGAGCCCCGCGTTGATGTTTTCCTTCTCCCCCCGCCCCTTTGCCAGCCCCAAACCCAGGACTAATCTTGGAGCTGCTTAATAATAACAAAGCCAGCAGCAGAGTGAGGCGAGACCATTGGAAAGCAAAGGTTTTCTTGTTTGGCAGTTACCTAACTTCACAATGCGATTCACAGATTTGCAAATCCCATGCGTGTGGAAACAAACCGCTTCTACTGAAAGACGATCAAAAGCTGACCTCGCCCACCCCCCCCCCCAGCCCCCGCCACCGCCAGGAGGAGGCGACAGGAAAATTAAATGAGCGACAGTTTGGAGGAGCTTTTTTTTCCCCTCCCCCATTCTACCGTGTCGAGGCGTGCAGATTATATTTTAATAAAACGTCTACACCCGCGCTCGCACGCGCATGCGCACACGCAGGCAGCGGAGAATCTGGTTCTAATTACTTGTACTTTAGTTGAACTTTGGCGTTTCCTTTGACTTTCTCCCTAATGTATGTGAGCTGTGGGCCCTGCAATCCTGCAGTGAATCCACAGAAAAAGGGGGAAAAAATCCAGACCGGCTCTCTTTGGTGCCAACAAAAATGAAGCCCCACTGAATGTTTTGACCAAATGCAACACTTTGCTATTCTCCCTTAATTAGCTGAAATTACTCCCTCCCACCGGGTCCCGGAGCTCTGGGCTCAAAATTCCCCCGGGGCCATGCAGGAAATGCCTTTTGCTTTACAACTCCTTTTTCTTTTAAGGTTCAGCTGCCCAGAGAGTGCATTAAAATACTGTCTTAATCATCCGAAGGTTCTAGTAAAGAGGCAGGGCTCTCATAACGTTTGATGCCTGCCTGCTGCTAATCAGGCCCCACATAAAATCCTGAAATCTGTCAACATGGTTTAGGCAGCACTAAATTAGTTCTCACAAAGGGGAAAAAAAAATAGTATACTGTGCTCTCTCTTAAAAATGTTATCTGCTACTTAATCTAACCTTTAGAAAAATGCCAAGCATGTTAGGAATCGTGAAGGGAGCTATTGTTGGAGACTTTCTGTGTGTTTAAATGACACTCAGGTGTGTTGTAACAACAAGGACATTTATACTGTGTTTTCTCAGGTGAGTTAGGTTCGCAAGTGCCAAGTCCTTTTAAACAGGCAACAGCGTTAATTCTTTTCTTTTTCTTTTCTTTTTTTTTTTTTTTTTTTTGGTTTTCTTTTCTTTGGGGGCATGAATTCACTCCCAGGGTTGGGGCAGTCACTTGGGAGCGCTGGTATTGTGCATTCACGCCGGCTCAGTCGGTGGAGATTCCCTTTACTTTGTTTTTGTTTTGTCTGCCGAGCCCTGGAGTCGAAGGCCCTCAGAGTGGGTCTCCTCCGTGCCACCTGCTCCCAGGAAGGGAGGCATAGCGGCCGGACAGCCCGGGTTAGAAACTTCTACAGCAGCTTGACAGAGTAGTTTTATGTCGAGTCCGGCTTTCCTTTTCCTTTAAGGTGTCGCTTGCATTTCAAGCATCTTATTCTTTATTCCCTTTTTCCAAAAATTCACTTTGTGTGCATGTGTTTTTTTTTTTTTTTTCTCCTAGGGACGTGTTTTTATTGGATTTTGTCACCCCCCAAGGGGCTGGGGCGAGGGAGTTAGAAACGGTCCTTTACCTAGAGAGTCTGAAAGTCACTAATTTAAAGCAAATGCCTCCCCCCGCCCAGGAATGCTGTTGCTGGTTGCTGATCTGGATCACACTTTGAGGAATATTCATTCATTCTTTTAAAAAGATTTTATTTATTTGAGAGACACAGAGAGAGAGAGGCAGAGACACAGGCAGAGGAAGAAGCAGGCTCCATGCAGGGAGCCCGATGTGGGACTCGATCCCGGGACTCCAGGATCATGCCGTGATCTGAAGGCAGGTGCCAAACCGCTGAGCCACCCAGGGATCACAAGGAACAATAATTTAAAGGCAAACAAGACCTGTAATGAATTTTTTCCAGAAGGAAGGTGATTCTAGCTTTGTTTCCCCAGTGACAGCCATCTTTACATTGCGGGGATGGAAAGGTCTCAAATAGGGGCTAGAAGCTTCTGTCAGTGCAGGTTTGAGTTCAGCTCACTCTCTCCTTTTGCATGTGTGCAGCCCAGAGAAGCCCCCTCAGCACCCCTGGTGCTGACTCTGCTCTGGGCAGGGACCCACGGAGCCAAGCATCCATCTCACTCGAGGAGCAGAAGTTCCTGTGTCTTGGCCATTCCCTGACAAAGCAAGGCAGCCCATCTGGTTAGCAGTTTGGATGCCACATTGGAGGCTGCTGCTTACTGGGGATGCACTCACCAGACAGACTGAGTAAGTCAATAAGTAAGCAAGGAAATAAATAAAAGCAGGAGGCAAAAAAACAGATCCAAATTATTCCTCAAAGACTGCTTCCCCAAACTGAAATCACATCAGGATGGCTGGAGTGCAGTTGTTTTATTGAATGACACAAGCCTCTTTCCCCCTGGGAAGTCTAAAAACTGCTTTTTTGGCCTGCCTGAGATCGCTGAATGAGCTAATACAGGACACATTGTCTGCTGAGCCTGCAGAGTTTTCGAGCAAAAATTTTATCATTCCATAGACTGATTGTGCTTGCCTGGAATAAGGAACAAAATGTTTGAGACCTCTCAAGGGCATTTGATGAATCTAACTCTAATTTAAAGGGACTAATAGATTATTGATTTAAGCAGGATGACAGTGAACAGATCAATGGCCAAGCACTGTGTAGCTCTCTTAAATACCAACAATGGCTAGTGAGAGGGAAGCTATAGGCTGCCCCCCCTCCCTGGTTTCCCATTGTCTTTATTGGTGGTGCTGCTAAGGGGTGGGTGGGGGGTGGGAGGAGGTAGGGACAGGAGGGGAAGGGGATCGCTGATAAACTTTGCCAAAGTATATTTTACTGAAAAGTCCAGAGGTTGCGTTAAAGTACAAATGTGCGTTTATACTGATGCCATATCCTGGTTGTAATTCTAGAACTTGTCTTGACGAGTTTGCTTAAGGCTAGCTTTGGCATTCAACCATACCACAGAGATTTGCTTTTCTGTTTTTGCTTTGCATTGTTCTCTGTGGTATAGACCACACAAAGGAAATACAGGACCATCGATTATCAATTTGGAGGGGATATTTGAGTGTATATATAGCACCAGTATTGAATTCTTTACCACCAGTGGGACAATTTTTCTGAAGATGATTATTTCTTGTCATATATGTCTTTTCTATTTATGTTTGTATGGGATTCATTTATGGCATTTGTAGGACTCAGATTACAAACCTCAATAGAAAGAATTCATTCATCCTTCAAAACACAGCCTGGTCACTTCCTCTGGGAAGTCTCCTGTGATTTCTCTGGGCTCAATAAGGCTTTTAGCTCTCCATGTCATTGTATTTTATCAGTGGTTCCCAAACTGCTACGTTTTGGACTCACCTGGGATGTTTTTTGTTTTTGTTTTTAACACCGATATCTGACTCCCACTCTCAGACATTCTGGCATAATAGTTTTGGGGTACAACCTGGGCATTAAAATGTTTAAAAGCTCCCTACATGGGTCTAATGTAAAATCAGGTTAGAGAACTGTCTGTATCATATTCTCATTGTTGGTTTACTATCCATCAGGCGAAACCATCAAGGCTAAGGCATTATACCCATTATACCGTGCACCATCCATAGAATATAACACAATGCCTGGCATACTCTGGTCACTCCAAAAATGATTGAACACGTGAACATCCACTGCACAAATATGGAAAGGTTCATACAAACATTACTGCTGAAACCACCACAGCTTTATTTTTTTATTTTATTTTATTTTTATTTATTTATTTATTTTTATTTATTTATGATAGTCACAGAGAGAGAGAGAGAGAGAGAGAGAGGCAGAGACATAGGCAGAGGGAGAAGCAGGCTCCGTGCACCGGGAGCCTGATGTGGGATTCGATCCCGGGTCTCCAGGATTGTGCCCTGGGCCAAAGGCAGGCACCAAACCGCTGTGCCACACAGGGATCCCTATTTTTTTATTTTATTTAAAAAATTTTATTTATTCATGAGAAACACACAAAGAGAGGTAGAGAAGCAGACTCCTGGCAGGGAGCCTGATGTGGGACTCCATCCCCGGACCAGGATCACGTCCTGGGCCGAGGGCAGATGCTCAACCACTGAACCACCCAGGCGTCCCTCACCACAGCTTTAATAAAAGTCTAGAGCCATCACTATTGGTTGGTTACAACAGAACTTCTCCATTCATGGCAACTGCTCAGGAAAAGCATTCTGGATTCATTTGTTTGTTTTAAGCAACTCTTATCCATAGAAAAAGGCTTTTACCAAACCTTGTAAAATGTTTTGGGGTTTTTAAGGTCTCCCCGTTTTTCAAAAGTGTGCTTTGCCCTAAATTTCTTGGGAATTAAATTGCCCAAGTTCTGCTTCCTCTCTTTGGGAGGGTGAAATGCTGGATTCCCTTTAGGACATGTATTTGAAGTGACATATTTATGGAAATTACCACCCACTTTTGAAATTCAGGGCATAACTCTGACAGCTGAATCCAGCCCTAACAGAATTCTATTTACAACTTTCCTAGACAAGCCAGATTAGCTGTTCTACACGAGCGAATACACGAGCAAGTAGAACATTAAAACACACACACCCCACATTGCTTCTGTGGAGAACACAATGCAGGATTGATCATGTTGGTGATGACACAATTCTTTCAGAGTTGTTGAAACACTTGGGTGGAAGCAGAGCCATACAAATAAAACTAATCCAAGAGTTTGGGGAGGCATTTAGGGAAGGACTCCTTATGTTGATGTATTGGGAATGACATAGCCTTTCTAGAAGTCAGTTTATCAATGTGAATTAAAAACTAACAAAATATTTCTAAATAACCATACCTTTTGAGCTAGTAATTCGGCTTCTGAGAATCTATCTTAAATAGGCATGTGCTGAGATTAGCTACAAAGAGTTTCATCATAATGGAAACTGTTTTGCAGGAAAAATATTTATGGACATAGAAATAAACTCATGACATAAGTTAAACAGAGTCCCAAACAAAATCTATGCTATAAATCCACGTTAGTAAACAAACACACCAAAATCATTTATCTGCATAGAAAAGTGGTTTGGAAAGATGTATGCTAAGGTGATAACAATGTTTTTCTCTAAGCAGAAGGTTTGGGGTGATTCTCTGCATGTTTGTTTTTCTTACATTTTAACAAAGAGCGATAAATTATTCTGTACTTTTAACAAGTACTGTTTTCTTGTTGATGTCATTATTACTAATTTGCTTTCAGTGAAGCTGATTAGTGTGTGGACTGCTTTTGCATTTACAGCTTGGTAGCTGATCTGATAGGCCTTAGTGACATCTCAGATGCCAACCTTTATGTAGCATACTTGTCATAATTGTGCCAAACTACCCAGAGTAAGGACTGTCTTCGTCCCGGATGTCTTGCTTCTAACCAGTAAGGACTGTAATAGATTTATCTCCTAGACCTGCATTACTGTAATGAATTCATTCCAAGATACTTCTGAATTATGAAAATACTGTAATTATAGTTGATTCTACTCCAAAATGGATAATTAACTTTTTAAGGAAGCAAATGAGTATATGAAAGCTCTTTGATTTGTAATTGTGTTACCCTAACACATTAGAGGGGCACTTGGTACTTAGAATGAAGAAGCATAAGGAATAGGGAAAAGTTCATGTATTAATTCAACAAATATTTATCGATAGCCTATCTACCATTTATCGATAACCTACCTGGCACCTAAGAAGAGGTGCCAGGATCTCTTCTTGGCCTGGAACATAGTTGTAAATGATGCAGTTAAGTTCCTTGGCCTCATGAAACCCATAGTTGGAAGGTAACAGAGGTAGAATATAAAATTGTACATAGGGGGATTGCTGGGTGGCTCAGCGGTTTCGCGCCTGCCTTTGGCCCAGGGTGCGATCCTGGAGTCCCAGGATCGAGTCCCGCGTCGGGCTCCCGGCATGGAGCCTGCTTCTCCCTCTGCCTGCGTCTCTGCCTCTCTCTCTCTCTATGTCTATCATAAATAAATAAATAAAAATAAATCTTTAAAATAAAATAAAATAAAATTGTACATAGACTTTCTAAACTTTGATACTAGGTAGGGTTTTGCAGAAAATAATGTGTAGTGATTAGGAGCGGGGAGGAGCATTTTACTTAGAAAAGCCATCTCTGAGGAGGTGACATTTGCTTTAAGATTTAAGAAATGAAACGGAACCAGATGTGTGAAGTCTGAGGATATCCAGGTGGGGGAAATGGTAAGCAGCCTACATTGGCATGAGATCTTGGCCTATCCAAGAGCTGGCATAGAAGCCAAGTATTTAGAAGTTGATAAATGAGAATGATTGAATTCAGTGATGTTGATGTTGCGAGGGGCCATATCCTAAAGAGCCTTATTGAACACAGCAGTGAGATTGACTTTGACCTAACTGGTGACTCTTGGAGGGCCTTAGACATGTAAGGGAGAGGGATTGCTTTTAACTTTTTGAACAGTTATCTGACTATGTATTTGAAGAAGGGATCCTAGGATAGAAGCACAGACACAGGGAGACCATTGAAGAGGCTGTGGTAGTAGCTCAGGTGAGAGGTGATGGTGGCCTGCTAGCCTAGCATGGTAGCAGGATTATGAGATGAGGATGGATTCACAGAGTGTGTAAGGAGTAGAGTTGCCCTGACTTCCTGAAGGTTTGTCTATAGGACAATAAAGTCAGTGGAATGCCTAGTCTGGAGATTGTGAGTAATGGAACAACTGGAAATCTTATAATGTGGGGGCTATCCTGTATATTGTAGAGAAATTTGGAGATTGGAATATTCTGGAACATTATTTGATGACTTTGAGTCACACCCTCCCTTCTCCATTACCTTCAAACTTTATTTGCATTTTTGCCTGTGGTTGGAGAAGGGCCAGGTCTTGCTTTGACTTGGAACGTAAATCTGAAGAGAAGGGATGGGAGAGCCATTGGGTCTTAAATTTTATGTATTCCTATTTGGGTGTTTAGAAAAACGAAATGGGGAATACTATATTTTTAAATCTAGGACAAAGAGCAGTGTGACTCTGCCGTCATCAGCATATGCTTCTCAAACATTAATTGTATATTTGGCAATCTGAGAGTTTTGTTAAAATGCAGATTCTGATTCCCTCGGCCTGGGCTGGTCCTGATGCTATGTTTGCTGATAATCTCTGAGGTGATGCTGTGCTGCTGGTCCAAGGAGCAGTCCTGGCGTAGTAGCAGAGGTCTTCCGGGTGCTGTTATTAGTGGAGATCCGTCATGGCTGCATGCTACAGGCCCTCCTCATATGCTTGTCACATGGCTGCTATGGCATTTTCTTGATTTGTCCTAGGAAATTTACTTTTGGTTGAGTGAGCAACAGGGTCAAAGAAGTCCTTTCAGAGACTACATGATTCAGAAGCTAGGGGAAACAGAAGAGCAGAAAGAGCTTGGGGTTTGCAGTGTGAAGATCTGACTTTGTGTCTTGGCTCTACCACTGGGCCTGTTCATGTCGGAGGAGTCTTGGCACTCCTCTGAGTTTGTTTCTCTCGAGGGCAGCAGGGTCCTAAAATCATCTCCCTCACAGTGCTGAGGTACGCTGTGAAGAAGAGAGGTGAATGGGCTTGCTCTGTGAACTACAGAGCACCACGTCGATGTCCATATCCCCACTGCTGTGCCTACAATGACGACTGTTTCTGTGGGCCTATCCTTGCTGGTGTTCTTGCTGGATTGGGAGCAGAGACCTATGATTCCGCTGGTGAAAAAGAAATGACACATTTTCTCTTTTCTCTCCTTCCCCTTACTCCCCACCCCGTCTACACCACAGCGATTGAAACACAGAGCACCAGCTCCGAGGAACTGGTCCCAAGCCCTCCGTCTCCACTTCCTCCCCCTCGTGTGTACAAACCCTGCTTCGTCTGCCAGGACAAATCATCGGGGTACCACTATGGGGTCAGCGCCTGTGAGGGCTGTAAGGTGAGTATCCACGCTCCTGTGTCCTGTGGGGGTCACCTGCTCAGCTCCAGAAGCAGGTTGCTTTGCCACCTGTAATGCCACCTCTGGTGTGATGGTCTCAGCTGGACTTGATGGTTTAATTTCTTCCTTATATCTCATGAGTTAAAAATTCCTTAACTTCTGCAAATGACTGATTGGGGCCAAACGTTCTGGGGCCCTTAAAATAACATAACAGTTCTTTGCAGGTAACAAGAGCTTTTTGAAGGAGTCCTGAAAAGCATCATCCTGTTTCTCTTTAAAACGTGCCGTCTGCTGTCTTTGTAGTTTTATTTTATTTTTAAATATGACTGACAATCCACTAAATCAACTTGCTGAGAATCCAAGGTTGAAATTGGGATTTATCTTCTGGCTGTTTCCTCAGCCCTGTGGCCTTTGAATTACAGTTTGATTTTCAGCCTGTAGGGACTTGCTACTGTGTGCATGTCATAAATTCAGGAGAGCTGGATTTAACGTTCCAGCCTGCAGAGTAGTGGAGGCTGAACATGTGTCAAAGAGGGTATGGCTGCTTTGAATCAAGCTAGACAATTGCTATCGAGTCCAACAGTCTTAATTGAATGAGAGAGCTGCTTTTTTTTTTTTTTTTTGAAAGAGAGAAAAGAAACAAAGAATGACTTCATAGACAAGTCCAACTCATCCACAGATAGTTTTTCAAAGGAACTATTGCTGTCTAGAGCTAGCCCTTCCCTAGATAGATAGCTTCTTTATGGTCTGTCCTACAGTTGGTCAGACCTGTTCTTTATATAGCTCCATTGGATGATTCTTTGTAGTGGTAAACATGTTGCAATAACATTACAGGTGCTCCCCTCAGGTGCTCTGTGGCATTTTGTATTTGGCTTGTCAGAGCTAGCTTCATTGTCATTGTATGTCTGGGTTAGGCACTGTGATGTAACAACCATCCTAAGGCTGAATGGCTTAACACAGCCACTTTTCATTCAGCCTACAGTTCTATGTGGTAGCACTTGAGGCCAGCCTCCTCTGGATGGTCACCTGCTCTCAGCCATGCTATCTCTGGTCAGCTGTGGGTTCACTAGCTGGATGTGTTTCTGGGGGTTGCAGAGGGCACTTGTTGGCTGATGACTCTTGGTGCGCTGATGACATATGGTGTCTCATGCCTATTGGGCTGGTACTGGCTTATTTGCACTGGCAGGGTTCCAGAAGAAAGAACAGAGGCATCCAAGATCTCCTGAGGCCTAGGCTCATGTATGGCACACCGTCACCGCTGACACATTCTGTTGGCCAAAGTAAGACATAAGGCCAGTGATACTTGGGAAGGTAGAAATATAAACTCAACTTTCTAATGCAAGGTGCCGCAAAGTCACATTTTAAAAGACAGGAATATAGGAAAAGGAGAAACGGGGTCATTTTTGCATGAAGTCTACCACACTGAATGCCTTACTGTCCGTGACGAAGAGTTGGAATCCTAGCTTGAGTGTGCAGAGCCTCACACACAGTCTGGCGTATAGTGGGTACATTAAAGATATAGGCTGAACAAACACAGGAATGTCACTCAGCTCCTAAAAGAAATGATGTGAGTTTTCCCTTCTTTTCAAGCCACTTGAATAAACATGGATTACTGTACTGAGGAAGGCTAATTTAGAGAGCATCTCTCTCTCTGCCTTTGGGATTGTGTTGGTTGTTTTAAAGGAGTGTCTTTTCCTCTAGTAGCTTCAGATAAGGTGGTCAGGAAAGTTCACACAACTGCCACTTGGCAGCTGGAGAAAAAGCAAAACATTTGTGTGTCTAATTATTACTTTTATTATTGATTGCTAGCTGAACCTGCTTAAGTGTATCTTGAGATTTGAGAAAGCCACAACCAAACACCAGTTTACTTTGCCCACTTGTACAACATATAAATAAACCCTTTCCTAGTGATCATTTGAAAGTTAAATCAAAAGACACTCTTTTATTTCAAAAAATGTTAAGTCATGTCCTGTCCAGAAATTGGAATGCAGTTATGTTCTAACTCAGCTTACCTGCTCCCATTATGTCCTAGGAAAAAGAAATTATCCAGCATCTCTCGTCCCTGCCAGATTCCAGGCCCTACAATATTCAGCTGTTTCACAGTCTGTACAGTACACACTGTTTTAATCAGCTCTTAGTCAGCTAATTCCCTGACCTCTTGCTTTAATTTTGAACTCTGATTCTTTTTAGGAAAAACCCCAATAAAAACAAAGTCCGTACCAGCACAGGCAACTTTGATAAACTTGGTGAAGCTGTTCAAAGTCATGTTATGGCATAACTTTGTAACAGAGTAAGAGGCCAAGAAGGCTGGCCAGACTTATTGAGGTTTGAGGGGTTCTGTATTGTGGGTACGTCTCTGAAAACGTGGACTGCCTTTCCCCTGGGTTTGTTGAGAAAGACTGGTCTGCGTTTTGGCTTACTGGGAAAATATAATTGTAGAATTCACAGAACTGAAAACCGTTAAGGCCAAAGTATAACGTAACAGCTGAAGGAGAAGAAATACAATTTAAAAAATTAAATATAACAGCATTTTTGAAAGTTACTAAGACAGTGCAAAATTTATTGTATAAAAAATAGAAAATTAAAACCACCATAGTTCTACCCTGGGAGAAAACCTCTGTTAAGTCTATTTTTTCTATGAATATATGTGTGTGTGTATTGTTATCTTTGGTTTTTATATATATATATAAAAGAATTTTGTGCTGCATGCCGGTTTTAATCTGCTTTTTAAATTTAATAATCTTTCATGACCAAAATTTAAATAACTGCTTAAGTGTTTGTTGTTAGAACATTAATGAGTAATTTATGGTTATATCATAGTTTATTTAATGAATTCCCTGTTGTTCATTTAAGGTGTTTGCAGGTTTTCTCTGTTATAAATAATACTTTAATACATAACCTTGAGGTATACCTGTGATAATTTTTTTTAGGATAAATTATAAGAATTGGAATTCCTAGGTCATTGGCTTTGAATATTTTAAAGACTTTTGATACACATTGCCAAAATGCCCTCTAAAAGAGACATATCAATTTACGTTCTGTTAGTCTGTTAAAAGGTAATCATTTTAGAGACTATCTATTAGGAATCTATCCCATGTGATAATAAGCTAATGAATCAAGAAACAACTTCTCTTCTGGAGTTATGCCTATATTTCCTTTGGTTGTTTATAATGAGTCTAATACATGTTATCATTTTGGGCTCCCAGCAGATGGGAGCCTGATTGACCTATAAGGGCTGGCCTTTTTTGGCTAGAGATCAAAGATCACTCTTCTGGGTTTCCCAACCCAGAGCCTCTGCTCTAAAATAGGACTCTCCAACAGAACCTAGTTGACAGCTATAAGAAGTAATGCCCAAGGTGGCTTCAGTCTGTCATGATCAGGATGGCCTTATTGACTATTGTTTGCAGAAGACAACTTTCCACTTTCTTAAGGAACAGGTGGCAGTTTCAGACTCAGAATTTAATGAATAGGTTATGGTCCATCTCTGGGAATGGCCAGTGGCTACTGCATTGACATAATATTACCATGGCAACATAACCACTAAATGCGCCCCTGGGATGTCCCCTTTAGGGGATTTCCAGCTAAGCAATGGCAGTTTTTTGCAAGAGATACAGAGTACATAAAGTGAACATGTGTTGTGGTTAGCCAAGAGGGTTCAACAATATAAAGTGATAAAGTTGATTTTCATGTGTCCTTGAGAAACAGCTTCATTGCTCATAGCTAGAATTTATGCAAACTTTTGGCCTTCATCATATTTTATATTAATTATGGAGTTTAGAGTGAGAACACCAGGATTTAAATTCTAGTTAGGCTACTTAATAACTTTGTGACCTTGGGCAAACATCTTTAACTCTCAGTGTCTCTCTCTTCTCATCTGGAAAAACAGAGTTAATAATACTGCATATTTCATAATCTTGTGAGTATAAAGTGAGTTACTATGAAGCATACAGACAGTACCTGGCACATAGTAAATGGTATATACATTCGGTTATGGTTTATGTTATCATAAACTTAATGACTTTTGTACAGTGATGTAACATCAATTATACTCTTAGTATACTTTCTTGTAAGCTCTTTTAGCAATTCTCCATTTCTTTATACCAAAGATAAACACTGCCGCTTTTCTTCAAGACTCAAGTTAGGACCCAACCACTTCATGGAACTTACCCTGATTACTCCATTACAGGGGTTGGGAAATCATTTCTGTAAAGAACCAAAACATTTTAGGCTATGAAGGCCATCTGGTCTCTGTCACAACTACTCAACTCTGTCATTATAGTATGAAAGGAGCCAAAGATAGTATGTTAAAGAATGGCCATGGGCATGTTTCAATAAAACTTTATTTATAATAATAAGCTGTGGGACACACTTGGCCCTTGGGCCTGGTTTCCTGAGCTCTGCTAAAGTACATGGTGATATGCTCTTTTTTTTTTACAATATCTAAAACTCAGAAGCTGATGGTCCAAAGCACTCATGCCAGAGGAGCCAGGCCAGTTGTTTCTTGTGGACTGCAGCACAGGGAATGCGGTACTTCTTCCCCATTTCCTTCAGAAATGGTGTTTAACAAAAATTGATGTCCACTTGCCCAGAGCTCCCCAGTGGGAGCTTTAAGACTAGTCTCTGTTTTTACTCCATCCCCTCATTCCAACTCAGCTCCTACTTCTTTATCATCCAAAGTCAGAGAAATTAGCTTCCAGAAACACCTAGAATCTTACTTTGGAGAAGTTTGTGGGATGTATTCTATGAACTACGGTGTTGGTAAGATTTTCTTGCTTAAAAAAATAACCTAAATGTTGTTGGCTTAAACAATAGGCATGAATCGTTGGTCACAATTCTGTGCAGGTTTTCTTATCTTGGAGGGCTTGTCTTGAGTCAGGTGGTTTAGATGGCCTCATATGACTGGGTCCTTGGCAGGATGACTGGATCCTCTTCACATGTTATCAGTTCTCATCCATTAGCCTAGCCTGGACTTGTTCACATGGTGGTGGATGGGTTGCCATCAGTAAGAGAGGATGAGCACCAACGTGCAAACCTCTGGTTGCATCACATTTGCTCACGTCCCATTGGTGAAACAAGTTATGTGGTGAAGTTACATGGTCTGATGGGTGGAGAAATTGACTCCACCTTTGAAGGGGAAAGTGGCAAAGTGACCTTGCAAAAGAGTGAGTATATTAGAGCTGGCATTTGATTACATACCATCCTCAACTCCTGATTTCATGTGTAAGTCTGTTCTGACAGCTGGATTCACCATCCCTTCATCTGTTAGCAGATAATTATTGAACACCTACTAAGTTCCAGGGCCTTTGCCAGACACTGGAGATACAACGCCAGAGACATGTTCCTCCTGGACCTTACTGTCTCGTGCAAATGACATACAGATGATATCTGTATTGAGTTGGAAGAAAAGGGACAGAAAGACTGGTAAACAACAGTGGAGAGGTACCTGATTTACTGGGGAGTCAGAGGAAGTCTTATGACCAGCTTTGTGAGTAACAGGGAAAAGTGTTTCAGGGCAGAAACTGAGTACTTGGAATCCAGGACTATTTCTTCCTTTCTTTGCTGTATCCTTTGCCTTCCTTTCTTTGCTGCTCTGGGCCTCAACAGATTTATAAAACTCACATTCACAAGTTTGAACCCAGTCCTACGCCAAATACAGTGGTAAAGTTATTTCTGACTAATTAATTATGTGCAGTATTGTACTCATTTCTTGTTAGGGATGGCTAATATGATACGGGTATTTATAAGTTGAGGGGTGGGTAAGGGGAAGGAGAAAACTGCCCTTGTTGGGTACCTTCTCTATACCAGGCATTGGGGCATTGTATACTCTTATTTATTTATCACAAGAGCACAGTAGGGGGTAGGCTCAATAATACCCATTTTACAGATGAGGAAACTGAGTTTCAGAGAGGTAATGGAACTTGGCTAAATTCACACAGCTAGTCTTTTCGAGGGCAGGGATTGAACTCCTAGGGCTGCTGGAAGACATTCATTCCCCTGCTTTTGCCACATTGAAACAGAAGGCGGGAAGCAGTGATATGTTATGTTCTGGAGTGGGGGGTCTCATTAAAAACAGGTGGGAGTATCGTCTCAATCATTTCATAAAAGAAATGACATTTCTGTAACAAAAAGTAAAAGAAAGAAGAGCATACAAGGCAGTCTTTCCCAAGAAGGGATGGTTAACAGACATGACCCACCCACGGGCACAGTCCCAAATGCTGCTTTGTCCCTGTTTGCTCTGCTCTGCCATTGATGGGTGGGAACTTCCCATCCATAAGCTGGCGTTGGGGAGCCTCTGTCCAGCTCCCATGGAGAGCCTCCGGGTGCCGCCATGATGGTGCGCCTTCCCCACAAGGGCACAGAGGAAATGCTTGCTCAAGGTCACACTGGTAGCCTTCTATTTAAAGCCGCCTTTAAGAGTTTAGACTCCACTAGCCCCCTCAGTCCCTCAGGGCTAATTTTGTCCATTTTCTCATCTGCCTTTGTTTTCTTTGCTGCTGAAGAAGGGAGGCCCTCATCTCCATGACAGTTGGGCTGCTGGGCTGTTTTTTTCCTGGCAGACAGCAAAGTAGTATGCTCTGTCACAAAAAGTTTTGCAATCAGGAAGATGGATGTCTGCACTTAATTTTAGACCTTCTATTAAATACTACAAATGTGCTTAATGATTTTATTTGACCAAGGGCATTTAAAACAACTTTTTTTTTCCTGGTTTTTTTTTTTTTTTTTCCCGTTTTTTCCGTTTTTGTGGTTTTAATTGGCATGGATAAACATGAACATTGTGCTCTGTCTGGAGACCATTTCTGGCTTTGCTGCCCTGAGAGTTGCTTCTGTTCAGAGTTTCCTGCAGTATTGAGCCCCCAGAACGATATACCATGCTAAAGGCAAGAACAAAATCTGGACAATGTCTGCACTGCATGCTTTAATAGCTGAAAGTGAATTGTGAAGCTTGCCATTAAGTTCGTTATCATAGTTCTTGAACTGCACAAAGTAGGTCCTCTAGTAGACCCAAAGAGCTATTCTCCTTATTAACATCGGCTAACAGTGGAGAATTGACTTATTCTCTCATTAATCAGACATCTATTAAACAACTTCTGAGATAGGCTGTAGGTGTATTTTGTTCCCAAAGTTGTATCCCAGTGTTTATAAGGTACATAGGTCAGTGCCTGTTGGGTACATGGTAAATATTTATGGCCTGAATGGATGAATGAAAAGCAGGGAGACAAACAGTGCATGTACCATGTGCCGGGACACCTAGGGGGTTTGGTGAGTGCAGAGACAGAGCCTCCCATCCCTCTGATACGTTCAGGGAAGACTTTATACAAGAGACGATTTTATAGATGTAGAGGCAATTTCTAGATGGGAAAAGGGAGAGAAGAGTTCGAGGCACAGGTTGAAGACAAGAGTACTTGGAATAGCCTATGAAGAATTATGTGGAAAATGAAATTTATCCATTCTGTTGACATCAGTTTTGCATAGCCCTGTGCAAGCCACTGGGGATCTGCCAGGCTTTTTTTTTTTTTTTTTTTAATTTTTTATTTAAATTCAATTTGCCAACATAGTATAACACCCAGTGCTCATCCCATTAAGTGCCCTCCTTAGTGCCCATCACCGAGTCATCCTATCTCCCTACCCCCCTCCCTTTCCACAACCATTTGTTTCCCAGATTTAGGAGTCTCTCATGGTTTGTCTTCCTCTCTAATTTTTCCCCATTCAGTTTCTCTCATTTCCCTTATAGTCCCTTTCACTGTTTCTTGTATTCCACATATCAGTTAAACCATATGATGATTGTCCTTCTCTGACTGACTTACTTCACTCAGCATAATACCCTCCAGTTCATCCATGTCAAAGCAAATGGTAGGTACTAGTCCTTTCTGATGGCTGAGTAATATTCCATTGTACATATATACCATATCTTCTTTATCCATTCATCTGTCGAAGGACATCATGGCTCCTTCTACAGTTTGGCCATTGTGGACATTGCTGCTGTGAACATTGGGGTGCAGGTGTCCCAGGGTTGCACTACATCAGTATCTTTGGGGTAACTAACCTATAATGCAATTGCTCAGCCAGGCTTTAAAGACACTCTGGAGGACTCATTGCATATCATTTCCTCAAAAAGCCTTTTCCCAAACCCCCTTCGATATTTTTTATTGTTCTCCTTTGTAGCACTTCACTGCAACTGGAAGCAGCTTATTATTTATGGAGTCATTGGTTTGATACCAGCCTCTTCTTTCAGACTAGAAGTGGGCTGGGCTCAGTGCCTAGCACAGTGCTCTGCACCTCGTAGGGCCTCAGTGCATGAAGGATTTTCATCACCAATTAGTTCTAATTATATAGTAATACAGTAATATATGACATAATCAAGCAGGTATATAATTCTATGGTAATGCACATAGTAGTATAATTTTATACATCCTATCTAATTAATTGCATCTAATTATATAGGGTTGATGATGCGTTATTGAAAACTTTTATAAAACTTATAAACAGGAAAAAGCTTTTCACGACCAGAGTGCAGCTCATTTTCTTAATAATTCCTGCCTTCTACCTCAGAGTTAACCCTTCTGTGCAAAAGATTTATCTTTTCTTTGATGCCATCCGGAAGCAAACTGTTACGGCTAGCAACTAGAATGATATACTCAAGAACACCGTGGGCTCTTAGTGCTTTAAAAGAAATAAAAATCTCAACATCTAGAATCTGCTCCCATGTGGAGAAACATCAAGACCACTGAAATGGCAATCTGGCTTTTCCCAGTAATAGATCCTACTGAAGGAGAAAACACTTTTCTTCTTCTGGATAAATGTTCTAAATTGAGAAATCATTTTGTTTGAAAAGGCAGAAAGGTCTTTTTTTTTTTTTTTTTCCTGGCATATGAATAAACAGGAAGTGGAGGGTATATTTTGAATTAGCCTGCAACTCTGTATTTTTCTTTGCTCCTGCTGTATTGGTAAAATACTTTATTTAATTTAGTGGTTTTAAATGGTTCATACATTTTCTAATTGTTAAAAGTTCATAAATGCTGTTGAAATGCTCACTTTGCTTGTATTTAAAAATATCTGGAGCACTTTCATTGGCCATTTTAGTTACATCAAACAAGGTAAAGGTCCAACATTTTTGGTGAGAGTTTTACCTCCGTCATACAGTAGAGAAGCAGTTCCCAATATTCATGTCATAGTTAACCTGTTGCTTTGAAAATGGCTTACCTCCCAGGGATGTCTCAAGTGCCTGTTTCATGTTTTGGTCAGTTAAAAAAAAATCACCAAAAACCAACACTATTTTTTTCTGATTTAAAGCAAATGGTGGGAAGGTGGGAGGAAGCAAAAGAAGTTGCTTTTACAGAATTCCTAGGGACCGTCATCTAAAAGTGAATTGTGACAATGTCTTACAATTACACCAAACAAAAACAAAAATATATTTTTGTCAGAGAAATAAAAGTATACTTCCAGGGTTTCCTGAGAGTGCTAGAAATTATGACTGAAATCATTTCTGTTTAAATCAAATTTACACCATCCTAGGTGATGATTTAGTTACTTTTGGGAAATGAGTGTTTTCAGCCTTTTCTCTTTCTAAACCTTTTACTAGAGAGGTTAAATAGAGAGCTTTCAGTTCGGTATTTCCTCCTCCTAGGTGAACTCTTAGAAAAAAGTAATAAGTGAAATTGGCAAAGGCATCCTGTTGTAGCAGCCCCTTTATTTCTCTTCATGAGGGCACAACTGTGAGCTCTCAGTTTCCCCTCTATTTTGGTTGCTTCGCTCCCATCTGCAGACCAGGGTAAGCCCACAGAAACAATAAAAATATCTTACGTTGATTATTGCCTTTTAATGTTTCTAGAGCACTTTCACATATAGAATTAAGCTGAGCTTAGCTGCGGTACCAAAAACAAACCAGAATAACCCAGAAACCACACTAAAATGTGTGATACCTCATACAGATTTTTTTCCTTTTCATATAACAGTTCAAGGTATGTATTCCAGGTAGATTTCTTCTCTCTTCCACACAGAGATTAGGAAGTCTGGCTCCCTCCAGCATTCTAGCTTGGCATCCACTAGGTCCTTAGCATCATGTGGAATGAGAAAGAGTGCATGGAAGAAGCAAGGGCCTGAAGTGGGATGCATCATTCAGCCAGAACTGCTCATATGACCAAAAGCAAGTGCAAGAAACGTAGTCTAGCCATATGCCTGGGTACAGACCGATTGTTCTGGAAAGAAATAATGAATTCAATGGAGAGCTAACAGTTTCTGCCTTAGGTTTTTTTCTATTTGATCTTTATACCAATTAGAGAAGTAGGTGGCATGGGCTTTGCCCCCTCCAATATTTGAGGAAACTTTTAAGAGTCTATGGGACCAAGTTCTACCATCCACACTCTTGATTTATAACCTAATTCGGTTAGTTGAAGTGATTTATTGTGGAAACCAACTTGAATACGTTTCTGCATTTAATTTTCCCCGAATCTTATCAAACTGTCTTTTCAAAGTGTATGATTCTTAAACATCTCCATTTTCCTATCATGTTCCGTTTTGATATTTTGAGAGACTTACCCTTACAGCTAGACCTCTAGCAGGGGTTAGATTCCACAAGGCAAAAATCACAGGTAACCAGAATGACCCCAGAAAATCCCTTCGGCAAGCCGGCTCTTGGAGACTACTGGCGTGTGTCTTGTCACTAAGACCTACAAAGCCAGTTCTTCCTCCAGCTTTGGAAACCAGATGGAACAGTTGCTTTGTTTTCATGCTGTACCAAACATATGTGTCCTTAAGCACAAGAATCATACTCATGTCATGAAAATCCCACATCATTCTAGATACGTCTTTGTTAGTGAACTGCCTCTACCATAATAGTTTCTTTGGGATTTGGGATTTCTCTTGTGCCCTATACGAACTGGTTCTTTTTTTGATTTGTTTCTGTATTTGTTCAGTGTTTTTCCACTTCAGAAAGGCAGCTAGATGTGTCATATGGATGAGCAGTGCCAGAATGGGGAAAACTTTGTCCTGTGGACCCTAGAACTCATCCCTGAAAAAAACTCTAGAGCGGGGAATAAAACTCTGTGCGCCTCTCTGCCTGTACAATGCTAGCATTGTCTGGGGTGGAGAGGAAAAGCGGGGTTCTGGCGGCAGGCCTGCCCCATTAGGGCCTTGTTCCTTGTTCCGTATTGAAAAGATGACATTCCTTTGCTAGCAACGTCCTGCCCGGATTTCTGGCACCAGTTCTGTGGCCAGCACTGTCGCCTGGGGCATTTTTGTTTGGGTTGGTTTTGTTTTATTTCAGAAGTAGCAAAGTGCAAGCTGCATAAGTGTACAAGGTAGAACTGTTTTTATAAAGCTTGTCATCGAACTTGTCAGGAGAGGCAAAGCGGCCCATCTGCCAGGGCGTCTGCTTCCTGTTCACTAGTGTCACAATGCAAAAGGGCGTATATAGTAAGTTTAACTTACTAACTTGTTCTCAAGTGTTTCTGAGGCAGCCTTTGGGCTTTACCATGGGCCACCTCCTCCCTCTCATGATTTCAGTGTAATGCTTCATTTATAAGAGAGATTGGTGGATTTGCAAAGTAAATATTCCAATAAGGAAAAGCAAAATCTTCAGTGACCCTCTCAGTTCTGCTTCTATGGAGGCTTTTTTTTTCTGCGTCTGGAAAAGAAAAATCCTTTCTATTGGCTGCAGTTCTGAACTGGAGCATGTAAAATGTACTTCTCAGGATCTGTGAGCCTTAAAATAATGAGCCTTAGAAAACTCTGAGGTAGGTCAGTGAGGGGGAGTGTACTTTGGTTTTATAAAGGATTTTCATGGCTACACAAATTTGGAGAAACTAGAATGATCTGGCAATTCTGTGCCTCTGAATCTGAAAATAGCAGCATTCTAACTATACAACACCACTATTCATACGGGCCTGGAAAGTCCCCCAAATCATGAAAATTATCCTTATCAGTCAAACCCAGCAGGGATCATCTGACTGCTCCTCAGGGAAATGAGAATTTTAGTTTGGATCTCACATCCATATGTCAAACTCAAATTGTAGATGAGCTATGCTATATCTGGGGACCTTGGGAGTGTGGGCATACTTCTAACCAACAAGTACTTCTGAAAGCTGCTGTCCTAATTTGTATTATTCCTCGGTAACATAAAGAATTAGTTTTAGAATAAGAGAACTGGGGAGGGGTTGCGTGATTTTGATATTTATTAGTTTCCAGAGGCATGTCCTGCTGTGTTAGATGCTCCTTCAACTGGTTGGTACCTTAAGTTAACAAATTTATAGACACAGTACTCCATAAGATATTTTTGATGGCATCTATTCCATTTGAATGTACAATGTATTATGTTTATGATAGGATCAAAACATTTTGCTAAAATGCTCGAATAGTTTTCAGTATATGTGTTGTGTTGAATTGTGACAGAAAAAGTAGGAAAGTTAGCAGGCCAATGCCAGAAATTGTGGGAAGAGGGTATTAGAAACTGAGTTCGCAAATTCTGATTACTTCCCCAAAATGGAATTAAATGTAAACTTCCTCATTCAGTGGTGTTTTGGTCTTACATGATTATTGCTTGATTTAAGAGTCATGTGGGAAACAGGTTTTGTTTCAGTGCATATGTCATGCAAATTCTTGCCTGTTGACCTACAGTTTGAATTTCATGTACATATCACACATACGGATATGGTATTTATGTCTGTAAATATTTGTGGCAGGTAGGATCTGAATAAAACTGTGAGTTACATAGCAAACCTAAGTGAGTCTGTCACTACCAAATGTACTTGTTCTTTTCCTTTTTCTTTTTTTGAGATTTAATTTATTTGAGAGAGAGAGAGAGAGCACAAGCAGGAGAAAGGGCAAAGGGAGAGAGAGAAGCAGATTCCCCACTGAGAAGGGAGCCCGATGTGGGGCTCCATCCCTGGACCCTGAGATCATGATCTGGGCCAAAGGCAGACCCTTAACCAACTTGAGCCACCCAAGTGTCCTCAAGTGTACTTGTTTCTAACATAAACTCCTAATGAAGTCATTTCTTTTGCTATACCCAAATGTGGGATGTTTGTTATGAGAGAGTTCACAAGACTGATATCAAAACAAAACAAAACAAAAAAACAAGACTGATATCATGGATCTGGTGGTTTAAGAAACATAAAAGAGTATTGTTGAATTAGTGAGTCTAGATCAGGTATTCCTTTATTATTTGATTCTGTTTCATCCATCTTTTTTTTTTTTTTTTTTTTTTTTTAAAGATTTTATTTATTTATTCAAGACAGACAGAGAGAGAGAGAGAGAGAGAGAGAGAGAAGCAGAGACACAGGCAGAGGGAGAAGCAGACTCCATGCAGGGAGCCTGATGTGGGACTCGATCCCGGGTCTCCAGGATCACGCCCTGGGACCAAGGCGGTGCCAAACCGCTGGGCCATCGGGGCTGCCCTGTTTCATCCATCTCATGAGCTCTAGGCCTCAGAAACAGTATTCCTTTCCTCCACTATCACTGGAGAAAAAGAGCACTGATGATAGTGACCTCCAAGGAACTAATCTTTACCTGTATCGTATCTAGACATTGTTAGTTACTCTAGGCACACCGAGGTGGTTTGTGTTCTAGCAAGGCTTCAGAACCTAAGATTAAGCCACACCACTTTACACTCCTAGGTGGCTTGAATAAAAGAAGAAAGTGTTCAAAGACATCATGTTTCAAAAAAATCATTTTTTCTAACCAATTTAAATTGCTGTGTATGTCCTTGTAGGAATTTCATCTTTATTATTTTAAAATAAGTTATTAAAATTCTAAATGCTGGGATGCCTGCATGGCTCAGTGGTTGAGTGTCTACCTTTGGCCCAGGACATGATCCTGGAGACCCGGGATCGGGTCCCACATCGGGCTTCCTACACGGATCCTGCTTCTCCCTCTGCCTATGTCTCTGCCACTCTCTCTCTGTGTCTTATGAATAAATAAATAAAATCTTTTTAAAATACTGAATACTGTAATAAACGTAACCTAGAACACAAACCACCTCTCTTCTCCCCATCATGAAGGCCTTCTCTTTGTTGAGGCTGTCACTTATATGTACAACTGTACTGAGTAAAAATAACTTTTATGGCCCTACCCAACACAAGTGGAATAGAGAGATGCAACCATACTGTGTGTCTAGGAGGATGGGCAATATTGCCAGTATTTACCCCCTCCCTCTCCTTCAAGAATCACCACAGATTATTTCTTTTCTCCGTATTCTTGTGATTGTCGGTGCACTTGTTACATACACATGGTTGCATTCACATGCCATGGGAGATTTCTCTCCCCATCAGTATCAAACTCTATTGGGCCCTTAGCAAGGGGTTTACAGAAGACCTCTTGGGTAAAAATACTCTTATGAGTTTGTGCTTTCTGTTTTTTATACCATTAGTCTCTGCCAAAAAAAAAAAAAAAAAAAGCTTTTTTTTTCTTGCCAAAAATATTTAAGAGTTCCTTAAGCATAGTTCATAGGAGAGATTTAGGGAAGGAATTGTGTTCCACCCCAAACTGCCTCTCTGAACTGAACTTGATCATAACATATCTGTCATTTTATTTTATTTTTTTAGTTTTTTAAAGATTTTATTAATTCATGAGAGATATATAGAGGCAGAGACCTAGGCAGAGGGAGAAGCATGCTCCCTGTGGGGAGCCCGATGTGGAACTCGACCCCAGGACCCCAGGATCATGACCTGAGCTAAAGGCAGACACTCAACCACTGAAGCCACCCAGGTATCCCTCTGTCATTTTATTTTTAAAGAAATTTTAAATAAAAAATTTTAAATGAATCCCTGCCCCTCTGGGAAACTCTGCCAAGAAGTTAAAGGGCAGCTGCCTTCCCTGTCTTTATATGAGAGACCCAGTCCTGAACTTACAACTATCCTTTGCTGTGCACTCAACATTTCTCCAGTGTGGTCTGTTGGGTCTTCAATGAAATAAAAGTGCTGGCGGCCATCCTGACGTGCCAGGGCTCCCGTAGTGAAGTGGAGCTTTCTTTGTAGTACTTCTACTCTTTGAAATTATTTCATCATCTACTGATTTACTGGTTTTCTCTCCCACTGGCATATGAGTACTGTGAAATTAGGGGTTTCATGCGAGTCTTATTTACCTGTGCATTTCCAGTGCCTGTGACAAACTCGGCATGATATAGCCGCTCAATAGATGTTTGTTGAATCAATGTAATAAGTAAAATGAGAAGCAATAGGAAGGAGACAAACTGGATTAGAGTGCATTCGTGCCCAAAGATGGTGTTAGGTCCAAGTTAGCACAGGGCAGAGGCTAAGGGGCGGATGAAGGAGAAAATACTTAGGATGATGTTGGCTGAACATGTCCAAACAAGCAAGAAAGGGAGAATGACAATTTCAGTAGGCATCCTGCTCCGTTCCATTTTTTATTTTTAGGCGAGGTCTCCTCTGAGCACTCCCAAGTTATACAGGGGCATCTGCTCCATCTGTCCCACTCCCTCTTTCCCACTCTCCATTGCCATGCTGCTCTTTGGCATCAGGTAGATGATGCAAGCACAGCACTCAGGTTCGTTTTGCCACCTGATGAGATGGCCCTTTGGTGTCTGCCAAGGGTGACTATTTTCTTATCAATTATTAAGGTCACTTCTTGGCCTCAAGTTGAACTGGTTTTGAATTTCAAATATGGGTCTTTCCCCACTTGTCATATACACCAGTGAAATAACAGATACCTTTTTTTCATTGTGAAATGATAAATCTTGTAATAATAAGCACAGGACATACCGCAGTTTACAGAGGATTTATAAGTGCAGTATCTCCTTGCTTCATATTACTTTACCATGTAGGGAAGACAGGAGAGTACAGTCCCTTTCCATTTAGGGCTTAATTTCTAAAATAAGTAGATGAGGGAAAAATTGTATAGGGTTGAAATGACCCCGAGTCATCCAAACCATGTGCTCCAGTTACCCTTGCTGTATAACAGACCATCACAAGGGGCACCTGGGTGGCTCAGTGGTTGAGCGAGGGTCACTTTGGAAGATCTTCTGGGAAAGGAGAGGTCACCTAAGGTGGCCACCTTAGGTTTTATTTCCAACCACAGGCTCGCTCTTTAGTTGGATGCCAGAAGGAGTAAGTGAAGTGTTTTTCAGACCTTATTGTAGGGAAAACATGCATCTTGGTATTTTTGGTATTTTTCACCTTGAAAAATAGATGGGAACCAAGAGAGAGCAAAGGGCCTATGGATTCCCACCACCAATCTTACGTGTTAGGACGTGCACTCCCTGAGTTAACAGGCTGATCAGCATTTGCCAACCACCCCCCTTTAAGCTGCTGCTGTGAGTGGCTTCGTGCTTTCCAAATAACTAGAAAAAAATGAAATGCACATAGGGTGTAATAATGTCTGTGACAACAGAGAGGGAAAGAATTTCCCAGAAGGCCCGAGTGAGACCTCAGCTCTGCCAGCTATCTCAAAACAGACGGCCAGCTCATCTCCCAGGGAATGGCTTCCAGTTCAGGGCCCCTGCCTTCCCCTGGCTTGTGTCACATCATACAATTATTACCTTATTGATTCTAAGCCACTGAATGAATTTTTTTTTTTACTAACTGTGGGTTCTATTGTTTGATGCTCTCATCCTTGTGCTTCCCTGTGTTTCTTGCCAGGATAGTTATTTATTCCTTTTTGGGTGAGCTATTCTTGTGCATGGTCAGAGTGCTGAACTCCCACTGACTTCTACTGCAGTTCTCTTTGGCCTCAGTTTAGAAGTTGTCTGTGGGCCTTTAATTACACCCTCTGGCAAAGGAGAAAGAGCGCTTGAAACATGCATAAATTCTGTACATATTTCCAAGGCTGGCCTGTTTAAAAAATGTTGTCTGTCTTTCTTCTTTTTTTTTTCCCCCTCTTTGAACTTGGACATGGATTTTTTTGTAAAGTACAGTATGTCAAGGGAAGGGCAGTGAGAAAATATGCACGGGTATTTACTTAAAAATTACTTAGTAAATCCATCACAGTGTGTTCATTGGTTTTAGTATGATATACCATATCCTGAAATGAGAGGTGTTTTACTATGTTTATTTAGTATATACTATATGTTTATATGCCTTGCCATACATAGTATTAGGCAGTCCATGCCCGTCTTGGACCGTTTTGTTTTCCTTTTTTACAAATTAGATTAAAACCCCTCCAACTTTATTAATTTGTTCCCTTTTAAAATTTAAACACAAAACTGTGAAATGTGAATTTTGTTCAAGTCTGTATAAATAAATACTTGCAATTACTTTTTTTAAAGTAGCAAGTTTCATGGATCTTGAGATCTGTAGAACGATGGAAGGGTTTTTCATTGTTGGTTGGTTGGGCAGTTGTGAGATCTTGAAAGTCTTCAGATCTCTTTCTTAGCCAAAACATTTCCTCTGGTTACCACCTGCCACGCCTCTGCTATCTATTGTAGAGGGAGGCTGGATTATCACTGATCACAGAATCCCCAGGTCCTATTAATGCCTGTCTGTTTCAGCTCCTCCCCTACTGGATGTTTTGAATAAAAGCCGCATGGAAGTGAAGTAGGCTGATTCAGCTTCCTCCAGGTCCCCGCTTCATTACCAGCGGTGCAGTGACCAGGAAGCTAGTAAAGAACTTGAATGATCCACAGACTGACAGTTATCCCTGAATAACAAAAGGTTGGTTGTATTCCCATAGAAAAGAGAAATTTGTATCCTTTGCAGCAGGCTCAGTCTTGGTGAGATGGAATATTGCAATCTTGTGGTTCCTGGTGTTCCTCTTGATGGTTTGCATCCCCTCAGCCTGAGCTGGTCATTTGCATTTGTCTGGGAACCTGGTGGCCTGGTTCATAGCCTGCCCACTCTGCACCTGAAACCTAGTTTCATCTTGTGTAGAATGAGGATAATCCCTTTGCCATCAGGACGCTAGAATTATTTTGAGGAATAAACACTACAGTGTATATACCCAATGTTTCTTTAGCGAGAAGAGGACTTGTCTAGCACTTTCTACATGCTGGACATATATTTTAACTCCATTAATGTTCATACCAACTCTATGAAGAAGACACTGTCACTGCTCTCATTTTCCAGGCGAGGCATAGCCCCTGGGCCAGGTCAGTGGGCCCCTGGCTTATTTCCCTTTTTTTCCTTCAGAGACCTGATTCTCCACCTGTGATATGAGCCGGGTTAGGCTCAAATGATAATTGAGGCTACTAACTTTCATCTTTGAAATTCTCTGATTCATTACTTCCTGGAAGTATGGCAAGGATGCATTTTGGTCATGTTTCATGTATTTCTAGATGTAGAAAGTTCATATTCCAATCTGTCTAAGGTTAGGATAAAAATGATGCCTGATTGTTTTCTTTTTCTTTTTTCTTTTTTTTTTTAAGATTTTATTTATTTATTCATGAGAGACACAGAGAGAGAGGCAGAGACACAGGCAGAGGGAGAAGCAGGCTCCCTCTGGGGAGCCTGATGTGGGACCCGATCCCAGGATCCTGGGATCAGGCCCTGAGCTGAAGGCAGCCGCTAAACCACTAAGCCACTCAGGCATCCCGAGGCCTGATTGTTTTCTACCGAAAGTAACCTCATTAAGAAGTTATGTTTACTTTTTCTTACTGGAGTTAGCTTTACAGTTGGAGTTTAGAATTCAGGTGCCTTATCAGGAGGGCCAGGCAAGGAAGTGAATGATGCAGGCTAATTTGGGATAATAGGGAGGGGTGGAGAGTATGCCCAAGATAAGGTTATCTTCCCAGTAGTTGCTGCTCTGGGTGAGTGGAGTTCAAGCCTTAGCATGGATCAGCCTCATCAGGATGGCCTGTCAAACTGTAGATTGCTGGGGCCCACCACCAGCGTTTCAGGTTCAGGAGCTCTGGGTGGAGCCTGAGAATCTGCATGTCTAACCTGCTCCCATGTGATGCTCCCAAGCCTCCACTTTTTGAGAGTTCCTGCTCAGTGAGAATGTGGAACTATCATTGCCAGGTTTTCCGATATTTCAAGTGAATCTCTTTGTTACATGAGCACTGTGACTTTTTCAAGGTCTTTTCTAGTCCTCCAGACATTTTACTACTGAAAAACACTCAGACCATACAGTGATTTGTCAAGAAAAACAGGGAGAAACATCAAGTCAATCTCTTCTGTAATTGAAATCTACTTTTTAAATGTTGGCAACACATTTAAAAGTTTTTAAGTCCGTGCTGGCCACCACTGCCTCAGCCAGAAATAAACATGTCTTTTGGCTCAATTCAGCTTATAGATTAACAGTTTGCAACTTCTGCTTTAGAAATTTAGGAGACACCATGGATGAGAATAAAATAATTTTTTTAAAAGATTTATTTATTCATGAGAGACACACACAGAGAGAGGCAGAGGGAGAAGCAGGCTCCATGCAGGGAGCCCGATGTGGGACTGGATCCCGGGTCTCTAGGATCAGGCCCTGGGCTGAAGGCAGACGTTCAACCACTGAGCCACCCAGGTGTCATAAAAGAATTAAATTTTTAAAGAATTTCTGTCAGTAAAAATATTAGGAGAGACTTCCACAGAATAAAAGAAAAGCTAGTGTAGAAACCTACCGCATGTACTTTGCTTTTATAACAGGAGACGGAAATCTATAAACTATTAAAATGAACAACACATCATCCCCTCCAGTAGGCATACGCATCCTGTGAGTTGTGGCCACTAAGTGAGCCTATCATCTAGTGACAGGCATGGCTCACTCAAGAGACCCTAGCAGGGTAGCAGCTTTTTCCTTTTATGAGAGACAGAGAGACAGAGAGGGAGAGAGGCCGGCAGAGACACAGGCAGAGGGAGAAGCAGGCTCCATGCAGGGAGCCCGATATGGGACTCGATCCCGGGTCTCCAGGATCACACCCTGGACCGAAGGCAAGCGCTAAACCGCTGAGCCACCCAGGGATCCCTGGCTTTTTCGTCCTCACCTTGCTCTACCCGGGGTACATCCCAGACTCTTCTCTGAATTCCCCCTGCAATCAGCTTGCTGGCTTTCCGGATCTCACTTTATTTTTGGTTTCAGCTTCCCTTGCACCTTTTGCCACTCCCATCTGTGCTATGAAAGCTTCTGTTTGCCCTTCTGGTTAGACTAATAATAGTCACAATGACAACAGCTCACTCATATTTGTGAGCATTTGTACTGTTTTAGGCTCTCCACCTGTGTTCACTCATTTAATCTTCATGACAACCCCACGTGATGGAAAATATTATTCCTATTTTAAAGGTAAGGAAACAAGGCACAGAGAGGTTATGTGACTTGTCTAAGATCACACAGTTAATAGCAGGAAGAGGCCTTTAATCCAGACTAACCAGGGCAGGACACAAGCCCTGGTTATTTATTTATTTATTTTTTAAAAGGTTGTATTTATTTATTCATGAGAGACACACAGAGAGAGGCAGAGACACAGGCAGAGGGAGAAGCAGGCCCCATGCAGGGAGCCTGATGTGGGACTCGATCCCGGGACTCCAGGATCACGCCCTGGGCTGAAGGCAGGTGCTAAACTGCTGAGCCATTCAGGGATCCCCACAAGCACTGGTTATGGTATTAACTAGAACAGCCCTGTACCAAAGAAATGTGGAAATCACACAGTGAGAAATTCCTGAAATGTCAAATGCAAATGGGAGAGGAGCCGAAGAGAAGAAAATCAAGAAAGCATCTGGATACAGTTATAAAGAAGTAATTTTGTGGGGCACCTTGGTGGCTGAGTTGGTTAAGGGTCTGACTTGATTTTGGCTCAGGTCATGATCTCAGGTTCATGAGATCGAGCCCGGCATCGGGCTCCACGTTTGGTGGGGAGTCTGAGATTCTCTCTGCCCCTCTGCCCCTGTTCATACTCTCTCTCTCCCTCTCATTCTCTGTTTCTAGAATAAACCTTAAAAACAAAACAAAAAAAACTTTAAAATAAACCTTGGAGGAAGATAATGAGAAACTTTGGGGAAATTTTGCTAATTGTTGGAAAGTCTAGTTGGAAAAAAAAAATACATGTGTTTGCTCCTCACTGATTTAGTCAAGTTGATTTTTATTCAAAGCTAGGGAAAGAAACTACACATGCCATAGTTGAGGACGTTGGATCATAATGAGAGAGAACTTCAGAAAGAATGATTTGAGGACCAGAGTTATTCCATTTGAATGGCTTAAGCTTCTTGACCTCTAGACAGACCCTTTCAGCTTCCTAGATCAGATGAGCATAATGAGTGTTTAAATCATATTTCCTTTTTTTTCCCTGCTGGTGAGAAGATGCACCTTCAGCTCTCTTGTCACTTTGGGTTCGGATGGTACAAATAAAGTGTTGGCTTTCTAGGCCTTGTTTAAGTAGTGTGGAAAAAAAAATCACACAGATAAGAGCCAGGGAGACTGGAGGATGTGATTATGAGTAAAACTTCTTTAGATATGTAATGCCAGCAGCACAAACTGTTTTCATTCCCATGTTAGTTAATGGCTAATCTAGAGATTGTACTGCCGTTTGCTGATAGAGCACAGTTTAAAATATTTTATCATTAATGTGACAGGGAGTTGGATAAAGAAAATGAAGCGTGATTATAAAATGCTAATTATCGTCCTCAAGTGCATATTGGGCACTCTCGAATATTTGCAGCGTAATTTGCTTTATTTATTATTTCGGTTTGGTTATAAATGTTAATTCAATTGCAGATGGTATGTTGGCAATTTACAGAGCTATAAAGTTATTTGGAAATCCTAATATTTTCTACCAAAATGTTCTATTGGTGATGGATGAGGTAAATTAAAAAGCCCCTGCTCTTTAGAGTTAAATACATTAATTGGCAAGTAGGCTGCAGGGATTTCCAGAACCGCGCTGTCTACGTTAACTCCTTAAAGGAGTAAAGGACATGATTTGTAATTTAGAGTAGGAATTCTCTCCATGAGAAAGGGTGGGAGGGGCGAGGTCTCTTTTTCCCTACCACCCTGCTAATGTTTCTTCAAGGCTGAGATTTTCTTCATGTTCTGGTTCACAGGTCTAGACACATGCTTGAAGCCACATTTTTGCTGTACTACATCAGTGGTTTCAGAGACCATGATGTTGACAGCTGAGGTGTATTTGTGTGTGACAGTGTATGTGTGTGTCTGTGCCTGAGAGAGAGAAATGGAGTTTTCTCCAACCTTACTGATGACTTAAAAAATATACACCTGTGTGAGGCCACTGGTTGCCAAACTATGGCCCACGGGCTTTAGGCAGATTTATCTCGTTTGCCACCTGTTTTTTGTAGAGTCGAAAGTGAAGAATTTTTACATTTTAAAACTTGAAAAAAAAAATAAAAAAATAGAGTATTTTATGACACATAAAAATTATAGGAAATTCATATTCAGTAACTATGAATAAAGTTATCTCAAAACGCAGCCAGGCCCATCCATTTATGAATTGTCCATGGCTTCTTTTCACCCTGCCACAGCAGAGTCGAATGTTTGTGGCAGAAACTATATGGCCCGTAGCCTAAAAAGTTTACATCTGGCCCTTTACAGAAGCAGTCTGCCAGCCTCTGGATCAGACTATCTAAGGTGTAGTTTATAAAATGCATCCTTGGGGATCCCTGGGTGGCTCAGCGGTTTAGCACCTGCCTTCAGCGTAGGGTGTGATCCTGGAGTCCTGGGATCGAGTCCCACGTTGGGCTCCTGCATGGAGCCTGCTTCTCCCTCTGCCTGTGTCTCCGCCTCTCTCTCTCTCTCTCTCATGAATAAATAAAAATCTTTTTTAAAAAATGCATCCTTAACCTTTGTGTGTGGGTTTGTTTTTCTAACTCTACAAAATTTATCGGAACATAAGCCATTTGGGGAACAAATAGGTTCAAAACACGACTCTTCGTTTTTGAAAGGTGAGAAAGAGATTATAATACCAGTGCTGGCTTCCTTCTTTGTGGCCACGTTGATAATTCAAAGAAGTGACACCATATTCCTCATGTGAATAATTTTGTGCTTCGCATACGCACAATGTGCTCAAAACATTCTCTTCGCGCCCCAAATCAGGAGAAAAATAAAGATTGTTTTCTCATATTGTCAAATTAAAAACATAAAGTAAGCCATGTTCCTGGATCATTCTATTTGCGTTAACAATTAAGGATCGTACATGGAAAATATGGCTACCTTATAGAACTCATCTGGAAAAATGTCATTCTTTACTAAGAAATACTGTGCTTAATTAATTCTTGCTCCTAGGAAGTCAACTTGGGGCACTCATTATGGCCTTAATTGGTGGTATAAATTCTGAGACCCCGGAGGAAAACACACTTAATGGTTAGTGGTCTCTGGCCCTTGGGCTGAGCATACACCAGTGCCAGCCCCATCTCAGAGAGTGACAGCTTCTGGTTTTGATGGCTTCGGATCTGGCCACACTGATATTAGGTTTAAAGGCCAGTGTGCACTAAGAAAAGAAATGCAAGACTTGTCCCGGTGTTTTGCATTAAACAGTGTGAGACAACCTTCTGACTTGGAAAAATGTGTTTCTTTGAACTCCGGTTTTTCGTATTAAATTATATTCATTATACGGCCCATCTGGAATCTCCTGCCAGGCCAAAAATCATCTTACAGACATTAGCAAAAGGAAGTTAAATGTAATTTTTTTTAATTGTATACTTTTCATTTCCATTTATTTTTTTCCCTTTTATTGGAGAAACCAGATGGAAAGGAAGGCAGGAACCTCTCCCTCACTCTGGTTCCCTTCGGGAACAGAGGCGGAACATTCCTGGCTCTGCTCCTCTCATCTACTGACTTGAGGTGATGACGGGGCTGTCTAGATTCTGGGGATAATTGCTGGAAAGGTCAGGAGTTCAATTTGAAGCACACACCGGATCGGAGTGGTGGGGTTTGGAGAGTAAGTGTGGTGTGGTGGCTAACTTTGGGCTTTCACTGATGTGGGTTGTCACCAATTATACTTGACAGCATGGAAATGAGACTCACAAATATCACATGTGATGTGGTCCATTTTTGTAGACTGGTATTGACTGTGATTTTGCTGGGAGTTGTTTGTTTGCTGGATTTTGACCCTGTGTGAAAAGGACCCATATTTGGGAGACTTCTGGCCCTCTCCCTCTCTCTGCTTCTTACCACACCAGACACGTCCCACAAAACGTGCAGACCTGAGGCTCATACTGGGAACATAGGAATGTGTTTTTCCTTGTTCAGACACATGGAAATCTCAGTTGTCAGCACTAGAAGGTATAGAGATAACTTCAAATGTGTGAAATGGAACTGCAAGGACAGCTCAATAGTTTGCTCTGACGGCCCAAAGCCACATAAAGGCAGAGCATAAACCAGCCCACTACCCTCTGGACTTACACTTGCGTGCTTTTCTCTTCAGCCATCTGCCAGAGAATATTTGGCAAACTGAGTCCTTTCCCCATGCAACCCTCTGCCCATGTATATGAGCAAATTTTTATTGAAAGCTGGGTAAGGTACTGGATTTGCTGTGGAGGATACAAAAACTAAAGAGTGTTGACAAGTCTCTGGCTTAATAAGCTACATCAGAATGATGCTAGTCATTATCTATATATACTCTACCACTCATCTGGAGATTGACCCAAATGAATTCCGAGTTGCTGTCTTTTGAAGGAATATTTTAAATTCAGATAAGGGTGAGGTACTTTTTGGGAGCACACTAACATACCTAGTACCTATGATCATTTATTTTTTATTTTTAAGATTTATTTATTTATTTATTTGAGAGAGAATGAGGAGGGGTAGAGATGGGGGGGGGGAGAGGCAGAAAATCTCAAGTGGACTCCCCGCTGAGTGTGGAGCCCAGCTCCAGGCTCGATCCCAGGACCCTGAGATAATGACTTGAGCTGAAACCTTTAGAGTTGGACACCCAACTGACTGAGCCACCCAAGCACCCCTACCTGTGGTTATTTTTTGATGATGGTCTTTGTGGGTCAAAAGAGAAGGGAAGCATTAGGACTCATTTTGAATTTCTAGTAATGAATCTTCATATCTTATGTATGATTTCATTGCAGTCAGGTTCAAATCACAGATTAGTAATTTAATTATCTAAATATATTGTCATTGCTCTGAATATTTTTTTTTCTAGGACAGTGTATTCAAGCGTACCTAGAGATGATCTCCTCTTATTTATGTTGCTTTTTAACACATACCTGGGAAGTGGAGGGCAGAGGGCAGAGGAATGCAGGGTGATCCCCCTTGTCGCTCACACACAATGGGTGCCTTTGTGCCTGGGTGCTGGTGTGAGGTGCGTGCTGTCACGGATTCCCTCACCCAAGAGCTTCTTTATGGAAGCCGCCTCTGTCCTACCCTCGTTCGTGTTTGACACAGTAATAGACACACATTACAAACATAAATAGCAGCTCCAGGTTTTCTCTTCCTTAGCAGTGTGTTAAAAGGTACTTCCACTAAATGGGTTACTTTGGCTTTAAATAATAGACCCCATCACTTCTGGTCCTCAGCGTGTGAGGTGGTTTCACATACCACTCTCCACTTTCAACAAAGCAGATAAGGTATCAACACAATTAAAAGTGAAAAATAATCTGTCTGCTTTGCCGGTAGTGAATGCTTACAGAACACACACTGATACAATAGATTTTAAATAATTTATGTCCGGCACTTTTTTTTTTTCCCCCAATCTGTAAATGAGGACACCTAATGCGGAATAGCCAGCATGGTACTCTATCCCTCCCCCATTAAGATAACAAGATGAGGGGGCAACGATCAGATCGGCATGTTTTTGGAGCAACGTGTGGATAAAAATTAAAAATTAAAAAAGATGATGCTCTGAAATACTTTGGGTAAGCAAGCTCGTAAAAGCTGTTAGGAAACCTGGAATTACAAATTAATTCAGAATCTCCTTCTGAGGGGCTCCTAAAAGCCCTTTCCGTTTTCTTGGCAGGATGAAAACATTACTTTTGTGTCACTGCCTGGTGTTTTCACAAGGTCTGTTCTAACACCCGCTAAGGTGGAATGCTCAGTCCTAATGTGTCTTTGGTCTGAACCAGGTAAACTTCTGGTGATGTTAAAAACAAACAGGAATTAGTATATGATACATTAGGTCTTCCTCTCCCCATAGATATGTTAACTCTTAAATTACCAGGATAATGTGATTAGTGACTCCTTTTCTAGCTAGCCCTGAAGGGTTGGTCGGATCCTGAAGGATTTATCCAGCTGCCCTAACTCCTGTTGGCAGTAAAGGGAATTGCGCCCACAGATCCCTGAGGTCTAGGGACAGTGATTTCCCACAGAAACAAAACTGCTAAACTGTTTACAAAACTGCATTCAGTCCTTTGGTGGTTAAATGTAGCTTGATCATGATTTATGGAGGCCCAGCTCTTTTTCCTACACCTGCCCATGGACATCTCCTAATTATTCATTTGAGAAAACACTGGATAAAACTCTCAATCCTGAAAACATGTGTGTTCCAAAAAGAAGGCCAAGCATGTCCAAGGATATTTTTACTCCCGTTTGATCTAAGGAAAATAATTCCCAATTTCCATGCACAGGCCAATGCTTAAGGGAGGCAAGTTCTTTCAGATGGGTTCAACATAAGCATACCCTCTTAAGTTCTCTATTCTTGGCTTTTTGAAGAAACTGAAGGAGGGTCGGTAAAGTTCCAGCGGATGATCATCTGAAGAGAGCAAAAATAGGGCAAAGCACCCCCAAACTCCCACGTCAGCCTGACCCCTCCATCTTCCAGAGTGGGGTACAAGATCAGGGACTGCTTGCTGTCCATTAGCAAACCCATCGTGGGCAGCAGAGCTTTGTGAAGCCAAATGGGAAGTAGCCACTGAGGAGAGAAATACAATTTCAATACAGGAAATAGAAGAAAATCATAGAGCTTTTCACTCAAGATAGATGTTTCTTCTGTCTAAAGCCAGCAATTTTGGAAAATGAAGCTAAGAGTTTAAAAATAAGGGCTCTGTTAGGGAAAATAAAACAGGTCCCCCTGCATCCATTAGGCTGTCTTTAATTGAAAACTGGAGAACAATCTAACTAATTGGCAGGTACCTCTTTTATTGCTGGGCCTATCTTCCCCCTTCTCTCCAGTGTAATCAGAAGACAACTCCTTTTTTTTTTTATCAACCAAAGTCAGGTATGAAATGGAAAAGCGGAGAAGTAACACTTAAAAATTAATTGTGTGTATTCTGCAAAATTTTCTCTTATAAAATAGGAAGAGAAAGCACAGAAGTTCAGGTCTTCAACACAGCAGTAGCTCCAGGAGTGGATTTTTATATAGCGCGGTGCTGAGGTGGAGGCTATAACGTGCTTAATTGCAGGCAAATTCGTGTTGTTTAAAAGAACTTTACCTTTTACATTGGGGACCTATTTAATTTCAAATCCTGGCAACTATGCTGACATTATACAGCAACTTTAATTTTAAAGATCAAGGAAGAGGAGCTATGGGTGAAATTTGAGCCTATTTCTTGCTAATTTGGAGTAAGAAAGAAGGGAGGTTGGGATAAATCATGAAGTTAGAATTGCTGTCTGAGTTATGATATTGGAGTTTCGCTCTTGAAAATAGAACTTCCTTCTTTCTTTTCCTTATACTGAAAGAATTTAGGTGGTGGTTGTATTTATTGAAGTTAGGGTTCTCTGCTAATCTTTTTCTTCCATTCTCCACTGAATCTCCATATGATTTTAAACAGCAAAATAACTTTGCAACATGTTATTTTTTAATTATAAAGGTTGCATGTGCGCCATCACAAAGACAATTAAGATACCCTCAAAGGATTCTGGCTTTGAGGAAGAAAGAGACACAAAGATCAACGGTTACAGCATTGTACAATGAATGTTAAACAGGGTATGCTGGTACCCTGGTATGTGATTCAGAGGTGCCTTATGCTATGTTGGAGCGTAAGTAGGTGTGAACAAGGCAGGGAAAGGACTTTTGAAGCCTAGGGAACAGCATGTGTAAAGGTACAAAGGCAAAAGAGAACACTCTAGATTTGAGGGGCCTGGCTAAGTATGAGTACACAAAGGGCCCAGGTGCCACTGAAGGCCGCTAGGCTCTCAACTATTTCGCCAGTGGTGTCGTTGTTCAGATGCTGTGGGTTTGGGATAACATGGCACATCAGCTCTTTGCCTAAAGCCACCAGGGTTTTTCCATACAAGGACAGAATGCGTTTTGAGAGCTAGAACTTTAGGCAGTATTTTCTCAGTAAACTGTTAGCAAGATTTTTGTACTGTCTGAGCAGTGTCTGTGCTGAGGAGAAGCAGAAGGCTGCATCCGATAAATGCCCATTATTTTACAGTTGTCAGGCTCTTGAAGACCTAAATGTAAATGCCTGACTGGCTTCCCTTCTGCTCCCACATCCTCTGTGATTTCTTCCTTTTCAATTCAGATTCAGGATGTAACCACCTATAAAATAAGCAGGAAAGATTCCAGTGAGAAGGTCCCAGAATGGCCCTGGAAATTAAGTTTACTTGGAAAGAGTGCAACACATTGTGGACAAGCATTTTTTCTTTTCAATTTAGGTCCTTCCTAGCATTATGAAATAATGTAAGTGCATGATGATCATTGGATTCTGTGAAAGGCTTTTGAATCATGTGATATGTAGAGTTGCCATGGTGATGTACGTTGTCATCAACCCACATGTTATGACAGACCTAAGACCTGGCTTTGTTGATGGTGAAATGTTGCATACCAAACTTCTAAAAGAGATTTAAAAATTTATGCTCCTCTGCAAAGGGTTTAAGCATATTTGAGCATGTTTTGGCTCTGTCTCCTTCTGCCTGCCTCCCCACCACCCCTTCAGTACAATTGAGGATCTTGAATTTAGGTCCAGATGAGATTTAGTAATTAATGTACAAAGCACCTGGGGTCTCCTAACTCCTGGGCTGTAGCTGAGGAGCTATTTTGGTGCATTTTCTCAGTGAAATATTTGAGAATTAGAAACCTTAAAATGCATTGGCTTCTTGCCCAGTTATATTTAGAGTAATCCTGATAATAAATCGGTAACTATGGGTTTCACTGAGGAAGGGCACAAAATAACTGACCCAAGTAATCTAGAAAACAGATGTCTCTAGTTGGTTTAAAGTAAATTCTCAAGACCAGATTTAAAGAAAGCTCTATGGGGCTGAGTGAAATCTTCCATTTCAGATTTTTTTTTTCCTGTCTTAGGGTTCTTTTCCCTACTACCATATCTCAACTCAAAGTCTTGAGAAGAGGGGTAGTGGTCCCCAAGGTACAGTGTTGATAATATTTAACCCGCTGTGCAGAAATGCTTTGGGTAACAGATAAACTGCTTGACCTCATATTTCTTGCGTTCTTCTAATCCACTCTTTATTTCAGTAGCTTCCAAGTAGGGATCAGAGTCATCTAGGAGGTGTATGAGTGAGCTTCTGGGCACCCTCTTGAACTCACAACTAAATATATATATGCTATTTGGGAGGATGCTGTATCCCAATCTTTTTTTTTTTTTTTTAAGATTTATTTATTTATTCATGAGAGACATAGAGAAGGAGCAGAGGGAGAAGCAGGTTCCCTGTCCGGAGCCTGATGCAGGACTCGATCCCCATACCCAGGATCACGCCCTGAGCCAAAGACAGATGCTCAACCGGTGAGCCATCCAGGTGTCCAACTGTATGACATTCTGAAAAAGTTCTTTTCAGTCTTCATGTTCCTCCTCCAGCTCCCTCCAAAGGCCCTTATCCATGGGGAAAATAAAGCCCAATAGTAGAACATAAGATGATTCCCAAATGGTTTTCCCTTCTGGCTCTTGCTGGGGTTGTGGACTGCTCGGAAGCACCCCTGAGAGATCCTGGATGAAGTGTGACCGTGGTAGACTTTCTATCTGTGGTAGCATTTCTATCTGATCTATAGTCTTAAAACTAGCATCGAGGTCAACCAGAGAAGAGAGATTACCCAAGACTTACTCATCCTCACTAACATAACGCGTTGGAAACCTTTCCTGTAGATGGTATTCTAAAGCCCAGACTGGCGACTTAATTTGCAGGACCCCATACAAAAATACAAAATGAAAAGTACTGTCCACTTGACCAAAAATTATTCAGAATTTCAAGACAGTGACAGTGGGGCAGCAAACTAAGCATGAAGCCCTTCCAAGGACCAGGCTCCATGTGTGCCCAGGTCACACGCCTGTGAAATTGGCCCTGCCCAGAACAGATCCTTTCAGTTTTTGAAAACAGCCAGTTTAACTAGCAGTGTACATACCCTATCAAAGGTGTGTACACCTCAATCCCAAAATTGTGTTTTGAGATTACTGGCCCCCAAACCTGGTGGATGAAAATGGTGTTCTAATAATCAGACCCATAGGATAGCTAGTCACATAAAAAAAAATTATCCAAGGTCATGTTTTTGAAAAATAATAAGACATAATAAGACACCTAAATTAAAAGACCTTTTATCCAACTGATTAATCTCTCCTTACTGTTGGTTTCCAGTTTATATTACCTTGTAGCATTTCTTCCCCAGATCATGTTACTCTAAAATAAAGAACACTGTGAACTGAATGTATTGGCTCAGTGCCCTCCTTGGAACATTGAACACTTTGGAAGTTTAGACCGTGATTTTCTGATGTTGTGAGTTCAGGTTCTCAGTTAAGAACATGGGTTGTCTATTCATTGGTATTCCTTCCCAGGGAGTTTTAATTAATTGGGGATTAAAAGGGTTGAGAGTATTGGCCTCTGGGTCTCCAGGGGTTGAGCTTTCAGGGGTTCACCTGACAAAGTCCAGGGAGATGCCATCATCACCCTCTACCAGAATGACTGGTTCCCACAGAGGTGATGTTTTTGCTAAACCTATCGTCATTGTCTTTTGAGTACCATCTTTCTAGAGCTTTTCCAAAATTAAGGCTTGCCTTGGTAACCTAGGGAAGAGCATACACGCCAAGGGAGCTACTGGTCCAAGGGACTTGAAAGGAGACAGACCTAAAATCTATGGTCACTTTTTTTTTTTTTTTTTTTTTTTTTTTTAAGATTTTTATTTGTCTATTCTTGAGAGACTCAGAGAGGCAGAGAACATAGGCAGAGGAAGAAGCAGGCTCCATGCAGGGAGCCTGATGCAGGACTCCGTCCCAGGACCCTGGGATCACAACCTGAGCCGAAGGCAGATGCTCAACCACAGAGCCACCCAGGCATCCTATCTATGGTCAGATTCTAAGTGAAGGGACAGGAGACACTTTCCCGGTTAGCAGGCAAGAGGCAGTGTGGAATGACAGACCTTCTAGAAGCCACGGTTACTAAACAGTAGAGCACTCAGACTTCACTATTTTCATTCATTCATTTTTACTAAATTCCCAAAAGTGGGACCTTGTCCTGTCAGGAATTTTTTAAACAAAAAAAAATAAAAAATAAACAACTCTAAGCCTCTACGCCTTGGGACAACTCCGCTTTCTTGTTTGGAATATGAACCTTAGGTTGTTTCCCTTTTCGTGGCTCCAAGTGCCGGCGGGGGGGGGGGGGCTCCCCCAACTTGATCAGCATCCTTTGAGTTGCATTCATGCCCACCCTCCCTGCTTAGGAGGAAACTCTGTTTGTCATCAAAAAAGTAGGCTGTTTTTCTACTTTCTCCCTCCCTCTCACCCATTGTCTTTCAGTGGGGTGAAAAGGTCTTCACTTTTCTCTTTCTCCCCCACAAATCTTGCTATTAATAACTTTTTAGACGTTGTCACGCATAGACTTCCACTCACTCCGGAGGGTGTTTTTTGTTTGTTTAAGGCAACGTGTTTCCTGGTCTGAAAACCGTGTTTCCCAAAGTAGCCGCGATGGGATTATTCCATACTCGCCTCCCACTGGCAGCGTCTTTGCTTCTGGCTGGAAATGGGAATTACAGCTCGATGCTGGCCTGGGGCTGCACGTCACCGGCCCGGCCTTGCTGGCCAGGGCGAAGGACTACCCCAGGCAGCCACCTGGTTACTTTTTGATTGAGATGGGGTTGCAATATTTTCCCTTTAATGACCGAGGGCAAATGCCTAAGTAACACTCCTTGATGTCTCTCTCTCTCCTTTCACTCTAGAAGGAAAAATTACCCTTTTGAACTTTGCATGGGATAGAAATTAACTCTGCAAAAGCCTAGTGCAAACAGATGTGCTTCCCACACTACTTTTTGGGTGGATTTCTCCTGATCCAGTGCTTTTTATGACTAACTCTGCGCCAAGTTGTCATTTTGTTTTGTTTTGTTTTTTTAATAATAGAAATAAGTGTGGTACCTGGGTGGCTCAGCAGTTGAGTGTCTGCCTTTGGCTCAGGGCGTGATCCCAGGGTCCTAGGATGGAGTCCTGCATCAAGGTCCCTACAGGGAGCCTGCTTCTCCCTCTGCCTATGTCTCTGCCTCTCTCTGTGTGTCTCTCATGAATAAATAAGTAAATAAACCTTAAAAAATAATAATAATAGAAATTAGTTTTTTCTTAGTGCTTTTCTTCAGTCACGACACATTTCACACATGTTGAACCTGATATAAAGTAGCTCTAGGCCTAAAAAGCTACTTCCATTCAAAACACCACGCTTTGAATTCTCACAAGTAGCTTTATGATTAACTATGAATCAGCAGATTGCACTGTTATTTCAGAAATCAAGGATTCTTGGGCTACCTTCCTGACCAGACCTGAGGGCAAATTCAGGGGTATTGGTATTTATATTCATACCCAGAGCTCACTATCCACTTGAGTAGGTGTTAAATTAATGCATGATGAAACCAGTGACTCAGGACCTCCTGAAGATCCTGGCAGATTAGCATTCTGACCCTAGCTTTCTCCTGTACAGAAGAGTGAGTGCCTTCCCAGGAAATACCTGGCGTGGCCGTCAAGATCCTGCTCAGTCTGATTGATTGTCAACCTGCTCTTTCAGTTGTGCTTTACACACACACACACACACACACACACACACACACACACCGTCCATTATTTACATCTCTGCCAACCTGGACCACAGCCCCTTCCCTGTATGATCGCACCTGTGATCTTGGCAAAGCTGAGATGTTCCTGAGGGGGGTGGGGGGACTTGCTGTTCAAATCCTCCTCCTTCATTAGAGCTGGAATCAAGTGCTGATTCCCTTCTAACTCCTTTGAATTCCTGTGACCTTTACTCTAAATATTTTAAGTGGGCCTATTATGTGCCAGGTACTATACTGGGCACTTTTCCACTTTGTGCGTCCATTAAATTCTTATCACACTGCATGGTGGCATCTGCTCCAAGGTGTTCACTTGATTTAATGTTCCTGGTAAGCTGAGAAAGGGCAGGAGATCTATCTTTGTACACTTAAGGGAGCCCACCACATCCACTCCAGTTAATTGGCATTAGATAAATGAATCAGTATGGAAATGAATATATATATAAAGATGGCCGTTGGAATCATGAGGCTGTCTACCCACAATAGTCTGTATTGTTCAGAGATTCAGAATAGTGTTCTTTCCTCTTCGGGAATCTTTATTTTAAATATAAAATGTCTATTGGAAGTTTTCTAGAAGAAAGCTTTGGAGAGAAGAGGTTTCATCCATAACAAAAGCTGCCATTCCCTGGGCACTTGCTATGTGTTGAGCATTGGCTTCCCACCTCATACGTGTCCCCTAATTGGGTACAGTAGGTAATCCCATGAAGTGTAGGTATGTTCATTATCCCCACATTACAAATGAAGAAACAGGCCTTCGCGTAACTCACTTAATGGCCCACAGATAGTCAGCAGCAGAGTCAGAGTTCAAATCCACAGGTACTCAAGCTAAATTCCAGTTTTTAATCACCAGGCTAGTATCTAAACCAACAAAAAGTGCTCTATTTGGGGGACAGTGGGGAATATTATGTGTGATGAAATCTGAAAAACAGAAGTTGAAATGTGATCCATGAAAGAAAAGAAAAAAATTAATCAGAATTAGAGCAATGGTTTGAGAGTATTAGAGGAGAGAAGGTGGCCCAAGTTACTCTCAGATCAAAACATGAAGCAGGGAGTACAGTGAGCCACATTTCTTCATGTCCTTGATAGATTTGGGCCATATAACTGGTCTCTCAGGTAATTATGAATTTTGGATACTTAGGGACAGAGAATATTCAGATTTAAAAGAGATGGTTGCCTTTCCTTTTGATTGAGGAGTGTGTCTGCACTCTAGATAAGACAGGATTACGTAGAACCTCTACAGGTACGTAGAGGGTACCTCGTGTCCCCAAGGGGAGACAGAAGTAATCTGAGTAGGCAATGGGAATTCCAGGATTATTGCTAAGACATGAAGCAGATCACCCCAATGCATATGTGACCTTCTCCACCATAGAAGTAGTTTCTTTTTATTCCAATTTCTTGATAGCAAGAATAGAAGAGCATGAGCTAAGAAAGGTCGGAAAAACTGGTCAGAAAACACGGGACTCAGTTTGTGGTGAAGACCTATCCTGTCGATTTAAGTGGCTAGAGTGTTAAATGTGTTTCTCACAAACCACGGAAGTCCTGATTAACCACTAAAAGTCATAATAAGAGAAATCGAGATTAACCAACAGAAAACATAACTAACCAACATGAATCATGGTTAACCAACAGAACTCTTGACTTTCTAATCTGATTACATCTCAAACCGGTGGATCTTCTACTAACTTCTGAGAAATCCAGCTGCTCACTTTATTAAGTACACCCAGTATCATCTTCAGCGAATGCATGACTGTGGAGGAATATTTTATGGAATTAAGTTTTAATACATTCAGGACTCTTACTCGGATTCTGCTTAGAGCTGAGGATATCATCATTCACTCACTCATTCATTTAACAGCTATTTATTAACTCTCTACCGTGTGTCAAGTCCTGTCCCACTACTGAGGATATTCAGCTAATATGCACCAATACGGTTTTATTAGGTGTTGAAATACTGAAATACTTCCCTACCATCTGTCAAATAACCATTGCATCCAGTCTTTTGATCCTCTCTACCCAAGTCCACTGTCTTGCTTCCAGGGAAGACATTTTAAACACTGCTTCAAGGGGCGCCTGGATGGCTCAGTGGTTGAGCGTCTGCTTTTGGCTCAGGGCATGATCCTGGGGTTCCCGGGATCAAGTCCCACATTGGGCTTCTCACAGGGAGCCTGTTTCTCCCAATGCTTATGTCTCTGCCTCTCTCCCTGTGTCTCGAATGAATGAACGAATGGATACATACATACATACATACATACATACTGCTTTGAGGCCATGTGGGAGCCCAACAACATGCCCATTTTAGTTCCAAGAAAGTTGGTCTCCACGTCCCTGCCTCTTATCTGTCAGGGTATCAGCAAGGAGAATGTCACACTGGGTGGTAGTACTGTTACATCCAGTTGTGGATATCTATGATGCCCATTTGGCTCCCCGAAGCTGTGACTGCTGGCCACAGGCAGGCATTCCTCCCTGTCACCCATGTATCCTCTAAAGTGAATGGTACTATTGTTTACTATTTTTAATATTATACTTGAATTGGAATAATATAGAAAGATAAGCAAAATACCAAGGTCGCCTAGGAAAGGAAGCATTTATGTGGGATTGGATTAGTCAGAGAAGGCTTCCTGGATGAGGTGACATACATCTTGAAGACAGAATTTTTCTGAGTTTATGGGGAAAAGTATGTTTCAGGAAAGAAGAAATAAAATTGGGGGGGCACCTGGGTGGCTCAATCTGTTTAGCGTCAAACTCTTGATTTCTCCTCAGGTCATGATCTCAGGGTTGTGTGATCTGGCCCCGTGTCCAGCACATGCTGAACATGGAGCCTGCTTAAGATTCTCTTTTTCCCTCTCTCTCTCCCTCTGCCCCTCCCCTAGCCCCTCCCTTCCCTCCCACCCCCCAAAAAAGAGAATAAAATTGTGATCTCAGTTACCCTAGACTAATCCTCTGCAAATTGCAGTATTTGCCTGTATAGGCAGAGGACCAACACGTTCTTCCTTAGTCTTCAAACACCACCTCTTCCTTGGCCAATTTCTGTGCTCCCAGAAACTCCTTCATCCTCACTTGTGAGGTGTCCCACCTTGTCACTCTCTGGTATGATAATGTACTTGGAGTCCCAGAAATGTACAGCTGGAAAGGATCTGGGAAATCAGCTCCCCAACCCCTCACTGAGGAGGTAAGAGAGCTTTGCCTCCTTGAGCTGACTTGCCCAAGGCTGCACAGTGGTAATGAGGCTGCAGTCCAGCCTTTCCTGGACTTCTTTCCTGGGCTCTGCCTCTACTGCTTCCTACCTCTTCTGTCTCTCTGTACCTGCTCCCACCCCACAACCCTCACCCTGGGACTGCTCCTTCAAGTGGGACCAAATCCTTCCTTTTATATGCTCAGCTTTTCAGTGTTTTCTCCTCTAGATGTGTCTCTATCCATCCACTTGCTTCAAGGACTGTCACCCATTGAATTCAGCACTTCTAAGCCCATTTTTTTTACGTATGACAGGTTTTGGGTTGCAGTTTTGTTTCTCAAAGCATGAGGCTTCCAATTTTAGGTGGCACAGATTTGTGGCTTTATACTTCAGTGAACCACATAATGAGACACATTTTCTCTGAATTCCTCAAAGAGAAAGTCTCAGTCAGGGCTGATCTAACACTTGCTTAGCTCCCTTTTCAGTAAGAAGTGACACGGTCTGGGTGTTAAGCCCTTAGCAGATCCAAGATCCAGTGAGAGTGAGATAATATCTGATTATCATTTTGTTTGACTTTCATTTTATTTGTGTTACATTTGCCTTTTAATATTGACAGTAGGTATTGGTTTTCAAATGAAGCCAGAGGTTAAAGGTCTCCATTTTAAGGAATGTTAAAAATAAAAGGAAGAGGCAACCTAAGTAAAAATATTAAGTAGATGGAACTTAGGGGGCATGTGGCTACCATTTCCCATACAGGCACACACTAGATCCTCAAAGTGGTGGTCTGCAAGGAAATAAAGTTTAAATAATAACATCTACTGGGGAGGAGGATTTATAGAATGCAAACCTATCTTTGGCCTCAGAGGGTTTTTCTGTTTAACCCAGTCAATGTATAAAAATACCTCCCAGCATATATGTTAGTCAGCAGGTATTCTACTATGGTAGAAATGATTTGCTGAAACTTAAACCGTCTCCTGATATCTAGCCAAAAATCTGATTTGGGAAACCAAGAAGTCCTATTTAGTTTCTGCCGACATGGTTACTGAACCAGGCTGAGCGGATAACTAATGACACAGAAAGTTCCTTAATTCTCTCTTCTTCAGGGCACCTGGGTGGCTCAGCAGTTGAGCATCTGCCTTTGGCTCAGGTCATGATCCCAGGGTCCTGGGATCGAGTCCTGGATTGGGTTCCCCATAGGGAACCTGTTTCTCCTTCTACCTATGTCTTTGCCTCTCTCTGTGTCTCTCATGAATAAAATCTTCCTTCATTTGAGTATCAGGAGATTGTATTTCTCCCCCTCTTGGTCACTCACTAAGAATTTGCTGAACTGAGTATTTGGTTTTTAATAAACGGAGCAGGTCACCTTTGCCCATACCTCACTTGCTTCACACATGCAGAAAAGACTGGGTCTTCCATCGTGTCAGTGTTTCTTGGCAGGAGAGCAGTGCAGTTTCTGTAAATTGAGTTTGTACATCTGGCAACCAAAAGCGTCCCGTAGGTATATTTTTTGCATGCAAAGATATGTTTGAGGTGACCACTCTGCACAGATTCTATTAGAGGTTCGGAGCATTGGTAACCTGTTATTTTAGATTTGGAGCATATTTGTAGCTCCAGAGGTACCAAAATAAGCAGTGTTTTCTTGGAAAATGTGTGTGTCTGGGATGTGACAGGAGTTGCAAACTTAAACAAGATTTTCAGGCATTTACAGTTGAACCATACCAGTAAAAATATGTTTATTTAGACATTAGAATCCTAGGGTGCCCACGTAAATATCCTAAACAATGTGTGTTACATGAGCTTCCTTTGTTAATGCACTTTAACTTTAAATGTTTTTAGTTCTGGCTCCTGGAGTGCTAATGTACTACAGGGAAAGTTGAACTCAGATGGTGAGTCTTATGTGCTGTTTAGCACATTCAGTGGTGTGTTTCTTACATCCAAGAGAATTGTTGCTAGTGTCGGTAAAAGTCACATCACAGTGGAGAAGGTAAAACTCCCTACTCTTAATACTCATAGCAACATAGATGTTTTTGTTGGGCAATTAGGAGACAGAAAAGACAGCAGGTATGCCCTTCACTCACTGTTCATTCATCTGTGTAGTAACAAGCATCCCTTGATTATCCATTGTCTGCAAAACCATGTGGGAGAATGAGGAGAACAAAGAGGACAAAGTGGCCACCATGTGCTCATGAGCCTATAATCTGCTTTATCCCATCAGTGTTTCACAAAAATCGGGATAAATTGCTTCTCTTGCCAAAATATAATTTTCAAAAGTTGAGAAGTAACAACGCACTCAAATATTCAGTAAGCATGTAGTCGAAGATTCATTGAACTTGAGAATGAGAAGTAAGATGACAGAGCTGGTTCAGAGAGGGATTGGAGCAAAATATCGAGGTGGCTGGAATAAGACTGCAGAGGTAGATACAGAACTGGTTAATGTCCTACAAGGCAACCAAGCCATGCTCTTTGGTTATATTTCAGCCAGACAGAAATCTTTGCACTTATCCTTAACAAATAGATTTGTAATTTACCAGCCTTCTACAGTCTTTAAAAGAGTCTGTGTCCAATCAATGGCAAATAGTAAGTCAAACAAAGTTACATTTCCCAAGAGTGTCAGATGACTCTTAGGTAAGCTTGTCAAAAAGCCAATGCTGCAGGACAGTGCTGCCCCACAGAACTTTCTGCCATGATGAAAATCTTCTATATATGTGCTGTCTAGTGGGGTAGCCACTAGGTGTATATGGCCAGTGCAACTGAGTAATCGAATTTTAAATTTTACTTCATTGTTAAAAATTTTGATTTAAATATCTGCATGTGATTAGGGGCTGCCGTATTGGACAGTGGCCGCTCGTTTGTGCCATTAAATGGGCAGTCCTTTTTATGCCTTGCTTCCAATCTTGGATAATACTTTTTTTAAAACACTCTGTAAATTAAATCACATTTTAAAATACTGTAACAAGCTAAATATGTGGGGAAAAAATTGGAAGAGACTTTCTCGAGCAGACCTAATTCTTCCACAAATCTTATCATTTCTTTTACAAATGGGATGCTTCTCGTATCCAGTTTCTTGAGAGTGGGCTCACCTGAAATTGTTCTCTCTCCCTCTCTCTTTTTAAAAAAAAATTGTTCTAGCTGCTTATGAAGCTAAGCCTGTTTGGAGGGAACCCAGCTCCGCATTATGTTTTCTGAGTGAATCAGCTTCGTGTTCATTTTCCTTCAGCAAGATGATAACGGTCATGTGTAGTTTTGATTAAAAGGGGCTTTCTGATTTGAAACAAAGGGAGAGCTGACTATTAATATCTCACAAGGATTTTTAAGGCTTAAATAAGTGAACTTTTCTACTGCCATCACTTCATTACTCAGACCAAGCAATCAATGCATTGATAAGGCTGGTTTTGATTTCTCATGAAACTTGGTAGTTTTACTTAGTTTTCTCATCTTCTCACTTGCTTGCAGGGGTTTTTCCGCAGAAGTATTCAGAAGAACATGATTTACACTTGTCACCGAGATAAGAACTGTGTTATTAATAAAGTCACCAGGAATCGATGCCAGTACTGTCGACTCCAGAAGTGCTTTGAAGTGGGAATGTCCAAAGAATGTAAGTGGAGTCTCAAAAACTTTTTTTCTGTCTTTGCCTTATCTATAAATATGATTTGCTCAGCTTCCAAAATCAAGTTGTGGAGGGCACATTATGTGGAATTCAGACATGACACTGAAGATATATTGCCAAAGCTAAGTGTAAACAGAGGTAGTAGGACAACAGAATACCTGTGGGGATTTTCAGATAAAACTTGAGTGGCTGTTGGGGAAAAGACAGGAGCTGTGTGTTGTGGCTGGCAGATTTGTATTCCTGAGCAGTACTCGCTCACTGTATGTTTCACAGCCATTGGTAGCTCAAACATACCACAAAGTCACTTAGAGACTCCATTTCCCTATCCTGACAATGGGAACAAAAAGTATTGCCTGTATCGATGAGAACAAGATGAGGAGCTCCAGTAGCACAATTGATTAGTGCGTGGTACTTATACAAGAACAAGATGAGATGATAGGTGTGAATATTAACAGTAGTAATAATTAGCCCTTTTTCAGACAGAAGGGGGCATAAAACTTCTGTTGTGGAAGAAATACTTAGAAACTTGGTGCATTGGCAATTTTCCAAACTTGATTTAGCTTTTTTTTCCCTCCCAGCCACCCCCTCCTCCAAATAATTACACATTTTTTTTAATGCAAAAGAGAACATTTTAGTAAATAATTAGTGGTCTGTAAACCTCGGATAATGGGGACTTGAAATATATATCATTTAATACAGATAGTATATACACTACAAAAAAATTGCACTACTTATATTTCTCTCTTTGGTGCTTTCAGTTAGGACAAGAAAGTGACTGGCAAATGGCTTGACTAAGGCAGGCCTAAGGAAGACATAGGGTTGTGTGCCAGGTGAAGTGCTTCACGTGGTTGCTGCTTCTCCATTCATCCCATTACTTGGGGATTTGGTGAAGGAAGACTGTTAGTGAGGTCCTGGGCTAGTGGTATGAGGGGACGCTGGAGATGCATGAGACATGGCCCCTCCCCTCTAAGAATATGGGACAAAAAGCCAGGTACTGGGGTGCCTGGATGGCTCAGTCGGTTTAGCATCCGACTTTTGATTTCGGCTCAGGTCGTGATCTCAGGGTTGTGAGATGGAGCCCTGCATTAGGCTCTGTGCTCAGCAAGGAGTCTACTTGAGATTCTTTCACTCTCTCCGTCTGCCCCTCCTTGGGTTTCTATACTTGAGGAGAAACAGCAGGATTGGGAATAATTCAGTTGACTCAAGCCGAGCATCCTTTTCTGTGTTCCAGCCTGTCATGTTACTGGTTCATGGTGTGAATCTGTAATCTAGGCCAGTCCAATGAGAATGAAACTCAGGCTTATGATCCACAAAAGAGTAAAAGATAAATTCAACTTCATCAAAATAGGAAATGTCTGCTCTACTACAAAATGAATGAAAAGACAAGGCACACAGTAGGAGAAAGTATTTACAAATTGCACATCTGACTCAGGACTTGTATCTAGAATATACTAACCTCTGAAAACTCAAGAAGAAAGCAAATAACCCAATTTAAAAAAAAAAAAAAAACAAGCCTTAGTGCCCTTCAAAAATGCCAAGAGTACATGGCAAAGGCAGACTGAAAGACTGTTCCAGATTAAAAGAGACATGCCAGTTACATGCAGTGCATAATCCAGTCTTGATCCTGGGGTCAGAGGGAAAATAACTATAAAGGACATAATTGGAACAGTGAGTGAAATCGGAATATGGACTATAGATTATAGCATTGTAATATACTGTTGTATATTATTACATACTAAGAATTGTGAATTAGATGAAGCGTGTAAAGGGGTTCTTTGTACTATTCTTGTAACTTTTGAGCAAATTTGAAATTTTATCCTAATAAAATTACCCAAACAGAACAAAAGACTCATGCTTAGGATATTGAGACAATTCCTGATGCATGTGAACAGGGAAACAAGTAGCCCGAAGTGCCCCTAATAGCTAGCTTCCCACTCCAAGGGAAGTCACCTCTAGGACAAAGCAGACACTATGGATGGAAGGGTGGAAGAATAGATAAATAGGGCCCTGAATGTCATTCTTGAATTGCTAAACCAACCGACCCTAAAACCTCTGCCTCCAGCTAATTTTGTTATATTTGCCAAGAGATGCTCATTAAAGCAATTGAGGTTGGAGCTTGATCATATTTAGGGTCCTGATGAACAAAAATGGACTGGGTCATTGGACAGGCAAGCATCCTACCATTTCTCCTAGGAGGGTCTTTTTTCTTCTAGAAAGTTCTATCTGTGGATGTTGGGTCAACTGACCACAGTTCAGCCAGTTGTCTTCGATCCCTCCAAACTTTAGAGCTATTAAATTACTTAAAATCAATGAATGTGAAGATATAGAGCTAATATTTACTTAGCTCAGGCCCCCAACGCCACCATTGAAGAGAACAGCGTGACATTCCCCTGAAATAACTGGATTTTTTATATGTCTAAGTGAGACTCGCAGAGCAATCCCCTGACACTCCATTTTTGGTCTGACATTCTGTAGACATGGATGTCACACTGCAGTTCTGTGGGAGAATTTTAGTCTAGGCTGAAATTATAAATGAGTAAGCCAGATGTGGACTCGGGGTAAATCAGTACTTTTGCATTTATTTTGTGTGGGCTGGAGACCCATTTCCTGCTTACATTACTTAAAACCCATATCCTGCTGCTCTGTAAAAACTGGCAGCTTGGTTGCCAATTAAAAAAAAAATAATGTTTACACCCACAGGAAAACTCTAGTTTCAACCCTCAAGGAACTTATCACCTTAATTAGATTTAAAAATATAGAAATGAGAAGAAAATGGGATCATTATGCCCAAGTATACAAAAATAAATATATTTTCCTTAGAAGGGAATTGAAGGGGAAGGAATAAACACTTGGAATATAGAGACTGAGGGTCTAATAGGGTATTTTTTTAAGGTGAAACCCAAAGAAGCAGGAAACTATGAGAATCAGTAACCAATTATACCACGGTATTCACAACTGAAACGAATCCAGGCATAATAGAGACTCATAGAATGTTAGAACTGAAAAAAGATCTTCGAGATTGATTTTCACTCACCTCTCTCACTTGACACACAAGCACACTGGGACCCAGAAAGATGAAACGGTTTTCCCAGCAATCACCAACTGGCTAAAGACAGAAGCAAGATTACCGTTCAGGTCTTGCCTTTTCTCTCCATGCTTTCTCTGCAGTATCAAGATCAGCAAGATTTGCATTCAGTGCCTGTGTGGGTCATAAGGATTCATTAGTATGCATCAGAATTTTTGGATGCAAGTGAACTCTGAGAACTCAGCTCAAACTTGGCATAAGCTTTAAACATCAGTGCAGGTAACTGGACAGTCCAGAGTAACACACCTGCGTGCATGGGCTTGCGTTCCTTTTCAGGGGGGCATGTCTCACCTTTCTGTCCCACAGCTGTTTTTTACTGTGTTGGTTTGGTTTCCAGGAAGATTTTATAAATGGCTAAGTGTAAAGATACCACCAACCACTGTGGCTGAGAGTCTACCTGACAAAAAGAGAATCTTGGATCCCCATCATCCCATTGGTGTCAGGGAACTGGTTCTCATTGGCTTAACTGGAGTTACAAGCCCCTTATAACTACCTGGCCTCGGGGAGGCTGGGGGTGTTAGACCACTGTGATTGGCTAGATCTGGATCATGTGCTAGTCCCTGGAGCCAGGGGATGGAGTTTGACCCCACCTGAGCCAGGGGGCCCGGAGTGTCATGTCCCGGAGGACAGCATTCCTAGGTAGGGAATCAGAAAGACAGAAGGTAGAAATGCTCCATGTTCACAAAGCCCTGTCAGTCCCCATGGTGCTCTTGCTTATTCTTCATGCTGTAGAAGGAAAGGAAGACACCTAAGAATCCTAGGATAGTAGTAGCTGACATAGGCTCCGTGTTTTCTATATGCCAGGCACTGCTTAACTATTTTTAATACTTTATCCCATTCGATCCTAACAATAACCCTATGAGACAGATCAGTTATAAACCCTTTCTTCCCCTTTTTTTGGGGCAGATGTGGAAGCTTAGGTACAAAGAGGTTGATTAATTTAGGGTAACACAATTAGTAAGGGCAGTGTGGGGATTTGGATCCCAGTAGTAATATACACTATATGCCATAAAGAGCAGCTTTTAAAACTCTGACTTCCCTTCTTGACGCTATTGCAAGTGGTTAATTAAACAGTACTCGCACTGCTTATTGTATATGAGAGATGTACCCCCTAGAAAATCATGTGTAAATTTAATTTTTATAGCTCAAATTTGGTTTAAAATGTATAAGGGGATTACCTCGTAAAAGAAATCCTTTAGTGTGGCGGATCAGAAAAGCATGATTATTTCTTCACATTTCTGTTCTGTAAATGCTGGTGGGTATACCGTGTATTTTCCAAGGGCTTTGTAAAACTAGGGGAGCCTTTTTGCAGAGGAATAGCTATTTGTCAAAGCATGGGATTTGAAAGCGGTAGCAGCAAGTGAAAAAAATCGATTTTCAGCAGCATTCTAAAAGTGGTACAAAAATTTATGAAGAACTTAGGGAGGAGGCAAAGGAAGCAAAGTGACTCAAAGTTGAGTGATGAGCTTCTGCTGGTGGGGTGGGAGGCTTGAAACGATGTCAGCAAAGGAAAGTATGTGGCCCTAAAATAAGAAATAAAAAAGAGAATAAAGGAAGACATAAAATTTGGGATTGTGAAAGACATGTCAGGACAAGCTTATGATACAGATAAACCACTAATTGTCCATGATGGAGAAAGAGAAGATTTAAAACGATACCACTTAGAGACCGTAGGAGTACATAAAGCCTGACCATGTGCATTTGGGTCTGTTACAGAAGTCCAAATGAATAGTTCAAATCCATAAGCCAGGGATTGGCAAACTTTCTTAAAAGGGTCAAATAGCAAGTATTTTTGGTCTTGTGGGCTGTGTGATCTCTGTTCTGTCACCATATCCCAGAAGGAGCCAAGAAAGTACATACACAAAGACTGTGTTCCAATAAAACTTTATTTACAAAAACAAGCGGAGGGCTAGGTTTGGCTCAAGGCCATACTTTGCCTACTTCTGCGGTAGGAGGCTCACCCAGTGGTCAGATAGGCCACTTAAGGCTGCTCTGTGATGTCATGCTCGGCTCACCTCCCACTGCCGCCTGTTCCCTCCTACCAAGAGACATCCCAGCTTCCAGCCACACTGGGCCATGCTGACCCATGAACCTTGCAACTCCATGTTCTGTAGGGGCTGTGCCCTGGAATTGAGTTTCTGCCTCCTTCTTCTTCAGATGAGCCCCAGCAACTGGCAGAAAAGTCAGTTGCTCTGGGAAGCCCCCATGAACCCCAGCCCTGCACTCTACTTAATTTGTTCTTCGTTATATTCCTCTAGCACTTCGAATATCCCTCCATGAACTGTAGACTTCTTACAGTGTGATTATTCACACACCGGTGAGGCTCCCTGGCTCAATTATGAATTCCTACAGGTTAAGGCAAAAGCGTCATGTCCTCCTCACCTTTGTAGCTCTGAGGTTAGCAGATGCTTTGCCCAGTGATGTTGGATTGGTCACAGGGTTAACAGTAGCTATTTATTTTATTTAAAGTGTAAGCCGGCTCTGCCCCTAATGAGGGACTTGAAATCATGACCCTGAGATCAGGAGTCGAATGCTCCACAAACTGAGCCAGATGGGTGCCCCCGAAAGTGGCTGTTTTTAAAAGGCAACCAAATCCGACATCTCCCCAGCTTTACTTCTGATAAGTTGTCAGATGCAAAAAACTATTCTGGTTATGCTTGGTATTCATCTCTCAGACATTCACTTACCTGCTGCGAGCCCAGGAACAAGGTGTGTTTTCTTTCAATGTAATGGGAACAGTAATATTGGCGGACAGCCTGAGCATGATGTGAAAACTGATGCTTTTAATCCTGTTTAGCCAACAGTGTTTCTCCAATCAGCTTCCTCTTGCCCAGTTCTCTCCCCTCTGGAGGACCCGAGATCTTCTAGTGGATTTTCTCTCGAAAATGGTTGAGCTGAGTGGGCATCTTGTACAACTGTGTGTGACAAAATCCCACAAAGGGGGAGAGGCTAACATGGACAAGTGGTGGGATTTGGGACTCACTGAGCCAGTTCCAGGCCATCAGTTTGCTTGCTGACAAGAAGGGGGATCCAAGGATGGGCTAGACCCTGGGGTCAGGAGGCCAATAGGAAAATGAAAGATAAAAAGGAGATCAGAATCAAAACTCATGTACCATGATAAAGGGGAAGTAGTGGACTCTGGATGCCTCTGACATTTGACCAGATTCCCTGGGCTTCTGGCCTTCCAGATGGGATGCCCTCACCTCACGTCTGTGACAGAAACATTGGAGATTACTGTGCCTGCCACCCTCCATGCTATTTCTTTTCTTTCTGAAAACCATTGGCCACTGGTTCACAAAGGAACATCTTCATATTGCCTTTGAGCTTATGTTTATGTGGGCCATGCTTTTGAGTGGTGGGCCAGAGTTGTCTTGGATTTTGTTGGAGAATGCTGCTTAGCTTATTTTCACAGCATCCCCCCCATGACAGTTGCGTAAGTCTATCTGTAGAATAAAGCAATTGAATAATCTCAATTTAGGAACCCCCTACTCATTGACACCTTCTTATTTAGGGCATATTGAGCTTAAAAACTTTTTAGGGTCACCTGGGTGGCTCAGTGACTGACCACCTGCCTTCGGCTCAGGTGGTGTTCCTGGGGTCCTGGGATTGAGTTCCACATCGGGCTCCCTGCAAGGAGCCTGCTTCTCCCTCTTCCTATGTTCCTGCCTGTCTCTCTGTGTGTGTCTCTCATGAATAAATACATAAAATCTTTTAAAAATAAAAGCAAAAAATAGCTTTTTATAAAGTCTCCAAATTCTGATTTATGCTTTGGACATGAACGCCCTCATGGGTCGATTGGGTAGAAGGAAAGTGCTTTGCATGGATGCCTTGATACCTCCACGAGAGGCTTCTGTTGTTCTGTGTTTTCCCTTTACTGTTAAACTTACATTAAAACAAACCTTTTGGATTAAAGGCACTTAACCTCAGTTAAAATCACCTCTGTTGATGCACAAATTCTACCTATGTGCTCATTGGTTCTATGGATGGATTTTACTGGCTTTAGAATGAGGAAATTCACATTGTAGGTTGCCCTGTGTACTTGGGAAATTACATAAAAATCATCATCAGGCATTTAATGTCTTTCTAATTTTAGTTTATTTCTGCCTTTGTCCCCATATTGCATCCCAGCCTGTTACTGTGTTCCCAGGGTTCGGTGGGATCGTTTTGTTCTGCTCAACAGAGTTAGCATTAACCCTGCACCTCTCTTTTTTGCCCCGCCACACACAAGTTCCTCAAAGAGCCCCCCAAAAGTCAATGAAAGGCTGGAAACTTTATATTTTTGTATCTAAAAATGTCACGGAAGCTGGAAAGTAAAAATCTGCTGTCCCTTTCCACTTGCCAAATGTTAATGTTTTCCTGCATCTGTTCGGGAGATTAAAAAAAACCCAATTCCGTTTGGGCACTGGCAGCCCGGTGATGTCAATGCCACTGTGGGACTTCAGGCCCATTAACACTCAGACTGCAGAGGAAGTATTAAAATTCCTTCAGCTTTACTAACACATTTCTCCCTGCAGCCTGTCTCCTAGAATAAGGGACGCTTGGCACATTCTCACCTCAGAAAAAGGAGAAATTTCCATGACACGATAGGACAGAGCAGAGCAAAGGAACAGAGGGCTTCAAAGTGAGCCTGAGCTGGGTTCAAATCCGACCTTGCCCTCTGGCTGCCTGTGATTTTGTTTCGAGTGGAAGGAGCTAATGTTGGCCAGTAGATCAGCCTTGCTGGATTGTTTTGTGCCTCGGACCTCATGAGGGTGATGCCTTTAGCACCCTGATTGGCACCCAGTAGCTGCTAAATAATGATAGCTGTTCTCTCGGGTTCTTCCTCTGGTTGGTGACATGGGCTCCATCCTTTGCTCGCCTCAATTCTCCCACAGCTGCTTTTTATATAAATAACTGCACAGCCCGGCTCCTCCTTCAGGAGAAAAGTGAAAGGCAGAGGCTCTACCGGGTTTGAATTGTTTATAACACCACAGTGTAGACCTATAGCCCCAAATATTATGTCACAGCCTTAAAAATAAAGCTTGCAGGCTTCATTTCTAAAAGAAATATCTGCCTTCCTCGGCTGCTGTAAACTGGGGGGCAGATGGCTCATTTGCCCGGAGATGCTGGGACATGTGTAATCAGAGAATGGGATGGGATCCTGGTATCATGGAACCCAACTCCATGGGGAAAACCGAACTGGGGTATTAGAGAGGACTCCTGGGCCCCTCCCAGCATCAGTCAGCTCAGGGTGAGGCCATTGGGGTGTCCTGGGCAACATCCACTTGGCACCTGCTCACCAAGGAGGCTAAGTCTTTTTCACTCCCCACTTCCTCCTTTGTTTATCCTTATGGTACCTCCCATCTCTCCCCAGCTTTTATTTGGGACTCTGAGGCCCACTTCTCCAAGTCCATCTCCCTCCTCCCAACCAAATCTTACCCTGTCCTGTTCCCTGGTGCTGCTCTAGCAGTCAGTCATGTGGCAGGAAGGCTGCAGAGGACATGGGTGGTAATATGGCAGTCAGTGGTCACCAAGTGCTTTACCAGCAGCAGAGTCTCCCAAGACTTCGAGTCATCCTACGTGGCAGGTGGATCAGGAATAGTACTTGGATCCCAGGGGTCCCGACATCCAGAGAGGCCAAGCGACCTGCCTGCCGGCACGCTGCCAGCCCTAAGCCCTGGGTCCTCATTCTAGTTTCTGTGAGCTTTTCAACTACTCTTTGCTTCTCTAAAGACATGGGTCTTGTGTGAATTTAATGCTACACAGTTTCAGTATCTTCACCCATTTTTGCTCCCTAATCACATCTTCTACGGTGTATGATTTAATGTCAAATATGTACAAGTTCAGTATGGTTTTTTTCCCAGAATAAGTTCTGCACAAAGCCTATGAAATCTAAATTGGGGGAGTCCTAAACTTAGCAAGCAACAATCTCAACTCAGAGCGTGATAACGTCATTCCCTTTTCAATATTCATTCAGTCTTTATATTGCTAATGAGAAGATATCAGTTTGACGCCAGTCCATCCTTAATTAATACCTCTTAAACCTTGGCTACTCCCTCTTTTTTACAGAGGGCGGGCAGGCAACTGGACCTAGTTAGGACTAAGTTCTATTCATTTCAGAGATGTGCAAACTTTCTGATGTGGCCAGACAGCACTTATTTTAAGCCTCACAGGCCATTCAGTGTCTGTTGCAACTGCTTGACCCTCCTGTTGCAGCATGAACGCTTCATGAGAGAGCGTGGCTTTATTCCAGTAAAACTTTATTGAGGCAGTCAACCTGAGAACCCCATTTATTTTTTTACTCTTCACTTCTATTGATGTCCAACAATACTGCTTTTACCTTTATAGTAGTAATATAAAATTCAGTAAATTTTATTTAAGCCAAAAAAAGAGAATCAATTTTGGGACACTTGGGTGGCTCAGTGGCTGAGCGTCTGCCTTTGGCTCAGATTGTGATCCTGGGATCCTGGGATCCTGGGACGGAATCCCATGTCCCCACAGGGACCCTGCTTCTCCCTCTGCCCATGTCTCTGCCTCTTTCTGCGTGCCTCTTGTGAATAAATAAAATATTTTTTAAGAAATCAATTTAGATAGAAATCCTAAGAGTATAGGGGCCTGTGTGTGAAAGATCATGAAGGGAGTACAGAAAGCACAGAAGTTGGTTTTATGTTAGTTGGTCAGGTGCCCCTATATCTTGGCAAGATTAGAGGAGATTCCGGAGGAACCTCAGCCCCTTCCAGAGCCTGTGTAGTGCTTCAGTTGTTGGTCAGCAGCTCACTGACCTGCCTTTGGTTTACTCAGGCCTCTGAGCTGAGAACAGTTTGAGGATTGACAGCTAGGTCTTACTTTTCTGGGATCCTCTAGGTTTGGTCTATCTCCTCTCCTCTCCTGATGTAACAGAGGGTCAGTAAAGGGGTGGATCTGTCTTGGTGGGGTTTCAAGGATCAGGTGTACCTGGTGGAGGGAATATGAGGAACAGGGGAGATTTCAAGTTGCATCTCTCACTCCCCCTTCCTCAGAGCAGCAGGGTAGTGTTGTGGCTTAAAGCACAGACTTGAGGGACAGTCTAGATTCTGATCCCAGCCCACCACTCATGTTGCTCTGTGTGATCTCCGATAGGTTACTTAGCATCTCTGTGCCGCTGGTTTCTTGTCTGTGGCACCAAGATGATAATAGTACCTCATGGACTGCCTGGGTGGCCTAGCCAGTTAAGTATTTGCCTTGGGCTCAGGTCATGGTCCCCGTGTCCTGGGGAGCAGTGGCGGGGGGCGGGGAGGGGCGGGTCCCTTCTCAGCGGGGAGTCTCCTTCTCCTTCTCCTTCTGCACCTGCCCTGTTTGCACTCTCTCTCAAATAAAATAAATAACATCTTTAAAAAAAAAATAGTGCCTACATCATATGGCTATTGTAAAGAGTAAATGGATTAATTTATGGGAGGAACTAAAGACATTTCTTAGCTAAGTGTTAGCTCTTGTTACTCTTCACCCTGCTATGCTAATGATCCATTCTGGCCTCCAGAAATCAGCCTGTTTGATCATCAGTGTAGTCTTTAGTGACTATACGGAACAGCTGATGCTCCTTATGGTCCAGTGGTCCATTTACTCAAAACAAAAGGTACTCTTAAATTTGACATGTATCCTTGGGGCTCAGACCTAACACCCACAAAGCAAAATGTCATCACTGAGCCAAATAATCCCATGCTGGGATTCATGGCCCTTCATCACTTACAGAATCCATTCCAAGTATATCAGCATGGGCAGGGCCCTGCACAGCTGGCTCAGCCTGCCCCAGCCTGCCCAGGACACTGACCTTCTGTCATGTTCCCCCAAATGACCCCCACCCCACCCCGAACTAGTCACTGCTGACTACTCAGCATGCCTGTCGTGTGAGGCAGTCTCAGGGTGTGTGTGCTGCTCTTTCTGCCTGTGATGCCCATCCCCAGCTTGCCCTCCCACTCATCTTCCTTTTCCTTTTCAAGCCACCTTTTTCCTAAGTATGCACCCACATTTCTCTAATAAGAGGTGTGGGTCACCCTCACCTCTCAGCAGTGTGACATATTCCAGTGTAACACCTCTATTGGGTGACTTTGAAAGTCAGACTTGCTTTGGAGTCCAGGAGGGAGGTAGGAGTGTGTGTGTGTGTGTGTGTGTGTGTGTGTGTGTGTGTGTAAAAGAAAGAAAACATACACAGGTTTTCTCTACACTCATTGTGAGCATTTTGAAGGCAGGCACAGAGTCTCCTTCCTATCTGAATCCTCAACTGAAAGCCCAGTGCCTTGTACCTAATAGATATTTCTTTTCTTTATTTTTTTTTAACATTTTATTTATTCATGAGAGAAACAGAGAAGCAGAGACAGAGGCAGAGGGAGAAGCAGCCTCCCTGGGGGAGCCTGATACGGGACTTGATCCCAGGACCCCGGGATCACACTGTGAGCCAAAGGCAGATACTCAACCACTGAACCACCCGGATGCCCCCTGATAGATATTTCTGGAATGAACTGGAGGTAAAGAGCAATTGAGGAGTAGAAATCTGAATTTGGGAACTTTCATCTGATCTTTCCAAGAGTTCGAGATTTAGATCCAGTCCCACTGACATAATGAGCTTGTTTTTCTCTTTTCCCCTGTGCGTCCTTCCCGAAACTTGCACCATACGATTTCTAGCATATAATCCCTTGCATGACAAGGAGTCTCACCGTTGGCTGGTTCGTGGTGGACACAGCCAGATGGAGCTTGTAAATCGGTCCTGACGGGGAAGATTTGCTCGCTCTCAAAACCGTACACACATGCACACCATAGTTCATCGAATCTATAATTTGTTAAGGCGCACTGTTATTTTACGTGCCACTGAGAGCAAAACAGCAGCAATTAAACGAGGACACGCCAAAGATTGTGAGACAGGTGGCAATTTCAGAGACGGAGAGAGGGAGAAACCAGATACCAGCGCCCTAAGAAAAGGCGGCATCTCACATTCTGGGCTGGAAATATTCTATGTTTCCATCTTGAGCTATTTTTCATTCTGCTTTAAATAGACATTGATAAAACCTCCGTGCCCAAAGACAATCCCCAGCACAGAGTTGAGTGAATAAATATGCAAGTGCTTCTGGAATAGCTGGCAGAGAGCCCTTTGTTTGGAAACAAATGTCTCCGTGAAAATAGCAACCCGAAATGTCCCCGCGGTCCCTGTGTTCCGGGGCGATGAACGTGGCCCTTTAAGTACCTTGTCCCAGTGACAGCGGTCTCCGGAGGTGGCTGCCGAAATTGCTCAATAAATCCGTGCATAGGGTACGCTCTGCATTTGCTCTTCCTGGAGTGGCATTGAGCACTTAAACCACTTTCTTCTCCCCCTGCCATCGAAAAATATTAACTCTCACAGTTAGGTTATTTCTCTCATCTGTCTCCCCTTAAAGCCAGCAAACAAAGACTTGAGCAATTATCCGATGAACTAGACTAATGGAGACAGGTGTCTTTTTAGCACCAGGGCCGAGGAGCACCAACACCCCGTTTCCTCACGAGAAAGAATGTTTTTGTCCCAACTTTGCACTTGATCGTTCCAGCACTTCATCTCAGTGACGTGAAATACCTACATGACTTCCAAAAATTTCTGATTGCCTTCCTTTCAGAATAATTTTAGGACAGAAATGTTCCTTTTGGGTGTTGGAGAATGCAAGTCCCCCGTTTTTCTCGTCTTTTTAGGGGGGCAGGGTGTTTTATGACATTACGTGGTCAGGCTTATAAAGCAGTGTCTTGGTTCAGCAATGTTGGTTAAATCTGTTTTAAAATAGCACGAAGGAATTCCACTGGCATTTCAAAAGGGACCTGCTTAGGATCCGGTCATATGATATGGCTCTTCCAAAAGGAAAGATGAAAGTTGCGTCTAGTAAACTCTGTCAACTCAGGGGATTTAATGAGGACAGGAAGGGAATCCAGTGCAAAATGTAATGAGTGAAGGATTCCCACTTCGTGTCCTAGAAGTGTCGGGACAACGCTTGAGCAATTTTAGACTAAATGGAAACTTGGCTGAGGTGCCCTTGGACTCTGAGCTCTCAGAAATGTGAAAATATGCAGGCTCAGAATGTACTCCTCCCTCCACCCCCCACCCCCCCCCAGTGGATGTGGCCCAGTGAGTTATTTCTGGAAGAGAGACATCAGGACTTCCTCCTGCCTCCTGGGGCCGAGCAAATCTTAGAGATGGCTTTCCCCACATTCCCCATGATGATGATGGGATCCAGGTCTTCAGAATGCAAAGCCCCATTTCGTTTTTTAAAAATAATGCCTTTTACGTAGCTCTGTGTTCCTGAATAACAGAATTATGTCCATGAAATTAAAATGTGGTGCTTTACTCCACCCGAAAGTCTGACGTTAAAAGGACTGGCAATACCAAGTGTTGGCGAGATGTGAAGTGACTGGAACTCTCGAATGTGGCTGGTGGAAGTATAAATCAAGCCAGAGTTTGGTGCTATCTCCTAAAGCTAAACATGAATGTGGCTCAGTAATTCTAGTCCTGGGAACATCTTCAAAAGAAATGAGTGCATAGGCCCACCAAAAGATAGATACAAGAATGTCCACAGCAGCTTATTCACAATAGCCAAGGACAGCAGCATGGATGAATCTCATAGACATAATGTTGAATAAAAGAGAGCATTCTTTATAATTCTATTCCCATATAAAGGAACAAAACTAATCAGTATGATAGAAGTGAGTGTGGTGGTCACTCTTGGGACTTGAAAGGGACACCTAGAAGCCTTGTGGCGTATTGGGCATTCTAATCCTTAACTGGTGTGTACTTAACTGTGTCTAATGTCTTAACCTCAGTCAAAACGAAAAAAGAAAGATGGAAATGTGGAGTGTTGGAGAGCACCATGCCATCCTGTGCATAAAGAAACTGTGTTATCACAGACGAGAAGTGTAACATCCTTTCGATAAGAAAACCTCCCTCCCTTTCAACACATTAAATTATCTCCTGAAAATGTATTGACCTTTCTGCCTTTGCCTTTTTTTCTCATTTGGGACCTTTCTCACTTGCAGCTTTGAATGCATAAGGAGCACCAGAGAGGGGATGTTATCCCTGATTTACTCTGAGCTCTCTGAGGATGGTTATGTAATACCTGTAATCCCATCAACGCACCTAAAGAGCTTCTCCCTTTGGTGCCATGCACTGCAAATTAATAGCCCATGGATCCATTTACAGCTTGTTGTGTTTTGGAAAACTGTTTCAGCCATCAAATAATAAAACGGCTTAAAAAATGAGAGTTGTTATTTTTAAATGTTAAATTAGCAGTAGTGTCAGTAATTCTTCTCAAATATATAGTATGACCAAAATTGATTTATGAGCCTGTGTAGATTCTAGTTTATTTTTTTTTAAAGATTTTATTTATTTATTTACGAAAGACACAGAGACAGAGAGAGACAGAGAGAGGCAGAGACACAGGCAGAGGGAGAAGCAGGCTCCATGCAGGGAGCCTGATGCAGGACTCCATCCCAGACTCCAGGATCATGCCCTGGGCTGAAGGCAGTGCTAAACCACTTAGCCACCCAGGGATCCCCAAGATTCTAGTTTAATAATTAGCCAACCCTCCCTGTTTTCCCAGAATGCAAAAAAAAAAAAAAAAAAAAATCAAAATGAGAGGTCTTCTCATTTTGATTCATTCATTACAGGCAAATGGGACTTTATTTAGTAAGTGACCAAATTGAGACTGGTTTAGAAAAGTTAACAAGAAGGTTTGACTGACAGAATTTTCTTTTCGTTAATTTTTTCCTTTTTTTTTTCTTTTTTTTTTCAGCCATCAGAGTCATTTCTCTGTGAGGTTGTTCACATTCAAAGAAAGGGTTCTGGATTTGCAGAACATCTATCTTAGTTTCCTTGTCCTTTTCAGTATTTTAAAAAAAGTATTTAGTATATACTGACAGCAGAGAAGAAGGCACTGAAAATTGCAGTCCTTTCCTAATGCCCATTGGCAGTTGAACAATTAATTCAGCATCAGAAATTTAGACACAAAAACAGGTTTTGTGGGATAGTATATTAGAGTTAATTTAGGATATAGACTATGACTTTAAACATATCAAAACTAACAGAAGCAGCATTTCTGTAAATTTATAAATATAAATAAACTCCAGCCCTTTTTAGAGAGATATATTTATCTCTCAGTGCCATCTTTGAAGAATTCAAAAGAATTTAAAAAAAATATTGTTCTGGGCCTCTGGGTGACTCATTTGGTTAGGTGTCTGACTCTTGGTTTGGCTCAGGTCGGAATCTAATGGGTTGTGGATCAAGCCCCACATCCGGCTCTGCCCTCAGCAGTGTGTCTGCTTAAAAAGATTCTCTCCCTTTCTCTCTATCCCTCCCCCCACTTGCGCACGCTTTCTTGCTCTCACTTTCTCTCTCTCTCTCTCTCAAATCAATATATAAAAAATGTTTCTGAAAAAAAAAAAACTTTTTAAACAGATTACAACTCAGCAATAAGACAACCCATTTAAAAGATGGGCAGGCAGGGGATCCCTGGGTGGCTCAGTGGTTTAGCGCCCCTTCAGCAAAGGGTGTGATTCTGGAGACCCGGGATCGAGTCCACATCAGGCTCCCTGCATGGAGCCTGCTTCTCCCTCTGCCTGTGTCTCTGCCTCTCTCTCTCTCTCTGTATCTCTCATGAATAAATAAATAAAATCTTAAAAAAAAAATAGATGGCCAGGCAGCAGATTTGAAGAGACATTATAGCAAAAATGATAGACGGTCAATAAGCACATTAAAGGATCCTCAGCATCTTTAGTTATTGGGGAAATACAAATCAGAACCACAATGAGATGTCACCTCGCACCCATATCAAAGAGACATTAACAGATGTTGGCAAAGATAAGCAGAAATCTGGACTCTTGCACACTGCTGGTGTAAAATGGTGGTAAAATGGTAAAGCCACTTTGGAAAATAATTTGGCAGTTCCTCAATTAAACATAGAGCTTACTGTATAAGCCATCAGTTCTCCTAGGGTGTTTACCTGTGAGAAATAAAAACATACACCAACACAAAAACTTGAGAGGCTATTCATAGCAGCGCATTATTCATAATAACGAAAAAGTAGAAATAACCGAAATGCCAATTAAGGATGAGACAAAGACAGTGTAGTGCATCCATGCAATGGAATACTCAGCCATAAAAAGGCATGATGTATTGACAGGTAGAATAACATGGAAGACCTTTGAAGACATGATGCTAGGTGAAAGAAGCCAGACACACAGGCTGCAGACTATGTATTCACCTATGTAAAACATCCGGAATGGGCAGATTTATAGAGACAGAAAATATATTTGTAGTTGCCAGAGGCTGGAGACATTGGAAATGGGGAGTGACTGCTAATGGGTTTCTTTTGAGGGAGATGGTATTATTACTTCAGAAATAAAAACCACTGAATTTCACACAGTTTTAAAAGTATGAGCTCTGGGACAGCCTGGGTGGTTCAGCGGTTCAGCGCCTGCCTTTGGCCCAGGGCGTGATCCTGGAGACCCGGGATCGAGTCCCACGTCGGGCTCCCTGCATGGAGCCTGCTTCTCCCTCTGCCTGTGTCTCTGCCTCTCTCTCTCTTTCTCTGTGTCTCCTATGAACAAATAAATAAAATCTTTAAGAAAAAAAAAAAGAGTATGAGGTCTGTAGCATGTGAATTATATCTTAATTTAAAAAAAAAAACACCATAGAACTAAAAAACAAGTTAACTTATTGGCTTAAGGGGAAAAGAGGAAAATGAACTTCGAAGTCAGATATGGTCACTAAGGTGTATATATATATTAGATAAGGATCCCATTTGGGTCTGGTGTTCTTGTGTTCTTGGTAGGGCAAAACGGATGAAGTCAGTGGCAGGATTCTGGCTGTTTGCATCTGCCTTGTTGTGCAGAAGAATCACAGATTTTCCAGACACCGATGTTGGAGATGAATGTCTCTCGTGAGTCCTTGTGAAGAGAGTACTGGGAGATGTCATTTAGGATGTCCTTGACATTTTTCATTGTTCTTCCTTAGGACGGAACTTCCATGTAGTTAAATCTCATCTGTTTTCCAAATTGGAATAAAAAGAGCATAGAAAAGGAAGACAATCTTTATCACCTTAGACTCCAAAAGATATACTTACAGATATGAAACTGAAGAGTCCGTAAAGATCGTCCCCTCAAAACACCGGTTGGCTCTCCTCCTCATTCCATTTCAAATTTTATCATTTAAAAGCTCTTTCCTGGGATGCTTGGGTAGCTCAGTGGTGGAGCATCTGCCTTTGGCTTAGGGCATGATTCTGGAGTCCCTGGATCGAGTCCTGCATCAGGCTCCCCAGAGGGAGCCTGCTTCTCCCTCTGCCTATGTCTGCCTCTCTCTGTGTGTCTCTCATGAATAAATAAATAAAATCTTTAAAATAAATAAATAAATGAATAAAAGCTGTCTCCTTCACATAATGCCTTTCCAGGTATTTCCTCAGTTTCTTTTGATCTTCCCTTTTACAGCAAAAATCAATAGTATTCTAGAACATTTTTCTCTTTATTGAGGTATGCTCTACATATCTTAATGGTACAGACCTTAAGAATACTGTTTCATAAGTTTGATAAATGTATACATCCTTCTAACTACCTTCCAAGTCAAAATACTAGAAAGAGACTAAGAACTTTCTGGGTTTGAAATGTTCGTTATCTTGATTTTGGTGGTGGTTATGCTGTAAGGTACACTGTTCTGATGTCCACCTCCAGAGATTAGTTTTGCCTGTAGAACTTCATCTGCATTGAATCATGTAGTCTGCACTCTTCTGTGTTCCATGTCTTTCCTTCGTCATTGTGTTTGTAGGATTTTTCGATAGTGGTACAAGTATGGGTTGGTTGTTCCTTTTTTGCTGAGTAGTATTTCATTCTATAGGTACACAGTTCTCACCTCGATGGATGTTCAGGTCATTTTCAGCTTAGAGCTACTATAATGAAAACTCTCATGAAGATCCTTGTACATGCTTTGTGGGGGACATAGATGCTTACACCTCTTAGGTACATACTCAGGAGTAGAATTACTGGGTCATAGAGGCAGTAATGGGCATTTCATTTTATAAAAGATGCCCAGTTTTCCAAAGGTTCTACGTACCATTTACACTCCAGCACTGTATGCGAATTCCAGTTGTCCCACATCCTTGCCAAACCTTGATATTTCAGTCTTTTTAATTTTGACATTCTACAGGATATGAAACAGTATCTCTTTTTTTTTTGTATATTTTTTCATTAGAGTTCAATTTGCCAACATATATCACCCAGTGCTCATCCTGTCAAGTGCCCCTCTCAGTGCCCGTCACCCAGTCACCGCAACCCCCCCGCCACCTCCCTTTCCACTACCCCTTGTTTGTTTCCCAGAGTTAGGAGTCTCTCATGTTCTGTCTCCTTTTCTGATATTTCCCACTCATTTTCTCTCCTTTCCCCCTTAATCCCTTTCACTATTTTTTATATTCCCCAAATGAATGAGACCGTATAATGTTTGTCCTTCTCCGATTGACTTAGTTCACTCAGCATAATACCCTCCAGTTCCATCTCCATGTTGAAGCAAATGGTGGGTATTTGTCATTTCTAATGGCTGCAGTAATATTCCATTGTATACATAAACCACATCTTCTTTATCCATTCATCTTTCGATGAACACCGAGGCTCCTTCCACAGTTTGGCTGTTGTGGACATTGCTGCTATAAACATCGGGGTGCAGGTGTCCCGGCGTTTCATTGCATCTGTATCTTTGGGGTAAATCCCCAACAGTGCAATTGCTGGGTCGTAGGGCAGGTCTATTTTTAACTCTTTGAGGAACCTCCACACAGTTTTCCAGAGTGGCTGCACCAGCTCACATTCCCACCAACAGTGCAAGAGGGTCCCCTTTTCTCCACATCCTCTCCAACATTTGTGGTTTCCTGCCTTGTTAATTTTCCCCATTCTCACTGGGGTGAGGTGGTATCTCATTGTGGTTTTGATTTGTATTTCCCTGATGGCAAGTGATGCAGAGCATTTTCTCATGTGCATGTTGGCATGTCTGTGTCTTCCTCTGTGAGATTTCTGTTCATGTCTTTTGCCCATTTCATGATTGGATTGTTTGTTTGTTGTTGAGTTTAATAAGTTCTTTATAGGTCTTGGATACTAGCCCTTTATCTGATATGTCATTTGCAAATATCTTCTACCATTATGTAGGTTGTCTTTTAGTTTTGTAAAACTAAAAGTATCTCATTGTGGTTTTCATTTGAATCTTCCTGACAACTGGTAACATGCATTTCTTTTTAATTTAGTAAAAACTCGACCTCTTGTTAAATGAGAAAATATAAAACACAACTATACATAGTTTGATCTCATAGTTGTAAAAACAAAGCTTGGCAGATATATCTCACGATGTTAAAAGCTGTTATTTTTTTTTAACTTATCTGTATTTTCATTTTATTATTTAACCCCTGTGCACATTTGTTAGTTGCATGATAAAGAAGAAAAGCTGGTTTTTTTGTTTGTTTGGTTTTGGTTTTGTTTTTTTAAGAAAAAGAGGATAGCTCTTAGATTGGGGTAGAACTTCTGTTTTCCTAGTTGTCTAACATTTTAGGCTTAGGAACATTGGGTATTGACAGTGCTTTAGGCAGAAATGGTTGAGGAAATAGATGCCAACACTGTTTTTGCATTTGTCTGTTTGTTTCCCCAGCAAAAGACAAATCCATTTCCATACATTTAGACATCTTGATTTCTGAGGATAACATCCATTTTTTATCTCAATTTAATAGACCATAAATCAGGGGCGCCTGGGTGGCTCAGTCAGTTAAGCCTCTGCTTTTGGCTCAGGTCATGATCCCAGGGTCCTGGGATCAAGCCCCACATTGGACTCCCTGCTCAGTGGGGAGTCTGCTTCTCCTCTCCCTCTGCCTCTCCCCTCCACTTGTGCAGACACTCTCTCTTGCTCACTCTCTCAAATAAATAAAATCTTTTTTAAAAAATATAATAGACCAGGGACACCTGGGTGGCTCAGCGATTGAGCATCTGCCTTTGTCCCAAGGCGTGATCCTGGAGTCCCGGGATCGAGTCCCACACCAGGCTCTCTGCATGGAGCCTGCTTCTCCCTCTGCTTGTGTCTCTTTCTCTGTGTCTCTCATGAATAAATAAATAAATAAAATCTTAGAAATATAAATATAATAGACCATAAATCAGGGGTCAGCAAACCTAAACCTTTAAGCCAAATCTGGCCTGCCTCCTGCTTTGATCAATAAAATTTTATTGGAATATAGCCATGTACATTCATTTATATATTATCTACAGCTGCTTCCCTGCTCTAATAGCAGAATTGAGTAGTTGGGATAGAGACCATACAGACTGCAAAGTCTAAAATATTTACTGTTTGGTCCTTTCAGGAGGAGTTTGCCAACCCCTGCCATAATCCATTCACTCTCTTTAAATTTTCTATTTTAATTCAAGCACTGGTTTATAAGAGTTTAGTTCTATGCCAGACATATGCGCAATTTGTAACTGCACCTGTGTTTCTGTCCAATTCATGTAAGCTACTAGTGGTTATGCGCCTTACAATCATATCTCTGTACTTCAGTAGGGACCATGTCTAATTTCAACTTTGCACTGGAAATTCATAAACAAATCCTTTTCCAGCATCACCCCCAAATCCTTTCATGTTAAAGGGAGGAAAATTAAAAGGATTTTGTTCTGGATGGAAATGCAGCTAACTCTGAAGCCGTCTCTCTCCTTTAAACACATACACACATGAGAACTTAAGCATCCAACTGGTAACTCTTTTTAAGGTAAACTAAGTAGTGACTGAATAAGCGAGCTTGATTTTCTTGTCCAGAAATCGTGGAGAGAGAGTAATGTTGTGAGCGGTAGCACCAGAGTTGGAACAGCATCCCATGACTTCTCTTTGTCTAAATGGTCACATGTTATATTGAACCTCATACATTATGTATAATGAAATGCTTGAATTCTTACATGCACTCGTCACAAACATATTACTGTATACCGGCACCTTTTATAAACTTCCACCAAGGAGGAACACATGAAATAAGCTAGCATGGTGTCCTGGCCCATTGTAAAGACGAACTCCAAGGCAGAAGAACAGCCACTACCTCTGTTTTATAACTTATAATATGAAGATACACATTCCTACCCTTTCTGCTAGATATCTAAGGAGTTTGAGAATAAATTATCAAGAGTAAGAAGAAGCTGTGAAAGTACTTTGATGAAACAAAATGCTTGAGAAACAGGAGATGTGATTGTGGTTCATTTTATTGGCCCACAATGATAGAGGATAGGGCAGCACTTGGGTCCTGAAATCCCATCACCCATGCCTTCCCATGTGCGCAGCGCAGAGCCCAGCTCCAGTGGGGGAAGGTACTCTCTGCAGATCCGTGTTCCGGTAGAACTTCTCCGACCTACTTAGCCTTCCAACTTCGCTCATCTAAAAGATACATTCATCTTTCCTCGAGTTTCCTCCTAGAATCTAATTATATGAAACCGGGGGTGCGCCAAACATCGCCTCACATCCGAACTCATCACAGAGGTTTCTGCTTCAAGGGTGAATCAACATGTGCACTTTGCTGCTGCAGGAAGCTGACAGCTCCTAAATTATTCCTGGTGCGTCTGACAGTTTCTAGGATGTATATAAAAAAAGAGAGAGAGATCGATCCACTGGGGCTTTGGTTCCGCTGGACTGTAACTCATTAATAAATGGACAAGAGATCTGTGCAGTAGGCATGAACATACCCTCCATAGCCTATTTTAATCATGGTCTGTTAAAAAGCAGTATGCTGGGTGCCTGGGTGGCTCAGTCATTCAAGCGTCTGCCTTTGGCTCAGGTCATGATCTCAGGGTCCTGGGATCTAGCCCTGCATCAGGCTCCCTGCTTGGCAGGGAGTCTGCTTCTCCATCTCCCTCTGCCTGTTGCTCCCCCTGCTTGTGCTCTCTCTCTCACACACACATGCTCCCTCTCAAATAAAGAAGTAAAATCTTTGAAAAACAAAAAAAGCATACTGAGAGTCCCAAAGGTGAGACCTAGGGAGTAGCCATGCCCCCAGCTAGCTGGGTAACCATGTGCAAGTTACCTCTCTGGGCCTTACACATATGTAACTCAGGGCCATTGAGGCAATGATTGGTACCATCCTTTCCAGACATTGCCCCATCTGAAACAAAAGACTATAACATTTAATTAAAATTGGTAAGACCTCTTCATTGAAAACCATTTTTACTTCCAGGACACAATTACAGTGAAAGCTAATTCCTATTGTGCTCTGCTCCTAATAAAATAGAAAATTTTCAAGTGGTTTTGGAACATATGATGTGCCAAAATTGACTTTTCTTGCTGCTTTTTCTTCATATGTCACCTCTTTATGTGGGGATCTCTGAACACTCCTGCCATGGCAAGCTATGAAAGAGTAGGACTGTCTTTGAGATGAAATACCTGAGACACAAAGCGGTTCATTATTTTGTCCAAGAAGATATATGATACAAAATACTTTAAACAGTAGTAGTTGAAAGGTGGAGTTATAGGCTTGGCATAAGAGAGGTAAAGTTGTACTTATGCACTCTATGATTTTTAGGGCTTCAGCATTGATATGTTAAATAACATATCAATAATAAATTTAAATAAATTTTTAAATAAATTTAAAAATCCATGAGATGTGTATTTGCTCCATCCTATTGTTTCTAGTCAATAGTTGGGAAGGTAGAAACTAAGAGGATTTGTGTAAATAACCCCCAAGGAGACATGAGGAGCCGGGCATATCTATGAGTAGGTGGCAGTGTTCACCCATTCCTTCCACCCCAAGTCCCAGGCAAAGCCCACTCATCACTGACTTCCCACCTTGACTTTGAAGGATTCTTCACTTAGTAGGAAGGTTTTCTTTATAATTCCATGAAAATAAAGTTCCCAGGGAAAGGTGGCAGGTTTATCACTTTTTAGTATTTTAGAGCAAACAAGTGTTGGCTCTTATTCTGTGAGCACATTTTGAAGAGGGAAAAAAGGTTTGGGGGCACTCTAGGGGAGAAGTAAAGATGGAGAACACAGGGGAGGTCTGGCCCAGAATCAACCATGGCACAACCCCGGCTCTGGGGAAGTGAGAGGTCTACAGATCCTCAGAGAGCTCCCCCAGCAGCCCCCATTCCTGAGGAGCCTCTGTCCTGCCCTCCATGCCTATGCCGGTAGTAGACCTGGGGTGTGTTTGGGTTATGGCCCTACATTCTTGGCTCAGGTTCTGTCCATAGAGCAGGAGACCCAGGCTGGTTGGTCTCCAAGAGTCCATCCAGACACGGCCTCAGTAGGCACTGGATAGGGAACAAATGGATGCATGATCAGAATCCAGTTTGAATGGTCATCATTTTTGTGGTGCTATCTAGGAAGTTCTCTTGGTTACACGTTTCAATTGGTGACAACTTTGCTCAGAAGCCCAGGGCCTAACATGTAGTGGTATCACGATAAACATGTGCCTGAATGTATTGAAAATATCACTGTTTTCCAGTAAGTTCTGCTGACAATCAGAAGCATTTTCTCTTCACATATGAGAAGTTGAGGGATGTCTTCCCAGGGGAATGGTTTTCTGCCTTTGTTTCTACTTGATTTCTGATCTCTTGATTTCCTCTTACAGGATAAATCAAATCCTTATCAATAGGAAACTTTGTTTTCACATATACAGTTGAGGTAGGGAGATCACTGTTTAAAGAAGGTGTGGGGTAAGGTTTTGCAGAGCAAATAGTCCTCAACATGAGCAATCAATACCTTCAGGTAGTGGGGTCTTGGCAGGTATCATGTGAAACAAGCAAGGGAGATACTGAAAAATCCTGTAAGACTCAGGAATATAAGATGTATACAACTTAAATGACTTGACCAGTGTCAACAGCTGATAGCAGTGGTGCCAGAAATAGAACGTGGGTGCCCTGATTCTGAGGGGAGTGCCCTTAATCGCTTAGCATCCTGCTCCTAGGGGAGCATCTCACCAGCTGAGCTGAATCAGCTGCAAATTGGGAGCCTCTATCACATCTACCCCGTGTACTTTATACAGTTTCCTCAAAAACCTCTTAAGTGCTTCTGGAAAATGATGAGAAAGAAAGCTTACCTATCACTTCCCTTTTTGAATAAAAAAACCAGCCCTCGCTCACACCTGCAGAATGGGAAGGGGGGAAGAATAACCATAAAACTTCTGCAGTGATTTTTTTTACACTCTTTTTCTTTCACAGGACGTATTAGTAACATCACATATTTTTTTTTTTAATGGGCCATTTTTAGCAATAGAAGTAAGAAAAAAAAGCCTCTCATTCCCATTCCCATATAAAGTATGATTTGAAAAGTGCCTCTGACAAAGTTGTAGCATCGCATCCTATGGGCAAGGCCTCAGGCTGGTGCACTTTTAATTTTCTGTGGGCTTTCACTATGGTGCCCTCAATATGGAATAGGTTGCTCACTGCAGCTGGGAGGGAATTTGTTTAAAAAGTAAAGGGAATTCTTGAGCTGAGAAGCATTTTGAAGTCGGAGCTAAATGGCTCGCTGCCTTTCCCTCAGCAACAACATGTGGCTGAGGCAGACCCTTGTTTTCTGAGGAGCTTGAGCTTGGAGAGTCACCTGACAGTCCTAATGGAGTCGGAAAGACACGCAACCCAATCACGGTGACCTACTTTTGTTACCACGGCACCCGGCATAAACGTTGAGCTCCTTGAAAATTCAGATTGAACAAAAGGTGAGGTGCATTAGTGGTTTTTTTTTTCAGCTCTCTTTAGTCAAGGTGTTGGTCAGAGGAGGAAGATCAAAGGATAATTTAACTGGAACCTTTTCCCAGTAGGAATTAGGGTTAGATTTGAAAAGTGCCGGCAGCCCCATTGTTACTGCCATCTTCTCCATCTTGGTTGGAATAAAGATGAGGCTCCTGAGTAATTTGGTGCAAATCTTTTTCATCTCATAAAGGCAAGCATTAAAACCTCAGTCTAACAAACACCTTCAAAAGAAGTTCTTTCTCTCTCCTCCCTCTGCCCCCCTGCCCCACTGTCCCTTCTGCTTGCCTCCATTTTGAATGGTTTGCTTTTATGGCTCTGGGAATACAATCTGAAATTAGGCTTTGTGTGGAAGTTTTTCAGCTTTCAATTTATTTCACAACCTCATAAAATGTTCTGACAAAGCTCTCCAAAAATCCCCAGGCTTGTGGTGCTAAATGGAGGGCCCAGAACAAGCACTCTCACAGATCTTTCATGAAAATAGAATTCCCAGGAGGCTGTTTTCTCCTATCTTGGAGTGAAAACACCCAATATTTACTTGAAGGCAAAAACAAGATGAAATTAAAGCCAGGTGTCATTTGGAGGGGAGAGGCAGAGGACAGAAGGGGCAGAGAGAGCTGGTGTTGAAAGGAGCAGAGAAGGGCTATAGATAGGATGCTGATGGGTGAATATTTATGTGTCACCAAGTTGCCCCTGTCCTGTCCTCAAGAGTAAGGTCCTTGAGGTCAGAAATTTTAACTTCATTGTCTTCATAAACCTCCCCCTGTGCCTCTAGCAAATATGGTTTCTGGCTCATGACAACATGAGTTCACTCATTTATTCATATATTTCTTGAGTATTTACCATTTGGTCTTTCAACATAAAATGTTTATTGGGTGCCTGTTATATAGGTCAGATGTTCTGCGTGCTGAGAATCAACTTTGAAGAAAGTCCCTGATGTCATGGAGCTTTTGCTTGGAGGTGGGGAGAGAGTAGACAGATGCTATTAGTAAGCAATTTTACATATTACATCAGATGGTCATCACTGCTTAGAACTGGGCTGTGCAATGTGGAAGCCAATACATATGGCTCCTGAGCACTTAAAATATGAAGAAAAACATAAAGCAGAGTATTTGGAGTTGATGGTGGCTATTTAATAAAGCGTGGAGAAGGAAGGTCTTGTCTGGCAGGGTAAGATTCAGTCAGGAAATGGGGGAGTGGGCCGGGGTAGATATCAGGGAGTGTTCCCAGCAGAGGAATAGCAGGTGCAAAGCTCTGCGCTGTATGCTGAAGGTTGGGTGGTAAACGAGAGAGACAGTCATAGTGTGTCCCCTTGGACCTTTCACTCTTCAGGTCAGGTGGATGTAAAACTAGGAAGCAAAGAAATACATATGCAGTTGACCCTTGAACGATGCAGGCTGAGGGGCACCGGCCCCACACCCAGTCAAAAATCCATGTATGACTTTTGACTCCCCAAAAACTTAACTAGTAATAGCCTTACTGGTGACATAAGCCACAAATTAACTTATTTTATATGTTCTATGTATCCTATACTGTATTCTCACAGTAGAGTAAGCTAGAGAAAAGAAAATGGCAAGAAAATGCTGTACTGTGTTTACCGAAAAAAATCTTTGTGTAAGTAGACCCACACAGTTCAAACCCATGTTGTTCAAGGGTCAACTGTGTAGTTAAAAATCAAACTATGAGGGCAGCCCTGGTGGCGCAGCGGTTTAGCGCCGCCTGCAGCCCAGGGTGTGATCCTGGAGACCTGGGATCGAGTCTCACATCAGGCTTCCTGCATGGTGCCTGCTTCTCCCTCTGCCTGTGTCTCTGCCTCTCTCTCTAGCTGTGTCTTTATGAATAAATAATAAATAAAATCTTTAAAAAAATCAAACTATGATAGAAAATAAGTGGGAAAAGGGACTTCAAGTTGGTTGATGAGAGAAGAACTCAGTGAGGCAAGTGTGAAAAGGAGCTGACCATGTATTTAGAAGGGAGAGGCTATTATAGGCAGTGGGAACCACATGTGAGAAGGTCTGAGGCTGGAATAAATCTGATGCTTCTGGGAACCCACATGAAAGAAGATCCCTGGGGCCGGGCTAATGAGTGTGGGGAGATATGGTCTCACATGCCCTCGGAGAGGAAGCCAAGGGCCAGATTAGCAGACTTTTGTAGCCCACCTGAAGGAATTTGATTTTATCCTTATTGTGATGTGGCACCACAGATAAGTGCTGAACATTGAGGGACATCACTTCTGTGGCTTTAAAATATTCACTGCTCAGGCTACTGTGTGGGGAATGAGTTGGGACAGAGCTGGAATGAAAGTGGGACAACCAGTTAGGAAGTCCAGGCAAGAGTTGCTGATGGCTTGGACTGAGATGGTGGCAGTGATGATAAAGGAAAATGAAAAATAAAATCTGAAAATAAAGAGAGGTGGAAGGATTTTGGTAAATTGGAGATGGAACCGACATGATATAGCACATAAAAGGCACACAGGGAATGTTGGATAAATGGTGGTTTGGATGGATGGATAGATGGGTGGGTTGATGGATGGATGGGTGTTTGCATAGCCAGGTGAGTGGATGGGTGGAAGGATGGATAGATGGGTGGCTAGTTACTAGTTCTCTGGCTTCAGTACAATTCTGATAGCCAATCTCAACCTTTAAGAGGACAGAATGATATTTATGCTGGTTTCTAGAAGTGTTCCCCTTATTCGGGTGGATCTCTACTTTTCCATGACTGCTCACTCATGATTATAGTGATGGAGTTCTGCTGGTGAAGGTATTACATTATTTACCAGCAATCCTGCCAGAAAAACTTATTTACGGTTAAGCATGCAACTGGATGAGTGATCATGTGTGTGTAATTACCTGGGAGCAGGGTCTGTAGAGAGCCAGCTTTTTTGCAGTCTTTATTAGGCCAGGTAGTATGCTGGCTGTTTTTTTATACATGACTTCGTTTAATCCTTAGGACTGCCCTATGAGGTTGACACCATCCAGCCCCTTACACAGGTTAAAAAACTTAAAGCTTAAAGAAGGCAGGTCACTCACTTGAGGTCACAGAGGGTCAGTGGTGGGAATGATTCTCTGTGTGACTCAGATGTGTAGTTGAGAAACTCGAGTATCTATTCTAACTTACTAGCCCTCCAAATTCTGGTTTTCTGTGGTAATTTAATGACCATGATTTTGAACTGCAGCCCTGAACATTCAGTGTTCTAGCTTCATTCCTCAGTGAAGCAAAGGCTCCAGGAATCCCCATGAGCCACTGCTAATGTAGACCCAGTGGTGGGCACTCTGACTCAATTTCTTCCACAGGGAGACCTAGCTAGGAGTCCCTTCAGCTGAGGAGCACTAAGTTGGTCGTTGAATGATCATTGCATGTTTCCAGTAAACCAATTCCCTTAGGGTAGTGGTCAAGAAAGTTGGGCTTTCAAGGCAGTTAGCTGTCGGTTCAATTCCAGCTCCAAGCCGTCCATGAATTGGAGTTTCCTTAAGTATAAAATAGGGCTAAGCAAACCTCAGGAGTGTGTGACAGGATTAGCTTATACGTGAAGCATTTAGTCCAGATCCTTCCAAGCACAGAGTAAGTGGAACAAAGGACCACTATTACCCTTATGTCTCAAGGCAAGGAGGGTTTTTGTTTTTTTTTTTTTTTTTTTTTTGAGGGTAACTAGATGTCGTTGGCATTCTTCTGACAAACCTAAATGTGATTATTTCTCCTTCAGTGAATAAAAATTAACTGGAGGTAATTATCTTTGCCTCCACAGAACTTAAGAGGAAAAATAAACAGTTCACTCTTTAAACCTCAGAAAAAAAGCCTGCTCCCCCAGATTTCTTACTGTTTGTTTCTTCCCCTCAGTGTCTCCTATTCAGAGCATAATGAGCACTGCCTTTGCTCCATCCAGCAAGGCCCCCTCACAAAGCCAGGCAGGAGGCCTATGGATGAGGTGCTCCACAGGCCGAGCCAGAAGCCTGAGGAAAATGCTTGCCAAACACTGATGTTTGACTAATTGGTAATGTCTGGGGAGTTGGCACCAGGAGAAAAGAAAATATAGAGGCTGGTAGATGTTGAGGAAGGAAGAAAGAGAGACTTGAAGCCAAGCATCAAGATTCTGGAGAAAGAGCTTGGCCAACACGGAGTTCAAGGAAGTTTGTCAAACTGTTTTGAAATGGTCAATTAAACCCCTGAAGGACAGCTGGCCTAAGTTTCCAGCATTAGCTCTAATGGAGTCAGACCGCGGGAGGGGTGAGGCAGGAAAATGAGTGGAGTTTCGGGTGCGCCTTCTTGAGGCCAGACAACTCCATGCAACAATGGCCTGAGACCCCCGTTACAGCGTTTAGTGGCACCAATCAAGGGTAGTGGGTCAGGAGTCTAGGAGCAGGCCTCTTCTGGGTTCAGCTGAGGTAACTCACCCATCCTATTCCCTATGCTAGTGAAGCTGGAAATGAGCGGCCTTATGGAGGAGAAAGGTTTCTACTTCTCTGTTTGCACATCTCTGATAGGCCACTCTACATAGAATCACCCAACTGGTGCAATTCCAGAAGTGGGCCGGCAGCTTTGAAAAGGTTCCCTTCTTCTTAAAATAGAACCATAAAAAAAAATAAATAAATAAAAAATAAAATAAAATAAAATAAAATAGAACCATAAAGAGCCACCTCATTAGGAACCGTTCTATGAATCTGATCTGCTCTTTTCAGGTTAGAATATTCTGTCCTACACATTCTTCGGCCACGTTCATTTTCTCATATTTTCTCTTGGGTCATAGTGGTCTTTCTGAGGTAAAAAAAAAAAATGCAACTATGGTGGCACTCTCTTGCTGAAAATTGTTCAGCAGGGCAACGAGATGAGTAACTGGAATCTTATTCACAGCTGTTTAGATGGTGAATGACCCAGCAGCTTTGAAAAAATAATTTAGCATTATCTGGTGAAGTGGGAGATATGTGTACCTGGTGACCTACCCATATTCTCTCTTGAATATATATGTGTGGGTTTTTTTTTCTTCTCCTAGAAAAAAATGTATATAAGAATGTTCCTGGTCAGCAGTATTCAAAGTAGCAAAATGCTAGAAATAAGTCCATTTTCCGCAGCAGTAGAATACATAAGTAAATTCAAACTAAGAAATACTATACGGCAATAAATTGTAGAGTACAGAACATGAATGAATCTTAGGTGCATCTTGCCATAGGATTAAGTCACAGAAAAATCTAGATGTTTTCATATATATAAATTTCAAACAATGTAAAACAAAAACTGCCTTTTCTTTATGGATGGAAATGTGGTGAAATTAAAAAAGAAACCACAGAAATTATAAACACCAAATTTATCATAGAGTCGCTTCTGAAGGATGAGGAAATGGGAAGGGGAACCTAGGAGACTTCGAAGGAAGACAAGGTGTGTGCTTTGTCTTAAAATACTCAATGGAATTTTGGGAGGTAAGGGAACTATTCTGTATCTTGATCTTGGTGGTGTTCACAAGACTATGTATTTGTTAAAATTCCTAGAACTATCCACCTAAAAGGGTGAATTTTGTAGTATGTAAATGAAAGCTCAGTTGAAACAACACTTTGAAAGGAAAGTGTATGGTAGGCACATGGTATGTTTATTATACTGTGATTTTATTTAAAAGATTTATTTATTTGTGGGGAGAGTGGAAGCATACAGGTGGGAGGAGGGGCAGAGAGAGGGAGAGAAATCTCCAAGCAGATCTGCCTCTGAGTATGAAGCCCTTATATTGTGATTTTTTAAAAAAATATCTCATATGGAATTTATATTCTTTTTTTTTTATGTTAGAGAGAGAGAGAGAGGCAGAGACATAGCACATGGCTTAATACATAATAGGAGTTCCAAGATTTGCACGGTTTTGTCAAGACATAGACATCCATCCACATTGATGCTGTTGGAGCAGGAGCAGTGCGAAGAAATGGGTGGGGAATGAGAATGATACATGACTGATACTCACTTCAGAGTTGCTAGTTCTATAGGTTATAATGGTGAATGGGTTTCCTATGGCCCTGATAGCAAACTACCACAAATTTAGTAACTTAACACAAATTTATTATCTTATATTTCTGGAAGTCAGAGGTCTGAAATGAGTCTCAGCTCAAACTAAGGAGTCAGAGGTCAGTGTTCCTTTCTGGAGGCTCTAGGGGATGCTGTTTCCTTGTCTTCCCCAGCTCCTAGAGGCTGCCTGCCTTCCTTCCCTGTCTTTATTATTTTTTTAAATATATATTTATTTATTTATTTATTTATGAGAGAAAGAGAGAGAGAGAGAGAAGCAGGCTCCATGCTGGGAGCCCGACGCAGGACTCGATCCCGGGACTCCAGGACCGCGCCCGGGGCCAAAGGCAGGCGCCAAACCGCTGAGCCACCCAGGGATCCCCCCTTCCCTGTCTTTAAAGCCAGCAAAGGCTGGTCTCTCTCAGTCTGGTCCTTAAGGCTTCTGGCCCCATCTTCCAAGTTTAAAGACTTTTGTGATTGGTCTACCTGGATTATCCAGCCTAATCTCCTTATTCAAAGGTCACTTGATTAGCAACCTTAATCTCATCTGCAACCTTAATTCCCACCCCCACCTCCATGTAATTTAATACATTCACACATTCTGGGGCCCAGGATGTAGACATTTTGGGGAGTTTGGTGAGGGACAGCATTCGTGCAGCATATGTAGTAAAGAACTAATGAAATTGCTGAAATTTAAGAGAGTGACAGCATCTAGCAAAGCACCTGCTTCTTGATTTTGGGATGTCATTGGACTGAACTTTTAGTGTGTGTACCCCAGAAGCAGACCCAGAGGATTTGAGTGCATACAGTTGGTTTTGTTTTTGTTTTGGATAATCCCTGGAACACTGGTGGGCAGTGAAGGCAGATGGGGAGGAGAAGACAGCAATAAAAAGTGTGTTACCAAGGTACTTACCATCTGCGCAGTAGAATTTAACTAGGATCAATGAGAGGCAGTGGAAAATGTGAGCCTCAGAGTTATCCCTCAACAAGCATTAGTTTTTTGTGGAGGGCTGCTCTTGGGGAAATTTAATTCTAAGACCTTTGGACCACATGCACTCCAGGCCAAAGAAAGCACTCAAGCAAAGTGTTGGGCATTGGAAGTCAGGTTAGAATACACTGAAAAAGTCAAGGCCGAAGGAATACACACACACACACAAACACACACACACACACACACACACGGGGGCACCAGCAATGTCCACTAAAACTTGCATTGGAATTTGGAAATCTGAATGTAGTAAAATCATGGTGTTGAGTAACTAAATAGGTTTTTTTTTAGTGACAGTTCATGGAACTTTCCAACCTGTTTTGTGAAAGAGGATACAAAGAAGCCCCACAGCTTCTTACAGGAAAGTCCCCAGCCTATCCATGCTTCAACCAGAGGCATTCCTGTTTTGTTTTCTATGTCGATAGATTTTGTTTGAGAGAAAGGAAAGATACAGACACTTAAAGAAAAAAAAAAAAAACCCAGAAAGAAAGAAAGCCACTTTCTTGGCCTACAAACGACAAAAATTGTGTGTCAGGGATCTTTTCTGCCAGGTAGGAATTTGGGGAGCAGAGAAGAGCACAATTTAATTTCCCTTGGGGTCTTTGCTGAAGGAACAAGAACAGAAATCTGGTTTCAGTTTTGTTGGTAAAAATAATCTTTCCAACAAAAAAATGTGAAAAGCTACATTGTTCAGGATCTTTGGACTTACTCATTTTAACACAGGCTGGGAGGTAGGAGTGAGGAGGGGAGATTTTGAGCTGTTTAGTTTTAATGAAATGTTTAAGGCTGAAATAATGGTTCTATGTAGCCTTTGACATAATTTATTCTATTTTGTGTCAATTTGCCTGAAGACTGTAATGTTGCAGGGTAGGGGGTTGGGAACTGCAAGAGGCTCTCACTGAGTCATGGATTATAATTTACATCTAGAAAGTCTACATATTCCATAATTATGGTGTGCTATGAATTAGTAGAGTAATATTGAATATCTCCAAACCTCTTATTATGGCTTCTCACTTGAAATATGTTTTCAATATACATTTATTCAGCAGTGCTTAAACATGGCAAGTCATAAACACACGCTTTTTAAATCATGTGGCTACATTTTCTTCCTGCTTAAATGTAAGATCAGATGTTATTAACAGCAGAGGGGGGTGGAGCGAGGAGAGAGGAGCTGTTAAAAAACAAATAGTATTTTTCATTTTAAAAGAAATGTCTCCTGTTTATGATACTGTTTTCCCTTGACAAGAGAGGAAAGGGTGCTTAGAGGCTTTTGGTAGTTTCTCTGGTGACAATTTATTTTATTTTTGTAGCACTTTACCTCGTAAGAGCAGTGTGTTTGAAGTCTGCCGTATATTACATGAATATGCTTGACCAACTGATTTGGTTAGTAATGCTCTCTGGCTAAGATCCAGGAAGAAGAGCTAATGATCCAGCTCTCAGATGATTAAGAACGTGGTCCAAATGGCTGAAGCCCTGAAGAGACTTCCTATAACTGTCTCTGAAGTGAGAATTTAACTTCATTCTTGTGGCACTGAGCCACAAGATGAGGGAATTCCTCCCAGGGAACACAATTAAGTATTTTGGAAAAAGGCATTGCTCTCCAGGACATTTAAAATTCACTGTAGAGGCTTGTTTCTCCATGTCGAGGACTCCTGAACCTGCTGGAGTCCTATGCTTGCAATTTCAGCATGCTGACACCAGGTGGCAGGCAGTGCTGAGGTCCTGCCAGATTTCCTATTAGACACAGCAAGGTTCTCTTCAGTGCAGCAAATGAGTTGAAAGATATTGAGGAATCAAAGAACAAAAGAGAGTTCTTTATAAAAAAGTAACACTTGCTAAAAATACTCCAGAGGTCACCTCCACTTTTAAATTGAACGCATTCATTGTAAAGGTCATGTGAATATGCAGCTTTACCTGTTTTTATAAATATATTGAGCTTAATTATACTGTGGTCTTATAGGGAGAACATTATTGTGTTTATGTAAACACAGTACGCTCACTACCGCAGTTCAACAAGACATATCAAGTTTTGGATATACGGTATGTTTTAATAACCTTGAAAAACAAATCCCATAGATAAAATAAATATATTAGTATCAGTAAATAATATATAGAAAATTACAATAGTACTAAAGTAAATCTAAAATACTAAGATGATGGACCAAACTTTATGTCTAATGAGTTGCCTGACTTGTGGCTTGTTATTTCACAAGAGGATAAAATTATTATTTTACATCTGTGCTTTTGGTTTTCCATAGGTAGTATATGCATATGAAATGCAGGATAATGTTTGAATATATTTTATTAGGAGGAGAGGGGAGATTACATTCATATGCCAGCAAATAAAATAAGCATTTACTTTGCAAATGATATATCCAGGTTTCTACTTGGTTGGTTTGATTCTGCTCAGTCATTGGCAGAAATCAAAAAGTGATCTGACAAAAGGAGCAAAAGGTAACCCATTAAAAAAAAAAAGTTACCTATAGGGCTTGATAAGTGCTAAATGAATTAAACCAATTACAAGGTTTAGGTTAAAAGGAGGAACTGTTGTTGTTTTTTAAGATTTTCTTTTTTTGAGAGAGAGCAGGGGGAGGAGAGGGGGCAGAGAGTGTAGGACAAGCAGACTCTTGCTGAGTAGGGAGCCTGATACAGGGCTTGATCCCAGGACCCCAAGATCATGACCTGAGCCAAAGTCATGCTTAACCGCCTGAGCCACCCAAGTACCCCAAGGAGGAACTGTCTTATTTAATAAAAGTTATTAAGTTATATAATTGAGAGCATGATTTAAAGAAATGGGAACTCATAGGCAAAAATTAGTGCCATCCTTACTAACACTTTAACTCTTCGAAATTAATTTTACTTTTTATTATTTTTATTACTTTTATTTTTTTAAGATTTTTATTTATTCATGAGAGACACAGAGAAAGAGGCAGAGACATAGGCAGAGGGAGAAGTAGGCTCCCTGTGGGGAGCCTGACACGGGACTTGATCCCAGGACCCCGAGATCATGACCTGAGCCAAAGGCAGATGCTCAACCACTGAGCCACCCAGGCACCCCTCAAAATTAACTTTAAATTAAACATTGGTTTCCTCTCTTGTGGTAGTGACACTGACTCCCACTGAGTCTTCCAGTGTCCTTCCAGAGCTTCTCACAGCTCCTCCATGGAAGTGAACTGAGTCCTTCCTCATGTCTTCCACGTTATCTTAATTTATTTAAATGTTCTTACACCTGGTACTTCAAGCCCCCCAGATTATGTTTAACTCACCTCTAACCTCTTGTAGTGTTAAGTGTTCAGTTTATCCTTTTATAACTAATTTTCAGAAAGCAAGAACATTGAGGTATAGACTTTGGAATGAGTCAGAAACCAAACTTCAGTATATGCTGGCCTTTTTTGAGCAAGTAATCAAAGCATTTGTAAAATTAGAATAATAGTACCTACCGCCTGGGTGGAGAAGGTTGAATGGGAACCTATGTACAGTGCATAGGTTCTCTGGACCTAGTTTACAGTGACTACTCAACTCAAAAAATGTTACTTATTATGACTGTTACTGTTCTTAGTTTTAAGAATGGGTCTTCACTTCAGTTTCTAAATCTGAGTATTCCAGGTTTCTGAAGTAAAAGCAGAGAAGGGTCCCTGCTTCACAAATCCTATAACAATATCACATGTGCTTTTCCACTTCCCCTTTTCCATTAAGTATCTGAGTGTAAGCGCATAGTCAGTGTCCTTGGCAGTGGTTTTCCTGGGTCCTTCTGGCATAGTCTTTGCTAAACACACATGTTTGGATTCAGGCTTATTTCTTATCAGAAGCTATATTTCTTTTTAGAGAAAATACTATAAGTAAACACATCTAGCCATGTTTCACATTAACATTTTGTTTTAGGTAAGGAGTGGATTATATTTTTTTTAATTGAAGTATAATTGACATACAGTGTTACATTAGTTTCAGGTGTACAACACAATGATTTGACAATTCTATATTCAGTGCTCACCATGATAAGTGTGCTTACCATACATTATTACAATATTATTGACTATATTCCCTATGCTGTACTTTTCATCTCTCTTATTTATTTTATAACTGGAAGTTTGTACCTCTTAATTTCCATGATCTATTTTGCCCATCACCCCGTCCACTTTCCCTCTGGCAACCACCAATTTGTTCTCTATATTTAAGAGTTTGTTTGGTTTTTGTTTGTTCATTCATCTTTTAGATTCCACATCTAAGTGAAATCATTTGTATTTGTCTTTCTCAGTCTGACTTACTTCACTTAGTATAATACCTTTCAAGTCCCACCTGCAGTATACAAGGGTTCCCTTTCCTCTGCATCTTTGCCAACACTTTTTATTTCTTGTCTTTTTGATAATACCATTCTGGCATGTGTGAGGTGGTATCTTATTGTGGTTATGATTTGTATTTCCCTGATAATTAGTGATGATCATTGTTTCATGTGTTTGTTGGCCATCTGCATGTCTTCTCTGGAAAAAAAAAATGTCTATTTAGCTCCTCTGTCCATTTTCTAATTGGATTTTTTTTTTTTTTGCTATTGAGTCATATGAGTTCTTTACATATTTTTCGATATTAAACCGTTATCTAATACATCATTTGCAAATATCTTCTCCCACTCCCACTGGTTAGGTTGCCTTTTTTTTTTTAAGATTTTATTTATTTATTCATGAGACACAGAGAGAGAGAGAGAGAGAGAGAGGCAGAGACATAGGCAGAGGGACAAGCAGGCTCCATGCAGGGAGCCTGATGTGGGATTCGATCCTGGATACCAGGATCACACCCTGAGCCAAAGGTAGACGCTCAAATGCTGAGCCACTCAGGCATCCCTAGGTTGCCTTTTTTTGTTGTTCATTGTTTCATTTGCTGTGCAAAAGCTTTTTATTTTGATGCAGTCCCAATAGTTATTTTTGCTTATGTTTTCATTGTCTGAAGAGATACGTCCATAAGTATGTTGCTAAGGCTGATGTCTAAGAGATTACTACCTATGTTTTCTTTTAGAAGTTTTACGGTTTCAGGTCTCACATTTAGGTCTTTTATCCATTTTGAGTTTATTTTCGTGTATGGTATAAGAAACTGATTCAGTTTCATTCTTTTGCATGTAGCTATCCAGTTTTTCCAACATCATTTATTGGAGACTGTCTTTTCTCCATTGTTTGTTCTTGCTTCTTTATTGTAGATTAACCATAATATGTGTGAGTTTCTGAGCTCTCTGTTCAATTCTACTGATCTATGAGTATGTTTTTACACCTATACCGTACTGTTTTGACATTATAGCTTTGTAGTATATCTTAAAATCTGGAATTGTGATACCTCCAGCGGTGTTCTTCTTTCTCAAGATTGCTTTGGCTGAGTTGATCATCTATAACTAAAAGGACAGGCAAATATAGGGCTACCAGTGCATTGAAAACTTGAAGAAGTTCCTTCTTTTGCTGACACGGGGTGAGAGGGTACCCTCTTAGCCCCTTCAAAGACTCTTCCATGAGGGTCACCTGTATTACTCTGAAGCATAAACCATATTCTATAGGCTTACTAATAATATGAATGAAATGGTCAAAATATCAATGTGACTGTGGGAGAAATAAAATAAGATCAGGTTGGGGGGAATCCCTGGGTGGCTCAGCGGTTAAGTGCCTGCCTTTGGCCCAGGGTGTGATCCTAGAGTCCCGGGATCGAGTCCCATGTCAGGCTCCCTGCATGGAGCCTGCTTCTCCCTCTGCCTGTGTCTCTGCCTCTCTCTCTCTATGTCTCTCATGAATAAATGAATAAAATCTTTAAAAAAAAATAAGATCAGGTTGGATTTATTGTATTCATATGGAGTAGGGGGTGCTGAAAGTAATCAGATTTGGGTTTCCCAGTGGAAGAGAAAAGGCAATGATGCAGACTTGTTTAATTTAGTCATTAGCTGGGCCAACTGAATGTTCTGGGAGTTACTTAATTTCTCAGTGCTTTGGGTCAGTAACTGTAGAACTCGGTCCTCCTTTTTGTTTCTCTATCAATCAGTGAGTATTGATGAGTTCCGAATTGGAGATCTCTTGGTCAAGGTCAAGTGGTCATTTGGTTGGGATGAGGTCAGAGGGGACATTATTGTCTGTTTTTTAGGAGCATGACTTAGCTTTAGCTCCTGCCTCCACCATACAATCATGGGCAAAACAGAAAAACAAAACAAAAAAACAAAAAAACCCTACCCCTGCCTCATTGTCCTTATCTCTATAATGGGAGGGGTAGGGACTCCTGTCTCAGTAGGTTGCTCTGCAGATGGTAGAAGTGCATACTGGGGTGCTGGGCACTTTGGAAGCCTCCATAAATGTTAAGCCAAAGTGAAGAGACAATTGAAGATGAAGGCAGTGATGCCAGGGTCCCCCATCCACCATCACCCCTACTACACAAAACTTTTTTTCCTATCTGCTATCTCATCCATGTTACAGTCAATGGGGACACACAAAAAAGCATCTAATCTCGTTTTAAGGACATGAAACTATAAAGAGTGGTTAAGTGTCTTTTCTAAAGTCACACAGCTGGTTAGAAACAAAGCCAGGCTCCAAACTGTCAACTGCAAAATACCATTCTAGTGCTAATCACATCTGCCATGCCAAAGTCCCACTGGAATGGGGCATTTTAAAGTGTAAATGCCCAAGAAGACTTAGCAAGTCCAGTTTTTTCAAGACTTAAGTGGAAGTTAGATTATACCCATTCATTTTCAACCACATAGCTAACTTATAGAAAAGCCCATGAGGGGAGAAAGACAAAATGGAATTGAAACATTTATGGGTTCCAGGTCAAACTATTCCTCACAAAGTAGAGTGCAAAATTAGGTAACATTTGTGGTTTCCGAAAACACAGATTTTTTAAAAAAATTTTTGGGCTCTGGCAAATATGGGGAACTTCATTTGGAACAACTAAAAAAGTAGAAGCGCAGTGAAAAATAAAATGCAGATGTCCTGCTGTTCTGAGCAAATGCGGCTGGGTATTTCTGGAAGAAATAGTCTCTCAGAAATTCATTGGAGGCTGGAGGCCTAAAGGGCAAGGTTGATGAGGTAAATGGTAGGGACCTGTCCATGGAAGTTTCATAAGCTTCTGGGAGAGGAGATGCACCACCATTAGACAAGAACTTTTAAAGCCCTAGAAAAAGAAAGTTGGGGAGTTTTCTGGTGAAATTTTGGATTGAGAAAGAAAAGAAATCCACGTTTTGTTAATAAGCAGGATGGCCAATCCAGTTCAGAGAATTGAGTAAGAGCCGAAATTCCCAGAAGCATGGGAAAAACTAGTCAAGGACTTCCCTGGGGAGCACCCAGATCAAACAGTGACCCCGGGGATCTCCTGCAGTTTGCTGCTGGTGGGGTGGGAGGGGGAGGTGGCGCTGCTGCAGTTGGAGGCTTGGAACTGAGTCAGGAAAAGACCCCAAACCCATTGGGACACAGGGAGTTGAAAGTGTGGTTTGGCCCTAGTGGAAAAGAAAGAAGGTTGGTCAAGAGAGGTCTGCTAATAGAAAAGCGGCTGAAAACAAGAAGCATCTGGAAAGGGCCGTTGAATGCTTTAAACTCATGCCAAGCTAATTGAGTAATGTGAGCACATGTTCTTGTAAATTATTTCAACTGCATATAGTTCTTCCCCTGAGATTGCCTTACCCTGCAGTTCAAGATTGGTTGTGTGTTTGAATGGACTCCGAGGGGGCTGTCGCTGTGTGTGTACACACAGGGTTTATAGATTACAGTCTGCATTCCTGGGACTGTGCACAGATTGGTCAGTTTTTCACAACTGTGGCAGATACTTTAATCCCCATATTGCAGATGTAGAAACTGAGGCTCTTGCAGGGCTCTTTGGCTGTGGTGATCATGCCACCATGTCCTGAGAATGCAGTGGGGTGGGGGGAACACACAGACAAGTGTGTATTTCTAAGTCCTTTCATAGGAGGCTCTCCTCTGTTGGCCAGCCTTGGATGATGATTCCTTTTTACTTATGAATCCCTTCTGGAAATCTTGGCGGGGGCCCCTTTGGTTCATAAAGCTGAGGGTGACAGGACGCTTGGGTGGCTCAGTGGTTGAGCATCTTCCTTTGGCTCAGGACATGATCCTGGAGTCCTGGGATCGAGTCCTGCATCGGGCTCTCTGCAGGGAGTCTGATTCTCCCTCTGCCTGTATCTCTGTCTCCCTTTCTGTGTCTCTCATGAACAGATAAGATATTTTTTTAAAAAAAGAAAAGAAATAAAGCCAAGGATGAAAGTTCTAGTTTATAATCCAAATGAAGAGTCTCACTGTTCTTCACACAGGATTGTCCCCCATCCCTGCTGTCCTACCCCCTCTGTCCTCCTCACAGCTCCCGAGATCTCAGCCAGCCTATTGTGTTTCTGCGTGGAAGTCAGAGAATCTAGGTCAGTTTATCCAAGTAGAAAGTGTTATTTTATTGAGTTAACTCTGTGCAAACTGCTGCCTCAGTGCTTTATAGAAACAAAGTCCCTTGTGTCCGGGGCATTTTCTCTGGAAGTTTTCAGAGGCCTCCAAGTAATCACTTAGATTTAAAATCAAACAATGAAAACCCTTCTTTTTTTAGAAATGGTGTTTCCCGGTAACACATGTCTCTCTCTTTAACTGTTTTGTCAGACACTAAATCAATTCAGCCTTTTGGACTGTGGAAAGGCTGTAAGTGAAATTGCCAGTGCCACTGCATCAATGTCCGGAAAGATCGGAATGCACCTGACAGAATGGGAGGCTTAGACCCATTTCATAATTACAGAATTTCCTTATTCTTCCCGTAACCGGACCCAGTAAATATCATTAAGCCCAAACTGGTTATCAAATGAGACCGGGATCATTTTGGTTGCTAAACATCATTTGAGTTCTCTTTTCTCATCAGGGATAGATGCTTTTATAATCATGGTTTTTTTTTTTTTTTTTTTTAATGTCTTAACATGATAGTATTGCCATTTTACAATAATACTTTCCACCATTTTAGAGTAGTGTCACTCATAGAGCTGGCTCACAAACGCTTCATTACCAGACCCCAGAAGATAGGTACAGAAGTTAAGAATAGGAATTTAGAAACTCTTAGCATTGTGCTATCACTGTAACATCCAAACAGCATTTTATTTTTCTAGCAGTTTCTCTTTATTTTATTACAGTCTTTATGTAGAGTAGACTAGAAATGAATGCCCCCCCACCCCCAACCACAGACACAAAATTCTGGTCTTTCCCCAAAGATCGTTGGACAAAAACGATGATGACAGCATCGATCATCTCGTTTGATGCTGCCTGCAGTTTTGTGAGGAAGATGGGGATTGCATGTTAAGGTCCATGTTATGAATAAATAAAGCCGGGCTCAAAGAGGTAAAGACACCTGGCCCATCACATGTGTAGTGTTGTGATCTAGTTCCTCTTACCCGGAGCCAGAAGTTTTCCAAGGTATTGCTCTGCTAATCATAGACAAAATAAAGGAAGCTCATCTGCAAACACTCTTGCCTGGGCCTTTTTTTCTTTTTTTTTTTCTTTTAGGAGGTATCTCTTGTACAAGTGACCTTGAGTGATCTATGAACAGATAACCTTTGATAACATTGGAGTTCTCCTAATTCAGAAAACCAGTTAGACTTCTACAGACTGGCTAATTCCCTGTGCTTTGCAAAACAGTTAAAAGATAATAACTGCAAAGAAGGTCAAGGTCTGGAAGAGCAGCTAGGGGACCATGCAGCCCTGTGGCATTGGTCTCCACCCTACCTGGGACAGCCCCTGCACCGTGGGAGGAATGCACCATGCTAGATAGCATACTTTTGGGAGCAAAAGGACAGTTAGAAAGTCTTCCTCCTGTCATGCCCACCCTTCTCTCTTTGACCTGTTGGCCCTAGATCTACCTCCTCAAGATTTTAAGAATGAGTCCCAAAGTTTAGTCATAGGTATTGTGCCTTTTACCCAAGGTAAAAAAATCTCATTTTTTGAAGGGTCCCCAGGTTGGTATGGCTTCAAGAATACCCCACCCCAGGCTCTTCGTCCTAGCCATGCTCTGTATTGTCTTTAGTCAATGCGTGTCCTAAGGGGGGTGAGTCCCACCAAACTAAATCTGGCACATTCAAAGGTGGCCTGCTGAGATTATGGGAAATGGATCATTTCCCTCCATCCACACGCTATTTCATATAATGCAATCTGAGGCTACATTACCTATTTTGCAGCCACATAACATTGCTGTGTTATAATAAGGTACAGGTACTAAGTCTTTTTGATATGAACATCTGCATTTGGCTAGCAGTTATTCTCTTTGTTGACCCACTAATTTATTAATTGATGGATTTCTTTCTTCACCCACCGTCCAGCCAAACATCCAGCCAGCCAACCAGTGGCATTCTGTAATACCTGCTTTAGGGTTTTCATCCTATAATTTATTTTGGGATGAACTACTGATCAGCGGAAGGAAAGCAGTTTAGGTCTTTTCATCTTCCTGGTTAATTTGATCTGGAGCCTCAGTGTCTGCGTAGGCATCAACCCTCTGGTCCACACCTCGGGGCATGGTTAGCTAATTAATGAAATCCCCACTAGCTGCTGAGCTCTCTAGAACCTGAGTTATTAGTGGGCTCCCCAGGTAGACACTTCATTGGTTTTGGCTGCCTCCCTCATCCTTCTTCCCTTTTAGAATATCTGATCAAGGAGCTCTGTTTGCCATGACCTTTATGATATCTGCTTCTGTGACATCCAGGTGGTGCCTTTGATTGTACCCAGCATCCCGGTCTCTGATGGCACAGTCACTGCATCTGAGGACCACACCAGAAATTTTATGTGGTTGCCTCAGGGGCCTTGGGGTTGGAAGAGGAGTAGGAGGGAGATCATTAATGTCATTGTTTCACATGTTATAATAAGCATGTATGACTTCTGTAATTAAGAAAAGTAATAATAGAAAAGATGAAAGAGAGAAGAAAGAAATCGCCCCTACTTGCTTGTTGGCTGGAGTTCAGTCCACAGTAGAACCCTCCTCCTCAGTGGCTGCCTAACTTACTCATGACCCACTCATTTCCTGACTCCTCACATTCTGGCCTCTACCCTAACCTAGAGAGGGAGTAAATGCTTCTTCCAGGTTTACTAATGACCTAATTCAGAGGTCAGCGGACTACAGCCCATGAGCCAAATCCAACAGGTCACCTGTTTTTGTAAATAAAGTTTTATTGGAACACAGCCATGCCCATTTGTTTATACTGATCGCCTATGGCTGCCGTCCCAGTGCAAGCACAAAACTAAGGAATGCTGACAGAGACGGGATAGCTCACAAAGCCTGAGGTATTACTCTGGGGTCCTTAGAAAACTCAGTTTGCTGACCCCTGTCCTGTGTCAGTAAATGCATTGACCCAGCCACTTTGGCAGTCCCGATTCCCTTCCCACTCTCCTCAGCATCTCAGCTACCTTTGGCTCTCAGGACCTGCATTCCTGATGATTTCTTCCCCTCAACCCCTGTGACAGTGAATCCTCATCATCCTCTGCGTGTCACTCCACTTTTTTTTCCCTGTCTTCCATCCTGACCCTTCAGCCATAAGCATATAAGCAAGGGCAAAGGCTTTTGTCTTTTTGTTCACTTTTGTCACCCTCATGGCTAGAAAATGCCTGGCACGTGTGTAGTGACTGGATGAGTGACTCTTAACTGTCTGGAGGAAGGTTGCTCAGAGCTGTTCCTTTCACATCCCCTTAATGGAAAATCCTGTTTGGATTTCACAGGTGAACAGGTGTATCTGTAATAGTCTCAAGAGGTGAGTTTAGCTTGGAGTCATGAACATTCCCCCATACACAGCCAAGACTCTGGGGCCCTGCCCCACTGCTTTCCATTTCATTGGTGCCAACACTCAAGCCTTTATTCTGATAGATCATGTGTGTGATGCATGAAGGCAGTGGTGCTTCTGTAAATCTCCCTCTATTCACTTCCACATTTGGTCTAGTCTCCTAGATCACACAAAGGAGAGTAGCTGAGAACTTGTAAGAGTCCCAAGGAAAGAAACTAAAACAAATGAGGATGTCATAAAAAGGTTCTCGGGCCCCTCTCTCCACGGACTCCTGGGTCTCCCTCTGTGGCCACCACCGTAATAATAGATGAGGATTCTGCCATTCGTTTTGTGGAAGGTGTTTTTTTTCCCCCCTTGCCTCTTTGCATAGTTGATTGAGATTTTGCTTTCAAATAAATTATCATCTGGAAAAGGACAAAAGGGAAGGAACAGGAAGGGGAGGGGAGAGGAAAGCTAACTTGAGTCTTTTATTATTAAGGGAAGGGTTGGCAAAGAGGTTTCATTTCCTTTGTTAACACTGATCCATTAGTGGTTGCTGGGATCTACTTCAGTCACTGTTGAGAAGGATTCTGAGGCTATCTTCAAGTTCAGTGAGAAGAACTATAATCAGTTAGTAAAGTCTGCATGCGTGTGAAAGAAAGGAAGTTGTGACTTCCAGAAAAATAAAAGAGTCAAGAGGGAAAGTGAACACAGTGTAGGCACTGGAGGAGGGGACACATTATTATTTCACACCAGGTATCTCAGGAAGACCTCCCTCAGAAGATGATAGTTCAGTAAAGACCTGGAGATGAGGAAGTAAGCCATGTGCATTGTCCAAGGGAAGAGCTTTCCAGGCAAGAGGAAGTGCAAGTCCCAGGATGCTGGTGCGGTCAGGGAACGGCCAGGAGACCACTGGAGCTGGAACAGAAGAAGCCACATGGGGGCTGAAGTCATTATATTTCTGCTACCCGCCTTAGAGAAATACGTATATAATTTTGGAAGTTGTGACCAACTGCCCACTTACGGAAATCTTAATCTTTAGAGGAACAGCAAACATCACTGATTGAGAGTATAGCTATGGCTCTGTTCTAGGTGGGCCAAATGCCTGTCTCCACAGCTGTGGAGTTTGAGACTGATAATAATAGCAAAAGCGAGAGTTTTCTTCATAATATTGTGCCTCTCCCATTTTCTGTTTGCATTTAAGCCAGCTAACGGTGGATTCTCCTCTGTGCAGAGAGTTTTTCTGAACCTCTTTCACCTTGACTATTTCTCTGGTTTTCTCTTTTCCCCTCAGAAGTCTCTGTGAGCATGTATCCATCAGGGTCATTTGGTCATAGGCAACAGAAACCAAGTTGGCCAACTTAGGCAAAGAGGAATTAATTGAAAACCTATGGGGCTCAGTGAGAGTGGGGGCTCCCTGGATAGACTAGAGGCGAGAGAACCAGACATGGAAAAGAACTGGAACCAAGTGGCTCTGGGAGGCTGGGAAAGAAGTCTCCTTTGGGGTGGTTTGACCAGAAGGCTGCCATTTAAAAGACTGAACCTAAGTCACGTATTTTATCCTCCAGATTCTGAGTTCCGAGAGAGAGAGCCCCCTGGCAGACTGGGACCAGTCTCCCCTGCCCATACAGAGGAAAGGGGGGATGACTGGGTCTCCTCAGCCTCTCTAATAAACAAATGGGGCAGGTACCTGGATTTTCCTTCCTATCGGAATTGTACCCAGTGCAGTAGAGGTGATTTCCCCAGAGGAAATTAAGATAGTGATAAGGAGGAGAAATTGATACTCAGAACTGCCCCCACCCCCTAGCTCTAATGTCTACTCCAGGATGCAATCAAGAGTCTCCTATTTCTGGGCACCCTGGGTGGCTCAATTGGTTGAGCCTCTGACTCTTGGTTTTGTCGGCTCAGGTCATGATCCCAGGGTCATGGGGTCTGTTCCACGTGGGCTCCATGCTCAGTGGGGCGTCTGCCTGTCCTTCTCCCTCTGCTCCCCCTACCTCATGTGCAAGCTCTCTCTCTCTCAAATGAATAAATCTTAAAAAAAAAATGAGAGTCTCCTATTTCTACTGTAGTCATTAAAAAAAAAAAAAAAAAAAGCAGTTCAGTTGGATCTTGATTGATTTAAGAATGGCTGAAACACGTGAAATTTGGCCAAATGACAGAATTTGATGTAATGAAGCTTTGCAGCCATCACCTGTCATCATTTCCCTGAGAGTGTCTGCAGATAAGCCCATGATACTAGTTGCCACCATTTATGCAGTGCTTTCCAAGGACCCTTCCAAGTACTTTCCAAGCATTTTCTTGCATAATCTTTACAGCTCTATGACATATATGTTATTTTCTCTGTTTGCAGATGAGGATCAGAGGGAAGGAAGGCTAAATGACTGGCTCACATAGTGCTGGTGATAGGTCTGCTTCCTATGCTTATGCTGTAATCCCTCATTAATTCAAGATGATGACATTCATATACACCAGTGGATCTCAATCCCCAGGGCAGTTTTACCCTCCAGCAACATTGGCAGTGTCTAGAAACATTTTTGGTTATTACATACAGCTGGGGAAGGTGCTACTGGCTTCTAGTGGGTCGAGGCCAGGTGTACTACGAAATGTGCTACCATGCACAAGACAGGCCCCTCACCAGAAAGAATCATCTAATCCCAGATGTCAGTCATGCTGAGACTGAGGAAGCCTGAAATACACACATGGATATGTGGTTTGTGATCGCCCAAAGTCCCCACAGTGCTGTGGCGTCTGAACATACACATGGGTTAGCTCTTAGAAGATAAAGCTCACTGGGAGTGGGAATCAGCTACTAATGCTGTCTTAATTAACTATGAATTGCCATGAAGAAATCTCACCTAGAGTCCCACCAGCTCCTGCTCTCCCTTGACACACATCCTCCCAAGAGGACAGAGGTCAGTGGGTCTGCTCAGGCAGTGACACTGAAGAAGCCCTGTGCTTCAGGATGAGCCCTGCCCTCTATGAGTGTCTCAATAGCTCTGCAGGGACGGGCAGCCTGGCAGATATACTCCCTCTGAGCAGTGGCTATTTGCAAAGCAAGGGGGAGGTTGGCCAAAGAGGTCACAGTTGTCCTGTAATCAGATTATGTTGCTATATCTGATCATTGGCCATCTGTGGCCCAAAAGGCCACTATTAAGCCAATAGCGCTGGCCTAAGTGAGACGGACAATAGCAATGCTCCTTGGAACGATGGAATGACCAGAGAGACTGTGTAATAGCCCTGCTAACAGGGTTTAGCAGATGGGACTTTCTGACAGGAGTAGGGCTTGTCTGCTCCCCATAGAGGTGAATGAGATCAGAAACGCAAAATTCACCTCCTTTTCTAGAATGTATCCCATGATCTGCAGAGGAGGGCAAGAGCGAAGCCTATGGCAGAATAACCCAAGGTTAATATTAGAAACTGCCTGTGATTTGACCATGTATTTCAAAAGCCTTGATAGTCTCCTTCCTGGAACCTGTTTTAAAGAAATAAAGTAAATATATATATTTATATACATATATATGTGTGCAGTGATGATAATATAGAGATGTTCATTGCGGCATTATATATATAAAACAGGTGGTAACATAAAGGACTAACAAGAAAAGAATGCTCTATAAATTAATTCACACCCATAGAAGGAAACATTCTGCTGCCGTGGAAAGCAATATTTTCATGATAGGGGGCTATCTCCATAATGTTAAGTTTAAATGAAAAACAAGATTTAAAAAATGTGGATATTTTGTGATCCATAATAAAAAAAATGAATGCATAAAGAGAAGAATAAAATAAATCATAATAATAAGGGCTTCCTTCTAGAACACAAATTAATTTTGATTTATATTTTCTTTTTTGCACATTTCATTATTTTCCAGATAATCTGCAGTGAACCTCTCTGTTGCTTTGTTGTTGTTGTTGTTTTTAAAAGGTGCTCTTTCCCCCACCCTCCCAAAAAAGAAGGAATCAGGTCCTCATATTGTATGAAGACTCTAGGAAACTAGTTGCCCTAAATCTAGTTTAGCAGCTGTTTTCACCCAAAAAAAAAATTTTTTTTTTTTTACCTGGAAAATTAAGTAAGTACATCTCATGCCTTCTGTCCCTTGTTGGGCTCAATACCGATGTTTATTTGAACACTGGAGAATCTTCCTCTTGCTCCTGCTGGGAAATTACATCCCTGCCTGTCTGGAATTTAGAAAATGGATGAAAATAGTTGCTTGACTTATTTGACCTGGTCATCCTGGACATGCTTTGCCAGCCTACCTACCTACATTGTGGATAGGATTTTCAGGGGGCTGCTACCTTCCCAAGCATTTCCAAGGCCTTTCTTCTTGCCCTCTCTCGGCAGTATTTAGATTTTCATTCTAAACTTGAGGCAGTTTTCCAAGCAGCAGCCTGTGGTAGATCTATGATTGTCATCATTGCATTGAGTTCACCCAAGTTGTTGGTTTCAAGAATGAGGATGTAGAAGTCTCAGGAATTTTGTTCATTCTCTCTACATTTCTACCCGACATACCTTTGCACTCTCTCTTAGGAAAGATAGCAGTGATGGGCAATCTTAAACCACTTTTTTTTTTTTTTTTTTGTCTGTTTTGTACACATCACCTGCTAATGGTGCCCTGAGTGGCTCAGACATCTTCAGACACAGAAGTGGCTTCTGTGTCCATCTTTCCCAAAGCAGAAGCCCGCATGAGAGCCTGGGTTAGGATCATTTAACGCTGTGTGACCTGAATGGACTGATCTCCACAGGCCCAGCCAGCAATCAGATGTTCCCATGTTCGTCACCCTCACTGCCACCATCCTCCTGTGCACATAGTTGGCACCATTCTGAGTAGGGTAAGGTTGGAAGAGTGAGGCAGCCTTAGATTCAGGGCTTCCAAGGTGGGTAGAATGTCCTCTGCCACCTGCACTTCCACTGCAGCTCCTACATGGGTAGCTGTGAGCCCCCAGACTGAGTGGTACCTCCCCTCCCTGCCCAGCACGAGGCTCCCATTCCAGAGCCTTTGTCCACAACCAAGGCTCATCCAGGACCTGACGCACGGGGCACTGTTCTGGATGGTGGTGATACCATGGGAGGAATTCCTCAAATTCCTGCCCTCCTAGAGCTTTAATTCTAGGGAGGAGAAAGATAAGAAAGGAGGCAAATAAAATAAGGAGATAAATAAAACTGGGAAGGGCAATAGGATTGTTAGAGGCAGGGCATTGCAATTTTGGACATGGTGGTCTGATGGCAGCCGTCTATGGATATTCTATTCTCTGGTTTTTAAATTCTACTCTGAGGAAAGCCTCTTGAGAAGATGACATCTGAGTAGAGACTCAGAAGGTGAGGCTATCGGAGGGGAGAGTTACTCTAGGTAGAGGGCCCAGCCAGTGCAAAAGCCCTAACTTGAGAGCCTTCCTCTATTTGAGGACCAACAAGGAAGCCAGTGTGTCAAGAGGGGAATAAACAAATGGGCATAAGACAAGGAGATAGAATCCGAGAGGCCCCAGGGGGCTTTGCACAGACCAGCTCCTACTCCAAGTATGGTAGGAAGCTATTGGGTGTTTGGGGCAGAAGGTTGACATCTTGGGCTTTAGTAGGCCCTAGCTGACCATGAGCCTGAAACTAGACTACAGGGGAAGTGAGGGCAGAAGCAGAGAGAATGGTTGGCAGGCTCTGACCAGGTGGGGGTGGTGAGGCAGGGGTAGGGTTTCTGGGAATCACAAGCCTCTCTTTCCCTCATGGATTCAGGCCCAGTTAAGAAATCACTACATAAATCAGAAGATCAAAATGTCTGCCACTAGTTTCCAAGAGTCACCTTGGAGTCAGAGAACCTTATGAGCACTGGAGCAGAGCTGTTTTGTTTTAAAAGAAAAGAAAAAAACAAACAAAAAAACCCCTGCATTTTTAAAAATAATTGAAACCACACAGGCTTGCTGCGGACAATTTGGAAAGTACTGAAATTTATAAAGATGAAAATATAATCTCATGTCCCAGATACAAGCCCTATTAATATTTTGATTTATTTTATTCTCCCCTTGGTTCTATGCCCATAGGTGTGTACATTTATTATTTTAGTTAAAATCAACTTTGTGATGATTTCCCCTTGTTATTAGTCTTCGATACAGTATTTTTAACAGCAACATAATGTTCCTCCCTATGATTATAAACTAACTTAAATAGCCGTTTGCTTATTGGAGGATGTTGCTTACCTATGTGCCCAGACGGACTTCCTAAACTACAGCCCCAAATCAGATAAACTTAACCACACTTTCAACGGCAGTGTTGCTCCCCAAAGGTCTCCTACCATGGCAGAGCCTGCTCGTGGGAACTCCCACATGATGGAACCCAGGCCTGGTGCCCTTCCCTACAGGCAGGCAGGCAAGTGGATGTCAAGAAGGCCCAAGGGGCTTGAACCTGTAACACTAGGTGTCTTCCTTCAGACTCACCAAGACAAAACCCTTGTGCTTCTTTGGGGAAAGGAGAAAGAGAGGTAGGGAGAAAGGGCAAGAGTGTCACCCTACTGAAGACCTGCACATGGGAACCCAAGGCCAGGGAAGCAGAGGTACCCTCCTTCCACTGAGGATTTAATGGGTCATAAATGTCAAGTTCTTGGTCATGGCCATTGCTTAATCTCATCCCTTCCCCTACCACTCTCAGGGAAATGCCAAAATTCCATAAAGTGAATGTGCCAGTGTAAAGGCATAAGCTCAATTAGTGGACAGTCATTCCTATTTGTGCCAACCTAGTGAACCCTCTACGGACTGTAGGATCAGTTCGGTAACTCTCCCTTGGATGTAATGTCATTAGCCGTCCTTCTCCCCTTGGGCATATTCGAATCGCCTCAAGAGAAGAAAGAACCCCAAGTTGACTGGTTTCTAAGTGACCTCGGTCAGAGTTGAATAATTGTTTATTGATGAATGGATGAAGAGGTGGATGGGTACATGTACGGATGGATGGAAGGAAGGAAAGAAGGAAAGGAAAGATGGTGGATGATTGAAGGAAGAGTAAATCAAGATGGTCATTTATAATCTATTTCTTCTTTCCCTGAAAAGATGAAAGGGGAATAATGTTTTTACACAAGCCAGTGTCTTTTCCATTTTGCAGGTGAAATAAAAACCCAATATGAAAATCCCTCATTTCTGCTGGAAGAAAGTAAAGAGCCACATTATGATCTAAGTAGCATATTTTATCTATTTGAGCTGGAGGGAGGAAGAAGGGGTTGGTTTTCTGGCTTGAGTGACATAAATCTGTGCCCCCCCATCATATATATTGTTATTGCCGTGATTCATTTGGCTTTTTTTTTTGAAGTGGACTATGGTTTGTGTGCAGTGGATGAAGTAATTGGAGTGAGTGCTTCTCCCTAGAGACAGAATCAATCACTGTTGCAGAAGATGATGACATTTTAGAAAGAAACTCTGAGGAAAATGTCATGCTTAAAAAATTAGATTTAAACACACTGGCTCCAGATTGATTTTTATTACACACAAATGGATACCCTGATTGATTATCAGTCTTACAAATGTTTAGCACATTTCTCACTTCTCTAATAATCAGAATAATCTAATTTTCAATGTCATTTAATGTACTGTATTCAAGGTTATAATAGATCATATTTCTAATAAAACACAGCAATTATGTAATGAATAATACAGAAGGACCAGCATTCAGATTCCCTGGATTTTAAGGCAGTGCCAATGGAAAGTCTCAGATAAGCCCATTCCTTTAAATGTGATGTACATTCCAAGTCTTTGCATCATAAAGGTGTGGGGTTTTTTTCCTGCTGGTGCTCTGAATGAAACTCTGCCAGACTTGACCAAAAAACAAAACAAAACAAAAAACAAACAAACACCCCCCCCCCAAAAAAAAAAAAAGAAAAGAAATTTCTGGGAGGATACCACAAGTTTTGAGTCTTTTTGATATATGTTATTGGTGCACCTGGAGAAAAGTGACAGGTTGCCAAGTTATTTATTGAGTTTTTTTGGTAACTTCTGCTTTCCCCCCATTTTTGATATACATGCCCAGGAGAAATACCATATTTTAGTTCTAAATATTTTTCCAATATCCATTGTAGCAGCAGCTGACATTACAGATGTTCCACAGTGAGCCACGAGATATCTAATTTTGAGGAGGTTTGGATCTATATTTAGAGCCTAATATTTACCTGATGGGGTTTACTTTGTTGTTGTTGTGTTGTTGTTTTCCTTGTGAGAGGTCTGACTCACTTTGGGATATAAGTTGTGCTTTTTATATATGTGGCTTCTGTTTAGTTCTAGTCATGTCAAAATCTGAGTTAGGAATTGCAAATTTGGGGGGTGCCCGGTGGCTCAGTCAGTTAAGCAACTGCCTTTGGCTCAGGTCATAATTCTGGGGTCCTGGGATCGAGCCCCACATTGGGGGAGGCGTCCCTGCTCAGCGGGGAGTCTGCTTCTATCTTTCCCTCTGCCTCTCCTCCTGCTTGTGCTGTCTCTTTCTCTCTCTCAAATAAAAAAAAAAAAAATCTTTTAAAAAGGGAATTATGCATTCCTCTGTGACAACTTGTGGCTCAGTTTGATGATCTGGTATATATGAAATGGTATCAAAACCTGATAAGCTAACAGGCAATAGCCTTTCAGGACCTTCCCCTTTGATGCTGTACTCTTTGGCAAGGGCATTCAGGGGCAGCAAGAGGAATGAAGGAGGCCAATGAGCTGTCTGGCCTCAAGACATTTAGAGGCTAAATGGAGGAGCTTCCAGCAGAAGACTCACTCCTAAAATCAGCCCAAGTATGAACCTAGTAGAGTGAGAACCTCAGAAGGTCCGATGCTTCCAGAAGATCTCAACAGGAGCTCAACTGAGGGACCAGTACAAACAAGATTACCATTTAACAGAGATGTGTGTCGAGTCCTGATTCAGATTCAGCCAGGTCAGTAGTGGAAGGACCGGCTGGGGACACCAGAGGTAAGGATTGAATGGTCCAGTGTGATCTAACTCAGGGTGCTACTGTGTCTTCCTTCCTAAAAGCCTTGTGACAGACCACCCAGACCACCTGTATTTGTGGCTGGTCAGAACATCTTGGGACATATTGGTTTTTGTTCTGAGCACCTTATTTTAAGAGTTAATTTATCTAGGACTGCACATTATCCAAACCAGGATGACTAGGATGGCATGAGATCATCAAGCTCTCTGCTATGAGATATCAGTGAACACACTGGAAATTCAGAGGGCAGAGAAAATCCAATGTTGGGAAAAGGTAATTGCTCTAACCTGTTTGAAAGGTTAGAAGCGGAAAAGAGAAGTTTATTAACATTTCTTGGGTACTTGATCTTTTCAACACCTCTGTTAGATTGTCTCCAGTTTTTAATGGTTGTGGCAACTAATGTTGAGAGAGGCCAGGTAAACTGCCCAAATTTACACAACTACTAAGCTACAGAGTTGAGATAAAAACCCAGCTCTCGTGATCACCGTAACCGAGCCATCACAGTTGTGGTCACTTGTGATACGCCATAACTGGAGGATGGCTAAGGTCCCTCTCAATTCTAAGTTTGGTAGGTTTCCACTCAGAAGACAAGTTCAAAATCATTTCCTGATATTTAGAAACATTTCAAGCATAAGGAGGAAGTACTCTCTCATAGGACCCAAAATAAGATGAGGTTCATCTGAGAATGCTTGCTGCTTAAATAAATTTAGGTTGAGAAAGTATAGACACCCTTGCAGTTAAGCTGTCTACACTGGCAGTAAAACCCTCTACACTGTTGAAAATGACAGTTCCTGATGCTGGCTTACCACCATGGACTTTCTTGGAGCCTCAAGGAAAGGGAGTGTATGTGTCTGTGTGTCTACGTTGAGAAGGAGATGGCTTAAAAAGTTAATGAGAAAAAAAATCATTTTTAAAGGCTTTAGGGATAAAGCCTGAGCAGGGCACTTAAAATGGGAAGGAGATGCTTTAGATGATGTCTCTGTGGTAAGGACTGAAGGTTATCTGAGTTCACAGGATGTTATTGGGGCCCAGCAAGAGAGAGTAAGGACACATCTGTGGAAACCGCCTGTTTTCGCTCTTAACAGTAATATTAGTACTTTTACTTCTAATTGCATTGTATTTTCCTACCACTCACAGATGAGCTGATGTCTGCAAAACATCATTCAGAGAGAGAAGGGAGTTGAGTAAAGCAGGTAGACTTAGTGGACCTTGGTAGACCCATAGGATGAGGAGGAGAGAAGGATGGGTCGGCCTGTCTCACTAGGACTTGAGCCCCTGAGTGGGCTGTGGTTCTGGTCACAGAGATGACAGCACCAGTGGATGAGGAGCCATGCAGGACAGCTAAGGAGTCTTTTTAAGACACAATCAGACAATCAATTGGGGCCAGGAGATGTCTAGTGAGAAATCAGATACACATATCTCCTGGCTTAGGAGAAAGGCCAGGGCTGGGGCCCGGGATCTGAGCCTTCTGGATCCCCTTGATAGGAGAGGGCTGGGGTGTGACTGCATGACCCACGAAGAGTGAGGGAGGGCTAGGGATTCCAGAGGTGTAGGAATCCTTCTAGTGTACTGCCAGATTGGCTTTGTGGGGCTCCCAGGATGAAGGTTTCTCAATGGAGTGTTTCTTTACTTCTTCGATCAAGCCCTCAGTTTCCTTTTTATCAAGCTGGGAGTTGACAGCAGTTCTCAGAGAACACAACCTGGTCCCCATCCACCAGCATTCCTCGTTTTGAAGTTAGTTAGCCCAAGATACTTTTTAATAACCCTGTTTCATAATTCTTGCTATTTTGTAAAGTCTGGACACATCCTAAGAAAGTCCCATAACCCATTGACCTTTCCCTGTTTCTAAATAAATGTGGACATCAATGAGAGTTTCAGGACAAGAAGGTGAAGCGAATAATCACAGGGGGCCATAAGCCCCTCTGCAGTTAAGATGCATGGTAGCCAGAACAATCTATATGATTGGAAATGGCAGTTTCTGGAGCTGACCAATCATTGTGCAATTTCCTGAATTCAGTCAGAAGATCACGGGGTAAGTGGGGGAACAGGCTGGGCAAGGGATTCAGTGGCATTAATGAGAAAAGTATTACTTTAGAGCCCAGCATTCCTTTCCAGCTTCAGGTCTGGCCAACCTTAAATGCACGCAAAGTCATGCCATATGTTTCTCAAAATAATGAAAGTGGTGAAGCAGGGGTAGGGAAAGGGCTGGGGGCAGGACTGCCCACTCTTGTTGAAATTGACTTGGTCGTTAAGTGGAAGGGACTTGGTGAAGAAGAGGGCAACACCCCTCATGTCGGTGGCTGCTTAGGACAACTTGTTCCCTCTGCTTATGCTCTGGATGTTTCCAGCTGCCTCTGCTTTGAGTACATCAAGGTCAGGGGGGCACCTGCACTGTCTCTTTCATTCGGGTTTCCCCTCCTGTGTTTTTAGACCATCAGTTCTCACCTTTGACTTCTCTCCCTACTAAATTCTATCTAAAGGAGAAAATAGGGGATCCCTGGGGGGCTCAGCGGTTTAGTGCCTGCCTTCGGCCCAGGGCGTGATCCTGGAGACCCGGGATCGAGTCCCACATCAGGCTCCCTTCATGGAGCCTGCTTCTCCCTCTGCCTATGTCTCTGCCTCTCTCTCTCTGTGTGTGTCACTCATGAATAAATAAAATCTTTAAAAGTAATAATAAATAAAAATAAATAAAGGAGAAAATATTTCACCTTTTCCCCCAGAGTGAAGCAAGAATGTGATAAAAAGTTATGAAAACAGGGAACCTTGGGTGGCTAAGCATGGACTCTTGATTTGGGCTCAAGTCGTGATCTCAGCGTGAGATCAAGGGCCGCTTTGGGCTCCGCACTGGGCATGGAGCCTGCTTAGGAGCTCCCTCTCCTTCTCCCTCTGTCCCTCCCTCTACTTCTCTCCCTCTCAAAAAAGAAAAAAAAGTTATGAAAGAAAGGAGTTTGAAATATGTACAGATGAAAACACTCAACATCAAGTTTGCTTCAAAATAATCTGGAGGAAGGGATGGGAGTAGAGAGGAAAGACGATAGGCCTAGTAAAGTGATAATTGATTGTGGGCTTTGAGTGGATGGGGGCTCATTACTTATACTATTTTCTCTACTTTCTGCTTTTTGTTTGAAATTTTCTGTAATGTGCTTGAATATAAACATGTATGTCAGTTGTCAAGACAGGGAAAGTTCATGATGGACCCTTTAAGGTACGATTCTGTGATTTGAAGCTTTAAAATATAAAAACAGAAACCTTACAAAGGAGATGTGCAAAGTATAATTCACTTGGTGTATTATATGAAACACATGAAAAGCAACAGTGTTAATTTTTCAATATTAAATTTTTATTTTTCAATTAAAATATTTAAAATTTTAATTTTTAAACAATTTAAAATTCAGTAATTTTTAAATATAAAATCATTTTTAAATATTTTAAAATTTTACTCCTAGGGAAATATTTTTCTGCCATCTTTTGTGTGTTTTGTCTTGGGTTTTTTTCAGGATGGACCTGGGTAAATAAAACAGAACTCCTTTGGTTTGCAGCCTGTAGACTTTTCCAGTGTCCGAACCTTACTGAGTCTTCATGGGATGGGAGACTTGCTGGTAGGGGGTGGCCTTTGCCTCCAGGATCCAGGTGCACCCTTCAACATCCCCAAGAGGAAGGTTAGGCAGGACAGCAGATAACTTTTCTTTGGAGAATTCCCAGAATCTTTACATCTTCCCGCCAGCTCTGTGTGAAATGGATTTAGCTCTCCGTGAAATTCTTTTTTGGACTAAGCCACCTTCCCAAACAGCAGCTGGTAGTGCCAGGACTTGAGAGAAACTATGAGCACTTCCTTATTGAAGAAGAATTCGTATTTGCAGAGAATGTCATCGGATGCCACTATAACCTGGCAGGTTTGGAGGCCATGCTTTTTATGAGGCTTGATGAGAACTGAAACGTCACTCACATCTCCAGAACACCTCTCAGCTACCACAGCCTCAAGTGCTTGGGTCTCCTTATGTTCCCAAGATCTTGCTCCTGCTTTCTCTCAGCCTAGAATGTTCTTCACCTAATTGGCTGCTACTCAGCTCAGATCTTCCTTATCATGGGAAGATTTTCTCTGGCCACCCTCCCCTCTCCACTTCCCACTGGGTGGAAGCCAGTGTCCTATATCTCTGTTACCCTTACTGCTCTGGGGTGTAATAAGCCATTATTCCACACATGGGTTAGCTGAGAAGAGCCTGCCTCTCCCCTGGACCAGGGGTCTGGAAATACCACAGGCCATTATCAGGGTAAGGGAAGGGAGATTTCCCAGAAGAAATTGTCTGTGGGAGCACGGGTTTGTTGCTGGGCAGGAGAAAAAAAAAAAAACAAAAAAACAACAATTGGCACTTGTTATGTTGCCTGATAACTGAAATAAAACCAGAAGACAGACATGGGAGAAGGTGGGTATTAAAATGTTTTCTTTTTTGTTAAATGTACTTTCTTCCCTAATTTGGATTTATTGCACAAACAACTTCTTAACAGTCAAGGACAGTTTCTAAAGTATGGGTCTGCAAACTACATTCAGCATCCTATATCCAAATCCGGCTTCCCTGCTTGTTTTGGGAATAGAAAGTTCTATTGGAACACCGCCGTGCTCTTCCTTGACGTCCAGTCCTGCCTCCTGTTGCCCTACAATGGCACAGTAGTGAGCAACAGAGTCTCTAAGGCCTGCAAAGCCTACTACCTATTTGCTACCTGGCATTTTACAGAAAAAGTTTGCCACCCCTGGTCTAGACTGAGACTTGATGAGAGAACCCGTGGCCTCCCTCACTGTCAACATCTCCAGCAGCTGCCACAGTGCCAGGCACGGGGCGGCATAGGTTCCCTATAAAGATTTGAGTTAAATTATTGAATAAGTGAATAAGCAGATTAACCAATAGCTATTCCAGCTTGGAGTTTTAATTTACATGACAAGCTCTTTGCCCCAGTACACGCGATCCTTTCCGCCTCCAGCCATCCACGCTACTGCTCATCAAAGAGGCTTCTCCTGCCCACGCTTCCTTACACAGCATCCCCTGCTCCTTCTCTGTCCCCTCTGTGATTTTTCTTCATGACACTTGTCATGATCTGACATTATATGGCATTTGCATTTGCTTATTGATGGCCTTCCCCCAAGAAGAAAATAAACTCTGAGAAGCCAAGAACGTTGTTTTGTTCAGTTATGCCCCCGGTGCCTGGAACGGTGCCTGAAACACAGGCACCTGGTAAATATTTTTAAATTAATGACCATGTTTAGAATTGACAACCTGCACCCCAGGACCTCCTTGTGTGTCCTTCATGGTTTCTTGGATGGGGAGCTCTCTTCCCAATAGGTCCCAGATGCTGTCTTTACTGATGACCACACCCCAACATATGGATTGGTGAGAAATAGGTGGCCATGGGTGGGAGGTGGGGATCCTCCACTGCTTTCTGTTCTAGATGCTCCCCTCTCTCCCCTGAGCCCTGACAGCTGGGTCTACCTTAGAAGGCCTGGGCAGATGTCTTTTTGATTAAAAGGAAAGAAAAGTGTGTTCTGGGTGTGGGTGTGGGTGTTAAAGGAAGGGCAGAAGGAAGTGAATTGTGCAGGTCTGGCAGGAACGTCGTGTGTCAGTTCTTGGATTTCTTGGAATTTTTTTTTTTTTTTTTTTTTTTTTTTTTTTTTTTTGACCCCGCAGCCGAAGCGTTCCCAGGAATAGAGACTCGGTTCTCTGCTCATGTCAGGCATCCAAGTACATGGCTGGGAGCAACAGAGAGGATGGGGAAGATGGCTTTATTTCTTTTCCAAACGACGCTCTGGAGAAATAAATACCTGAGAATTAAAGTTGTGTAGGCCAGAAAAAGGATTTTTGTGAACTAAATAAGATTTTAGCAATCCCTCACAGATGAGGACAATTTAGGATGATCTATTTATATTGAAAAACTGATAAGTTCACTCGAGGGAAGGCTAAGTTGGCTCCAATCTGGCCGGCACTTCACGTACTGAGATTGACTTGGGGGCTGTGGCTTGTGTCTGCTGTTTGATTTCTAACGTTTTCTCTTAGTCACACATGTGGCCTGAAAGTGACCTCTCCATAGCATTCACGGCAACCCAGGCCAAGTAGGAAAGTTCCTTAATTATAGTCCTTGGTTTTTTTTGTTTTTTTTTTTGTTTTTAATCTTTTTTATTTTTACTTTTATTTTTTTAAGATTTTATTTATCACAGAGAGAGTGAGGCGGAGACATGGGCAGAGGGAGAGGCAGGCTCCCTACAGGGAGCCCAATTCAGGATTTGATCCCAGGACCCCAGGATCACCACCTGAGCCAAAAGCAGATGCTTAACCACTGAGCTACCCAGGCACCTAACACTAAACTTTTTAGAAGGAAACTGATGGGCAGCCCGGGTGGCTCAGCGGTTTAGCACCTGCCTTCAGCCCAGGCCCTGATCCTGGGGACCCGGGATCAAGTCCCACGTCGGGCTCCCTGCATGGAGCCAGTTTCTGCCTCTGCCTCTGTCTCTCTTTCTCTGTCTCTCATGAATCAATGAATAAAATCTTAAAAAAATAAAAGGAAACTGATTCAAGAGTTATTTCATGAGCAATGTGGAGTTCAGAGTTAGAACCCGGTTTGAATTCTGGCCACATGGCATTTAAGGCACACGGGCCCTGAGAATTCCATACATCGTGTTCCTCCTCCTTTGTCCCTCCATCATTCTCCAAACCGGGGACCAGCCAGGCTCCGCTTTCCCCTTCCCACGGCCCGGCGCCCCACGTCTCTTACCCTGACCCGTCCCCACAGTCCTGCCCCGGTTCAGACATTTGCCCTCTTTGGAACTTCTCGAAGCCAACTCAGCATTCTATCCACCGCCACCCATTTCTTCACCACGAACCGAGGGGCCTTTCTCAAAGGCAACTCTGCTAACATCACTGCCACTAGCACCCCAAAGGAAGCCGAAACCCAAGTCTCCTTGGTGAGATCCGCAGGATCACGTGAGCTGTGGTCCAGCCGGAGTCTGACCTCGAGCCCGGGCCCCGCTTGCAGAGCTTCAGGGCTGCCCTGTCGCTCCCGTCCAGGCCCCACGCCGCCAGACTTGCTCTGCCCCTGCCTGCACAGACCCCCGCCTTGCAGCCTCGGCTTGGCTGCAGCCCCCCCTTGCTTTCCTTCTCTGCATGGACAGAACATAAGTGAGTGCGTCTTCCAGGATCTTTCTGCTCCTGCTGACCTCCCAGGGAGCCTCTACGAGTGAACAATTTCTCATCCTCTGGGAGATCCGTACAGCTTTTCGTGTTTGTAAATACGGGTGGTTCTACTGACCTTCTCTTACAGGTTTGATTATAGAAAAACAAGTTTTCAAGTGCCTGGACTCAAGTTTATTTCCTAGGTTCAGTTTTGAAGGGCTTCCTCTGGCCTCCTCTTAACCCTCCCCGCCCCTAGTCTGGCTTCCATCCTTGTGGCTCTGCTGTAAATGTTCTCTCGAAAGTCGCCACTTTCCCCATTGCCAAAACCAATGAACTTTGCTTCCTCTTCATTCCTTCTGACTGTCAGCTACAGTGGATGCTCGGCCAGGCTGCTGCTGCTGCTTCCAGTCCTTTTCCCCACTGGCTTTGGTGAATTGTTAGGATCCCCGTTTTCCTGCCCGCCCTTCATTTGCTTCCATCATCGTGTCGTCTTCTCTTCCCCACCAACTGCCAGCAGCTGCCCAGGATCAGTTCCTAAGCCTCCTTTCCTCCTTCCTCTCTCTCATACTGTTCACCGCCCCCCTCCTGACTTAGGACAGTCATCTCTCAGATTTCAACTCCTAAAGAATCTAACTTCCTGTTCTCGTGTCTGATCCATAGTGCCATCTCTCAAAGAGCCTCTGGGCTTGCCACCTGGATTCCTGTCTCACGTTCCCCCAAGCCACACTTATCATTTTCCTGCCCCAAACCGAATACTGTCTTCCTACCAGCTTCCCCACTTTTATTTGGGAAACTCTCAATATCCCAGTACCAGGCTTAAAATATTATTGGTACCTCCAGGTCTTCTCCAACCCCCATATTTAGCCCATTACAAGCCCAGCAGATGTCTTCCTTGGAGTGCATCCCTACAAATCCCCTTTCTCCCCGTCCTCATTATACCAATCTAATCTTTTCTTCCCACCAATCCCCTGTCTCCACTTTTTCCTCTAGGCACATCAGCCACCTTGCTCTTCTACAGACCTGATGCAGACATTTCTGGAAACATTTCCTCCTATCTCCCCATCCAAAATGTTCTTCCCATCTCTTTTTACCTCCCCACTGAGACCCATCCTTTAAAAGCCATCTGAAAACTAACTTCCCTTTCATATAACTATGTTGTTTTGACCCTTAGGCCTTTCACATACTGCTTTCATCATCCCGAGTATCTCCTGCCCCTTCAAGCCTTATTCATTTAAGGAATATTTGTTGAGTGTCCTTGGAAAACACACTGCTCTGAGGACACCCAAATGAATAAGGCCTAGGGTACTCCTATAGAACACTCAGCTCAAAATTCCTCTGTACTGTGACATTTTTCATGACTCCCACAGACTGAACCTAGTAGCTCCTTCATCTGTGGGTCTAAGTTCCATCTCACAACATACACCTCAGATTTTATACTCCTGCTGCTCCAATCAGCGAATGAATGTTCTGGCATCTAGCTCACTGCATGATAGTTATTTGTTTAGGTGACTATCTTTTACTAGAATGTGAATCTCTTAAAATAGTTATTATTTGAACAGATGAAGAACTAAATAAATGAATAGATGAGTGGGTAGGTATATAGATAAATAGATGAAAGTATAGACAAATGGATGGATAAATGGATAGACAGTTCAATGAAAGAAAACAATGGGAGGGAGGGAGGGATAAACAGTTGAACAGATGAACAGCTGAGTGGATGGACAAATGGATAGATGAAGGATGGACAGGTAGACTGTGTAAATGAATGGATAGGTGGATGGATGGATGGATGGATGAATAAAACCCTACAGTTAAGAGAAACTTTAGTGGTAACACTCCCACCCATTGTAAACATGCCTTTTTAAATAGCTGAGAACTAAGATAGCCTCCCAAAATGTCAACAGTAAATTTAAATTAATTCAAATTATTAGGAAAGGAGGTTATGGCTAATTGACTAATTATATCCAATAGTAGGCTAACATACATGGATTACCAATTCTCTAAAAATTAAAACTAATAGATTGCATTTAGAATAAAAGCTGAACTGAAATATACTTATTTGGTGATTCCTAAAAGCCTTAGAATGCTTAGTGCTTCAGGGATACCAGTGAGAATCACTTAGGGATATATAGGCTGGCATAAATCATTGAAATGCCTTAAAGTGAGAGTTTTTCATTTAAACTAGGTATATAATTTATACAACCACACATTCACATGTAGACCATTCCTCTGGGGATTTGGGTTTCTAAAATTGATTTGACAACATGCAGGCAGTTCTCTACAGTAATATCCTAAATAGGGTATTTGGCACACATTAGGCAAACATGCAGACATTTGTCTATCTCTTTTGAACGCCTCACTGACACATGGGTGGTGCAGGCAGAGGTTCGTCAAGTGTGTCAAGGAGTATCTGGAAAAGTTGGATCCCAAGTAGGTGAACATGGTCACATCATTTACTAAGTCAAGTTCACATGGAAAGCCCTGCCATTGAGATGAACCCATTGAAAGTCTAAAAACTGTTCAGTTTACCTATCCTCCATCTTCGCCTTAATCTCCAGGCTGGGGCACTGGTCTTGCCTTGTATAAAAATTTTTTCCTTCCTTTCTCCTTTACTTTCTTCCTTATTTTCCTTGTTTCTTTCTCTTTTCTTTCTCCACCGCTGCATTAACATATCATTTCAAATCATTACATGTATATTAAACCGTCATAGTTTATATTATATATCATGTGCATTTCATTTGAGGAATAAAGCATGCTTTATTTGACTTAGTATCTTCAGTAGCTACAGGGATTCAGTAACTGTTTGGTGATAAGAAATTGGTGTGGGGCTCCCACTATTTTATTACATATTACACTGTGATGCAATCATTTACATATCTAAATGTATGTTAAAATCCTGTATATAATGGAAAACATGAATGTCCCCATTTTTCAGATGAGGAAGCTGTGGCTTGGGACCATTTAGAGACTATCCAGAGTTTTCACAGGTAGTAAATGATGAACTCAATGCAGGCCACTGGAATTTTAGCCCAGTCCTTCCCACTTATCTGTTGTACCTTTCATATTATTTGAGACCATGGAGAACAGTTTCATAACTTCTGTGTGTTGTAGCAGATATGGGTAAGATCTTGAACCTTGAGTTGGAGGAATGACAGATTGTCTTCTTTCTTGCCTTAACCACTGAATAAAAGCAACCATTGATTCAGACATACTATGGAGCAAAAGAACATGTAGGCATGTGCTACTGTTGCATAAATACTCCTTACACAGACCATATCAGTTAGTTATTGCTGTATAACAAACCATCCCAAAGCTCAATGACTTGAAACAATAAGCACTTATTATTGGTTACAAAATTATTGATCAGCTGGGTGGTACTTTTGGGTTCACTGGGCTCTCTCCTGAGCCAGTGGTCAGCTTCAGATTGAGTAAGCATTCTACTCATCTTCCTGAATGCTCTCCCAGGTTCATGGGCAAGTTGGCTCTAGATTGATCTCAGGTGGTCTTAACTCGACTAATTGGGCTCTCCTCTGGATGGTCTCTCATTTTCCAGCAGGTTAGCCTAGACTTGTTCACACACTGTGATGAGGTTCTGAGAGGAACATGCAGAAGTGTGCAAGATTTCTTGATGTCTAGGCTTGGAAATGGTATAACATTATTACCACTGCATACTGTTGGTTTAAGTGAGTCACAGGCCATCCCAGATAAATGGGCTGTGGAATAGTCTCCACTTGTTAATGGGAGGAGCTGCAAAGTCAGTGCAAACAGGGTACAATAAGAAGACACAGCAGATTAGGGCCACCATGGCGGTCAAACCACATGCAAACATCACCCAAATTTCTAGCACTCTAGAGCTTCCTGACCCTCCAGTTCCGCAGGGTTTGTCAAAGTGTCATACTCCCCAAGAGGAATTGCTGAGCCTCCAGACTAAGTGAAGTACCTCATTTCTATTTTAAAAAACATTTTGGGACACCTGGGTAGCTCAGTGGTTGAGCCTCTGCCTTTGGCAAAGGGCGTGATCCCAGAGTCCCGGGATTGAGTCCCGCATTGGGCTTCCTGCATGGAGCCTGCTTCTCCCTCAGCCTATGTCTCTGCCTCTCTTTCCATGTCTCTCATGAATAAGTGGATAAAATCTTTTAAAAAAAAAATTTAAGAGGGGAAAATATAAGAATGTCAAGGAAAACTGCAATTCATTTTTTGAAAATTAATTGGGTTTAGAGAACAGTAGCAATGAAAATTCTGACCATTGGAATTTACCATGATAAAGATTCTTGTTTAATGCTTGAAAGCCTGTAACTTGCCATGAAGAATATACATGACACAGAGCAGGATACATGTTTATCTGGAACAGTCTGCTGCTGGGAAATTTCGTTTTGTCATTTCCCACCCCCCAGGCAGATACTGCTTTGAAAGGCTGTCCTTGTGCCTGGATCTCTGCTCAATCATTTACCCTACATATGTGGATCCTTACTTGAAAATGATAGATTCCCAAATCTGAGATTGGCTGCATTTTTACAAAGTTTATTAAAAAAAAGAAAAAAACACGACCACAGTCTTTCAGATACATGAGGGCACGTTGAACTTCAACAAACTTGAATATGGTGAACTTCAGATTGACATGACAAAGACCTTGCTGCCCACAGTGTGGCTTATGGGAATAGATGCCAAACTCTCCTTTTTCTAAGACGTTCATCTCAGCCTCAGTCATGTGGGATAACTGCCATAAATACAAAGCCAAGGACACATCCTCCTCCCATGGACAGGACTTAGGGAATGCCATCACCGACAGTAGCCCATTGCTGCCGGAGGGAACGTGCAGAGAAGCTGCACTGATTCTGAAAGAGGGCATCTCAGAGGCACTATGCACTTTCTCAGCTGCTCATTGTCAAAGTTCCTGTTTTTAAACATCACACAGGAATGTTTTATTGTGTCTCATCTCTGGAGTTGAACTTAGGATATTTCCTATAGTTCACACAAGACTCTTGTCCAAAGGAAAGGATCTGTCACCAGCAATAGCCTCTAAACTTCGTATCTCTTGCCTTGCAAGGACAGCCACCACGTGGGGCCTGCCCAGAAAAGTAAGTGGCCGTGGCAGGGCTGGCCACAGCAGGCCGGACAGAGGAAGGAGAACATATTTGGGAAATAAAAGGGGAAGGCTCACCGCTTGAAAGGAGGCACAATCTTCAGACCTAAAAGCAACCAGTGAGGGGGGAAATGGGTTTAAAACTGTTTTCAAAGTTTTATTAGTATAATATACCACTTTGACTAGAAAGAGGTATTTGGCATTGGTGCGTTCTGATATTTCAGGGATTTTCTGTAAGTGCTTTGAATAACTCTAAGCAGCTGAGCCAGGCTGGTAGATCCTTGTTAAACTCTCAGAATGCTATGTCCAGACGATTTCCCCCATGACTTGAATATTTAATATTCCGTAAAAATTCTAAGTATGCTCCCTGCTCTGTTACTGGCCCCATGAAAGCTAGGCCATCCTTCACACTCTGCACCAGCGGGGAGGGGGTCACATCGCCCTGGCAAGTCCTTAGCCCCAGCGCCGCTGCCTGGCAGGCCAGAGCCGTCCGGTCACCGCGGCGCTCAGCGAGCCGCGCTCTCGGGCGAGGCCGGGACCCTGAGCCGCAGCCTCCTTCACTAACCTCCTTTCTCCGTACATTTCTTTCTTGCTTTTTTTTTTTTTTTTTTTTTAAGAATTTATTTATTCACGAGAGGCAGAGAGAGAGAAAGAGGCAGAGACACAGGCAGAGGGAGAAGCAGGCTCCATGCGGGGAGCCCGACACAGGACTCGATCCCGGGTCTCCAGGATCAGGCCCTGGGCCAAAGGCGGTGCAAACCGCTGCACCACTGGGGCTGCCCTCTCGGTACATTTCATTCAAACTTCTGCTAGGCTTCCATGGAATTCTATTCTTGGTGCAGGCACAGTCTGTACCTTTGAGGTGATTCTGATCTCGAGGCAGGATTGGCTCACCCCGACTCCACCCAGCTTTGCTGTGGGACCTGCTCTGCTCTTGAGCACCAACCCCCAAGTCCTGAAATTATGGGAAAAGGTATCTCTGTTACTCATAGATCTGCCTGCCTTTGGGTCCATTCATTTCCAGTTCATTTCCATAATTAGTTCAGAAAATCTTCTTCATACTAAGATTAAACTCTGGTTTTGGTGGTTTTCCTTTAATTGTATTGGTGTGTTAGTTACAGGCTCTCCCCGACGCAGGGCGACCAGATAACTCAAATCACCAACTGTGACCCATTATTCCTGTAGTTAGCAAGATGAAGAGTCAAGATGAACGAATTCCAGACTTTAATATTCAAGCAAGAATAAATAGACCGTTATGCTTCCTTTGCTAAACTGAATATAGAGAACTTTACGGACAAAACTCTGCCAATTGTATTTCCCCTTTTCTCTTTCTTTTTTTCCTTCTTTCTTTGATGTCAGGGAATTTTTAGTGAAGCATTGTTTTCATCTCTTCCTGAATCCAAGTGAAATCCACATCTTTTGCATGTTTCCTGCATTACATTTTTATTGTGTGCGTGGAAATCAATATTCTAGATACATGCACAAGTGCACACATTAAAATGAACATGACTTCATTTATTTCCATGATTAGACATTCAAATAAAAGTGCTTGGGTGTCTGTTTTCATATTCATAGGTCGAGATCCGTACATCAGAGGTATTTGTATAAGTGACACTTTTATTACATTCATTTCATTTGCAATATGATAGTGGATCATAAATATGTTACTTTTATGCCACCAAATCTGATTTGTGGCACTTGGCCCTCACAAGGAGAATACTTGATATTTTATGGAGCACCTTGCGTCCAAGAGGCGCTTTGCAGACATCAGGCCCGGTTCTCCCAGGTGTGTAAATCATGCTCATGACCCTTTGGATGCCTCACCTGCTTTATCAGCCTGCCGGCTCGTGCCGCAGGAGTAGAGAGTGGTTCCTGAATCCCCTGCAGGTCTTGAGGTGGTGATAAGACCTTTAATGGCTGGAAGAAAGAGGCTCAGGTGAGCTCCATGTTACGCACAGAGGCCCTGGCGGCTGACCAAACTCCATACTTTGTCACATGTTCACTTCATCCTTCACAAAACAGTTTTTGTACCCCCCTGTGGGCCAAACACTGTATTACGCCCCGGGGAAACACAGACTAAATGGGACCCTTGCCTATTCAGACTGGGAGAGGAGAGCTGTTTGGAACAGTAATTGGCCTCCACTTGTTGATAGGCGCTCTGATGCAGAGGTAACAGTATAGGCCCCCCACCCTCCGCATCTCATTGCCCAAGCCTTCCCAGGGTTGCACTGTGCCTGAGAGCAGCTTGTCAACACCCTGATCCGTCACAGGTATATTGGTGCTCATGCCAGCCAGCATCACTTCCATTGGGCTGGAAGAAGAGGCCAGCCGCCGACATCACAGGCAGCCTTTGGGGCCAGGCATGAGTTAGACAGCCCAGACTCCCCAGGCTCCCCACCCACCTTCCCATCCCTCCTCTCAGCTCGCTTTCCCCCTTCCCCAGCCTCAGCCTTCCCATCCTGGATCTGCCCCCCTGCCCCTACATGCACACGCCGGTAATACATACACAGCAGCCTTCACGGCACTCAACATGCAGCAGGATCGTGAATATATGTGACAGGACAGAGCACAGTGGTTCAGAGTGAGGGGCCCGGTGCCAGGTCTTTTGAATTCAGATTCCAACTATGTCATTGACAGGATGCACGGCCTTGGGCAGGCTACTTAGCTTTCTGCACCTCAATTTTCTCATCTGAGAAACAGGCATAATAACAATACTTCGCTCTCAGGTTGTTGAAGGGTCTAATGTGAATAGAAGGCTTCTATCGGTGCCCATTGCTGCTGCAGTAGCCGTAATGAACATTTCCGGTATTATGATAATGCGCCAGTGTGAGTCACAGTACATGTCATAACAGCGATGCCAATATTATTATTGTTACTGTTGCTATTGTATGATTAATGTCTGTCTCTCACCATAAGTGAGTTCCATGGCAGCAGGAACCATCTGTGTGGCTCACCCGTTGTTTCATCCCTGCAGCAGATGGTACATACTAGATGCTCAAAAAATATCCGAATGAATGAATGGACAGAAAATGAAGGAACAAATGAGTCCATCTGCTCATTTGGGGCCGCTACCAGGCAGCTCTTCTGAAGCATCACTGCCACTTGCAGCCATGAACCTCATGATAAAGCCCACAGATCCTCATGTTCAGATCTACCATTTCCACATGGAAGGGCCTGAAATTCTTCCTCCTGTATGACCAGCCTGCATAAGCCTTTACAATAGACTCACTGTTTCCCACCTAGCAGGGTGTCCACATGTCTCTGGGAGCATGTTGCTGCTTTCGGAGAGGCTCTGAGAGGGGCCGGATCCCCTGAAAGGGTGGTGAAGCCAGTGTTTGCACCGAGTCCCTGGTCCCCTTGCAGCACCTGTGTCACCCCCTGCCCCACACCGGTACCCTACATGCAGGCAAGCTCATGGTGTCCCGTGCCTCGCCCAGATACCCTGTCTGCAATTCACGGCAGTTTAAAACCATTGAGCAAGGCAGTTGCTGAAGCCATGTGTTTAGAAGACTCATCCATCAACTTCTGGCCCTTTACATAATTGGGGCATTATCACCAGAGGGGTCATTGCATCTTGCCGTTGCTGAGGAGTTCCCGAAAGACTCAGGAATCCTCTGATCATGGCGACAGTAGGAGAGGCACTCTGCCTTGGGAGGTCAGGATCTATCTGGAAGGGAGCCTGCGGTTACGCACGGGTCCCCTGGCAACCAGTCAGCTGGTAAAGCGTGCTCAGAGTTTGGGCCTCAAAGCACAGAAGATGGAGCTCTGGCTTTACAGCTGTTATTTTTGTAAATGGTGGGTGCTCTCTACACGACCCAACCGAGTTCCCCCACTGGGTGCCCTGGTACAGCTCTCCAGGGCCACCTTCCCACCTGACCTCATCTGTCCCTATCTGGCTTGGCGTGGATGCTCAGTGGCGGCAGCTCACAGAGTGCCCCTCGCACATTGCAGGTAACCTCTTGGGGGGCTGTGTTGCCTCACATGAGTTTCCCAGGTGATTTTCCAGGGGGCTGTGAGTGGATGGTGGACGGAGAAGCAGAATGCTGGCAAGCGTGGACACAAGTCCTCCAGACATACCTGGGGATGGGACTATGGGTAATTGTGTGTGTGCACGCGCGTGCGTGTGTGCGGGTCCTCCCTCTGCCATTCTGTATATCCCACTGAAATCTTGGCTTGACTACTTTCAAACATGGTGATCTTGGGCCTCAAGCTTTGAGAGTACAGAAGTGGAATTTTAATGCCTACCTCATCCAGTTCACTGTGGAATTTAGGGAACTAGAACTCTGTGTTGCTTATGGTGATGGCTGGCCCTTGCTAAGCAACCTATAAGGTGTATCACTGCTGTGTTAAGTGGTCCAAGCTGCCATGTTGGCTTCTGCCTCCAGTCAGAGCAGCTCCTAGTGTTCAGTGACTTGTGGCCTCCCTCAGGGGTCGGGGTTTTGTTATTCTGGTTTTAAGGTATGATTCATATAGCGTAACATTCCTCATTTTTAAGTGTTCGGTTCAGTGGTTTGTAGTATGTTCAGAAGGTTGGACAGCCATTACTGCTGCCTAATTCCAGAACATTTTCATCTCCCTAGAAAGAAACCCCATGCCGGTCAGCAGTCACTCCCTATCATCCACACACCCCAGCCCTTGGCAACCAGTGATCTGTCTTGTGTCTATGAATTTGCTTTCTCTGAACATCTCACAGATGGAATCATATGATAAGTGGCCTGTGGCGACCGGCTTCTTGCACGGAGCATGATGTTTATGGGGCTCATCCATGTTGTAATATGTGTCAGTCCTTCCTTTATGGCCAATACTGTTCCACTGTGTGGCACTGCCACATTTGGGTGTCCATCAGTTGATGGGCATGTGGGTTGTTTCCACTTTGGGGCTATTCTGAGTCATGCCACTGTGAACATTTGTGCGCAAGTTCTGCATGAACATCTATTTTCTGTTCTCTTGGGTGGACCCGGGCTTAGGACTGCTGGGTCATATGGTAAGTCTGTGTTTACCTTTCCAAGGGACTGCCAGACTGCTTCCCTCAGGGCTCTGTTTTAGAAGGACCCCGACTGCTTCGAGATGATTCTTGTGTTAACTAACAAAAAGGGTCACGAACAGGAGCCAGGGAAGGAGAGGGCTGCTAACATACACCGAGAGCCCGTACTGTTCTCACCAAGGCTTCTGGCCACCGCCTCCCCTCCTGGGCCCGGGCTCTGCCCTCCTGGAGAGCCCCCGGGGCATCCCTGCCGCCAAGCACTACCCTCCTCCTCTCCCGTCGTCCTCTCCTGCTGACTATATTCTTTGCTTTCTCACTGCTTTAAACCACATGCTGCCCTCACCCGGCGTCCCGCACCTGCTAGGAGTGGTCTGGGCACTTGGCCAGGCTGCACTGGAAAGGAATACACTTGAGGCCGAGTAACTTCGCGCTGTCTTTACCCACTCACCTTCGATCTGGAAATGTTCTGAGCCAAAGAACAGTGTTGTTTCAGAGTCCTGGGGGAAGAGAATCAACTGGAGAGGTATTGTTTTCTTCTCCAACGGGTCCACTCCCTTAGGAATAAGTGAGTCCAAGTGAAGAAAGAATTTGGCAACTGTGTAAACATTCTTTGGTCTATCTGATGCTCAGTTTGTTCATCTGTAAAATGAGTTTACAACTGCCTACCCGATAAGGGGATTAAGGGAGATACTGTGGACACAGTTCCCAGTACAGCGCTTAAGACATTCAAGAAATGTGCGTATTCTCCTGGACTGCCTTCCCTCCTAGCCAGGAGTCCGGGACTTATACAGACACTGGGATTGTTCGGTACCATTCATTCCCTCCCTCCCCATTCCCAGCTGTTTCCTTTCACCTTACTGCCCTCCCCAGGCCTGCCTTTTACCTTGCCCTCAGCTCCTGCCCCGTGCGGGGCCTTGGGATCCTCGCGGTGTAGACCCAGGGAACTGCTAGTTCTCAGATCACCCTGGGTGCTCTCAGGGAGGCCATGCAGGCCAAATCCTCTTAGGGCAGATCGGATTATGACCTGGGTCATTTTGCAACACAGATTCTCAGGTCATGGTGGTGGCATACACGGCCAGGTGGTGTCCAGCCTGCCAACCCCTGGGTCCCCAGGGAATGTGGACTGCCCGGAGGGGATTGGTGTGGTCTAGTTTTACCTGTTGGACTCTGGGTTTCAGTTTCCCTCCCCAGGAGATCTTCACCAGAGGCCAGAGCTTTGCATTACACTCAGTTTGAAGTCATCTGAGAGCTCTGCACTGTGAGGGGAGGCATGGGCTTCCACAGCCCCAGGGTCTCGGTCCGGACTCTCCCTGGCAGTAGCCGCAGCTGGGAAGGTGCCGAGGCAAATACACACACCCGCCAAGGGGCTGGCGGACCAGATGAGATGTGGAGTCGAGCAGCTACAGATGAATAAGCGAATATTGAATGGACAAATAGCTTTTCAGGCCAAAAGCTCCTAATGCATAGATTATTATCTTAAAATAACTTTTTATAACAACAAATAATTTTTCATTTGTATATTATATATAATGTATATAATAAGTAATCTGTATAAATAATAATATAAGACTACATGATTAGTACCAAAAGTCTAGGAAGCAGAAAAAGCATGAAGGAACAAAAATTATCATCCCATCACCTTTAAGATGAATCTCTTCAAAAGTGTTAGTTAATTCAGAAAACTAAATAACAACAATAACAACAAAAACCAGAAGGGTTAGCCAGGAATCTTAATTAATGATGCAACAAAGGTTTTGTTCAGCGACATGTCTCCCAGGCCCAAGTGGTTCCCTTGTAATGCCTCGTGAGCCCCTCTGGAACCAGGGAGCCCCTCTGGAACCAGGGAGAACATGCTTGGAAAAATCGTCTGTTCGAGGACCATTCCACTCAAACAGAGGCTCTCAGCCTTCTGGGTGAGCCTAACCTTTCTTGAAGAATGGGTTGGCAGGTATACACACAGAAGGACAAACTGCCCTCTCTGCTGGGGTCCTCTGGCCACCAAACCTCTCTTCTTGGGAGATGTGTTTATGGCAACTTTTCCCACTGTTCCTGTTCCAAGTGTCAAGTGAGTCCAGGCAGCATCAGGAAATGGAAACTTCCAGCTCAGGCAGCGCAGGCCCGGCCATTAGTGACCACTGACTTGCCTTCTCTCTCATTTCCAGCTGTCAGGAATGATAGGAACAAGAAGAAGAAGGAGCCTTCGAAGCAGGAATGCACGGAAAGCTATGAAATGACAGCTGAGCTGGACGATCTCACGGAGAAGATCCGCAAAGCCCACCAGGAAACCTTCCCCTCACTCTGCCAGCTGGGCAAATACACCACGGTAAGAAACGCTGCCACCCCAGGCTGCAGGCCCTTGCGTTCATGCCCCCTCCCTTCTTCCCTGTCCCCTGGCCTCAGACCCGGAGGGGACATCCACCCAGACGTGGCCCAGGACATCTGAGTGGGGCTACATGGTGGCCACCTCCCTCCATGTGGCCATCTGTGGACAGTCAGATGGGTGTTGCCTCCGATCGAGTCATGCATGCGTGCATTCACTCAAGAACCACAGACTGAGCATGAGCGCTCATTATGTGCCAGGCCGCGTGCAGGGTGCCAGTGACAGGGGTGAATAAGATAAGGTTTCTGCTCGCAGGGACGTGCAGTCTGGCAAAGGAGACACGTGAAGCCAATAAGGTGTTATAGGAGTCATGACAGACATCTGTACGGAGCCCAGTGGGGACCTAGAGGGGACACGAGGCAGTGTTTTAAAAATACCCATCCAGCTGTAAGGTCCAACCTGGCCCCAGGTCCGGCTGGAGAGAGGATGTCAAGCCCTTGAGCCAGGGCTGGAAAAAGCACAGATGTGACTCCTCCCTGGGGAGGTGGAGGTCCCGCTGTGCTTCCCAGAGCTCCATTAGAAATAGCTCTCACTGCAGGTCGAAATAAAGAAGCTAGGCGGGAGAGGATGTGGGATCAAGGGCAGGTGGCATATGATGACTGGTCTGAAATATGTCGCTGGAGACGCATAAGGTACTTCAGTCTTTTATACTGGTTTTTGCGGGTATTATGTTTGCTGACATCAATTCGCAGTGTGTGGCACGTGGTAGGCAGTCAATAAGATTTTGTTGAATGAATGAATGAATGAATGAATGAATGAATATAACTAGAATGCTATTCTGGCCTCCCTAAGTAGCTTATGTTGCTTGCTTAAAAGGCTGATAAACGTACTTTTAAAATAATCCAAAATGGGCAGCCCCGGTGGCCCAGCGGTTGAGCGCCACCTTCAGCTCAGGGTGTGATCCTGGGGTCCTGGGATGAGTCCCACATCGGGCTCCCTGCAGGGAGCCTGCTTCTCCCTCTGCCTGTGTCTGTCTCTCTCTCTCTCTCTCTCTCTCTCTCTCTCCCCCCCCCCCCGCCCCGTGTGTGTGTGTGTGTGTGTGTGTGTGTGTGTGTGTGTGTGTCTGTCATGAATAAATAAATAAAATCTTTAAAAAAAAATAATCCAAGTTATCGTATTTGCTGGCTTGGTGACTGGCGTACTAGAAAAAGAACAGGAGGAAAGCTCCTGACGATCCAGAATTGAAGTGTTGGTGCTGAAAGGAGGACAGTGAGCGCCGGGCTGGGAAGCTGCTCCGAGGGAGCCCGCGTCTTGCATTCGGGTGTTGTCGCCACAGCTCTTTCTGTACAATGGGAATGGTAAGCAGGAGCGGGCCCAGGGGGTTTGCTGCGCAGATTTGTACTAGAACCTGCTGGGGCGGCATCCCAGCTAAGCCCAAGGCTGCTGGTGGGTAGCCCGGGAGTTAGATGGCGCCAAGCCGAAGACCAGCTCAGAAAGCAGAAGACCGTCCTAGAGCAGCGCTCTCCAGACCTCCGTGTGCTCACTTCTGAAGCATCTGGCAATCATATTGAGATGCGGGTTCTGACTCCGCAGGTTTGGCGGTGCTGGGGGGCCGGGGTGGGAGGGGGAGCATTTCTAACAAGCTTCTAGGTGACCTGCTGCGGCTGGGCTGCAGACCACACTCTATTTTTTTTTTTTTTTAATTTTTATTTATTTATGATAGTCACACAGAGAGAGAGAGAGAGAGAGAGGCAGAGACATAGGCAGAAGGAGAAGCAGGCTCCATGCACCGGGAGCCCGACGTGGGATTCGATCCCGGGTCTCCAGGATCGCGCCCTGGGCCAAAGGCAGGCGCCAAACCGCTGCGCCACCCAGGGATCCCTGCAGACCACACTCTAAACAGCAGACGCCGTGAAGCGTACTTAGTAGCCGGACCCAGGATGACCTGCTGGGCCCAGCCAGGCCCTTGGTGTCAAGGAGAAGGAGAGACATGGGTGTGCTTCACCCACCAGTGTGGAAAGCTGGTGACCTACCCTCCCAGGCTACGAAAAAGGCTTGATTCAGTGGATAGGCCCCCCCTGAGCTTGGGGAGCATATCCTAGCCCAGAGAGACACAGAGCAGGCAAGGCTGGACGCCATAAGGGAGCTTTGTTTTAACCCAGGAGGTAAAGCAGGCCCATGAGCCAAGAGGTGGTGGAGGTAATGCTTTTTATCAAGAGCAAGAGCACTAGAAGCTTAAATCCTGCTTAGCTAACACCAGTCAGCCGAGTGACTGTGTGCAAGTTATTAACTTCTCTCAGCCTCATTTTTCCCATCTGTTGAATGGGGAGGATATAAAACGGTCAGAAAAATTCAACAATTCATGAGAAGCTTCTGTGATGGGAAATACCTATACAACAGAGATGTGGCAAGAGCACCATCTACCCCACATCCACCCACTGGATATGAACTGATAGTCCGGGGAGCTAGTCCCATGCTGGGTGCATCTGATGCCACAGAGAAGTAAGATGATTAACCAGTGCCGAGGAGCATATCATTTATTCCTTTTAGAAATATTAACGATTGCCGACTGCTGCAGGCACTGTTTTGGGCTAAGGATCAAACTGGATGCACCCTGACCTAGGAAAATCAGGAAGTCAACTGAGGATGGGCTCAGGGGGACGGACAGAAGGAGGCGAGCGGATTAGTGGGACTGTGTTGGGAGTGAGTGGGAAGTAAGAAATAGCTTTGCAAGTGTGCCTGGGAGGCTCAGTCGGTTTAAGTGTCTGACTTGATTTCGGCTCATGTCACGACATCAAGGCCATGAGATCGAGCCCCACATCAGGCTCTCTGCTCAGTGGAGGTGGGTGGGGGTCTGGTTGAAATCCTCTGTCTCCCACTGCCCCTCATCCTGTGCTCACTCTCTCTAAAATAAGTGAATAAATAAATCAGAAAGAACGAAAGAAAGCCTTGCAGAGTCTTGAACACTGACTGAGGAATTTGTACTTTAGTCTGTAAATAATGGAGAGAAAGAGGAAGTCTTCTCAGGAGTCTTTGTTATCGTTATCAGCATTATTATTACAGCTAGTAGTTACTGAGCATTTACTCTGTACCAGGGACCCTGCTAAGTACTGTGAATATTCATTCTTTGCCTCCTTATGGGACGTTATAAAGCAGGTGTTGTTGCTTCCATGTTACAGATGAGTAAGCTGGTGTGTGGAAAGGCCAAATAATGTGCCCCGTGTCTCATAGCAAATACTTGGGACTTGAACGTGAACTGCCTGAGTCCAGGGACGGCCCTTGTAGCCACACCATACACTGGAGACATCAAGGGGGAGGTTGACGAAGCAGGATGGAAGCAGGAGCCTTTGGGCATCTAGTTAGGAGGGAGTGGCTGTTATCCAGGAATAAATCAAACTGTTAGCTCCCGAAAAGAGTAAAAGAGACAAAGCAGGGAGGACTTCCTGGAAGTGGAAATTTCGGAGCCAGATCAGATGAGACACATTTTATGACAATCCTTAGGATCATTTGCTATGGTCTCAGGGGTCTCCTCCTCTCTTCCCCAGACGGGGCTTTCTTAGTGTGGCCTAGACAGTCCACCAGGCCCCGACTCACCTGGTAACTGGATGGTGTCTGCTGTACTCCAGGGGAGGGCTGGGCAAACACAAGGCATAGCATCGCCTCTGCCCAGAATGTACGCCCTGCTGTGACCCAGCTTCCTACAGGGCCTGAGACCAAATGGTCTTTCAGGCTGGACCTCCCCCTGTTCCCTCCCACCCCAAAAGGCAGCTAGGGATTCTGGCCAGGCTCACCAGGGTCTCTACTACCCTCCCTCCCCCAGGACTCCCTTTCCTTTTGGGTTCCCATTATACCACAGGTCTGATTCCACATGTCTCCAGGCTGTGGGGCTACCTGCCCAGCCTTCCCGGAGAATGCAGCAGGGGCTGGCAGGGCCCTGTCCCGAGGCTCACACTGCAAGTCCCAGGGACCTGCGGGAGGGCTCTCGAGGGCTGCTAGAGCCGCTTGGCTCACATGTGGGGCACTGACACTCCTGGGGGATCCCCCACCCAAGAACAAAAAGAAGCTGATGGGTGAATGCCCCAGCTCCCTTGCCCCTAGGAAAGATACCTCTTAGGTTCTCTAAACCATTTCTTAGGGGTCCCCAGCAAGATGAGCCCAGGTGCCCACAGGGATGGTCTTTACTGGCTGCCTCCCCTCCCCAGCCCTCCTCTGGTGCTTCCTGGGACTCATTCCCAGAAAGCTGCTTGCATTCAAATCCTAGTCTCAAGGTCTGCTTTTGGCCCAAGGTGGCAGGGGGTGGGGTGGGGGGTAGTTCCTGAGGGCCTCCAGGCCCCTTCCCACCCACCCCTCTTTGGGTGAGACACCATCCATCCCCAGTTGGGGTCCACCATCCTAAGCACTTTGTGGGGATTTCTGCCCCTAGTTTTTTAGATTGATTTATTTTAGAGAGAGCGAGCCAGCACATGTGAGTGGGGGAGGGGCAGGCTGAGAGACCCTCCAGCAGGCTCCCTGCTGAGCACAGAGCCCAACGTGGGGCTCGATCTCACCACCCATGGGATCATGACCTGAGCCAAAACCAAGAGTTGGACACTTAACCGACTGAGCCACCCAGGTGCCCCTTTCTGCACCTGTTTTCATCCATCAAGGAAAATGGAAATACAGCCTCCCTTCTCCAGAGGGTGATCCTTAACTACAGGACAGCCAACCTCCTTCCAGAAGCACGCTGCCCGTTTGTGGGATCCCATCTGCTCTGATAACAGTCTCTCATCCGGCTTTTCTCTTTATTTCTACTCTGTATACAGATGTAGCTCAGTTTTTATTGTAAGCAACTTCAAATCCTTTCTGGAAGTAGGTGGGGATATAAATAAATAACAGCAGCCATAACACATTCTCGGCAAGCTCTTAGTTCTGAGTTGAGCTTTTTTTTTTTTTTTTTTTTTTTTTAAGAGCTTTTTTTAGACAGGCAGTTGCTTCCACTGCAAGGAAACTTCCTGCCATCCTCACTAGCCTGGCCTCCCTGTCAGATGCCTTTAGAATAAGTGGGCAGAGAGGAATTAAAAAGGCAGCTAGCCACCCACCTATAGACCTTTGAAAAAGTACTTCCCTTTTCTTTTCTCATTACAGTAGATTTGGGACACATAGCCCAGCCCCAGGGGGCATAGAAGTGGGTGATGAGGCAGGAATATATACTCCTCTGCCCTCCACTCCCAGGCCTGGGCAGGGTGCTCACCTCCAAACTTCAGAGCTAGTCTCTTTGGGAAGGTTCCTAACCAGTGATCACCTCTCCACAAACGAGGAGAGTTGGAGGGGGATTCCACGGAGCGAGTGGAAAGCAAGCCAGTGGCTATTTATAGATGAGTCTCCAAAATAGAATGAAGAAGCAAACCAAAGGAAGCAGCATCCCAGTTCTGAGGATATTTACTCTGCTTCCAGAGGTCACATTCCAGCAACAATGTAGTTTGCGTTTTTGGACTTTGTAGACCTAGGGTTAAATCTGGCCTGTGCTACCTAAGATCGCATGACCTCGGACTCATCCTAGGAACCTCGGCCCCGTCCTCTGTGTAATGGGATTTGCATGACACCCACCTCGTGGGTTCCTGGAAAGGTTAAGTGAAACAACTGTGTCAGCCTCTTGTGTAGTTTCTGGCGGAGGGATGTGCAAAACGGGCCAGTCTCCTCTCGATCGTGTTAGGAACACTGTGTCACACACACAGGTTCTTGGAAGGGAAAGTGGTAGGTGGGCAAGCGAGGCAGTCTCCAGGCAGCGTGAACCCAGCCTGGGCTGTCCGCTCCCGCATCCCGCTGCTCGGCACGCCGTGTGGGGGCTGTTCGTCTCCTTGCAGAGCTTGATGGCACATAAGCTGCCCTCCAAGGGGCTCGTGGAGTTGAGCTATGGAGATTTAAGGAGCCCTTCATCTACTCAGAAAAATGACCACCAACAAAATCATTAAACCTCCAAAAGACTTTCCAGGAAACAACTGCTTTAGAAAAGGAAGGATATTGTGAGTAGTTCTGGCCACGGTGCACTTGGCTTTCATTCTAGCAAACTAACACTGGGATCAACCAGAGAATCAGAACCTGACACTCAGAAGGTCACCCTCCCAGGAGAGACGCACCTGGTTGGGGGGAAGATGAACGGGGTGTCATGAGTTCTAGTCTCCACTCGACCGGCCTCCCTGTTGGCTGACCTTGAACCAGTTCTTATCTTTTGTGAGCCTGTTTCCTGTCAGTAAACATACCTGCCCTGCCTGTATCACGTCGACTATTCTTTCATTTTCCAGCACGCATAGACTGTGTCCCTGCTGTATTCGTCTGCTAAGGCCGCCGTAACAAAGTACCACAGACTGGGTGGCTTCAGTCAACAGCAATTTATTGCTCTCCAGTCCGGAAGCCGGAAGCCCAATACCAAGATGTCAGGGCCATGCTCGCTCCGTTGGCTCTAGGGAACAATCCTTCCTTGCCTCTTCTAGCTTCTGCTCTTGGGGGCCATTCTTGGCACTACTCGGCTTGGAGAAGTGTCATTCCAATCCTGTGTCTTCACATGGCTTCTCCCGCCTGAGTGTTTTCATGCCATCTTCTCTCCATTCGCTTCTGTCTCTCTCCAAATGTCCCCTTATAGGAGCACCGGTCATACGAGAATGAGCCCTGCCTAATGACCTCATTTTCAGTTGATAACTTGTGTTAAGGACCCCATTTCTGGGTAAGGTCACACTCTGAAGTTACTAGGGATTAGGACTTCAACGTGTCTTCTGTGGCGACGGTGGCAGGAGAGGTACACAGCTCAACCCTAGCACCCACGGAGTGCAAAGTCGGAGGGCGCAGACACCTACCCTCCCGGGCTTGCAGCTCTTCTCTGAGGCCTGGCTGAAAAGCAAATGTTGTCACATGTTTGTGAGCTTTTAGAAGCCTCTGGCAGTATACATCACGCGTCTTGTCTTTGGCTTTTAGTGAAAAGTGCCCTCTGGGTACTGTGCTACATTCCCTGGATCTTACTGGGCGGTGGAAAAAGGAAAAGACGTTTTCAGTCAAGGGAATAGCATGAGCGTGGCCAGGAGTTTGGCAGAGGAGGGGCTGGATGCAGAGCCTGAGGAGATAGGTGAGGGCTGGCAGGCGGGGCCTTTGTGAGCTGGGGTAAGGTTTGTGTGTGAACATGGGCCAAGTGAGGTTTCCAGACGGAAGAAGCAGGGCCAAGGGGGTGAGCCTGTGCTCTGTGCCCGGCCACAGGCTTTGGCAGGTCAGCAGGGCAGAGCTTTCGTTCATCCTTAGACGTGCCCCTGGGACTCCAGAAGCCATCCGTGGACTTTCAGAGCAGCTGAGACCACCCCAAAATCTAGCACCTCCTGGACATCCTCTGGAACACTGATCTGTACCTTCCAGCCGATCTATTCCAAAGGTTATACCCCTGCACTCCACCAAGGTCCCTGAATCTCTGGGATCGCCAGCAATGAATAGGCTGCGGCCGTCCCTTTTAGTCTCATGTGTGGGTCTCAGAATCTTAGGTTGATGGGGGTACAGGAGCACCCCTAAAACATTACCTTCAGGGATATCGTGTTTGCTTCTAGCCAGACTTCCCAGAAACTCTTGGGGAGGTCCTCCGAGACCCTTGTTGCCTCTCCCTTCCCGTTGCCCATGGCCCGTTGCTCAGAGCCCTCTCCCTCTCTGCCCATGGGCTGCTCCATGCCTGTCTGTCCACCCGTAATGCAGGATGGCTGCCAACCTGCCTGTCCCCACCTGTTGGAAGCAGGTCTTAAGGGAAATGTTAAAAGTGTGCCGGGGGCCCCGACACTGCCCTCCTCCCGCTGATGAACGTACCCCAGCTGGCACATTCCTGAGGCCGTGTTGTCACAGTGCCTAGATACGTGTTTGTTGACCACAGAGGGATGCGGCCTGGCACATAACGTTCTCTTCATGATGACCCTGGGGATCTTTCAGCCACCTTCTGGAAGCATCCAGCATTCCAACCAGGAGGGAGATCACAAATGCAATAGCAGGTTCTAGAAGGCAGAAAGTTCAGGCCACAGGCCACGAAGCAGAACCCGAGCTGGACCGAGGAGCAGGAGGGTGGGTGGCACAGTATGGGGGTCAGGAGCATGGACTGTGCGGCCGCACTGCCCTGTGCGAATCCCGTGCCCTCCATCTAACGGCTGGGCGTCTTGCCCAAGTGACTTCACGTCTCTGGGCCTCAGCCTCCACCCCAGCCGGATGGGCCGGGAACAGCCTTCCCGAAGGAGGGTGCTGTGAGGATTAGAGGGAGCTGGTTGTGAAGCCCTCCGGAGGGGGCCTGGCCCCAGGGCTTGTGGCATGGGACACGTGTGCCACGGGGACACGGAAGGCGGATGACAGGAACAGTCTGCGGTGCGACTGGAAGGGGCGTCGGCCTGTCCGGGCGGCCGAGGGCAGATCAGGCCCAGGGAAGGAGGCACCGGGCAGGTGCGCCCAGCACCCCCTGGGCAGCGTAGCTCCTTGCTGGGGGGAGCTGCGTTTCCCCCTTAGCTGAGCAGGAGCAACAGGCAGCCCGGCTCGACCACCGTGGTGTCCAGGGGGGCCCGCGCAGCCCTGTGGGAAGGCAGAGTGGGGTGCCCACCTGGAGGGGGGCTCCCACCCCCTAGGAGGAGCAGGGGATGGGAGGAGAGCCAGGGTTTGAGGGGGGCCCGCTGCTCCCCACAGGCTGTGCTCCTCCCCAGCCCGGGCCTCCCCCGCCGCCCTGGCCTCCCACTCCTCCACCAGTTCCAGAAGGGCCTCCCCAACCCCACCCTTCCCTCCCTGCTCCCCGAACCGCCTTCCTTGCCACCCCAAACAAGCAGGGCTCTCCATTTGCTGCCGCCGGCAGATAATATATAAGCCATTTTAAACCTCATGCCTATGAATCGAGCGCCCGGTATAATAAAACACCGGGTTATTTTGTGTTTTATTAACTGCCTCTTCCCTTCGGTTTGCATAATAGTGAGTTAGATTTACATGCCATTAAGACGGCTGTGCATTATTTTTAATAGAAGGTGCGACAGGCTTCTCTCCCGCAGCCCGGGGTGTGATGAAGTAACCTCATAGGATGCTGATGAAGGTTTTGTTCACACTCGCTGGGTCGGGCCAATGTCTTTTTTTCCAGATGGATACTCCATTGTCAAATGATTTCCCGCCGTAAGCTCGCCTCTGTGTGCCTCTCTTCCGTGTCATCTTCCTACAAACTGGATAAACTGCCTATTAAATTTAATTACAGCCCGAATGGCCGCACATCTTGATCCTCTGTTCCCCTGGGTGTACTGTATGCCACCAAGGTCCTTGAGGAAGGAATAAAATAAATCTGGACGAAGAGTGCCTCGCTCCTGCAGAGGGTGCTGCAGGAGGCGACGGTGGCACCCAACTTTTGAAGGCCTTCCGGGGCACCCCTTAGGCCCACTTTCCTTTTTGGCTCTCCTCCCCGGCATTTAAAATGAAAGCTAAGTTTTATTGGCTCTGGGCTGATCTTCACTGGGGTGAGGAACTAAGGATGGGTATTTGGGACGCACAGTTCCCTTCACTGAACTGTTGACATTTGTCAGAGGCCTAAACGCCAGGCCCGTGAGCCTTGTCTTTCACTGGATGGTTCCACTTTGCTTCCACAGGCAGCAGAGGCTCCTGAGCAGGCCTAGACCGCAGCGTGGGGAGCCTCATCCTCAGGATGTAGTTGTCCTGAGACGTCTGGGACAAGCCAAGACTTGGGGGAACATCGTTCCTCATTGGTTCGTTTAACGAATGTCTATTGGGCCCCTGCTTGCTATGTACCAGGCACTGTTCTAGACCTTGAGGATGCAGCAGGGGGAAATGAGACAAGAAGGCCCGTGTTAGTAAGGCCTTATAGTGCGGTAGGCGGTAAGTGCCGTGGACACCGAGCAGGATGGGGAGCAGCTGCAGTGCCAGCAGAAGGATCCTGTAGATCTCGACAGAGTGGGCTGGTGCGGGCTCAAGAGAGATGACATTTGATCAAAGACTTGAAGGAATGAGGGCGTGCACCACGTAGGTAGTGAGGGGAACAGGAATCCAGGTGGACGGAACAGCCAGTGCAAAGACCCAGAGGCGGTGCGTGCCCACTTGTTCGGGGACAGCAAGAGACCCATGAGGCTTGGGGGCGGGAGTGAGCTAGGAGGGAGTGGGAAGGTAGGGAGTCAGATCTGGGGTTGGATCCGGGAGGGCCTTGCAGGCCAGTGAGAGGACTGTGGCTTTTGGTCTGTTTTTTGTTTGTTTGTTTATTTTTTCAAAAAAGTCATGGTGTGGATCAGGTGTGGCTGGATCCAGCGTTTCAGTACCTTCAGGACAGACTCACTCTTCCTCTCTCTCCATCACTCACCACAGCTTTCCTCTGAGTTGGCTTCATTCTTAAGAGGCCTTCTCCACCTGGTAGCCCCTGAAAACCCCTGGCCACCCACACTGACAGCTTTGCTTCCCTTTATTCTAACTCGAGCCCCAGAAGTGAGCCTCATGGGCCTGCTGTCGGTCACCCACTCCTCTCGGAGCCAATGCCTGTAGCCAGGAAGAGGGCCTGTTGTGATTAGCGAGACCACGGTCAAGTGCCCTCCGATACTTGAGGGGGTCCCAGAGCCCTGCCCAAACCCCGAGGGCTCGGAGGGAGGGAGGAGCAAGGGGATGACAAAAAGGCAAGCAATACAAGGTAGTCATTTGACTGCGTTCACACCAGAGATTCTGCTCTGGAGATTGGATAAAGAAAAGAAAAAAAAAGAAAAACCCCACAAAAGGCACTTTCCTGGGTATGTTTTAGTGTAACCGCAGCTGAAAGCCGAGACCGTCAGTACGTTCTGGCAACTACCGAGTGGTACCCTATTTCCTGTGTGTACTGTGCGCATCCTCTTTATGGACTAACTGAAGAGAGCGAGGCTGAGGAGTGTGATGGGCGGCGGAGTGCGGACCCGGATGGGGACCTTGCTGGCCGTGCTACCTCTGCTCGTGGAGAAGACGGTCACAGCTGTGGTCTGGGCCCTCGGGCGGCGCGGTGGGCAAGAACGGGTGCCGAGGAAAGGGTTGCAATACTGGCCAACCCCCGGAACACACCAGGCCCCCTCTGTGCCCTGGGGTCCCACTTAATCTTCCTGGCAGCCTTTGAGGGCAGGTGGCCTGTCGCCCACTTTACAAAAGGGGAGAATGAGGCGCTGCTTACTGGAGGGCACACCTGTCACCTGGCGGCCGGGCAGACGTGGGAGCCACTTCCAGCCCCTCGGGGGCAAGTTAGCTCCATGTCTCAGGATGGAGCTCAGAACAGCCAGCGCCTTCTTTGCCGAGTGGGCTTGGGTGAGGTCCCGAGCGGGGCCCTGGACGGGGCCTGTCGTGGCAAGTCCCAGGGAGCAGCAGGTGCCTGGCCCGCCCGGCTGTCAGCTCATCGGGGCTGGAAGCGTGTGTGTGTGTGTGCGCGCTCAGCCCCTGGCTGCACACGTGCGTGCGTGTGTGCGAGTGGGTCAGGAAAGTTCGTGGAGCGAGGGAGGGATGAGAGAGGCAGGCCAAGAAGTGAATGAATGAAGGAATATGCAGATGGATGGAGGAACCCGGCCAGTAGGTGGACAGAAATCTGAGGTCACCGCGGTGCCAGAGGAAGGGTTCCCCCTGATTTATTCTGTGGCTTCCAGAAGCTCCTGCAGGAAGCTGGGCGTGGGGTCCAAGATTAAAGGCACCGAGGGGAGAGAAGGCCGGGCCCTCCCCAGGGGAGCAGCTGTGTCACCCTCCCACCCCGAGTGGGACCGTGTCATCGTGCTGCGCGGGGCCCCGAGGTCGCCCAGCGCTGGGACCAGGGGCGCCCGGAGAAGCTTGCCTGTGGCCCTCACAGCACTGAGGTCGCCTAGAGAGTCCATGTTCTGTTGTTGTCATTTTGTTTGAATTCACTCTGGCTCTGGCTTGTCTTTTATCTTTATGGTGAACGACTGCAAATGCGGCGTGGAGCAGAGAGAGTAGAGAAGCCGACGCCCCCGGCGATCACTCCCCGCCCACCTTGTTGCACCCTCCCGCCGGCGCACTCTCTCCCCATCATCTGTTACGTGGAAGTAAATTACAGACGTGCTATTTGGCCTGGAAATATGTTTAATGTTCTCAATGGTGGGAACTTCCCACCAAAAGCAATGTCAACAAAAGCAGTGTTTTCATCGCAGAAAATTAGCATCTCAGACACCTTAATATCTCACATTCCCACTTTTCTCACACGTGTCAGTTTCTGTGGTTTATTTGAATGAGAATTCGCATAAGATCTACACGTTGTAATTGTAAGACTCCTCAGTTTTTCTTTTCTTTTTTCTTTTTTTTTTTTTTTAGTTCCCTCCCGGGCCTCTGTCCCTACCTTGGCCCTGGACGCCCCCGATCTGCTCTCTCTCCCTCCAGCTTTGCTGTTTTCAGAATGTCCTGTACGTGGAGTCGTTCTGTGTGCAGGTGTCTGGCATCCCTTGGCGTGGTCATGGTGCGTCTGAGGCTCACCCACGTTGCGGCCCACGTTGGCCGTCCCTTTGCTGTTACTCTTGGCCGGCATTCCATCGCGTGGGGTGCCACGGATGTATCCATACTGGTTAATGAGCATTTAGGTGGAGTTGCTTTTAGTCTGTAGGTTTCTCTTCCATCTCGCGTTACCCTCTTGCAGTGTATTTGTTGAAGACCCTGATTTGCTGTTTCGATGGAAGCTCCAGCATTCTGCATGGTGACAGGTTCCTCCCCCGTGGTGTAGCTTGCCACGTTCCTCTGACTCCCGGATTTCCAGCAGTTCCATCTAGAGCTCCGCTCTCATTCTGCTTTGACTGTTTTGTAGATGATGGTTGTGATTCCATGACATCACCCGTTTTTAAGATTTTAGCAGCCACTGTTGGTCAGGGCCTGGAGCCACTAATTCATCGGTGTTCCAAAATGGTGACTCCTTACTGCATCGTTCCTTCGCTCACTAGCTGGGATAATCGCATAAAGAGAAACTCCCTTTATCTGTTACTTGATGTTCCAGTGGTTCAGGGATAGGATGTTGAGCATTTTTAAAAGAATCCAAGCTAAACACTCAGCCACCCCAACAGGAAGCTCCCTGGTCAAGACTTAACTATTAGCACATCAGGAGGAAATGCGCCGAGTTCCTGTCTTCTGTCGAGCTTTCCACAAACTACTCCTGACAGTGTTTTCTCTCCCCACTTAGAATTCCAGTGCTGACCATCGAGTCCGACTAGACCTGGGCCTCTGGGACAAATTCAGTGAACTGGCCACCAAGTGCATTATTAAGATTGTGGAGTTTGCTAAACGTCTGCCAGGCTTCACCGGCTTGACCATCGCGGACCAAATCACCCTGCTGAAGGCCGCCTGCCTGGACATTCTGGTAGGTGCCCTGCTGAACTCATAGTCAGAGGTTGGGTGGGGGGAGGAGGTGACTGAGATGCTTTGAAGAACTCCAGAGGCTTTGGTCCACCCAGCCCCTCCTCCTGCCACTTCCATTGCACACTGAGCCCCATCCTCCCTGCCTGAATCTCGGCTCCACCACCAAAGGTTCAGAGACCCCCTGGAAATAAGCAGAACCTCCTACCTTCTCCACCTGGTTGTGGGAGCCTCCCTGCATGACCTCGGGACGGACCCAGGCTGTCTTGGTCACAGGCCTCCTTGCTCCCCTAGAGCCCCTTCCATGGGCCCCCCTTGTAAGTCATTGATTAGGCCGTCAGGCTTCTCCAAGCTACACCGACTGGAGGTGGCACATAGTGCCCTGCTTCTACCCTCTATCGGTGGCCTTGGAAAATCACTTCCTTCCATAGGATTCAGGGTCCCTGTCTGTGCAAAGAGAATGGATCCCTGTTGCCTCTTTTCACTCTGCTGTTCCTACACTGTGGCTCCTAGGGCTCTAGAGGGGTTAAGGATGCTGTCACACCTTGTCCTCTGTGGGTCTACTGGCCGGATGCCTGCCCTCCCTCTCCCCGCTTGGAGCTTCAGGGATGGTGTGATTAATTCTGGCTGGGGGGTTGGTTTCCATGGGTGAGAAACAGCCCCCATTACAGGTGACAGGGATGTATCTTGCCTTGGGGGAGTGGAAGGGGTGTGCTAAGGGCCTCTGGAGGAACTGGGAGGGGACGTTGGCCCCCAGGGAAGTATCAGAAAATAGAGAAAGTAAAATTAGCTTTTGAGGTGCTTTAAAAGCATAGATGTTTCTTTTTATGACATCTTTCCTAGCTTTGGGTATAAACAATTCTGCAAAGCAAATATAGTTACTCACTGTAATTAAACACACACAGGGGATCCCTGGGTGGCTCAGCGGTTTAGCACCACCTTTGGCCCAGTGCATGATCCTGGAGACCAGGGATCGAGTCCCGCGTCGGGCTCCCTGCGTGGAGCCTGCTTCTCCCTCTGCCTGTGTCTCTGCCTCTCTCTCTCTCTCTCTCTCTCTCTGTCTGTCTCTCATGAATAAATAAATAAAATCTTTAAAACACACACACACACAATCCTCAGGAGGAGAAAGGACCCCATATGAGGCAGTTGTGCAGGACACTTGGACGTTTATGTGTCTTTCTGCTCACTGGTTGGATCTTAGGAGGGGTGGTAATGGTTACTCAGTAACCTACAAGTGCCAGGGATCCTGAGAGTGTATATAGTATTTTTTCATCTCATAAAATCAGACGGTCTGGGATGAACCTAGGGACATTCAGAAAAAATGAAAGCTTACAGCAGCTTTCACTTATCACCTACCTGCATCCTATAGCTTCTCTAAACCTCAGCTCATTTGAGCCTCACACAACTCAGTGAGCCTGGCTGGGTATGGAGATTCAGCCCAGTTTACAGACGAGGAGCTAGAGACGGGGTCAGTCACCTGGGTCAGGTGAATGCTGGAATCAAAACCCAAGACCCACATCTTTCGATTCCAAAAGCCATGAGAGGATTAGAAGCATAAACAGGGGACAGTATTAGGTAGGCCCTGGGCAGAGAACTAGCCAGGCCACCAGGGATTAATAGAGGCCACCAAGCAAATCAATAATGTCATTAACAACGAGCTACTGGAAGAATTCACAACAAAGCCCGGGCTTTCTTATCCTTTCCTCACAATTCCTTACGGTATAGTACATCCCCGAGATAGGAGTAGAGACCGGAGTTATCAGCACGTGGTGAGAGGTGCCCCAGAGGCCTGGGGTGGCTGAAGGAGCCGTAGGTGGTACAAGCAGGCCGGTGTCTGCACCAGGCCAGGTGGTGGAATTCTGACTCCCTGCGTCACGCGGCCACCCAGCAGGCCTGGAGCCTTCCCGATGCTTGGGCTCTGACTCTGGTTCTTTGCTTGTTTCTTAGTCCTCCTCTTGTCTGGCTGCCAGGTGGTGTCAGTTTGGGGTTCCTTCAACTTCAGTCCTTTGGGAGAGATGAGAAGGACGCTTTGAGATCCTCCAGGGAAGCTTCTTGTTTCCACCACACCCCATGCTTCATGGTCAAGGTGCTTAGATTCCCTCCTTAACATCCTCCTCCAACCTCCAGCTGTCTTCCCACATCCCACGTTTACAATGAAACCTAAGCACTCCTCTGATTTGCCCGTGGATCCAAGAGTCGGCCCCTAGCCCCTTGGTGGAATTGGGGAGAACAGGAGCCAATTTCTGTGACCCTGGTCAAGTTATTTAACCTCTCCCAGTCTCGGTTTACCTATCTCTATGACAGGAATATAAATGAATAAGGTATTCACCAAAGTAACTCTTTAAATGTGCGTAAATATAGTCATGGGTGTGAGCATGGACCATGTAGTAGATGCGATGCTCGGTCAGTGGTGCTGAAATCAGGAGCACAGCTGTCATGAGCGTGTGGGGACAATTCCAGCCCCTGTGGCAGGACTCAGGAAACTCTTTCAACCACTCCTTCTTGGCTTCCCAGGCTTGAGGGGCTGGGGTTGGGATGCAGTAGACACAGAAGGAAAAACCTCAATTCAGGGCAGGGCAGAGACCTCCAGTCATATGAGACGAAGCAGAAGGCGTACTTATTTGGCCCCAGATAAGAGCTCATTTCCAAGAATTTGTAGCAGAGGCAATTAATCACAAGAGCCTGAGAAATGCACAACTTCAAAGAGCATCTTTCGGATGAGAATGTCAACTGGCTGAGCCATTTAGAAGAATCTTCTTATCGAGGCCATTGATGTATGGATGGAGCGAGACAGAAAGACCAGGACAGACAGACACAGGCTGAAGCTGTTGTCCGCCCCCGGAAAGGAAAGTTGCCGGCGTCCCAAGGGTCGACGGCTCTGGCCTGGCACCGCGCTCACAGCCACCCACGCGTCGTGCTGTGTGTGGCCTGAGTCGGGGCTGCCCGCCGGGCCGGCGCTGCGATGGCACGTCACGGGCGGCGCGGGCCATGGGTTGCTTTATGACACGAGGTGGGAGCCCCTCAGGAAGCAGGCCCGAGGGGAGAGCCTGCCCTGAGTCTGTGCCTCCGGAGGGGTGAGGGGTGTCCGGTCCTGGCGGCTGCCCGGTGGGCACCCTCGGTGTGGAGGCCGCAGCCAGGCCTCCGTCGGGGCTGGGACCTGGCCCTGAGCTTCACCGTGTCCCAGGAGGGTCGAGTCGCCAAAGGGTCCCTCGTAGGCTGGGCCAAATCTCCCAAACCACTGTGTGTAGAAGTTTGCGCCCGTTCCTCACCCCAGAGCGGTGGCGGCCTCGGTTTGTGGTCAGGACAAGAACGGGAGCCCCGGGAGCACCCCCGCCTGTGCTCTGTGCCCCTGTTCTCCTGCCTTCCCTGTCCTGTTTCTCCTCCTCCTCCTGCCTCTCAACTGCCTCTTCTCTGTGGGTGATTAGGGTCACGTCTCTCTCAACTTAAACCTCCTTTAAAACAAACCCTGGGGCCGTCTGACCTTCCCTCCGTGTCCCCTGCACTCCCTGCTCACCCCTCTGCTCTCTCCCTGTTACAAATGTTCCCGGGACCTGCCGTGTGCCGGGCACTGCTCTGGGCGCTGGGAGCTGATCTGCTGCGGCGATGGGTGAGGAGATGCGGGCGGGCAGGATCTTGCGGGCGCCGAGGACCACAGGGGCACGATCCAGCCCAAGAGCGTGACTCAGGTGGGCCTGGGCTGCTCTCTGCAGTGTGGTCGGGGAGGCAGGTGACCTCGGAAGAGGCCTGAGCGAAAGGACACCAAGAGTCCGGCGTGCCCTGGAGGAGGAGGGCCTGGGCCTCAGAGGACGCGCCGAGATGCCCTGGATGGTCCTCCTCGGCCCGAGCCCCGGGGCCGGCGGGAGCCGCGCCACACGCAGGCTTCTCGGTGCCATTGACGTGCCCGCGCGCAGCACGAGGCAAGGAGGCGCCCACGCGGGGCCTGGGGACGCCTCGGCCTTCCAGCGGCCCGGCCCTGCTCCCGGCCCTGCACCGGGCCCTGCACCCGGCCCTGCTCCCGGCCCTGCTCCCGGCCCTGCACCCGGCCCTGCACCCGGCCCTGCACCCGGCCCTGCTCCCGGCCCTGCACCCGGCCCTGCACCCGGCCCTGCTCCCGGCCCTGCACCCGGCCCTGCACCCGGCCCTGCTCCCGGCCCTGCACCCGGCCCTGCTCCCGGCCCTGCACCCGGCCCTGCACCCGGCCCTGCTCCCGGCCCTGCTCCCGGCCCTGCTCCCGGCCCTGCACCCGGCCCTGCTCCCGGCCCTGCACCCGGCCCTGCTCCCGGCCCTGCACCGGCCCCGCGCCCGCCCGCGCTGCCCCTGCCTGTGCGCAGACGTGTCTCCCCGGCGCCCCCGCCCCGCGGCCCAGCTCCCGGCCCTGCCCCGGCCCCTGGTGGCTGCCCTGCCCGTGCGGGCTCTGGAGCAGCGGCCTGGGCCTGCGCTCTGTGGCCCGCGCTGCCGCCTGCCGCTGTGTGGCCTTGGGCAAGCTCCTGTCCCTCCCCACACCGAAGACGGGGGGTGAGAGAAGCTTCCTCTCGGGTTCTGGAGAGCGGGAGATGAGTGGTCCTCAGGGGGCTGGACAGTGTCCGGGACGTTGTCGGCTCCGGTCACCTCACGTTTTATTAGGCCTCTGTACACCCTCCAGGGATTTTGTTCCCGTCTCCGTCTTGCAGATGAGGCAGCCACAGCCCAAGTGGGCGCCAGAGGCCCCTTGTATCTGGGTCCCCCCGTCCACTTTCTTCCCGGCCAACTCCTCATCTCGGCTGAGAGGCCACCTCTGCAGAGCAGCCCTTCCTGACCAGACACCCGGCCCTCGCCGTACGGAGTGAACGCGGGAGCCAACGAGTGAGCTCACGGCCGGAATTCCGGAGCCTGAGCCCCTTCCGAGTGCTGCATCTGGGCGGGTGCGAGCAGGAGGCCCGCGCGGGGCTCACCCGGGGCCGTCCTGGGTTCTGCTGCCCTGAGGAGACGTCCCCACGCCAGCGGCAGCAGCGCCTTGCTCTGGTGACGCAGAAGCGGCCGCCCCGTGTGACTTCAAAACAGGATATGCGGCTCCCGAGGTCCCGGGGACCGTGTGGCTCTGCAGCCGCGGAGGCCGTTCCCACATGAACCTGTCCTTCCCTTCCAGAAGCTCAGTAGTGACAAGACCCAGCCTGAAGAGGAGCAGGCCCCGGCCTCGGAGCCCACAGCCTGAGTTCTGGCTCCAGCATCACCATGGCCACCCGCGCCATCGTGAGGAGGTCCTGTGTCTCTCTGAAACTCAGCTTTCCCACGCCTGGGGCCAGCGATTGCCTGGCTGTCACTGGAAGTCAGCGGGAGGCAGTCAGGGTGGTGGTTAAGGGTGCGGGCTCTGCAGCCAGACTCCCTGGGTTCAAATCCCAGCTCTGCCCTACAGAAGCTCTGTGAACTGGGGAGGTAATGTGTCACCTCTAAGCCTCGGTTACTGCTCAGTGCAATGGGGAGAATAGTGCTCCTCCCTCGTAAGGCTGTTGGGATAATTTTTCAGGTTAACAGCACGTAGTAAGTGCTCTTTAAATTAGCTATCATCACCAGTATCAGGAACGAGTAAGGTCAGACTGTCCCCATGAGCTCTTGGGTACCAAGCACATGGACCCCCCCCACACAGAGGCTGGAGCGTGCTGTCCGGTACAGGAGCCACAGCCACCCGCAGATGTTGAGTGCCCAAAATGTGCCTGGTTTGAAATGCTCTAATTGTAAAATAAATAAAACTTTCAAACGCTTAGTATTTAAACATCTCGGAGATCTCCTTAAAGACCGTTTTTTTAAAAAAATATTTTTATTTATTCATAGAGACAGAGAGAGAGAGAGGCAGAGACACAGGCAGAGGCAGAAGCAGGCCCCATGCAGAGAGCCTGACGTGGGACTCGATCCAGGGTCTCCAGGATCACGCCCTGGGCTGCAGGCGGCGCTAAACCGTTGCACCACCGGGGCTGCCCTCCTTAAAGACCTTTTATATGGATTACATATTGCAACAAAAATATTTTGAATATGTTGCGTTAAATAAAATATATTAGATTTAATTCCCCACATTTCTCTTAACATGTTAAAATGACAGTCCCTAGAGTGCCAGTCTAGGGAGTAGTGGCAGTACAAGGAGGTCCTGCTCCCAGCACGTGTGTTCCCTCCCCAGGGAAGGCAGGCTGGCGGCAGGTGCCACGGGGGACAACGTTTTGTTCCAATGAGCTCAGCATCATAGGTGCTCCGCACCGCCAGGGAGGACAGCCACGTGAAGCTCTGTATGTGTTACTGTTGTTACTGTCACCACTTCAACATTCCCACAAGCGCTGGAGGATAGTCACATCAGATCAGGATCTGCCCACGAAGTTGCCAAATACAATTAGTGCACGGACTGAGATGCGTGAGCAATTTGAGCTTTTCTCCTTTGCTTAGAAACTCTGAAATCCCTGGTTGCTACGAGGTGGGAGAGATTCTGATGAGGGAACCCGCCTCATTAATAATTGAACAGATATTCATTAGCCACCTGCTGTGTGGACTGCATTGCCCTAGATGCTAGAGATACCGCAGGGAGGGAGCGAGGCCGATGAAGAGCAGGCTCCGGCTCCTCTCCTAGAGGAGCAGTGGTCAGCAGGCTCAGAGAGTGACGGCGCCCTGCAGAAAGCAAAGCAGGCCGTGGGCAGCCCGGAATACTACCCAGCCATGAAAAAGTACCATGGCTTCATGCACCCCCGCGCGGAATCTCGGATAGGACACAGAGTACATAAAGGCCAGACACAGGAGAGAATATGCCGTGTGATTGCATTGACCTCAAGTGCAAGAACGGGCAAAACTAATCGGCAGGAATTGAGGTCAAAATAATGGTTATCTGGGGGAGGGGATTGGATCAGGAGGGGTCAAGGGAGCCTGTAGGAGCTGGAAGTCTTGGTGTCTTTTTTTTTTTTTTTTTTTAAAGATCTCAACACTTTATTTTTTTTTATTTATGATAGTCACAGAGAGAGAGAGAGAGGGAGAAGCAGGCTCCATGCACTGGGAGCCTGATGTGGGATTCGATCCTGGGTCTCCAGGATCGCGCCCTGGGCCAAAGGCAAGTGCCAAACCGCTGCGCCACCCAGGGATCCCTGGTGTCTTGATCTGAGTAGTAGTTACACAGGTGTAGGCTTAGGGCAAAATGCAGTCAGCTGTACACCTGAGCCATGTGCACAGCTCAAGGCCAGTACGTTGTGCTCCTAATCTGTGGCTGTATATCAAGTTGCCACGAAACTTAGCAGCGTTCAACAGTAAGTGTTACTATCTTGCAGGGTCCCCGTGCCTTAGGAAGTGACTTAGCCCGGTGCTTGTGGATCAGGGTTGCTGAAAAGTTTGCATGGCCAGGGCTTCATCCTCTGAAGGCTTATCAGGGCCTTAGGAAGTGACTTAGCCCGGTGCTTGTGGATCAGGGTTGCTGAAAAGTTTGCATGGCCAGGGCTTCATCCTCTGAAGGCTTATCAGGATAGAAGGGCTGCTTCCAGGGTGGCTCCTCACAGGTGCCTGGCAAGCAAGAGCTGGTTACTGGTAGGAGGGCTCAGTTCCTTGCCACATGGACCTTTCCATGGGGCTGCTTGAGTGTCCTCATGATGTGTCAACCGGCTTCCCCCAAAATGAGATTTAAGAGAGCCAACAAGGAGGAGTCCACGGTGCCTCGCCTCCTGTGACTTACTCTCCAGAGTCACACCTGTTGCTTCCCCTGGATTCTGTGTTGGAATCCAGTCACTGGGTCCTGCCCTCACTCAAGGGGAGGGGAATGAAACTTTACTCCTTTCAGAGAGTAGTAGCAAAGAATTCAGAGGCATATTCTAAAACCACTGTACATGCTGTACGTACCTCGTTTTAAAACCATTTTATTGCATATTTCAAAAAAATAATCGGGTGATAGGGTAGAAAGCAGTAGGTTTTAGGAAGTGTGTTCACCGTGCTTTCTGAGGAGGTGACATTTGAACTGAGCTCTGAGAGGAAGAATCATGAAGATCAAGGGCAAAGCATCAAAGGCAGAGGGAACAGCAAGTGCAAATATGCTTTGCTGCGGCGCTGAGTTACTAGAGATTCAGAAAGACCGACGTGGCCAGAAGTTAAGGAGCAAGGGGAAAGGAGGAGCGGTGATGGGATAGGTGGAGGCCGTGGAGGCTGCTGTGGGAAGAAGTTTGGATGTTACGGATCTAAGGCAGCTCGAAGCCCCTGGAGGGGTTTTAGCAAGAGCGAGGTCCCCTGTGATGGAGATTTTGAACACCATGCTCCAGCTGTAGGAGCAGGAGCGGAGGCCCTCACCAGAGGAGACGTGATGGTGGCTTGGATCAGAGTGGCCCCAGGGACAAGGAGCAAAAGGGACAGGTCTCTATTTCCTGGGATCCCACATGCTCGGGTCCTCCCAGGGCTCCAGTCTCAGGCGGTCTGCTCCCAGAGGGCACCCCAAAGCCGTAGTACGATACTCAGCTGTCCTTGCTGAAGGCAGGAAGGCTGCGGGTCCTTCTCACTCTGAGGAGCATCAGGTTTGCCCATCAGCAGAGCCCTGTGCCGCCCAACGGGGCCCTCCTTGGGGAAGTCAGCCTCGCCTGGACTGTTGATACCCCCCTCGTGGGGCGTGCGTGCTCCCCTGTGCAGATGAGAAGCCCCCGTTTCAAACAAAGGGCGTTTTAATACTGGTGAGGCATTTGGTAGTTGCCGCTGGTGTCTGACTTTCACGGAATGGAACTCCTTGGTTCCTGTCCAGCGGCAGGCCCAGCCACAAACCTCGAGGGGGACGCCTGCCGCCCACTGGGCCCGGCAGGGCAGGGTGGGAGTGCAGGCTCCCCTGATAAAAGAAGACATTGACCATTCACCCGTCTCACGCCATGTGCCTTCCTCTCTGGACAGCCCATTAATACTTGGTTTGGGTTTTGAACTTTCGAGGGAGAGAGGCAACAGAACATAGTTTAAATGCTTCATTAGAATCCAAATGTTTTCCGACTTTTGAGGAGGGGCACCCTTCAGAATAGAATCGTTCAAAAGAGACATTTGTGCGTTCCTGTTCGGACTTGGATTTCTAAGTGATCTGTTGACAGCTTGCAAATGCCTAAATCTTGGTCTTCTGTTCCTTTCCAGCAAATCCTGGTTTCTTTCATTCTTGCAGGGACAGATCTAGTGCACTCACTTCTTGGCAGCGTGCTGCAGCTGCAAAGACTTATTTAGTACCTATTTGATTCCAAACTGGAAATGTGTCTGGGGATTTTGAGCCCATAAATACTGAGCATCTGACTCTGCCCGTCCCGTGACACCTCCCCAGGCAGGCATATTTCCCCATGATCCTCCAGCGGGTGGAGGGGAACACGGGCTGGGGGCTAGGAGTCCTGTGTTCTGTCCCGGCACCATTACTTGGGTGATCTTGGACACTGTACTTCAGCTCCTGTGGTTTTCAGGGGAACTAAGGTTTATCACCTGTTGGTTCCTTTGCTGCTCTGACATTGGGAATGGCTTTGTACAAGCTCCTTAGCTACCAAGATGAAGTGCAACAGGTCAGCCACTCGGGGACCCAGAGGAAATGGCTGGACTGGCTCAGAGAGGTCCCCAGGCAAATATCTGGGAGGCAAAAATGGCCACCCATCCACTGAAGAGGAATCTTTGTAATGTTTTAGTAACTACCCACATTCAGTTGCTTTCCAGTTCACTGTGTCACTTGATCACATGATAAGAATGTTAAGTTAAAGTGAAGTTTGCAAAATTTTCCATTTCCAAGCTGCTGGCCATGCACTCCTATATACCAGGTAGGTCACCATGAATAACTGTTCAGGTTGTGCACTGCACAGAGGCACCCAGCCAAGGAGACAACTGAGGTTAACCTCCAAATTAATGCTAGGCTAGATGTCGTTTCACCATAGGCAGCTGAGTGTGGAGAGTGGTGGGAAGGGGGAGGACGCAGCTGTGAAGCAGAGGTTAAGAGCACAGTGGAGTGGAGTGCTAAGTGCTAGGGACAGATTGCCTGAAACAATCATGCCACCTAATGGTTATGTGACCTAGGACAAGCTTCTAGCATTTGTTTCCCTATCTGTAAAATGGGATAACAGTAGTACCTAACATATGAGTTGATAGGAGAATTAAGTAATATGTTAGAACACTTCGCACAGCACCTAGCATGATCAAAAAACATTAGCTATTACCCATTAGAGGTGGGAGTGTGAATCATTCACCCTTCTCCTCTCAGATGTTCTTCTGACCAAGAAGACATTGGAGTCGGGCTGGTTTGTTTGTTTTGTTTTGTTTAATCAGCCGATGTCCCATGCCCTCACTTTACAGGGTGTCCTAATGCTCTCCAAGTTCACACTGGAGTCCTGACTGTAAGAGGACGGCTGGCTCCTAGCCCACTGTCTTGGAGGTTCAGAGAGCATGTGACTTTTCCAGCATGACAGCCCTGTCCCCCAGCTAATGTGGTAACTTAGCCAGTCAGATAGGATGGTCTTCTGCACAGGAAATGTCCTTGCCCTAAACCCCTGGCACTGAAAAACTTGACCTGGTTCTTGCTTTAGGAGTCCTGGTGGGAATATGGAGTGGAGAGGGGGCTCTTCTACAGGGACTTCCATCTTAGCTGGGAGTCCTGTGGCTCTGTCAGAGAGCCACGCCCTCCGCATATGGCCGGGTCACAAGAAAATCGCAGACCCTTCTGATCACATCTGTCATCCTCTATGTTGACACAAAGGTGGACATTCATGGCAACCACACCCAAACTGAGCACTAGCATCTGGAAAGAACACTCCGCTACCTCAGCCTATTGGGTTATTCACTCCTGTCCAGATGGAATAAATTTCTGTCTGTGCTTCATGCAGCTCTGAGGCTTTTTTTAGAGGGATAAGTCAAATGTAGAAGAAACCTGGCTGGCAGAAAGGCCCCTCATCGTGGTTGGTACAGAAATAAGCTTCTGGGTGGATGAGTGCTCTGGATTACATGGAACTTCTTGCCAGCAGTGTGGACTGATAGGGCAGTGGGAATACCAGCTGGCTTGACTATATATATACAGAGGGCATTTTGGAGTTTACCATGCTGAGCAAGGCCCGAAGGTCCAGAGCACCAAGCAGGCAACTTCCTAGCAGCAGATGTGTCAGAGTTTTAAATCAAGGGCATGCCAGGTGGCATTGGAAGATCACGGTCTCATGACCCAGGCTTCTCACTTAACAGAAATCCCCACCATATTTCTGGGCTTAATTGAAATGCTGCCTCTTTTGAATCTGCCCTTGAGATCCTCCTGGCTGTGTCAGAGCTTTCCTCCTCCCAAATGCCCAAGCACTTTGCAGTTCCCTTTGTGCTGCTTGTATTCTAGTAGTCTGTGAACTGTGGGGTCAGGGAGCCTCACCTGGGTTTGAATTAAATCCAGCCTCATGTTAACTGTGTGACATTGGTCATGTGGCTTAACCTTTCTGAGCTTCAGTCCCTCATCTGTAAAATAAGAGTAACATTCACTTTACTGAAGTGTTTGAAAGCTTGAACGTAGGCCATGTATAACACTTGACATATACTAGGCATTTAATAAATGGTAGATATTGCTTTTTTTTTTTCCTTTTTGTAGACTGTAAGCTCTTAAAAAAAAATACTTTTCTTTCTATCCCCAGCACCTGGCACAGTGCCTGGGACATAAGTAGGTACTCAGTAAATGTTTACTTGAGTCAAATGAATTACTTTCAGCACAGATATTTCTCACAATTTCTTGTGTCCTATTTATTATTCCCTAAATAAAGTTTAGCCCATGTTTGACTTCTACAGTCTTTTAATGAAAGGGCTGAAGACATTCCACGTTCAAAGAGGGCCAGGAGGGCAGTGTGCCTCATGGGATGCAAGAGCTTCTTGGAAATCTTCAGTGTTATTTCCTGCCTAGATCTGGTTGATGCTGTAAGGACAGGCTGGCTTTCATGACCCCATCAAATATGGTTTGTTTGTTTTTTCCCTTCCAGATTCTTAGAATTTGCACCAGGTATACCCCAGAACAAGACACCATGACTTTTTCAGATGGCCTTACCCTAAATCGAACTCAGATGCACAATGCTGGATTTGGTCCTCTGACTGACCTTGTGTTCACCTTTGCCAACCAGCTCCTGCCTTTGGAAATGGATGACACAGAAACAGGCCTTCTCAGTGCCATCTGCTTAATCTGTGGAGGTACCAACCACCTAGAAAACCTTCATGAGATTCCATCAAAAGCAGCTTACACTTATAATTTATGGGGAATTCCTATCTCCATTTTGGAGTTCTTTTGCATGGAAAAAGACACGTGAATAAACAGCCAGGCATGCATGTTTGGGGTTTGTTGCATCTTTCTGTATCGTTGTACGTTAAATAAAGCTATTTGGGATCCTTTTGCTCTGAAATACCAAAATGCTATTTCTCCAGTTGCCACCAGTATTTTTTTCCAAGCAGGATCAGACTGTTGTAAAATAAATTGCCTAAGGACATTTTAATGATAAGTAAGGGACTGCCATGTGCTGTTCTGTTTGTGAATTTAGTGGCTGGGACTACAAGTCACTGGGTTGTCTGGCCCCCACCCCACCCCCAGCCCTGGAAGGACTGGGATAAAATATGGCTTTCTTCTTTGTACTGACTCCTCCTGGCTCACAGGAGGTTGACTTGTAAGTGGTTAAAAAGTAATGGCTTTAATTACGGGGCCGTTTTACCTTGCCTTTCTAACCAGGCGGCTGCTTGAAGTTGGTTTGAATTCAGTTCAGTAGTGACACCTCCTGGTCACGAGAAGTAATGGTCTCCCTGGAACAAAAGCTACCAGGCATCAAAATGTGCTTTTGACCAGCAAGAGGGACATTTTCAAGTATCACTGCTTAAAGCAGTCGCATGTATCTTCAAACCTGTATATGTGTTTGAATCATCAAATTAATAAAATCATAATATATGAGGACCAAGGAAACAAGAAAGGGAAATGAGTGGCAGCCCTTTTGCCTGGTAAGCATGTAACTCTGTCCTGATACTAATTGTTCAATACTTTATTCCTGCAAACTAGACCGCCAGGACCTTGAGGAACCAACAAAAGTAGATAAGCTACAGGAACCACTGCTGGAAGCACTAAAAATTTATATCAGAAAGAGACGACCCAGCAAGCCTCACATGTTTCCAAAGATCTTAATGAAAATCACAGATCTCCGCAGCATCAGTGCTAAAGGTATGTCTTCAGAGTCTACATGGTATTTACGAAGTGGTCCTGACTTGTTTTTTGTTTGTTTTTTGTTCTGACTTGTTTTTTTAAACTCGACGTTTTCATTCGGGATGTTTGATAATAGCTTATTTGTTGTTGGTCTGGAACTCATTTCTCATGGAAATCAAAATGAATAGTGTCCACCCTTTAAAAAACCTTGTATCTTACCCTACTCAATGATCTTAATAGATTAGGAATTTATAATTCAGGTGACTACATGAACAGAAAAACTGTTTTTTTTTTTTTAAAAGATTCATTTATTTTAGAGTATGCACGCCCATGAGTGCAAGGCAATAGGGAGGGGCAGAGGAAGGAAGAGAATTGCAAGCAGACTCCCTGCTGAGCGCCAAGCCCTACTGAGGGCTCGATTGCAAGAACCCTGAGATCACGACCTGAGTTGAAACTGAGAGTCAGACAGGACCGTTTTACTGACTGAGCCACCCAGGGAGCTGCTAGAAAAAGTATTTTCAAGAGAACATACTATATATTGACAGGCTTTTTAATTTCATAGTTTTATCCATTTCATTCCTTTCCACATATGCTCTGGTAGATATAAACTTGACTGAATTTTTTCTGACCATCCAAACCTCAGAAAATGAATAGTAATTAAGGCAACAGTTATTGGTGAAGTTTCTCTCTCAATTAATGTTGCATTGCTCTCTTGTGTATAGGCAAATTTGCTTCTGCACATTTCTCAGCAAAGGAATTCTTGCCGTCCTGTAAGGTATAAATATCCCCTGCCTAGTGATTTTTAGTTTGTGTGGCAACTCAAGCAATTACAGGAGTGCCTAGAGCCATATGACAGTTGAGTGCTAGCATTAGGGCTTTTCTGTGTAGAGAGAAAACTCAGCAGCCATCCGTGGTACCGAGTGTGCTGTTGTCCTTCTCCTTCCCCATTAGCATGCTCTGTCCCTGAAGATCTCGCTGTGCCAGGGAACAAACTCTACATCTCAGAAAGTGCTTTAAAAACAGAGTGAACTTGCTTGACAAGGAGTCTCCGTTCTTGAGCTACTTCTAAGAGATTTCCTCAGTGAGCCATTCTGAGTTCATCCCTAACATGGGATTAAGAGTATCTGCAAACAGCAGATACCAGTGCTTGGCCATTATAATTATGATGATTTTAAAAACAATGAGGCTGTTTAACTTAATACTGTCATTCTCTATATCTAGCTAGACCAGTGCTAATAGAATTTACTGTGATTATGGAAATATTCTATAATCTGCATTGTCCAATACAAGTAGCCACTAGCCACACGTGGCTCTCAAGCACTTAAAAAGTGGCTAATGCAATTGAGGCACTGTTTTTCCTAATTGTATTTAATTTAACGAATTTAAATTTAAATCGCCACATGTAGCTGGTGCCTCCTGTGCTGGACAGTGCCGAGCTACATCAACTTGATAATCAATCACTACACATTCATTACTTAAGTCACTTCCTTCATTTGTGGGTAACTGGTATCCTTTACAACGATCTCGTTTTAAGATAGGCTCTTTCTGGTCTTTTATCAGGAACTTCTTTTTGTAGATTATGTTAAGTAAATATATACTGCTAACCTTGCCTAAAACAGACTCAGGCATGGAATATCCTCAAATTTAAGCAAGTTGCCATACCCGTGCTGCTTTCCTACACATGAAGTAAGAAAGACTATTTAAATGTTGTAAAGTCAGGACGGCCACTGGTGGCACAGTTTACACCTTTGTTAAAGTAAATGGAAGACGATCCCTCATTATTCAGCTTAACTCCTTATCTCTACCAGATTTCTATTATCTCTCTTTAAAAGGTGCAGAACGTGTAATTACCTTGAAAATGGAAATTCCTGGATCAATGCCACCTCTCATTCAGGAAATGCTGGAGAATTCTGAAGGACATGAACCCTTGACCCCAAGTTCAAGTGGGAACCCAGCGGAGCACAGTCCCAGCATCTCACCTAGCTCAGTGGAAAACAGCGGTGTCAGTCAATCACCACTGGTGCAATAAGACACTTTCCAGCTACTTCAAACATTCCCCAAGACTTTCAGTTCCAGGACTTAAAACGCAAGAAAAAAGAAAAACATTTTTACTGCTGCTTAGTTTTTGGACTGAAAATATATTAAAACTCAAGAAGGACCAAGAAGTTTTCATATGTATCAATATATACTCCTCACTGTCTAACTTACCTAGAAGTACAGACTTTTTAAATTCTAAAAATCAGCCATTTCATGCAACCAGAAACTAGTTAAAAGCTTCTATTTTCCTCTTTGAACACTCAAGATTGCATGGCAAAGACCCAGTCAAAATGATTTACCCTGGTTAAGTTTCTGAAGACTTTGTACATACAGAAGTATGGCTCTGTTCTTTCTATACTGTATGTTTGGTGCTTTCCTTTTGCCTTGCATACTCAGAATAACCAAGACACCAAGGTTGTGAAACAGACTACTGTACGTGTCCAGCTCAGAAAGGCTCAAAAAAAACACAAAAAACAAAAAACTGTCTTGCTTTCACAGAGCAATCAGAACATCAAGGTAAGGAAAGGGGACTGTTGTACAGTATGACAAGATAAAGCTAGAGATAATTCTAATTTAGTTAGTATGGAAGCTTGTCCTTGCTCTTTTTGACGCTCTCAAATTGCGTCTATTTCATGTTGCCCAGTAAAAAGATACAAATTCACTGCACTAGCAGAAGAGAATTCTGTATCCGTGTAACTGCCAGTTCAGTTAATCAGATGTCATTTGTTCAATTGTTAATGTCACTTTAACAGTGGTTTATTAATGGCATAGCTACACAATTTAAAAAAAATACATTTTTACAGTAATGGTAGCCTCAAAGGCAGAAACACTTTTCAGTGTTAATAAGTTTTTTGTTTACCTAGTCACAAGCCATTAGGGAAATTTCATGGGATAATTCATGGGATAATTAGACTGGTCTACCACCTACACCATGTAACTCCAGTGTCCTTTCTGATTCGTGCCTGGTATTGAGGGTTTTCTTCCAGCCTCCCTGACGCCCAGGGGCTAAAATATGGACTCCCAAAGGCATGGACAGAGAATCTGCATCCTTTGACCTTGTTCGATCACTATGAAGCAGAGTGAAAGCTGTGGTAGAGTGGTTAACAGATACAAGTGTCAGTTTCTTAGTTCTCATTTAAGCACTAGTGGAATTTTTTTTTTTTTTGATATATTAGCAAGTCTGTGATGTACTTTCACTGGCTCTGTTTGTACATTGAGATTGTTTAACAATGCTTTCTATGTTCATATACTGTTTACCTTTTTCCATGGAGTCTCCTGGCAAAGAATAAAATATATTTATTTTAAAAGTGTATGGGAGATTTTACTACACTTTCATCTTTAGTAAAGACACCGAGTACACAGTTCCATTTTTAATGTTTAAATTTCATTTCAAAAAGCAGGTCTGTAGTCTGCAACCATGACAATTAAAATCTGTGCTAATGCACGGCAGTCTATAACAATTCTACAAGCCAATCAGACAGTACATGACATTTCAATGAGTAAAAAAGAGCATAAAACTGTATGTGTAAGAACAAAATGTTAAAAGGCCTACCACAATAATAAAAAACCATCAATTACATCATCACATTAAAATAAGCCAGATGTACAAAAGTCTGAGACAGAAAAGACAAAAGGACAACACAATTTATCTGTTGAAAAATGTTTGTGCTCTTTGGGCACTTAATTAAACATTGCAAAATCAACATCTTCTTCTTCATCAGACTCTGCAAAATATTTTACTTCTTTCCTAGCCCTACCGGTCCGTGGCAGAGAAGGTGGTTCAGAAGTGAAGTCTGATGGGAAGATGTCCACATCTGAATCCTGATCAAAAGATGTTTTCTTCGGTTTCTAGACAGGTTGAAAAAAAAAAAAAAGATTTAAAAATATCCGAGTTAAAATAGAATTATTCCTTATACTCGAGAAATATTGTAAATGATGAGGTTTCTAAAATCAGAATTGTAATGCTGACTTAAGTGTAAGGCCAGTTACCTAATCCTTTATCCGCTTTGTAAAAATAAGTCTAATAATCTACCACCCTGGTGCTCTGTTTGTTCTGAACTTCTATATCGCCAAGCAAATATACAAAGTGCCCAGATTAGTAAAAAGTACTCATTTATAAGTACCTAGAAATTCATGAAAGGAAAAACAAGACTTATGCACAGTATGGAGTGCACTCTATGTTTATAAAAATGCAGGGAAGAGTCACCAAGATGGACCAGAGGCACGAAATCAAGATGGAAAGCAGCATAAAGCTGAAATCATCTATGTTTGTATTTTTAAGTTCTAATACGAAGAGAGAGAGAAAAAAAGAGGGACACCTGATGCTTTTCTTTTACCTTAAAAAGATTGTGTGCTTCTGGAGAAAGGTCAGACTGTCAAAATTAGCCAGAGTCCAAAAAAAAAAAAAAAGTTAGCCCTAGTTAAATAAATCCAAGTTAAAAAGAAATAGCCTTTATTTGGTCTGGAAAATATTATTTCAGACAGGTAGCATATAAGTTCTATGGCTCACTGGGTGAAATAGAATACTCTTAATTAAGTAGGCTAATTTATGCCCATAGTTTTATCCAAGAAATAGTCCTGATTATATGGGTTTTATACTTGGATAATTCTTTAACCATCCATAAGCCCTCTATGCATAAGACAGGCTAGGTTTAAAGCTGTTAAAAGACATTTTAGTAATAAGCCAACTAAGCCAGTTATAGATCATCATAAAACAATGCATTAAAAAGATGTTCCTAATTACCTTGCTTGTTGTTTTGGATGTTTTCCTGCCAGGGTTATAATCACCTTCATTTTCAGAGCCAGATGCTTTCCTTTTCTTTGCCCCTCGGCCTTTACCTTAAAATGATACAAAGGATATTTTTCTCCAAGGTTAAGTGCGACAGAAAAAATAAATGCCACAACATTATACCTCACTTCTTTGGCATGCCCCAATCAGTACTGCAATCCTGGTCTCTAAATATAAATGATGAAGCAACGTTTTGGCAGCATCATTTCAGTTCTGGGATTGATATGACTGAAGAGTATTTCACAAATACATTTAAAACTAGTTGAAAGGTCCTGGTGATAAATTTTAATAACCAAGTCCCTGATATACAAGAGAAAATATTTGCATTTTGAACATGTAGTCCTTGGGCAGGAAAAGAAAATGTCTTCGAAGAGCGCTTTTTTAACTTGTATGTGATGATAAAAAAATCTTAGTTTCTAAATTGTAATAGGCTAGTACCTTTAAAAATACAGTATGAATTACTAGAAAAATAATACATATTTATTAGTACAAATTATATGTTTGAACGTTTACTCTAAATTTTACTTATCACATATTAGCAACAACCACTTTAAGGAGCACAGTATTAGAATAAACTCCCAGCATGAATCATGCAATGATCTGTCAAATCCACGTTCTTTCTCAGATTTAGAAGCAGCACATGCAGCAGTTGTTGTTGCCATCTACCTAACCTCTTACTCTTGTTGGAGGAGGAAGAGGGAAAGGTAATATGCAAATGGTGCCAAAATATTCTCCATCCTACAATGATGCCAGATGTCAGTGAAAGAGAAAATGGAACCAAACTACAACTTTTAAAAATTCCTTAAGACCAAAAACTAACCAGGTTGAACTTGGAATATTTATCAAATGAATCAATGAAATGGCACTTGTGAACGTATAAAAGTTTCAAACCATGCATACCATACATACTGATCTCCTCGGTCACTGTTTCTTTTTTGCCCCTATTCTCCCTTGTTTTCATGTAGGTATCTCCTTATCCCAACCACCACTTTAAGACCTAAATACACTGATGGTAACATCTGTTGGTTGGAAAAAAGGTTGACCAGCTACTCTTAAAAAAAAAAATTACACCTTACATGTAGTTTTTAAAAAGCACCTTTGAAGACTTTCTAGATAGATTCTGGGGCAAAGAGGAGTACCAGGGAGAAGAACTGATGCTGCTGCCCTTACAGATCCCTAAGTATAGTGATTGCATTTCCTAGATGAGCAAAAAGCTCCTGTCTCAGAGTCCTAGCTCCAACAAGAGTCACTCTCTAGTTGTGAGGAACCCTCACCTGACTAATAACTACTTTCAGTGAGTCTGCGGCAGGAGGTCTTTTGATCCATTCTTAGAGGTGCAAATTGCTTACTTAACCTTTTTGAGTCTCAATTCCTTAATTTCTAAAACAAAGTGCTAGACTTCCTCTGAACTCCAATTCAGCACTGATTCTTAAGACACATTACTTATTGAAGAGCAAAGCAATTTAAAACAAAACTGGTCTCCCAAAATTCAGTAAGTAGAAGAGATTCTTTTCCACATAGCATACATTAGAGGGTTAAAAATAATCCTCACCTTTTGGGGGTGTAGTCTTCTTTGGAATGCCAAATTCTGAATCTGAGTCAGAGTTTATAGTTTCTACTTTCTTCTGTTTAGGGGTTCTCTTAGGCTTAGCAGCTGTATCTGAAGACGGCTTTCCTATGAAGCAAATTTCCATTTCATAAATCAATATACTTACTAACAAACCACACTCAAGTGAATCAATCCTATAATACAATTTCTTACTGCTGATATGAAATTGAGTAGCCTTAAATAACAAAATGATACTTGGTGCCAGTGTAAAAGGCAAACAATTTCTCATAGATGACAAAATGCTTTTTATTATTAATAATTTGCCTTTTGATATTTCAAGTGAGATTATTTTATACAAAGGCCATAAAAGTGAATTAAGCAGTAACATACGTTATTTATTTATTTATTTATTTTTTTTAAGATTTTTTATTTTATTTATTCATAGAGACAGAGAGAGGCAGAGACACAGGTAGAGGGAGAAGCAGGCACCACCCAGAGAGCCCGACGTGGGACTCAATCCCGGGTCCCCAGGATCACGCCCTGGGCTGCAGGCAGCGCTAAACCGCTGCACCACCGGGGCTGCCCTAAGCAGTAACTTTTAAAAAGCAGTAGGAAAGATACAGTATAGTCATGACAGAAAAATAACTATTGGACATTAATTACAAGTCAAGTATTAATCACATGTTAGAAGTCCTAACTTCTAAAATATTTTAGAGAAAAAGAAAAACATTTTTATGGGACCCTCAAATACTCTGAATAGAAGCTGATTCACTTCCAGTCAAAAGTTGAAATCTAGACATGGCACTTTTATGTGGAAAGAAATAAGTGCACAATAGATCCAAAGGCCTTTGTTCTTATGAATTTTGCTTTTAAAATAGACTGTAAATAGAGCTGAAAAACAAAGTCTATGTGAAAACTATGATAAGTCAGTCTTTACTTGTGTGATTAGTAAAAACTAATGTGAGGGACACCTGGGTAGCTCGGCGGTTAAGCATCTGCCTTTGGCTCAGGTCATGATCCTGGGGTCCTGAGAACAAGTCCTGCATCAGGCTCCCCCAAGAGAGTCTCTGTGTGTCTCCCATGAATAAATAAATACAGTCTTTTAAAAAAAATGGTATTTTGTGGGAACTGTAGTTTTGGAAGACTAGGGGCTTCAACTATTTCACACAGGCATCATCCATTCAACTGACACAAGGCTAGTTCAGCTACTGGTGAAACAACCAAATAGCATAGGTGGTGTAGTGTGCTAGCTTTTTAGTCAATGCTCAACTCTAAATAAGAGTGAAGAGCTTGATAAAGGAAACAAGTTAATATGTTCAAAAAAGTGATATGGCTCCCAAGTTTTCAGGGTGGTTATAAGTGCTCACATGAAGACAACTTAAAAAAAGATGCATAAAGGGAAGCTGTAGGGCCTGTTAAAGTTTGAGTTCCCCAGAAGCAGATCCCATTTCATTCCAAAACAAAGTATAGGTACTTATTTGGGAGGTGAAAAAAAGATACAAAAATGAGACACGAAGAGAGAAGCCTCTCATCACTCAGGGCTTATTATCTCTTATCATGAACAATCTCTGAGCCACTGTAAAACACACATCCCAGAGTTAGCCTACCTGAGAGAAGAGCACTAACATATTTGCAAACCAGCTTTCCTCAATCACTGATAAAGGGTGGCTGGGGTGGGGAAATATGAACATTCCAACATAGTAACAAAAAGTCCTGAGGCAAAAAGAAATATAGTCCCTGGCCAATGTGTACTGAAGTAGTATGGCGAGGGGATATGGGCAGGGCACCTGCTGTGTTGGCCACAGAAGCTTCTGCAGTTAATTAATTTCTTACCATGGTCCGTGAATTCAAAATAAGGAGGGATTTTTGTTTTTGTTTTGCTATATCTAATGCCTGACATGGGGCTCAACACGGGGCTCAACCCCAGGACTCTGAGATCATGACCTGAGCCAAAGGCAGATGCTTAACCCACTGAGCCAGTCAGGTCCCCCTTAAAATGATATCTTATACACATTTTAAATAATTACCTCATATGGTTAGAAAACAAGAGGGATTCTCCTTATATGCATTTATACTATTTTCTACTAAAGTCCAAGTGCAGTTTTAAGTTATATTAAATTTATTTTAATATCAACTATATATCATTTATGCAATGCTTAACAACATCAAATAGAAGTACATACCCTTTTTAGCAGCTATTGTTTTACTTGGAACCTTATCTGTTTGTTTCAGACCAAATGACGGTGAAAAAACAGAGGCAGAATCTTCTTCATTGCTATCAAATTTAGCTGAATCTAAAAATTACAAAGCTTTTTTTCAGTTAAGAGATTCTATAAGGATCACTTAATAGTTAAACTTTGATTCTATTTACTAATGGCTTCTCTTTAGATAATTAATCTTATAAATTTCTACTTTGTGATCATATAGTCCATAATGTATCAACAGCTGAAAACAATATAAAAATGTTACATTTCAAAAATGTTAAATCTTAAATGTTAAATGTTAAATCTGTTACAAAACAATATACAAATATTGTATTGTATTCTTAATTTTTATTTACTTTATTACTCAAATATTGAGTAATAGAGTAATAAAAATTCTTAATAGTCCCAAATGCTAATCATTTAAAACATACTGACCAACTCAAAAATATTATTTTAAAATGGAATATTAAAAAGTTCTCACTGTTGATTATTTTAGTATCTACACATCTAATGCTACTAACCATTTGAGGAATATCAGTAATGGTCAAATCTAAGAGAGTAGTAACTTCATCTTTTAAAAAGCAATTTTAAATCATTGAAAATCAATTTAAAAGGTAGGTAGGCTTACCTTCAATTTACTTTTACACTCAATTAATTAATCAATTTCTCCCTCCATTTCTCCCTCCCTCCTGCCCCCTGTCAAACCAAAACTGGAACTGTTTTGGTTTGTTAAAATGTCTACTTTGATATTATAGTTTTATATAAATGTTCTGACATGCTGTCAAAAATGCTTGTCTATATACATAGAACATATACCAAATCTGTCTGCCTATATGTGTTAGGTGTATACAAGACAATTATGCCTAACTAGTTTTGACCTTAAAAATTCTACACACAAAAATATAGAGAATAAAAAATACATACCCTGATTAAATTTGTTTCTATGAAGGTTTTAGTCTTTTAGCTACTACAGTTTAATACAGCAAATCTGAATATTAGTCCCCTTGTAGTTTTTAGAAAACTGTCACATATATATTCACATTGCCATAAAAATCAAATTTCATCTTCAAAATTTCTTTCCATATCTTTTTCTCTATCAAAACACTACACCCACATCCATATACTTCATACACACATCTACCTTTCCACCTAAATGGTTCCATAATGCCTATTTTGATTAATTAGTTAAGTACTCATCTCAGGAAAAGCAAATAAAACTTATTATGTTGAGGAAAATGTAAAACGAAGGTAAGTTTTCTATCATAAAAAAATCCATAGCGATAGTACAGTAAGTAACCGGTGAAAAGACTGAGTGAGCGTACCATCTTCTGACTTCTGAGAGTATGAAGGAAATGAGAAGAGATTCCCAAAATCTTGACTTTTTTTGTCATGTGAAGATTTTCTATTAGAAAGAAAAATTAACCACAATATAATTTAAATACACAGTTTCAACTTGGTAAATTCTATATAATATGTACTGCAGGATTATAATTAACAAAGAGAAACCAGTGAGAGGACTGTAAAGACAGGTCAACCAAACTTTATTTTTCTGTCTCATATGCACAGGAATGCATACATACACAGAGACACCAGAAAAACTAATGATTTAATGTAAGACAATGGAAACTAGCAAAAGCTAAAGTTATTCAAAATACTGCTACATTAAATTTTATGATTAATAGAACTATTCCAGAATCCAACATCAGTAAATTACTGCCAAAAACCGAAGGAGAAAGCCTGAATCTATAAGTCATCAGTAATCCTATTTCTGATCTTAGATTGCATACGATAAAACACTTCTTTAACATAGTAAAGCACTTCCTTTAAAAATCTGGAATAAAAAAAAAATAAATAAAAAATAAAAAATAAAAATCTGGAATAGCTCACAAACTTCACATCCTACACATTGGTGTTCAATACTCTCTGGAGGCCAAAAAAAGAAAAAAAAATCAATCAAGGCCAAAGTTAGGAAAGAAAATTAAACCTCCCAATTCTAAAGTTTTAGTAACTTCTTTTAACTATGTTGTTGGGCTGTGTCCCATAGGCCTGCTGCCTATTTTAAAAAAGAAAGTTTTACTGGAACTCAGCTATATTTATTCATTTACATACTGCTTATGGCTGCTTTCTTGCTACAACGGCAACAATGAGTAGTTAGAACAGAAACGATATGATATGGCCTGCAAAGCCAAAAAATATTTTCTATAGAACCCTTTACGGGGAAAAAACCCTGTCCATGCGATAAGATATAGCAATAGTTCTGTAAATAGCCACAATACTACCCAGATTTTTTTCCTTTGTGAGGAAGACAAATTCTTAAGACACAGCTTGCTATGAGATCTCTGATAGCTGTGTAAATAACTAACTGCACCATGTAACTGAATAGTAGTTGCTTCATTACTTACTCTGGAGTAGCTTTTGATTTGCCTGGTGAAAATGTATATTCATCTTTATCTAGGCCATCTGAAGGAACGAATTCATCTTCCCCATCATTTGTTATGGGAGATGCTTTAACTTTCAATTCCTCTAAATCATTATTGTCATCATCATCATCAGCATCATCATCCTCTTCTTCTGAGAAATCAAATGTGTACTTAGGTCTTTCAGCTAGGAGAAAAATAAAAGTGAAGGTTAACTTAAATCCAGTTTTACCCATGATATATTATGAATAATACATTTGAAAAATATTCCAGCTATCTCTAAAACTCGGAAAAAGAAAGAAAAGCATTCAGGAAAAAAAAAAAAGCCAACAACTTTGGCCTCAATGACTTTGATAATGTTAAATGTTCATCGTAGACTTCCCAGGAGGCTAATGTGGTAATGCTGCATATGGTACAGGGGAGCATATACTAATAAGATTAATTACTAGGGAGCTATTTGTCATACTCAAATATCAATTCAGAAATAGTGGGGAATATAGGCTATTGTAAAAGTGACTACTAAGATTTCCCACTTTTACAATTACAAAAGACCAATCTTACTAGTTTTAGAGCTCAACTTTCTCTTAACAAGAGTGCATAAAAGCTTCTATCTTCTATTCACAGTAGTTTTACTATGAAATGACAAACAGTAATAAATGAGAAAAAAGTAGAGATAAGACCTCAGGATATTACTAAAAAATAATTTAATATAAAGCATACAGAGGAAGACACATTGGATAATGCAAGTAACTTTTAGAATTTCTAACATCTACTGTGGAATAAAATTTTTTAAACATTTGGGTGCTAAATAATTTTATATTTCATTTTAGATGTATGAAAATGCCTATATAAATTTTGAAGCATCTAATTTAATAAATTAATTTTCAAAAGTTACTCATGTTAATTCACCAACATTTTATTACTTCTGCACATTAGGAAAATAAATTCAATCGCTGGTGATTAGAGAACCAAAGAATTTTAAGGCCTGACCTATAATTTTTTTTTTACAAAAAATTTATTTTTTATTGGTGTTCACAATTTGCCAACATACAGAATGCTCATCCCGTCAAGTGCCCCCCTCAGTGCCCGTCACCCATTCACCCCCAACCCCTGCCCTCCTCCCGACATATAATTTAAAAAGTATCTCCCAGAGGTTAAAACAACCATTTTATTGTATCATTCATTTTAAGTAGATCAGGACTTAATAAAACTTGAGAAAAATCTATAAAATAGGACACTCAATTTTTAAGTTATTTGAAGACTTCAAATTAATGAATATTCAGAAAGGATAAAGCTGCATATTCAGAAAGAATAACAAAATGATATCTTTATTTTAATTCTAGCTTTGCAATTATATAAATTATGCTATGTGCATGGAATCAGACTCCTTAAGTAGGAGGAAATTTTTCATGAAAACAAACAAAATGAAACTAAACTACAAAGCACTTCTGATCTATCACTGTTGGTGTTCTAAGATACACTTTTACCAAACATCTTCAAACCACTGAAGGAATATAACCCAAACTTTCTAATAAAATGCAATAAAACTTGATTCACTTTATAGCAATTATGTTCAACTTTGCTTAAAAACATCATTCTGTAAAGCAATTTTTTTAATTTTGTGAACTATAACTTCTGAAATACTAATAATTTAGTACTTTAATAGCATTGATAATACTAATAACACCAACATATCTGAGTAATACTAACTTGGTCAATATACAATATACAATAAAATAAATATAAAATGTATCAGAATACCAGCTGCTCTCCTAAGCAAAGAATCTCTTGGAATAACCACAGGTTCTGTTTCTTCCAAATCACTTTCTGACTTGGATTCATCATCTGACCAAGGATTCCGTTTCTTCACTTTCTTTGCACTGGATTTACCAGATGATGTAGGTGTTTTTCTCACCCTGGTACCTAACAACAACAACAATACGATATGTATCAATACTTGCACAAATGTCATTAGTAAAAATAAAACTGTTAATAATGAACAGTTAATTATAACAAGTGTTCACGAAAACTGAAGACATTACATCAACTACTTGACGAAAAAGCATAAAAACAAAACAAACAAAACCTGTACATATATATATGTTTTCTCACAAAAAACTTTGTAACAATCCTCACCAGGCTCCTTTTTCTCCCTTTTGGGTTTGGGACCTTTATTTACAGGAGCTGACGGGATCAATGCCTCTTCTCCAGTACCCTCTACTGGTGTTCCACTGAATTCTTCATCAAATTCTACTTTTACTGCTGTAGTATCAAGGTCGCCCTACACATTAAACAAACAAATAACCAGAAGTGAAAATAAAAATTAACATCATACATTTTAGAGATACATTTCTAGCTATAGATCACTTCTTATCAGTTAAGTAAAAATAAAATAATAAAATTATTTATTTTATGATTCTACTGAGGTCCAAATAGAGGATTTTGACCAGACCTGTTTTACTCTTTTTATCTACAGCAAATGATACTGCTTACCACTCTAATATTCTGATACATTCTATGAGATGATGGCTACTTAAAAGCAACTGTAAAAAAATAAGGCAGCTTTTGATTATCAAAGGGACTTTCAAACCAATAGCAAACTACACCAAAGGGTACCTGCAAAATAAGTTTCTATATGTTCAGGCCTCTACGTACTAGAAAAAAATCAGATTATTGAAGGAAGATAAGCAACACATGTCATGTACTGCTTGGCATTAGTCAAAGTATCCCTACCCTGAGATTATTAAGACAAAGAAAGACCCAAGGACAGGTCATCACAATACAAATAACATATATGGAGGGAGGTATAAAAGTAACCCATGGGAAGAAGTGAGCATCTCTGCTGAGAGCAGGGCCAGGAAAGATTCCATGGAGAAGGGGCCTTTCTCATTGGGTTTTTAAAGAATTACGTATGTTTGCTAGGTGAGCAGAGGGAAAGAAGAGCATTCCAAGCAAAACACAGAGAAGCATGATCGCCACACTATTTAGGGAATCACAAATAGTCTGCTAGGATTCAAGGAAACGTAAGAGGAAAGAGTACCCACACAGAAACATAGGGAAGCACGCAGTTGCTAAAACACTGAATACCAGAATCTGTGTGTAGTCAGTGGGAAGTCACTGAAAACTTTAAACCATTTGTGCGATAATCAGACTTATTTTTGGAAATATCATCTGGTAGTAAGAAATTAAACAGAGATAAATGAAGTGGAATAAAGTAGGAATCATGATAAAATCACTAGAAACAGGAAAACTAATTAAGAGGAACACTTTACATCAAAGAAAACTCATGGAATTCCAAGACAGTATCAATGGGGACGAAGATAAAGAGGGTGGATTTTGGAATTGCTTCATAGGCAGTTAATAGGATTTATTTTTATCTTTTTTTTTTTAAGATTTTATTTATTTATTCATGAGAGACAGAGAGAGAGGCAGAGACACAGGCAGAGGGAGAAGCAGGCTCCATGCAGGGAGCCCGACATGGGACTCAATTCTAGGTCTCCAGGATCCCACGCTGGGCTGAAGGTGGCGCTAAACCGCTAAGCCACCCAGCCTGCCCAGTTAACAGGATTTAGTTACTGATTAAATGAGGAAGTCCCTGGTTTTGAAATTGTTGATGATGGCTGATAAGGCACAGAGGTGGAAGAGCTTTTGAAATCAGGATAATGGGCTCAGCTTCAAATATGTGGAGTTTGAGGGGCTTTGGGCATTCAGGTAGCTATATTACCCTGGCACTCCTGAAAACATTACAGGTTAGGGACTAGATTTAAGAGTCATCAGTGTGAGGGCAGCCCCAGTGGCTCAGTGATTTAGCACCGCCTTCAGCCTGGGGTGTGATCCTGGAGACCTGGGATCGAGTCCCACATCAGGCTCCCTGCATGGAGCCTGCTTCTCCCTCTGCCTGTGTCTCTGCCTCTCTGTGTGTGTGTGCCTCTCATGAATAAACAAATAAAATCTTTAAATTAAAAAAAAAGTCATCAGTGTGAGTGAAAAAAAGCTCTGGGCATAGATGAGGTTACTTGAGACTGTGTAAGGTTAAGAGAAGAATGCTAAGAACAAACACCAACTGAAAAGGAGACAAGCCATTTCCTAAGGAGGAACCTGTGTGTAGCTAGGAAGCTAGCTAGGTAAAAGGGAAAATAGTATAGATGTAAAAAAAAAAGAAAAAAAAAAAAGAAAAGAAGTAGTATAGATGTCAATTTATCAGAACAGTAAAAGAGCGCAATGTTTCTGGTGTCACATGTTCCTATGCTTTCAAATATTAACTCGGTATAGAGAACTCTCCAATCTCTTACTCCAGCTCCAAGGCTCATTTCCTGAGCTCTAATAAGACTACTGGACTTATCTACATATCCACATCCCCTGGGTTC